>NC_089229.1:42011833-42651499 GCF_963924675.1 Phocoena phocoena | reverse complement strand
CTGCAGATGAAAAGGCAAAGAGAAGCTCCAGCCTGCATTGCTCCCCTGGGATTTGAAAGAACAAAAGAAAAGTAAACACTCCTCTGTTTCCAAGAATGACATTTAGGCAAGAATAGTCTATCTTTTCTTTTTGTTTCTCCTTCTTCCCTTACTATTAAACAAAAAGATAAGTGGTAAGGTAGAAATCCTTTTAAAAATTATTTTTGTTTGGGGGTAAGAGTTTAGTACTTCTTTTGAAAATTACAGCAGAACTTATTTTGTTTCCCTCCTTCCAATTGTCTAATGCAATATCCAGTTGTTAATTTCCAAGGGACTTCTGATTGTTTCCTGATATAATTGAAATTTAAGACGTCTGATTTTTTTCAAATGATCTATTATTCCAGGCACTATAGGGAGTACCCTCAGTTAATGCTGATTGTAAATGACTTCCTCATGTGACCTAAAACCCTCTCAAAGCCTTATTCCTAGGACTTCAACTCATCTTATATGTTCATCCCAATGTTGTGCCATGATGGTAAGCTGCCACTGGGATGGACTCAAAGCTTAATAAGAATATTATCATGCCATGCTTCTGACATTATAATTGTCCCAGGCTGTTAGACCCATCAGTGGGAGGTGATGTGAGACTCTCCAATGGTTGGGTAAAGTTATGCCAGCGTGCTCAATTCCAATCCACACTGAGACATGGGGCTTCCATTACCATCTCTTTCTCATGGAACCTTATTCTAAATAGCAGGACACATGTGGGAGCCACATTCTTGTTGAATCCAAAAAGCACCACCACCAAAATAATCCCTGACTACTGCATTCAGTATCCTCATCCCCCTAAATCCTGGCATGTTAAGACAGGTCCTCTATGAAATCCTTTATTTATGTTTCTTCCTGACAGTGATGCTCAGATACTGAGATGAATCACCTAAAGAGAGCAGAATCTTCTTTGGCAGTTTTTGCCAATTAAATTCACAAATGTCTTTGACTTAAAAAAGACCTTATAGGGAATTCTCTGGAGGTCCAGTGGTTAGGACTCCTCACTTTCACTGTCAAGGGCACAGGTTCAATCCCTGGTTGGGGAACTGAGATCCCACAAGGTATGCAGCATGGCCAAAAAGACAATAATAATAAATTTTTAAAAAGTTTAAAAAGACCTTACAGGTTGAATTGGACGCTCTTGACCCCCAATGTCCTTAATATCCTATTCTTGTGGGTTTGCTCCAAACCCTCTGGTTATTCCTTTTCAGTATCTCTCTAGGGCTCTTTGTCCTCTTTCTTTTATTGTGGGTATTGCCCAGACTTCCATCTTGGTGCTCTGCCCTGAACACTCTACAGGACTATGGATCACAAACCCAAGTGCATACAGGGCTCTGAACATAAATAAATGAAGCAGGTTGTATGGGAGACAAATAATGCTCTCTTATTTTTTGATACAGCAAAGAACTATCTTTTCTCATATAAGAAAACAAAAATCCATCACAAGCACAATCTTAAATGGCAGCTGATATTCAGTGTCAGTGAGGTAATGAGTCAGTGGAATGGCTGAGTCTGCGGGGAACCAGGAAGCAGCTATTTCTCAGCTTCAGTCAATGTCTTCCACTAGGTAAAATAACCATTAGCAAAATTTTTCATTTTTCAAAAGAATCTGGAAATTCAGACTTTTATATGAAATCTCCAATATTTAAAAAAGAATAGATACATGTATATGTATAACTGAATCACTTTGCTGTACACCTGAAACTAATACAACATTGTTAATCAACTATACTCCAATATAAAATTTAAAAATATTAAAAATTAAAAAATAATAATAAATAAAAGTAAATAATAATAAATAAATAAAATTTAAAAATAATAAAATAAATTTTAAAATAATTAAATTAAATTAAAAATAATAAAAAAATAAAAAAAATAAAATTTTGCTCGAGCCTAACACATCTGTCTGCCAGAAACAGTGGGCCAAAGAGAACACATCTCCGTGGCAGGTATGATCAGTGGGTCGCCAGTCGTCGGCAGTCGTTGGCTTCTTCACTACAGATTACTACAGGCAGTCGTTTTCAAACTGTAGAGCACAGCCCACTAGTAGATCATGTAATCAGCCTAATGGATCGCAAGTAGCATTTTTAAATGAAATTGAATTGCACTGAGGAAAATCAAAAATAAGAGAATATATCACATTTAATAAAGATAGGTGTTATTACAGGAGACGCACATGCATCTGTGTGAGAGAGAGAGAGAAAGAGTGTGTGTGTGTGTGTGTGTGTGTGTGTGTGTGTAGTGGGTCACTATTAAAAAATCAATTTCTAACTGTCGTCAAAAGGTTTGAAAGTCACTGCTTAGTTATGCTGTTCCAATCCTTTATCTTCAATTGTAACTTAAATGCCAATTATTGTGAAATGTTTATCTGTATGCCAGATTTTTCTCTTAAACTTCAGTCACTTACTTTCAATTATCTGCTGGATATTATCAATGGGTAATTCACAGGTCCCACAAATGCAATCTAATAGAATGATTGAAATAATGGGCTTTGTAGTCAGACCGATCTCAGTTTGAATCTTAAGATTTGTTACCCTGTTTTCTCATCCTTAAAATCAGGATAACTGAACTGTCTGAATAGGGCTGTTATAAGAATTTATCCTTACAACAGTGCCTGGCATGTACAAAAATAAATAAATACTGCTTGAATACCAATCATAGGCATTGTTCTGGGCACTAGAGATTGATGAGTTAGCCCTTCCGTAATAAGATAGTGCTGCTTTTCAGTAGTTCAAGAAAGGAAATTAAATCAACAAAGCATCTCTTTAGTGTTTACTGGATACATACTGTAATCCTTTCATAATGTAATTTATCAGTACCCTTTTCAAATCACCTTTTTGAGGATTACTAACTTATGACCACAAGGATGACCTTCTCCTCCCTCCAGAGTGTCATGAGACTCTCCCTGCCCCTGCTGACCAGGAGACAGTTCTCAGAGAGGTCTTAGTTGTACTGGGATATAGAAAAGAATCTGTAATTTTGCTGTGTTGAGGAACTTGGGTGTATGTTCCACAAGTTCTGGTGAATAAGATGATGTCTGTCTTAGTCCATTAGGGCTGTTATAACAAAGTACATAGACTGGGTGGCTTATGTACAACAGACATTATTTCTCACAGTTCTGGAGGCTAGGAAGTCCAAGATCAAGGTACCAGCATATTCAGTTTCTGGTGAGAGTCTGCTTTCTGATTCAGAGATGGTTGTCTTCTCACTGTGTCCTCACATGGCAGAAGGGACAAAGGATCTCTCTGGGGCCTTTTTTATAAGGGCACTAATCCCATTCATGAAGGCTCCACCCTCATGACCTAATCACCTCCCAAAGTCACCACCTCCAAACACCATCACTCGGGGGACTAGGTTTCAACATATGAATTTGGGGGGACACAGACATTCAGTCCAGAGCAATGTCCTTCCCCTTGAGAAGCAGTGAACACATGAATAATCTGTGGTAATCTACTGATTGGCCTTCCTATGTATAAATCCATCCCCTTTTAATACATACTTTACTCTGAAACCACAGACTACTTCTAGAATGGATTCTGATCACATCCCTTTACTTTCTTACCCTTTCATGACTCCCCATTGCCATCTATAGAAAGTCTAAGCTCCCAGTGAGATTTACCAGGACCTTTGTGATCTTGTCCTCATCTCTCAAATACTCTCTTCCTTTCAATCAGAACAACTTGCAGTTTTCAATACTTATAGCACTCTCTGTCACTTCTGGGCTTTTACAGGGGCCACTCTCCTCCTGGAAAGATTTTTGCTGCCGTTGCATTTCTCACTTCTCACATTTTCCCCCCAAACTTCCACCTGTCAATTGAGTACACTTTGAAATTAATTTTTTTATTCTCTCCCCTTGAAGGAAGGGGACATATCTTTATTCATTGTTATATTCCCAGTAACTAAAATGAAATGCCTAGCACATAGGAGGCCTCCATATTTGTTTCCTATAGCTGTTGTAACAAATTATCACAAACACAGTGGCTTAAAACAATCCAAATTTATTATCTTACGGTTCTGTAGGTCAGAAGTCTGACAGGTTTCATTAGGCTAAAATTATGATGCCAGCAGGGCTGCATTCCTTTCTGTAAGCCCTTAATAGGATCTGTTTCCTTATCTTTTCCAACTTCTAAAGACCATCCACATTCCCTGCCTTGTGGTCCTTTCCTTCTATCCTCAAAGCTAGAAAAGGCAAGGGAGGTCCTTCTCACCTCCTCTTCTGCCTCCCTCTTCCACTTCTAAGGACATTTATAATTACAAAACGCCTGGATAATCTGGGACAACTTCCTGATTTTAAGGTTAGCAACCTTAATTCCATCTGCAAACGTTCCTCTTTGTCATGTAAGGTAACATATTCATAGGTTTCAGGGATTAGGATATGGACACCTTGAGGGCAGGGTGAAGGGGCTATTATTCAGCCTACCACAGCCTGCAGTAAATGGTTCATAAATGGATACACAGATAAGGTGTCCAGTGGATCCTTACGGCGGTTGCTGTAGTGGATGACTATTGTTCTTGCCTGCCCAGCGTTTGTTCTCTTTCTTCTGGCAATGGCACCTTCATATTTCCAGGGCAGCTCCTTCCTCTTCCTCCCATTTCATACTGTCTTAGCGGGTATATGAGTTAAAGTAATGCTAGTTGCTGTAACACAGAATGCCCCAAGTTTTAGTTGCCTCAAAAAATAATTATTTCTTGCTCACATAAATGTCCAGTGAATATTTCTGGTTTGACTTCTGTCTTTCAAGTGGTTCAGAGGACTCAGAGACCCGGATTCCTTCCATCTTGTGACTTCACCATCTGCAACTCATAAGTGCCAATATCATGCAGGAATCCTCTTCAATCCATTCAGCTGGAAATGGAAATGAGCTTGAGCACTCAGGAGAGGTTTCTACAGGCCACATCAGGAAGTGGCATACATCACATCTGCTCACATTCTACGGACTAGATGTCAGTCTTGTGACTAACCCTAATGAGAAAGGAGACTGGAATTGTGGTCCAGCCATGCCCAGGAAGACAAGGAAATGGGTAAGAAAATCATCTAGCCATTTCAGCCACAGTGAGAATATTAAATAACAGTGCCCAGGACTCTCACGGCCAAGGACTATGCTTGCAACCTAAGTTAAGTCAATCAGAAAATAAATCCTGAATGACTCTCAGCTAAAATGTATTCAGTTACAGGAGCCAAAACCCACAATTCAGCGGCATAATTGAGTAAGGGATCTTAGATTCAAAATAAGAAGTTTGGGGATGGCAGGCCATGGCAGGTATGCCAGCTCACTGAAAGGATCAGGAAGCCAAGCCTCTTTTATTTTCTTGCACCACCATCCTTAGTATGCAGTGGAGATTCTCATGGTTATAGATTGGCTACTCCACTTTCAGGCATCACTCTTACCTTCCAGACAGAAAGAAGTAGAGGGTTGAAAAATTCTGCCCAGGGCTTGAATTGTGTCACATAGACCCGCCTAACTGGGAGACCAGGAAATTACGTACTTTCATTTCCTAACTTCCAATGGTGGAAGAAAGGAGAAGGGATTGGAATGGGTGCTGAGTGAACACCTGTCTGTTTGCACAACTGGAATCTTTGGAGCTGATTCATCCCCTATAAATCTTTAACTCTTAAAGGTGTTTGTTCCTGAACCTATAACACCCAGGGATCCTGAGCTGTTCTGTTGTTATTTCTTCAACTTGGCTCTTAAAGCTTCTCTTTTACTTCTCTGAGCTGTTATTTTTCCAATAAATTCCCTTTACTATCTTACTCTTTAAGAGTTAATTTATGTTGTTTGCCACCAACAAACCCTAACTGACATCACCTAATAAAGGATTCTGGTGTTTAAAGGTCCAGGAAGAATCAAGCTTAGGAATATTACTCTTTTTACAGTTCAGAATCCATCGGGCACTTAGCCCTGTGCATGAAGTATCCCAGCAACAATTTGGAACAGAAATTTTAAGAGAATATTTCGCAGTTTTGTTGAAGTATCCAAAATACATTTATTCGAAATGGAAATATTCACCCAACGGAACATTTAGCTAAAATGAGTTTTTCTCTTTCCATTTCTGAGATCCACTCTTACTTGTGCAGATTGGCTAGTGATTGGAGCTGGTTAAAAAATGGTGCAAATGGATTACTAGCATTTTGTTAATGAAACTCATCACTATTTAAATACAGTAATTTCATGAAACAATTGTCATTAACTCCAAGATCCTCTTGCTGATTTCTTCCACACAACTCCACGAGAAAAGCACTTGAAAAAGAAAAAGAAAAAAAAAAATCTACCAGCTAAAATGTTTTCAGAATATAAAATGGGACAGAAGAAAAAGTAGAATAGCATAGACTCTCAGTAAACATTACATTTGCAAAAATGATGATGATAAATGATAGCATGATGAGAATGATGTCTTTAATAATATTATGAATACTACTTTAGATACATAATAGCCATCTAGAGGTGAATTTTAGAATCACAGAGTCTACTGCCTCATTTTAGAGATGAGAAAACTGAACATCAACAAGGTAAGCATCTAGGTATGAAGAGAAGTGTGAGTTTTGGGCTATGAAGGAAAGAGGTCTACATCTGAGCAAAAGAAAAAAAAATTGAAAATTATTTTTCACCTTACATTGAGGCCAATCTACAAAACTATTTATCATTTGTTAAATGATTTGAATAAGAATTGAATAACAAATTGAAATTATTTCAGGTGCAAAATATTTAATAATGAATGTGTCTTTTGTATGTATCTCTGTGTGTATGTGTGTGTGTGTGTAGTGATGAGATTGTTTATCATTAAGGACAGGATACTTTTCATAAAACTGAAGTTTCAGCATATGACACTGATTAAAAATATTATTATGGTAGACATAAAATAGACCAGTAAATTCTAATCAGGTTTAAAGTATATGAAAGAAAATGCAGCATTTTTGCCTAATTCAAGTTTGTTTACAAAACACCTGCAGCTATTCATACCTCTTCTCCTGTATTTAGAATGTAATTAATCATATACCATAAACCTGAAGAGAAAAACTGTGAGTGTAGTAAAAATTCAACTTATCTAGAATTTTGAAAACTGTAAAGAAAAGTTTTACGCAAGAATTCGGCAGGGACAATTAGGTCGTTGCCAGTCAACATTAAACAAATGCAAATACTTTAACAGGAGGAAAATTTCCAGGCAAATTCTAGTCGGTTTGATTGATTATTTTTTAATGCCTGGAGAAGATAGCACAGAATTGAGTGATAATGATTTATTTGTATCTTTTAAAGGTATTGGTGTGATTGAGGGAAGGGGGGTGACATGAAATGAAGGGATATCGAGATGAGTTTAAGTCA
Organism: Phocoena phocoena; assembly: GCF_963924675.1. Lineage (NCBI taxonomy): Eukaryota > Metazoa > Chordata > Mammalia > Artiodactyla > Phocoenidae > Phocoena > Phocoena phocoena. Next base: position 42,644,153 of record NC_089229.1, on the reverse strand, counting down.
TGCATATAATGCAGGCATAATTATTTTCATGTTGGTTTTATAAAAACTCATAGGTCCCTTCTAATAAAGTAGTCATGTCCCAGAAAATGTAAATAAGGTAATAGTAAAGAAATAATAGACATAAAATACTTCTCTAGTAAATCAGAGACTTTTTTTCCAGCAGGGAAAAATACCTTAATGGAATCTCACTGTATCAGAAAGACATTATTTCCTCTAGAGTCGCAGGGTACACATAGAGAATATTAGGAATTGTATCAATTGGGGCTATAAGTTGTAAGCAACACAATCTACTGAAGTTAGTGTAGGTAGAAAATGAATTTATTGAGAGCTAATATATTCTAATAAATCTTAAATTTCTTAGATCGCTCAGAGACTTGTTGGTCGGGATGGAGAAACAGGCTCAGGACTAGCCTCTAGGAAGAAATCCTAGAGCCACGCCACAGAACCGGCCTGAGCAGCGTGTCACCATGGTCACTACCACCTCCACATCAGCATCCCCAACCTGCTTCCTCCTGCAGTTCATCTCCCAGTTAAGTCCTACTTACGGGCATCTGACTCCTCAGACCAAGGTCACATGTCTTCAGCTTAACCACAGGGGAGTCTGAGAATGCAAGTTTTTTGTAAACTGCCCTGAGAAGATGGAGTTCACAATGTGGAGAACTATCAACAGACAGAGGGTGTTCAAGACCCTCTGGGAAGTCTGGTAGGCAGAATTCTAAGATGGCCCTTATGATTGCCACACCCTGGCATTATACCCATGATTGCTTACACAGCAAAAGGGATTTGCAGATGTAATTAAGAGTCCTAAACAGTTGACTGTGAGTTAACCAAAATGGTGGGCCTGACCTAACCAGGCGAACCCTTAAAAGGAAATGTGTCCTTTCTGAGAGGTGGTTTGAAGCATGAGAGGGGTTTTTCTGCTGTTCTTGAAGACATAGGGTCCATGAGTTTGACATCTGCATGGAAATGAATTCTGCCAATGACCACAGTAGCTTGGAAGAGGATCCTAAGCCTCAGATGAGATGCAGACATCAGCCGACACTTTAATTTCAGCCTTGTGAGACCCTGACCCTGAGAACCCAGTTACACCTGCCCAGACTCCTGACAGATAAAATTATGAGATAATAAATGGGTGCTGTTTTAAGCTACCAGCTTTCTGGCATTTTGTTATGCACATATGAAATTAATACAGGCAGCTACAAATGACAGGTATCTCCCACAGGTATCATGTATCAACATCGGGGTGGTAGATTCTTAATAATCTTGTTACACATTTCTAAAAGGCAAAATAATTGTAGTAAACCTAATTTATATTTTGATTTAAAACCATTGTTAAATGCTGTTTAGCTGTTGTTAAAAGGTTACTCTCTGGTATAAACTGAGATTTAGAATAAAAGAAAACAGTTACTTAACAATATTTTTTTGTATTAGAATGTATTATCTTCAATATACTAAGATTTTATTATTATGGTAAAAATTACACAAGTTTGTTTTTATAAAACCCACAATGAAAATATTTACTTTGAAGGAGGAGTGTAAGAAAAAGAGGCAAAATGAACAAATTAATAAGGAGGCCAATCAACTTTCTGACTGAGGAACAATGGTATAAATGTATCAAATCACATGGTTTTATACAGCCTACCTGAGGTTAAGAAGAAGTTATCCTAGAATAGGAAGAGACATGTTCTTTTTCTTCTCCCTTAGTAGTTTCTTTAATGACATGTAGAAAATGAGAGCAGAAGTCTTAAAAAGATAGAGTCCAGCTTTAAAACTGGTTGAAATCAGGTCAGTCTGTCTCATTAAAAAAAGAAAACAGGTAGTGGTTTTGATATGAAATGGTTTAAAGCTCAAAAGAAAACAAGAAAAACCAGAAAAAACATGTATGAACGAAGTCTAGAGAGATATTACGGGAGAGCTATGGGAAAATCTGTTCTCCCCACACATACCCCCACACCACCTTTGAGACCTGAACATCAACCTGACATTTAATGACTTCTTTGAGAACAGAAGAATTTATGACCATTTTGCTCCTAAGCAAGACATGCTAAAGATTTCTGCATCTGAGATGTATGAATATCTGTGTGTTTTCTCTTTAGGATAAATGTCTGAGAGTAGAAACTAAACATTGCCATTGGCAACATGTGGCTATGGAGTACCTGAAGGCTGGGGGGACCAAAATGAGCTTGGCTCTAAGTGTGAAAAGACACGTCAGACTTTGAAAACTTGGTACAGGAAAAAACCAAAACCAAAAAACCCTCGTTAATAAGTTTTATATCAATTATGTGCTGAAATTGTATATTTTTTACATATTAGTTAAATAAAATACACAGTCGGCCCTTGAACAACTCGGGGGTTAGGGGCACCTACCCCTGCTGCACAATAGAAAATCTACATATAGTCCTCCCTCAGTATCCTGGAGCATTGATTCCAGGACCCGCCGTGGATACCAAAATCCAGTGATGAGATCAAGTCCCAGGTCAGCCCTCTGAATCCGTGGTTCCTCATCCACGGATTTAACCAACCACACACTGTGTAGTACTGCTCTTATTTAAAAAACTCCCTGTATAAGTGGACCTGCGCAGTTCAAACCCTGTTGTTCAAGGATCAGCTGTATTAATACAATTCATTTCACCTGTTTCTTTTCAGAATATCGTCATTCTTGCTGCCTCAGAAAGATGTATGTTCAGGGTCAATGAGAATTAGAACTGGCATTTGTTCCTAACTGTTGGGAAATTCTCTTTTCTACCAGAGTTGTTGAGAAAGCTAGAATATACACCTGAAACCTTCAAAAACCATAGTCTAATTATTAGAGATGAACCCACTGGAGAATGGGGCCAACTGACTAGATGAATCACCAAAGTCATTTGAAGCCCTGAATTTATGTGAAAACTAGCTTTACTTCTGGCCTGTTTAGGAATGTGAATCAATAAATCCCCTAGGCCAGTTAAGGTTCAATTGTTTTAACCATTTGCAACTGAAAACATCCCAATTGATATAATTATTAAGATATCTATAATTATCTAAGATATCTATCTGATATAATTATTAAGATATTTACAGCATATTCAAATCACCCCCACAAGGATCTAGGAAGAAAAGCTCTTCTAGGTGTTGCTACTATTAGCCTGTAGACACAAATTATTTTGAACATTTTGAAAAGAAAGCACAGTCTCCAAGTACTTAGAATAAAATCAAACCCATAAAGCGAAATGTGTCCAATTTTGATCCTGTAGCTATTAGAATACCAGAGAATGTGAACAGTTTATTGAACAACTCAAGAAAATAGATTCGGCACATTATTATTCAAGAAATTCCAGTCATTTACATTAGGGGCTCTTCAAGTTTTTAAGCCATGAAATACTTTTTTCAAAATAACTGTATATAAAAAGTTATGTACAAACACAAAATGAATGTTAGTAAAGTCAAACATCTCCTATAATAGATTTTTATTATAGTATTATTTGCAAGTTCAAGATGGACTACCAAATGCAATATGGCAGCAGTTGCTAGGGAAAAAATAAGCCAGAGGTCTTTTTGCAAGACTCAGCTTTAAGTATTAGAGAGATTGTGAATTAGAGAAGTCTAAGCAACGATAGTAGGTAAACAATTCACTATTATTACAGGAACATGGAGCCAATGTTTAATTAACTATACCTAAAGAAGGAAAAAAGGCAAATTTAATAAAGCAAAAGAAAATTCCCAAATCACTTGCCTTTGACACAAATTCTCTGCAATCAATCTGGCTCTACCCTAATGTCAACTGCCTAATCTCAACTCCCAAAGTGGAGGGTTGGAGGTCATTACAGAAGACCAGTAGTGGGTAAATACAGAGTTGAGCGTTCGTGTTGATGCTAATGCTTATAATTATAGGGCTGAGGGCTCACGTGGTTAGAGGGTCACGTTTATTCTCCCTGTCTCTCCTCCCTCTAACCCAGTCCCCAATCCTCACCCCCTGCCACAATCTCTTCCTTCTGTATCACTTTCACTGCCCTCATCACTACCCCCTTATCCCACTGAACTATTCTGGCTGAGATATCAGAGTAGCTGACACAGTCAGAGCTGGTAAAGAAGGATGAATGACCCTATTTGCCTCAAATTAAAGGAAACCTCCAGAAACGATTTCAGAGAGTCCACATTCCTCCGAATTATCTAGAACCCTAAAGATTCTCTCTGGACTATACGGACCTTCAGTCAACCTGCCTGCATCACTTATTTTCCTCCTGCCTCCTAGCACTGAAATATTTGCTATCATATAGGAAGGAGAATCATGTAGCTAAATGTAAGATTATGTGTAGACACGAAAAAGAAAAATAATATAAAATTAACATCCAGAAATTCACCACATGGGCTCCTGATTATCAATCATTTAATCTAATAATAAAAGTTTTTGAATTACTTCTAACTCTTAGGACTACTAACACAGATGTAAACATTCAATGCCTCTTAAAAATGTCAAGTAAAAATTTGTTTGTTAAGCAACTCCAGTATTATTTGTACAAATTTCTCAAACAGATAGTTAACAAGAGTTAATCAGCACCTAATATTTATTATGGAGCCAGAATATACAAAATATAACGGAGGGAATCATCTGAAAACGTTCATTCCAAGGGATGAAAACAAGCCCATGCAAAGCAGAGAATGGCACGCGTAAAGCTGTTCAGCTCAGCATTCAATCAGTAGTATGAATTGAGCACCTACTGTAAACCACATTGCATGAGGCACTAAGAATTCCCACAGTAGGAACAAAAATCTCTCCAAGGGGCATACAAAGATATAATTCCCTAGTGGTCTAGTCTTGGGATTGTGTTGCATTTAAACTTTGATCTTTTCTTCTGTTACTCACAAAAGTTCTTGAGTGTTGTAATATGTGATTCAGGAGAATTTTATTTTATTTTATTATTTTATTTTTTTAACCTCTTTATTGGAGTATAATTGCTTTACAATGGTATGTTAGTTTCTGCTGTATAACAAAGTGAATCACTTATACATATACATATGTTCCCATATCTCTTCCCTCTTGCGTCTCCCTCCCTCCCACCCTCCCTATCCCACCCCTCTAGGTGGTCACAAAGCACCGAGCTGATCTCCCTGTGCTATGCGGCTGCTTCCCACTAGCTATCTATTTTATGTTCGGTAGTGTATATATGTCCATGCCACTCTCTCACTTTGTCACCGTTTACACTTCCCCCTCCCCATATCCTCAAGTCCATTCTCTAGTAGGTCTGTGTCTTTATTCCCGTCTTGCCCCTAGGTTCTTCATGACCTTTTTTTTCCCCCTTAGATTCCATATATATATGTTAGCATATGGTATTTGTTTTTCTCTTTCTGACTTACTTCACTCTGTATTACAGACTGTAGGTCCATCCACCTCACTATAAATAACTCAATTTTGTTTCTTTTTATGTCTGAGTAATATTCCATTGTATATATGTGCCACATCTTCTTTATCCATTCATCTGTTGATGGACACTTAGGTTGCTTCCATGTCCTGGCTATTGTAAATAGAGCTGCAATGAACATTGTGGTACATGACTCTTTTTGAATTCTGGTTTTCTCAGGGTATATGCCCAGTAGTGGGATTGCTGGGTCATATGGTAGTTGTATTTTTAGTTTTTTAAGGAACCTCCATACTGTTCTCCATAGTGGCTGTATCAATTTACATTCCCACCAACAGTGCAAGAGGGTTCCCTTTTCTCCACACCCTCTCCAACATTTATTGTTTGTAGATTTTTTGATGATGGCCATTCTGACTGGTGTGAGATGATATCTCATTGTAGTTTTGATTTGCATTTCTCTAATGATTAATGATGCTGAGCAACCTGCTGAGGAGAATTTTAATTACTCTTGGTCCTTTGCAATGTTCAGGCACTCTGAAGCTTCTGGGAACATCTTACACTTTACCCAAATAGATCCCTCTCTCATTCTTACTCTCTAATCCCTGCCATCTGGTCTCTTGATTATTTTCTCTCCTTGTTGATAATTTTCTTCCTGCTATATGTTTAAATAGATCTTGACATCAGGGATCCTCTGATACAATGAAGTAAGAAACCTACATAGATATTTCAATACTGGGTGACACAGATAGGCACAAGTTTCCATGGAAATATAAAACAGAGAACAACTCATACCAGGCTGGGAGAGGAGGCTGGGGTCAGGGACAGAGTTAGGAGGGCTTTGTGATAAAGAAATGCCCTTATCCCAGGTGAATCTCTCCTGAAAAAAACCTAGGTCAAAACTTATGAAAGGCCAATGTTTTTGTCTCCAATTACAAAATGCATTCAGTTTTATCGAACACTTTTTTCTTTAAAAAAAAAAAAACCTCTCCCAAGTTCTTGACAGTACTTGATAATTACTGTACACGTAGTTCCCTCAAGTTCTATTTCACTGGCATGCATTAAGGTGGACTTTTCCATTTGCTGTCACTTCCTTCACAAATGTCAACAAAAACATATGCTTCTATTAGGAAATACACACACACACACACACACACACACACACACACACACACCCTAAAACAAAAAGCTATAAAATCTGTAACATCAAAATTCAGAAGGAGCTACAGCAAAATATAAGATGAATGTGACTTAAATTTATAAATCTTCAAGCAGTATTAAACTCACCTTTTTAGATTTTCACAATTTTTCCTCTTGCTTAATATATTCAGAAATAAATAAATATGAATATACAAACAAACAAAAACCTCTAGGAGCCTGTTCCCATTCTTAAAGTCAGGTCTGAGAAGCTCTTAAATTTGACCTCATCATGGCTGTGAAGCCAGAAGGATACAGACTAAGTGATTTATCACACATAGTAGCTTTACTTTAAAATGCACCAAAAACAGAAATTCAAGGTGTAGATTGTAGTATAATTTTCAAGACTATTTAAGAACCCCTTTCCTCCCTACCATGGAACTACACAGTTATTCAATAAATGTCAGGTGAATAAATATTATCCTTTAATGGATATCTCATTAGCCTGACACAAGCTGGAGCACACTGTTCTTTGTCACACAGGTACATTTCTTGCTATAAGATGATATATTTTAGGAAATACGGTGCATAATGGAGAATTCATTGTTCCAGAAGAGATGTGCATAACGTATAATCTTGTAAATTAATTCTGCCTGGGCTACATTCCAGTATTCTAGAATAATTATTAGCAAAGGAAAGCTACCAAATGGCAGGAAAAAAAGAGTTCACATCCTGCTACACTCCCCCTCCCATAGCCCAGAATTTTGTCAAGATCCCACAAGAAGTCTCTTTTTTTCCCTTCTAAGTAGTAATTTCATTAAAATACATGCTGCAGACGAAGATGTGAGTGGGAAAATGAGTAGTAAAAAGTGGCTAAAAATGGAGTTCTAGAAACCATATGGTAAACAACTGCCGATAAATATGAACATCCTGGCAAAGTTAAGGGTACTTGTCAGGACAGAAAAATTATTCATTAATATCCTTTTATTAAAGTTATAGATGCTGAAGCCTAATTCTTCCTTAAGCTTTTACCTTCCGCTTATTATTCTATTTAAAAATCTAGCAAATATTTACAACCACTTGTTAAGGAGATTGGAATAATGCTGGTTAATTGCCACTTATACCCTTGGTAACCTAAACACCTTCAAATATTGTAAACATTATTTATAAATTTAATATATTCTATTTTCTTTTAAGTTAAAAATGTCTGATTGGCAAACCCTTCCAAATACTTAAGTAATTCAGATATATCAAATTAACTTTATGACTATGATGAAATTTGAGTCCTCTTAATATTCAAATACTGTATATAACCTTACTAAGGTTTTATATATATATATATATATATATATATATATATATATACCAAAATCAATTATTCAATACACATTTGAAACTGAAATTATAAGACTGTCACTCAAAGATTCCAGATTTCCTCAAACATATAAAAGTCAAATTATGCACACATTCCTACATAACAAGATTAATACTATGGTTCTGACTCTTAAACATTTTTATACTAATCCTAAATATTCCCATAGTTAAAAGATGCTTCTGTCTCAGGAAACCACTGCATTCTCAGTTAACTTAGGTAACTTTTGACTAGTAATTTTTTCTTTTTTGGCTGCGTTGGGTCTTTGTTGTTACACACGGGCTTTCTCTAGTTGCAGCGAGCGGGGGTTACTCTTTGTTGCAGTGCGCGGGCTTCTCTTTGTGGTGGCTTCTCTTGTTTCGGAGCACGGGCTCTAGGGCGTGCGGGCTTCCATAGTCATGTCATGCAGGCTCAGTAGTTGTGCCTCGAGGGCTCTAGAGCACAGGCTCAGTAGTTGTGGCGCACGGGCTTAGTTGGTCTGCGGCATGTGGGATCTTCCCAGACCAGGGCTTGAACCTGTGTCCCCGGCACTGGCAGGCATACTATTAACCACTGCACCACCAGGGAAGTCCCTTGACTAGTAATTTTAACTGGCAGTGAGATCTACAACTTTAAACATCCAGGGCAGTTCTCACCACATGCTATTTAGATGCTTATTATTTGAGGAGTTACCTACCTATCTCTGGCCATACTGTCATGTCATTATATATGCTTAAGTACCCTATGGCAAGAGATTTTGACCAAATATAATTTTCAATTTACAGAGTTCCAAAAGCTCCACTCCTTACTGCACACACCTCATGGTCCAAGATACCAGTGGAGTCTTTACAATCACCTAGGGGGTCCTATGCAATCTGGAACTGGGCCAACGTGCTCATGCCTCAGGACCATTGCACTGGCTCTTCCCTCTGCTTGAAATAGTCATCTCCCAGATGTACGTATGGCTTTCTGCCTGACCATCTATCTTCAGGTCTTTGTTCACCTATCACCTTCTCAAAGAGGCCTATTCTGGCCACCTCACTGAAACCTGCAACCCTGCCCTCTCTTTACCCTTCTCACTCAATTCCTTTCTCTTCTCCCTCGCAATCACTCAACACATCTGACAGACTATATGCTTTAATTATTTACTCGATTATTGCCTGTTTCTCCAAAGCTCCACGAGGGGTGGGATTTTTTTCTTTTTTATTTAGTGCTGAGTCCTCATCGCCAAGAACAGTGCCTGACACATAGAAGGTTCCCAAAAAATATCTGTCAGATAAATGAATGAATGAGTGGAATAAAGAAGCTGGCTTCTGGGTGCCAGGGAGAGAGCCCATGTTGCTATTATTGCTTTTGGAGAGAGGAGCATTACCCTTATAAAGATGCAAAGCTGTACAAGCACTTCAGCAACGGCTTCTGCAAGCAAGGTGCAGATTGACAAACAGTCTTTCCTGTTCCTCCCAGTAGGCCTGGATCTACCTCTGCCTATTTCTAACCACTACTGGTGGTAATCATTCATGTTTAAAAGTAAGGTTACATTTCTTTTAAAATGTTCCTTAATCAGAATGTTCACGCTTTATAATCAGCCTTATCCCTTAATTAGTCCCAAGTGGTGACTGAAGTTTACACCCCAGTGCAATTCGTTTGGCCTCTTTGCTGCAATTTCCTCTTTTGTCATTTGTTCCATTAACCATGAGCGGGGCTTCGAGAGGACTAAATTGTTTTCTCATGACAGAAGGTCTGAATAGAATAATTAGGCCAGTGAGTTCCCAGAGTGCAAAGGCTAAATTTTCTTTCTTGGATATGCACCGCATATCTGCAAACTACAGCACAGTGAGTTATCAAATAGTCTGCAATGTTCCCATGTGTTACTCCCTCTGAGGGTAGTCAGAGAGGCTTGGTACAGATCAGAAAGCATTCACCTACATGTTTATTGCACCGGAGGGAGCTCTGTGAGGGGAAACTATTCCTCAACTTCAACTTCTTTTGTTACTATTAATATAGAAACAAAGCAAAAGAAGAGCTGACTCTGTGGCTTTCCCTGTTCTGAGTATCTGGCCAACTGTTTATCTTTTTATGGAAAGAACTAGGCTGGAGGGTGAGGGCTGAAACCACTTGTCATTTATTTTGCTGTATCAGTATTCATTATATGGGAGTAAGTACATCTTGCCCTGACTTGTACCACCCAGGGGAAGACCAATTAAATTCCTTCTGTAAAGACAATTCCCAAATGTCCTATAGACTAAGCCAACTTGGCACTTCCGCCACTGCGGTGTGGGCAGTGAGAAGCCCCATGAAAATACGTACCTGGGCTCGAGGAAATGCCTAATGGCACCAATGAAGAAAAAGTAAGGCAGAATTTGGGGGTTTTCAAAGCCATGCTTTCTTTGAATTCTGTTTCACTTAAACCAAAATGTAAACATGTAGTATTTGAAGGTCTATGGATGCCATATTTGCTAACAGGAATTCCTCCATTTCCACAGGAAGAGAAAAACCAAAGAATGGGTTTTAATCTATGGATTACACTTTCTACAGTGGGTATTATCCAGTGTATTTAGAGAAAATGAGATCCTTTTTGAGACTAACCCTAGATAAGCAAGAGATTTTCTAGCTCTTACGAGATGAAAGTTTAGCTTTACATCTGGACAGACCAACTCTTGTTTTGGAAAAACCATTTGAATGGGCCTTTCAGTTTTGCTGATATAAATAAAATACAGATCCATAGCCTAGGAAAGAACTGTGAGGTCATTTCTTACCAGACGCAGGTGATGAAAGTGAATCAGATACTATAGCATCACTTTTCTATCTGCTTTTTACTTTTATATATTATGGTTCAGGGTAATAGCTACCTCTTAATTTTATTAAAAATGGAGTTTTTGATTCTCTTTATCATTTTTCTTGTTGTTTCAGGGTAATTTATGAGAGGATAATGTGGCAAAATAATTTTATTATGTCATTAAAACTGGAAGTGATATGCCATGGATATCATTTTAGATATTTGTCTTACCACTACAGCAACTCTATAAGGTGGGTAAACTAGGAAAGATAAATTGTATTAAAATAAACAGAATTGAAGAGGTTTCTTCCTTTTGGGAATAGGCATACAAAAATTAACTCAAAATGGATCAAAGACCTAAAAGTAAGAGCTAAAACTATGAAACTCTTAGAATAAAACATAGGGGAAAAGCTTAATGACATTAGATTTGGTAATGATTTCTTGGATATGACACCAAAAGCAAAGGCAACAAAAGCAAAAATAGACAAGTGGGACTACATCAAACTTTAAAACTTCTGCATATCAAAGGAAGCAAGCAACAGATGAAAAGGCAACTTATGGGATGGGAGAAAATATTTGCAAATCATATTTCTGATAAGAGATCCATAACCGGAATATATAAAGAACTTCTAAAACTCAACAGTGGAAAAACAGCCTGTTTAAAAAAAAATGGGCAAAGAACTTGAATAGGCATTTCACCAAACAAGACATACAAATGTTTAATAAGCACACAAAAGATGCTCAACATCACTAATCATCAGGAAAATGAAAAACACAGTGAGATATCACCTCACACCAAAAATAACAAATAGTGAGAGGTGCAGATCTGGAAAAATTGGAACATTTGCACGTTGCTGATGGGAATGTAAAATGGTACAACTGCTGTGGAAAACAGCATGGTGGTTCCTCAAAAAATTAAACATAGAATTACCATTCTATTGCAATTCCACTTCTGAATATATATCCAAAAGAACTGAAATCCAGGACTCAAACAGATATTTGCACACACATCCATGTTCATAGCAGCATTATTCACAATGGCTAAAAGTTGGAAGCAACCCATGTGTCCACTGATGGATGAATGGATAAACAAAATGTGGTGTATATATATACAATGGAATATTATTGTCTTAAGAGGGAAGGAAATTCTGACACATGCTACAACATGGATGTGTTGAAGACATTATGCCAAGTGAAATGAGCCAGACACAAAAGGACAAATATTGAGGTACTTCAAGCAGTCAAATTCATAGAGACAGGAAAGAGAATGGTGGCTACCAGGGACTAGGGGAAGAGGGGGATGGGGAGTTATTGTTTAATGGGTACAGGGTTCCAGTTTGAGAAGATTAAAAAGTTCTTAGAGATAGATGAGGCTGATAGCTGTACAACAATATGAACATACTTAATGCTACAGAACTTAAAAATGGTTAGAATGGTAAATTTTATGTTATTTATGTTTTACCACAATAAAAAAAAATCCCTCAACTTTCTTTTTCTCCTCTCCTTTATATAGTTAAGTATATAAAGAGCGTTTTCTTTCTCTTTTTATGTTCTCCTACCCATTCATCCTGTAGCCTACTTCAGTCTGACTTTTATCTTCTCTACACCATCAAAACAGCTCTAGATGTGTAGGTTGTCAAGGACCTCACAACCCTAAATCCAGCAGGTATTTGTAAGACCTCATTTTATTTGACCCACAGGCATGTGATATATTTGATCAGCTCCTCTTTTTTGACTTCTGCTCCCCCTTGGCTCCTATGCAGCAGCCCTGTCTCCGGTTTCCTAGATCCTCTGTCTCATTTGCAGGCTCATTCTTCTCAACAGCCTCATCATGTGCCACGTTTCTACTTTCTCTCCGAGGTACAACACACAAGTCTCTCTTTAGTACCCACCGTCCCTGCCACAGGGCCTTGACACATGCTATAATCTTAAATAATTTTCAGCTTAATTATCACTTCTTCAGGGAAGCCAGCTCTTAAGTCTCGAAATAGGTCAAGTCTTCCTAGTTATTCTTATTGCCCTCTATATCTCCATAGCATCTCACACAGGCTCCAGATGCAAGGCTCAGCAGCAGTAACCCACGGGCCTGTGCTCCGCAACGAGAGAGGCCACAACAGTGTGAGGCCTGTGTACCGCAAAAAACAAAAACAAAAAAAAAACACCTCTGTCCTTAATGAAATTACAATACAATGCAGTTGTATTGAGAAAAGATATTCAAGAAATAATTAGGAACACATGAGGCATTATATGAACTAAAATCTCAGCTATCTGTCCATCAACATTGCCAAGTATCCAGAAAATTTCCAAAACCACAAGTAAGGGGGAAGGTATTCTCGACTTTCTGTGCCTCCCCCTTCCCACCTCCTTGTGAAATGTGACCTCTTTTCTCTTTCTTCTATAGCTCCTACATCTCTATATTTGTAACTTTTGCCAAGAACTTTGCACAAAGTACTTTTTCAATCTGGTTATGTATCAAGTACATGTGCTCTGCACAGAGTAGGGGGTTAATAGTTTTCAAATGAATGAATTACCAAAGCAAAAGGACAATGGTAATTAGTGTCTCAAAACTGTTTTCATTTTGTGCCAAAACCAAGAGGTGTCAATAGAGGACAGAAAAGACAGGAAAAAAATGAATCAGAGAAAGGGATATTTCAGAGATGAATGGCAGCAACCTCGGTAGTAACAGAGAGGTAGCCGTTGACTCTCAGGAAGGTAAGATAAGAGACGAATGTTAACAGCCAGTGTGGTACTTCAGTGGCCTTCAAAGACCAAGGCACAGGCCATTTCTAGGAAGTATAGCAAGCAGAAGAGGAAAAGAGCAGAGAGGTGGAAGCAGATGAAGAAACCCCTGAGGGAGTTAATGTGGTACCAGGACCAGAGTGTGGGCTGAAGGGTGGGACCCACTTATCCCACAGGAGTCAGATGGCAACATCATTCTATCCCATACCGCATAGGGCTTTATCTCTTCCTAGAACTCTACCAATCTCACAGTGTAGTATTATTTCATACTCCTAAGGATCGCCCTGAGTCAGCCCTTAAATATCATATGATGTTAAATATACTGTTATTAACAAGGCAGGGAAAGAGATAGTTATCGCCAAGATCCATCAGCTGGTTTACCGTGAGCTCGATTATTTATACAACTTACGTCATTGCAACCCCTTATCGAGCTAGTAATGTGGATTCTGTTATCATTCTTGTTTTACATTTGGAAAACCATCCATTGTGCTGGTAAATGTTTAATAACTAAAAAAATCCCTAATTTATAGTGTTTGCCAATTTCTATGGTATAAATACTCCCATATTGGCCAATTTTAAGCTACCATCATTACATCACTGAATGCAGAGTTGGGGAGAGCTGCAAATAGCACACTGTTGTGTAGAATGATTCAGTATATATACAGTATACATATGTAGTTAGTATAGTATATACAATATTTACATGCACAATAGATGGAAATAGCTTCAAGAGCATATGTAACAGCAAAATAGTAAAATGATTAGGAAATGACGAGTTTGGAGTGTTTATTAACTTTATTTTAAACGTTATTTAATTGTAAATTTACTTACTTAAATTGTAAATTTAATTTTTAATGGCTATGTTTAACAACCAGCTCGCAAAGTTCCTGAAAATTTAATAATTAGCTTTGATGAGACAGTGAGCTAGCTGGCTCCAGCATACCTCTGTCGGCCCACGGTCACTTGGAATGCACTCACAATTTCTAACCATTCCTGGAAAAGGGTGGATTGTAAAAAATCTTGTCTCTTTAAATCAAGGACTGAATCCTGTATTTTAAAACTCTGTCCCCAGGACCTTCAGGAGATCCAGATAGTAGGTAATCAGAGTCCCGTTGTGGAAAAGTCTAGGACACTAAGATAAGCAGATGAGACACGAGGGTCATCAGCAAGCAGATATTAGTGTGAGAATCAGTACGTGGCCACAGAAAGCAACCACTTTAAGTAGACCAAGACAATATAAAGACAAATCTTATATATTTAGAGAGGGCTGAAATTAAGCCTGGAGACGGAGAGTTTTGAACTTATAGGACAGCGGAGGCAAATGGTTGCGCTTGACTGATGAAATGCTTGCCTCTCCAACGTCTAGCCCCTGTTCCCCATTTTTTTTGTCATTGGGAGCAGCCTACAAGCTTTGGGGATGCTGACACCAATTCTGACTCTAAGGATACAGCATATTCTTAGGGGCTGAGAAAATCAGATTACTCCTACCACCTGGCCCCCGATACATGTTTGGGCCAGCAAGACAGCAGGGAGGGTTTGCTGGAGCTTTGGAGTAAATAGTAATTTACTCTTTGGGAAGTGGAAGTATGTAGAACTAGGAGTTATCAGCATCCGTATCGGGACCATAACAGCTCAGCATTCCTCAACCTGAAGCTGATAATATCGAATGTTAGAGACAAGGAAACAAAACAGGTCCTTGGTGATGCAGTTGTGTGCCTGGATCAAACCAATCCTGATACCTACATACTTCTGGACTTCCAGTTCTGTGAGCCAGTAACTCTACTTTATGGCTTAAGCCAGTTTGAACTGTGTTTTCTGATATCAGTGACTGAATACATTATAACTGAGACAACGTTCAGTTTGATCAAAATAGGTGTTCATTGAGAGGGGAACCTGGGTAAACATGCCACAGAAACCAAAGAAGTGAAAACTCAGAGAGGGCTGGAGTAGCTGATAAAAATGACACAAGTGTCTTTCAGCAGAAGTGTCGTTGAAGGAAAAGTAGATGTGATAAATGAGGAAAAGAATAGGCCTTGTCATCTGCAAGGAAGACGTGGCTGGCTGGGGAGGAATGAGCTAGGACCTGCTGAGCATGATCCTGCCCTTTCCCCCGTCTGACAGTCATGGAAAGGAATTCATTCATTTCCTGGTGAGCAGAGGCAGAGGCTCTGCCCGTTGCATCAGCTTGCTGTGCCAGCCTGGAGTCTGCTCGTAATTTTCTTTTTTTATCCTGAAGATCATTTTGCATCTTAATAAAAAAGAATTTACGTCAGGAAATAGTCATTTACAAACCTTGAAGTGTTTTTGCCTGGATCTGGAGTAAGAATGTCTTAAGAAGAGGTTTGTAAGGTCTTCATAACGAAGTGTTATTTACAAAAAAAAAAAACAAAAACATTAATAGGTTACGTAATATTTAAAAACTTTGAACCAGGGGCTTCCCTAGTGACGCGGTGGTTGAGAGTCCTCCTGCCGATTCAGGGAACACGGGTTCGTGCCCCGGTCCGGTAAGATCCCACATGCCGCGGAGCGGCTGGGCCCGTGAGCCATAGCCGCTGGGCCTGCGCGTCCGGAGCCTGTGCTCCGCAACCGGAGAGGCCACAACAGTGAGAGGCCCGCGTACCCGCCCCAACCCCCCTAAAAAAACCCCTTTGAACCAAAAATTGCTACCAGTCTTTTTTTTTTTTTTTTTTTGCGGTACGCGGGCCTCTCACTGTTGTGGCCTCTCCTGCTGCGGAGCACAGGCTCCGGACGCGCAGGCCCAGCGGCTATGGCTCACAGGCCCAGCCGCTCCGCGGCATGTGGGATCCTCCCGGACCGGGGCACAAACCCGTGTCGCCTGCATCGGCAGGCGGACTCTCAACCACTGTGCCACCAGGGAAGCCCCCCGGTACCAGTCTTTTTGACTGCTGGGAATCCCTGCCAAGGTAAATTGACAAAGTCGGCATAATTCTGTGAACAGAAAAGGAAGCCTTGATGGGTCTAATGATCCAAAAGTGGGTTTTCATCGAGAAGTACAATTGGAGTGTGAGTGCGTTCTAATGAAAACTTCAGCCCTCATTCAGTTGCATATAAAAGCCCTCAAAGAGAACACACAGTACAGCAATGTTTTGTAAAAAGGCAACAATACGATTTGTACAGAGCCCGGAGTCTAGTCCTATAGATCATCCTTTGCCCCCTCTGTCCCCAGCACTCGTAATCAGATATGGTAGCTAGAGGAAGTGAATGCCAAGTTGTAAAAATAGAAAACGGGTAATGGGAAGTCCTCTCCAATGAGCACCTGAAGAAATACAGGGGAGATAGATGTGAATAAGCCAAAGTGCTAAGTAATCCGCACATCAGGCATAGATTATTACATAGCCATGAACAAACTTCTTTGGAAAATCTGCCTTGACTAACAAATGTGATTTGGGGGGGGGCTGACATTCTGTAATCAGTTTAAAAAATGTCTAGAATCCAAGTCAATGTACATAAGAAACCAATCAAAATCAGAGCTGTGTGATACCCTCAGACTGGAGATGTTACTCTTCCACAATTCCACAACCGGGCATTTGCCCCACACCCTCGGTGGCTCCACTGTTGCGAGTACATAGAAATAGAGCTAATGGAGCAAAGGGAAAAGCAAAATGAATACACAGCAAAAATCGGGAACTTAAATGGTAAACTCCTCAGAAGCATGCCCCGTCCAATTTTCAAGAGGAAATAAAGGAAAAGTGTCGGAACTGCCCTTAATACTACAAACTGTGCAACTATTTGTTCCTGGCCCTAACGTGCTAGCTGTTCAGCTAGTTTTCCTGAAATAATGATTTACAATTGCAGACAGTCTAGCAGTAATTTTAGGTACCACAGCCTCTGCTGATACTTTTCAGATGTTTTCCTTGTGATAAGTTCCCTTTTTTCCTATTAAGTTTCCTGCTCTGGTGTCTCTTCCCCTTCTTCCAGGAGTCTGAAAATTCTCCTGCAAGCCTACATCAGCATCTGATCCATATGCTATTCTCCCCCCTCACCAAGAACCTGGAACGGGGCAAGAATTCATCCCTGTGTGTACCCCAGAATACTCTCAGTTATCTGAGGCCTGGGAGTTTCAAGGCCAAAGCCAGGCAGAGCTGGCTGAACCAAGACTAGAGCCAGAGTCCCCTCAATCATGGAGGCTATTCCAGTACTCAAAAGAGCCTCTTTGCATATCTGGGAAAGACCAGAAGTGATTTCTAATCAACAAAATATAAAAATGGGGGGATATTATTGTTCATTCTTTTACTTTTTGACCTGCCTTTTTCTAATAAGAATTTGGGGCAAACTTGTCATCACATGACCTTATCAAAGAGGCAAAGTGTCATATGGAGGCAGTATAGACCCTGAAGTTGGACAGAAATGGGTACAAATGTAAGTTCATTCAATGACCAGCTCTGTGACTTTCGGCAAGTGACTTCATCTCTCCAACCCTTGTTTTCCTTTGCTATAAGAAGAGGCTCTTGCTACTTGCATATGGGCATGCTGCATGGATTAGAAATAATCTATAAAAAACATAGCACAGTGGCTGGTACACAGTAGACAGTCAACACATTATACTTACTATTTTCAAAGCAAACTAGTTGAGACACTTGGAAACCAACCTATGCTTCTAGATGATTATATGAACCTGAAAGATTGTTCCCCCATAGAAAATTCCTGTAATTTTATATACTGGCCGTGAATCAAGTTATGAATCAAGGACAATATATTTAAATGAATCCTGTTCCAGATTAAAAATAAATTCTAATAACTTGTCTCAAAAGAGAAACAATCAAGATTCCCATTAAGACAAATTCAGTAACTGCAAAAGCATACAGAGCTAGACAAAAGAAGATAGCACCACTCTTTTCATGAGTGTGTGACTCATTTTCAACTCAAAGATGGTACACAGGAAACAAATGCTCATTTACCCATGAGGCTGCCAAGTGCCTACAGGAATACAGACTACACCCCACTCATTTTTTGCATATTCAGGAAAATGTCATGTCCTTTCTTACTGGACTCAGTCCCATTTTTGCAGGTGTAACTTGTATAAGCAACCCTGAAAAAAAGTGTCATTTCGGAGCTTATTCAAAACCCATTAAGACAGCACATCCACTTGGATTTCTCTTTAACCTTCGGGTCGCAGGATGGCCTCCCAACCATGATTTAGAAGCAAGGGCAGAGGGCCAAAAACATCAGAAGAAGAATATATTTCAAAAATGTCTGAAAAGGACAGGTGTGTTTTTCAAGAAGCCTTTCCCTCAGTGGCTTTAGCTTTTGCAAGCAGCCCAGAAGTAACTGATATACTGAAGTTCTCCAACTTTGCAGCCTGATAGATATAATTTTCATACTGTATATCAGGAGATAATTCATGCAACGTATCAGATAGTTGTCCCTGTTATCAAGCAGCCGTGTTCTCTCATTTCACTAACAAATGTGCAGATAAACGTACATTATGGCAAATGCAAGGAAATCACGAGCCTGTGTTTAGCCTCTCCATTCTTTAGAGTGTAGCATGATTTAGACAATAGGGATCCATGGTACCAGCATCATCCTTTCTCTCCAGACTCCTTTAAGACTCTGTCACATGATGATAGGTAATATGTTTCAGTGTGTGATTAATTCTGATCGCAGAGAGACGATTACTTGGACGAATTGTCATGATAATATCTGCCTCGTTTAAAAGAAGGTTTCATTGTAAAATAAGAATATTCAAAACGGACACCCATATTTTGGCCCCAAATCCTCTTCTTGCAAAGTAGAGAACTAATAAATAGTGATCAGTGAATAAATACAAGGAAGAAGAAATGTTTTCTGTGGATTCTGATGCCTTTCTAGAGAGACTACCTCAATCATAGCTCATTCCTTTGAGATGAGAATATTCAGACACAAAGTCATGATAAGCCACCAACGTCATAAAGTTAAGAGCAGATTCAGGAACTCTATTCTTTGCCTGTCCCTTCATGCAATTCCTCTCTACTTTCTGAAGAAAAAAAAAAAAAAAACTATTCCCCTCTTCCTGCTGCTTCCACCAATGAGATAGTTACAGTCTGATGTCCTCTTTAGTCATCACCAAGCAGAGCTGCAATCTTTTCATTTCTCAGAAGTCATTTTCTCCATCTGCTTAATCATTTCATTTACTTCTGACTCCATCCAATGTGCTCACATCTCTTAGACATAAGATTCCAAACATGGAAAATAGCCCTTCAAGGAACCAGAGGGAATTGTGGCAATATGGAGCCCCTTGGTATTGCCTTGTGGCAATATAGAGCCCCTCACGTGTGACTCTGTATGTATGTATTCTTTACCTCTCCCCTTACGGGCAAAGCTGCAATCTTGATCAGAGCTCCAGGGGTGGCGCTGTCGCATAGGAGAAAGTGCACTGCTTTTGATGTCTGGCACACCTGGGTGCAAATCTTGGCTTCCCAATTTACTACCTACATGACCTGAGGCAAAGTTATTTAGCCTCTCTAAATCTCAGTTTCTTTGTCAGAAATAGCTTTGGGAAATATTAGCTACATCATAGGACTCTGGTGAGAAATAATTAATGTGTCAATGGCCTGTACACCTCTAGATACCTGTACATACTACATCTGGTACAAGTATGTGCAACACTCCCACCAGCCCCCAGATCTAAGAGTTAAATCAATTTCTCTCTCTTACCACATTCAATTTACCAGAAATTTCTGTGTACTCTTCCTCCGTTTTTTCTGAACTCATCCATTTCTCTCCAGTGATTTGAGTCACAGTTGGATCAGCTACCACCTGATCTGAACCACGATGTTTTCTTACCAAGACAGGGTTATAGCCTGCCTCCTGACTCATCTCCCTGCTTTCATTTTTGCCCCTTAAAATCCGTTCTCTACACAGTAGAGATGTCATCTTTTTAAAAGATGAATTAGGTCAGTCCTCTTGACATAAAACTCAACATGGGTTTCCCATTACACTTAGAAAAAATCCAAAATCCTTCACATGGCCTGTAGGACCTTATGAGATCTACCCCTGCCTGGCTCTGAAGTTATCCCCCTCTGCTCTTCCATTGTTCACTCTGCTTTTAGCCACATGGGCCTTTTTATGTTTCTGGAATTCACTAAGCTTAGTTTGTTCCCAGGACCTTTGCCCTTGCCATTTCTTGAGGCTTGAATGTTCTTCCCCCAGATCCTCAGCTCTTCACATGGCTGGTTCCTTCTCATCATTCAGGTCTAAGGCCAGACGTCACCAAGAGGCCTCCTCTGATCGCCAAACCTCATCCTGTCTTCCCCCCAGGTCCCAACACAGTTACTCTCTAGCACATTACTTTGCCTTATTTTCTTTATATCGCTTATCACCATCTGAAGTTACCACGCTTATTTATTTGTTTACTTATAGAATGTCTACCCAACAGAATGTCAGCCCCATGAAAGAAGGACACTTGTCTACCTTGCTTATCTCTGTACTGCCGCCTTCTAAAATAGGGTCTGGCAGGAAGTAGGCACTCAATAAGTGTTTGACAAATGAACGAATTAGTCTTTTTAAGCCTATCCTGGAAGAAGCGAGCTCTGCCATACTTTCCGTAAACATGAAATCATCAAACAAGATAATGAAGTCTTAAGATGTTCTCACAAAAGTTTAATATCTAGCTCCTCAATTTTACAAGGCCAGAAAATTCTGGAGCATTATAAAGTGGTTCAGAATGCAGAGCATATTTTAATCTTAGCTGTGCACTTCATATCTGTGTGACCTTGGACACGCTAGTTAACATACTAAAACTGGTTTCCTCATTAAAAAAATAAGGATAATAACACATACCTTAGAGGGTTTTGTAAAGATTGAATGAGCTAAGACTTTAGCCCAGTTTCTAGAACACTGTGCACTCTTACTAAATGGTGGCTATTATTATTATGGTATCGCTATTACGGCAGCTAATTCCGGCACGGTGCTTTACTAAGGACATGAACAAATTGGAGCTTATCCAGAGGAGAACAAACAATCTTGTGAAGGGTCTGGAAACCACAACTTGTGAGGAACGATTGAAATTGCTAAGGATGTTTACTTTGGAAAAGACAAATTTTAAGAGGAACGTGATAGTTTTTTAAAAGACACTGAAAAGAACCTGTCCCACGGAAGAGGGATTAGATTTCTCCAGTGCTGTTCTAGAAGATACAGTTAGAACCAAGGAGTGAAAATTTAATCTTGACCTCTTTATGGTCTAATAACCAAACTGTCCAAGGCAAAATAGGATTGAATTCTATTTAAAAAAGTAAAAATTTAAGGCATGGTTATATACATTTTGGTTAAGGAACTTATACAGTATATGAAGCTATTTATAATTGCCATAATGGGAGCTTTGTATCAATATGAAAAATATCTGTGGCATGTCAATTGCAAAAAGGAGATTACAAAATATGTGCATATATGCTGTGATCCCAACTCTATTTATGAGAGAAGAGCATATAAGTACAGGCACACAAAAATGAAATCTGTTGCTTCATGAAGTAGTGTTTCCTGTCACTTCAAATGTTGAAGCAGAGACTAGACAACCTCTTAGAAGGAATGGCATTCAAGAAGTGATGTGTCAGGGAAAGGGGTGGGCAGGGAGAACTCTGAAAATATTTGAAAGTTCCATGGGTCTATGACCCTCTAAATATATTGTTGGATTGTGGTAATACAAGACAGTGCTTCTTTTTAAGAAGTAAAGAGGACATTAGGTCACACAAATATCTTCATTTCCTCCCAATTAAAGTAGGAAAAAAAAATCTAATCTCAAGACCCCCAAAGTGCTGGGCTCCATCATCTAATGGGGACATCGTAGCATCAGGTAGTGGATGTTTCTTGCCACTATTTCTCCTGTGCCAGCAAAAGCCTGTCAATCTCTCTGAATCTCATTTTCTGGATCCTTCCCTAAAAAGGAGGAAGTTGCAACCTTTCTAGTTCTGAAAGTCTGTGATTCATCTTGATTATTATGATAAACATGAACTTGGCCAAGAATTAGAAGGCACCTGAACTGTGTAAATAAGGAACTTCCAAGAACACTGACAAAGGAATAACTTCAGGAGTATGTTTATACAAAAATAAAGGAAGATTCTTTTTCCCTGCCAGGGTCAAAAAGTAGTAAATCGTTCCTTTTATAATTTAATGGGTACAAAATTGAACTCTAAGAGACAGGCACCCAGAAGTAGGGTTTTCTAGTAACATTTCTTTGTTTTATACATAAGATGACATTAAGTAGTCGCCAGCATTGGCTTCTTACCTTTGCTGATAAAGGTGCTCTTCTTCACTGTTGTTCAAGTTCTAGGCAGAGATTGCAGACTGCCGTTACCCTAGAAGGACCAATAGAAAGATTACCATTTTCAAGCAGGGATGACACTATCTGACCCTCCCTTGAGGTCTACATACCTTCCATTTTATATCTCAGATTATTTACAGAGGGGGCAAAAACATGTACTTTTCCTTTTCCACTTAGTGAACTAAGAGATGCGCTCCTCTATTAGGCAATAGAGATGACAAAGTGGAGACCCCACAGAACTTCTCAAGACAACATGTGAGATACATTTATAAAGACTAGAGACCAGCCCCATTCTCTTCAAGTCTTTGGTTATAATTCACGTAGATTATCTCGTGGGAATGGGACAAAGTAAGTCTTGCTGTGCCATGCTCTCCTGATGAGAGTTCTGACTCCTTTATTTCAGATGAAGAAAGCATCGTAAAAGACAGTGGTCAGGAAGCCCCTGCCTCCACGCCCAGAAAGAGTTCTCAACATGATGACTTCAGGCTCAAATAGGTACTGTCTAAATGGAAGATAGCCTTTTTTTTTTTCCTTCCAGAACTTAGGATTTTTTATTGTTATTTTTTTAAACTATAGAGTTGAAATTCACATAACATAAAATTAACCATGACAAAGTGAACAATTGAGGGAATTTAGTACATTCACCATTCTGCCGCTTCCCCCAGACCCTGGGAACTACCAGTCTGTTTTCTGTCTCTATAGTTTTACCTGTTCTGGATATTTCATATAAATAAAATCATGTAATATATGACCTTTTGATTCTGGGAAGATACACTTTTAATCATTCCCAAGTACATACTTTAGGAAGAAAGCACATTTATATAAGGAAATATATAAACATTATCATATCAATTTACCTAAACAAGCAGTTTATTAAGATCCATCATTTGCAAAATATGTAAAGTGCTTTAGGAGCAAGTGTGCGCGTGCGTGCGCGCGCGCGCGCACGTACACACACACACACACACACACACACACACGACTATTAATCGTCTTACTCAAAGGCCCACAGTTTGGGAAAAGAGTGACAGAGAAAGGGGACTGAGAGCCAAAGAGGAGAGGCCACTTCTCCTTAGCAAGCCGGAGAAGCACGGCAAACAGGGGAAGCTTGGACCTTTGAGGTCCTCCCTTGCCCACATCAAGGAATGGCACTAGAATTAGTTAGAATTCTTGGTTGCAAGTTCCAGAAATTCAACTGATAGCTTAAGCCCCCAAAAGAAACATTTATTATGGGGAAGCAGGGGTGGTTTGTGACACGTGGTCATAGAATAGAGCCTAGACTCAAAAGAGAAGCTCAGGGATCTCCCTCTCTCATGTTGGCTCCTATATGCACTTAAGCATCAGTTCATTCTTTGCTCTCTGCTCACGCGGGCAAAACACAGCCATCCCGTGGTTCCCAAGTTTCTATCTTCTCTGTTTAAAAGAGACCGTACTGCATGAAAGTTAAGATCATGAGCTCCAGGGTCAGACAGATGTGAGTCTAAATCCTAATTCTGACATTTAGGCTGTGTGACATCGGAAAAGTCAACCTCTCTGATCTCAGTTTCTTCAAAAATAGCACTTACCTCATAAGGTTATTAAGAAATTTAACCAAGAAACCATATTTAAAGATCAATGTCTAGCATATATAGCTTCAATAAATATTATTTATTACTACTGTCATTATGCCTTATTATTATTAAAGAAGCCAGCCCTGACTGAGTGGGTCTCAGTCACAAATCCAGATTTCTAGGAAAGAGACTCTGAATGATCCAACTTGGGTCAGGTGCTTACCTCTACTCCACCAGTTAGAGCCAGAGGGTAGAGTCACAATAGAGAGAGATGGCTACCCGATACACATTCCTGTGGAAGAGCAGGGAGACAAGGAGCTACAGAATCAAAGAAAAAAATTGCCAGGAATTAGAGAGAAGAGGTATGAGGAAAAAAGTCAGGGCCCCTCTTCTGCCCAGCGGGCAGCTGCCTGTGGAGGCCAGGCCATTAAAGAAGAAATGTGTTACAGGCTTTTCGGCTGTAGCTTAAGGAAATCGGGTTGATCTTTGGAACTTGTGTTACTGCTTAGTGAATTCAGCTGGTTAACTGAATTTGGCTAATCTCTTGGGCTTTGAAATCATTGTTTACTTTCTTTTTTTATCACTTTAGCTTGTTTGGGCTATTCTTTTATTCTCTCTGACTCTTAGTTTTAAATTTTATTTTATCTTAATTGTTCTTACCTCATGGTTTGCTCCCTGCCTTCCCCTTTCTTTTATCTTATGTTCTTTGGTGGGCGGGGGTGGGGGAAGGTGGTCTGCAGAAAAGGGGTCAATTATTTAACCTAGTTTCCAATATCATTTAGTCTTTACTGAACTGCCCAATCTTATTTTTTTTTCTGTTTTATTACTAATTTTTAACCTTTTTATTGTCTACAACTTTTAGTTCTCTGGAATACTGCCAGAATAAAATGTAGGTGTAGGGGTTCAGCTGGGAAGATGGCCCTTTCTCCCTAAAAGGCTGATGGGTATTTGTTTTCACTTCAGCCCCTGAAGCTGATCTTTACACAAATCTTACAGCGACCCAGCATAATTCCCCTTTACTTGTTCCCTCGGCTGAGGGTATTACCTCTGGCTCTTTCTCACCATACTCTGATTCCACTCTCCCATGAGAAAGGACCTCCCGTCCGCAGACTGAGTGGGCAGTGATCCCTTTTCCTCTGGAGAACCAAAAGCTTGAAGCTCTGCCAAGGAATCGATGAAACAGGACACACCATTCCGGATACACGAGGCCTTCTTGGCACTGGATAGCTCCAGGACTGAGCCCTACGACCTCTTCTCCTCTCTGTCTACATCTAGTTCCTGCTTGACCTCTTAAATACCATCTACATGCTGATGACTCCCAAATCTACATCTTTAGAACACAACTTCTCTCCTGAACTCCATAAAGCTAAACTCCCATTTGAAATCTCATTTTAAATGTTCAGTAGACACCTCAACCTTAGCATGTCCAACATTAAACTACTGATTCTTCCTGCTGCTGAACCAGATCCTCCCAAAGTCTTCTCCGTCTCAGACAATGGTGACACCATTCTTCTAGTCATCTAGGCCAAAAATCTCAGGGTCATCTTTTACTACTCCTGTTCTCTTATAGCTCATATCAAATCAATCAGAAAATCCTGTTGGTTCTACTTCAAACTTTCATCACCTTTCGCTGGGGTGTTGCAATAGCCTACTTGCTTACTGGTCTCTCTCTTTCCATCCCCGCCTCCTGAATTGTACTCATTATATGACAGCTAGAGAGATCCTTTAGAAATATTCGTCAGACCATAATATTCCACTGAGAACCCTCCAATGATTCCCTATCTTACTGAGGCTAAAAGCCCTAGTCTTGCTATGAGGTACAGGATCATGTGTGACCTGCTACATTACCTAACTCTTTACCCCCAAGCTACCTATCTAACCTTATCTCTTATCGTTTCCCCTGGTTTATTCTATTCTAGCTCTGCTGGCTTCCTTCCTGTTCCACCAGCAGCAATCATGCTCCTACTGTAAGGTTTTTGTAATTGCTCTTCCCTCCTCCTGGAACTGTCTTCCACCAAATATTCACATGGTTTAATCCCCTCACTTCCTTAGGGTTTATACTTAAAAATCACTGCATCATCCTGTATAAAATAGTATCCACCTCATCATTCTATCTCCTTCCTCACTTTATTTTTCTTTATAGGACTTGTCACCATCTGCCACAATTGGTTAATGTCTGGCTCCCTTTACTAAAACGCGAGCTCCACTGCAAGAAAAGATTTTTTTTTCCATTTGCTCACTTATGTATCCCTAATGTCTAGAGTACTGCCTGGTACTAGGAGATGCTCAATAATTGTTTGAAAACTTCTTGAATGATTCAATAAATGACTTAACACATCCTGATATTATAATTCAAGCAGCATTTTCAAATAGTGTATGTGTTGGGAGGGGGAATATTGGGAAGGGGGAAAAGAAAAAAGGAAGGCACCAACCATTGATTGAACTCCCTTTCTATGCCAAGCACTGTGTTAGATGTCTCTTCTGGGTTATTACTTTTAATCCTAAATTTTGTAAGACACATGACAATATTCACTCAGCTCTAATAGGTCCTCCAAAACTTATCTCCCATTATCTATTATCTTTTCACTCAGGTATAGTACTATTTTCCTGCAAGAGACATAGCCTTTAGAAAATAAGTCTTCTGATCTTGATGTTTTACGCTTTTCCCCTTGTCGATAGGAAAATAATCATGGCAGGCAAAGGTGGACTGACCATACTTAACCTGGTGAATTCAGAATTAAATGTGAGCCATGAGAAAGGACACAAACTATTATGGGTTTATAACGAAAGGAGGAATCCAAGAAGACATTAGTAAGAAGGTAGTATTTGATCTGGACCTCAAAGAATTGACAAGCTTTGTAAACTCAGAAGTCTGAGTTTACTTACTGTAAGGCAAGTTATAGTATAAGGAAGGGCAAAGAACTCTTAAAGTGCATAGTACACATTTCAGTAAATGTGGTAGGCAGCTTCTAAGATGACCCCTGGGACCCCTACCTCCTGGTATTTATGCCATTGTGTAATCCTCTCCACTTGAATGTGAATGGGACCAATGAATCACTTCTAGCCAATAGAATATGGCAAAAGCGAGTGGGTGTCAGTTTTGTAATTAGGTTACATGAGATTGTGACTTCTGCCTTCCTAGTAGATTCTCTCTCTTGACTTCTCAGCTTATACGCTTCCATAAAAAATGCTTTCATGCTGAAGGAGCCAATGTGGCAGGAAACTGCAGGAGCGTCCAGCCAACAGACAGCAAGGACCTGAGGGTCTCATCCAACAGCATTCCCCAGTCAAGCCTTCAGATGAGGTCTCAGTCCTCAGTGACACTTTAATTCCCTCACTCAGAAAGCCCTGCTATGCCATGCCAGAGTTCCTTATCCATAGAAACTGAGAAATAATAAATGTGTGTTGCTTTAAGCTGCTAAATTTTGGGGTAATTTGTTATACAGCAACAAATAACTAGTTCCATGAAGGACAAATAAAACATCTGCATTTTCCCCCAAATCTTATTTGTAACAGATCTTTTAATTTAAGCATTCACTGGATACATATTTATGAGGAATCTTTTTTATGCAATTACTGTTACAGTTCCTATAAAGCCTGGAAAGATGAATCAGAGAGAGATCCTACCCTCAAGAAGTCTAGTGCAGGTAGGTAAGGTGTGCTCACAAATAACTGTAAAACAATGTGGAAAGTGCTAAGTCACCAGGAATAGCTGGAGAGATCCATCAAGGACTCCTGGTGGAGGAACATTTGAGCTGGATCTTAAATAGCAGGTTGGGCATGCAGGGAAAGGCAATGGACTGCATATGAGCAAATACTTCAAGGTGAGGATTATGGGGTATGTACAACAGACAATAAACAATTCCTCTTGGTCACAGAATAGGACACATTTAGGCTACAGGGACATGCATGTAAACAGCACTGGAGAAGTAGGCTAGGACCATATTGTGAAGTTCCTTGAACACTGAGTGAAGGGCTAAAAATTGGTACCTTTTTGGAACATTTGTTCAAACTCCATTGCCAAGAACAATACAGTTCCAATATCCTTTATGAAACCTTCCTCGTTCCATAGCTAATACTTTTAAATATTGGGCCAAAAGTAAAAACTTCCTTGTATTTTATCATGTCCCATCTCACTGAAGATTCTTTATCCATTGAGTCTCTCTGAAATGAATGGCTCACTGCATTTTATGATACAATTTGAAGACCTGAGTATCATTGAAATTGAGAAATTATCATCATCTATAAAGTGTTGTATGCATTTTTACTATATGTGAATGTTTTTGGTCAATGTCTTTATTTGTTTATAGTACAGAAAAAACTCTTCCAACTATTTTTTCCCTCCAATGTCACTTATTTTAAGTATTCTCATATATTCATCAGGGTTTGGAGACAGGCCACATGGTTGCAAAATATGTATTTATGTCTACTTTATACACAGCTTTTGCTTGTAATTTAATTGAAGGTAGCTGAAATGGTGCTTGAACAGCCAAATTTTACTTGTACATTCACCAGCATGTAATCACTTCGAAAATCCATCCCAGAAAACCCATCCTAAATCCTCACTGGAGGCTCTCTCTACATCATCTCTGCTAGCTACAAAATTCTTTGTAGAGGTCCCCAAGGTGTTTCAAAAGCTTTCCTCTTACACGGCAGGATGTGGCTCATTTTATAATCTTTCATATATTATTTTAGAAAATAGCACACACTTACCACCTTGCCCCCCAACAGTAAAAGTTTCTTGCAATCCTCTGTATTCATATGCCAATATATATTTAAATGTCCCAAACAACACATAACCAAGTTTGCCCCAGGCTTTCAAAGTACCAACAAATAGTGATTTGGACCCTGTCTCTCAATTATGCATCGTAGCACACATAATCCTACAGCAGCAACTGTCCAACGACCATATTACCATCCCTATACTTTCCCAGCTAAGAACAGTTTACTGTTCAGTGTCACAATTTGATTTTTTTTTTGGATTGATGATGTTTAAGCAGTCTGGAGAATTAATGGGGTTCAGCAGAGGCCACGGTCCTAACCAGGGTTTGTAATTGATATCTGGGAGGCTGTAGCCTTTTCCTTCTTGAGAGGCAGTGTAATTAGCCAGGGCTGCCTGTTTGTGTAAGGGAGGAGGGGGAGGGGAAGGGAAAAGAAGGGGAGGGGAGGGAGCTTGGAATTGCAGGGCTCTTTCCCCAGCAAAATAGTTCCATAGAAGCAACAGAAGCAGAGCGCTTCTAGAAAAGAAAAGCTCTTCAAACACAGTATTTGCAGTCAAGTACGTTTACAATTCTCCAATTACTGTTCAAAAGAATACTAGTGGTTTACTCCTCTAAATATTGAGTATATAAAACAAATTTATTCACTTAAAATTATTTTGAATCTCTAGTAGGATTCGTTTTATGTTTAAATAGTAAGTTCCTTGATTCTCTTAAAATTACTTTAAAATATATTGGAATTATTTTTAATAATAAGTTACTTTAAGGAGTGTAATTTGATTTTTAAAATTATGATTTATACTCCTATATTTTAAATTTTGCACATGCTTAATAATTATGATACAATGTCTGAATGGTTCAGGGAATAGCTTTATATCATTTAAGTTATTTGGTGGAGACCTGGCTTGGGAAAGAAGCAGAAAGAAGTTTTTGAATGTGAAATGTAATATAACTCAGAATTATATGAATTTTTAAGAAATCACTAATATTCTTTAATTTTTTCCAACTTATCGAGCAGTTGATTTCATGAAAAGCCTACTTTTTTTATTATCTTCTCCTTCTTTACACATATTTCTATTTTTTGTTTCCAAATGTACTGCTTAAAATAAAAAATATTCTTCTAGACACTCTGTGATCTTGACTACTGCAATTCTCTTTTAATTTCAGCCTGCGAAGATCAAAAGAATATTTGTTTTCATTTTTGCCATGACAATGTAGACCTCATATCTCTCGAATGCTTCCCTCATAACTTCTCTGTATAATAAATTGAAAATTCACTCATAATATCCATATGAGTTCCTCCTAATATCTTATTTACTCTTCTACCCATAACACTCACTTTCTATCCTTTTTTTCCTTGTTTTTTTTTCTGGTGGGGGGTGGTATTGGTTTGGTTTCAGTTTTGTTTTAGTGATTAGTAAACGTTTATCGTGCACACACCAAAAAACAGTTTGCAACCTGGTAATGCTCAAACCAAAACATGTAATAAGGCTCAGGAGTATACTGGGGTTTTTTTGTTTTGTTTTAGATTATACACCCATATTTACTCTTTAGTTGACATCCTACTAGATGTCAACTAGTAGGTGTCAGATGTAGGTGTAAGTAATCTTTTTTAAAATTTATTTATTTATCTATTTTTGGCTGTGTTGGGTCTTTGTTGCTGCGAGCGGGCTTTCTCTAGTTGCAGCGAGTGGGGGCTACTCTTCATTGTGGTGTGCGGGCTTCTCATTGTGGTGGCTTCTCTTGTTGCGAAGCTCGGACTCTAGGTGCACAGGCTTCAGTAGTTGTGGTGCATGGGCTCAGTAGTTGTGGCACACGGGTCTCAGCTGCTCCATGGCATGTGGGATCTTCCTGGACCAGGGTTCGAACCTGTGTCCCCTGCATTGGCAGGTGGATTCTTAACCACTGTGCCACCAGGGAAGCCCCAGTAATCTTTTTTATAAAGTTATACTTAACATACAATGTTATACTAGTTTCAGGTGTACAACACAGTGATTCAATATTTTTATACATTATGAAATAATCACCACAATAAGTCCAGTTACCATCCGTCACCATACAACGCTACAATATTATTGACTATATTTCTTATGTGTACATTACATCCCTGTGACTTATTTTACAGCTGAAAGTTTAAGTTTTTATATATTATTCCACCCAACCTATTGCTAAATGAGTTAGTGTATTCATATCCATTCACTCTAAACAGTTTAATCTGTTATCAATAACCAGAGTCTAAACAATTAAGCAAATCTAAACTCATTACTAAATTTAGAATAAAACCAAGTGGACTGATCATCAGAAGACAATGTTTCTATACGAAATTGTAAATTCCAGAAAGGCAATAACCCTGTGGTGTTGCTAACTTTTGTATTCTGGGTGGTTAGCAAACTTTCTGGCACATAGATGACGTTCAGCAAGTATTTGTAGAATGAATGAATTCTGGAAAGTGAATACTATCATTTTCCTCATTTTACTGATGAGATCACATCATTACTAAGTCGGAAAGCCAAGATCTAAAGGCAAGTGGAGAACTCTGGAGTTTACATTCTTAATTACTATGCAATTCTGCCTCTCTTAGCAATAGAAGATAGGCATTGAAAAGTCCCATTCTTTCAATCCCTCGTCTGGGAGGATCCCACATGCCACGGAGCAACTAAGCCTGTGCGCCACAACTACTGAGCTTGGGCTCTAGAGCCCGCGAGCCACAACTACTGAAGCCCACGTGCCTAGAGCCCATCCTCTGCAACAAGAGAAGCCATCTCAATGAGAAGCCACAACAAAGCCCGGGCACCACAACAAAGATTAGCTCCCCGCTCACCGCAACTAGAGAAAGTCCACTCGCAGCAATGAAGACCCAACGCAGCCAAAAATAAATAAGTAAATAAATTTAGAAAAAAAAAGTCCCATTTTAAAAATGTGGCTCTGTTAAATATATGAGAAATTAACTAACAGCCTAGAAAAAGAAGAAAAGAATTTTACACCATTATATGAAGATTTTTAAAAAAGTAATATAATATTCTCACACAATCTCATTCAAGCATGGAAAACATAGCCAGAATATTAAATATTTAGATCTTGGAAAATCATTAACATACAATTTCTTCTGTAGCATTTACTTTTACCCAAATGTCAAAGCCTTGTAATCACAGGCTTGCAAAAACAATAAAAGAATGGAAGGGTCCTCTCCTAAGGGTATAAAAGATTGAGATCAATATTATGCTTTTACTGCTTGGTTTGCGCGTCAGAAGAAACACGTGAGAAAAATGCCAAAGAAACACAACGGAGATCGGCACACTCACCAGACGGTTGGATTCATCTCTGATACCTTCATCTCTGCCATTAAGTCTTAAGTTTTCTCTCTAGAAAACCTGTATAGCTAATTTTTATTTTAAAAGCTCAAATTATCTTTCATACCCTAGGTTGGGTTGAAGATTGCATAATGATCCATTGTGTACTGTTAGTCAAGAGTCTAGTATCAGTTAGTTGCTTCCAAATATCCATGGCTTCTAAGCCTTGACATTACTCTGTACAAATGATATGTTTGGTCAGGAAGGAAAGCCCCCGAAGGTGATGACCTACAAAGTCAGCAGGAATCCCTAGAGAGAAGACACACAAAACCAGTTATTGTTCCAGTAGCCTGGTTTCATGTGGATTTAGTTCCAGATTTGAAAGTCTTTGCAATGATGAAATTCTAGGGCTCTGGCACAGGATCTCATGGGGCATAAGTGCCCCCTGCTGAAGTTCAGCCATAGGGAGTGGAAGCTTGGGGAGTACATTACTGAGCCCTGATGAGAGTCTCCGTAATTGTGCACAACCATGGAGCTTAGCTGAACCGCCCCACACACCCAAAAAGAATGGATAAATAAAAATCCAATTTCATTTTCTTAAGAGTTAATGAGACGATTTTAAATGCGTTTATTTATTTATTTATTTTTGGCTGTGTTGGGTCTCCTTTGCTGCCCGTGGGCTTTCTCTAGTTGCAGCGAGTGGGGGCTACTCTTCATTGTGGTGCGCGGGCTTCTCATTGCAGTGGCTTCTCTCATTGCGGAGCATGGGCTCTAGGTGCGCGGGCTTCAGTAGTTGTGGCACAGGGCTCAGTAGTTGTGGCTCGCGGGCTCTAGAGCGCAGACTCAGTAGCTGTGGCCCATGGGCTTAGTTGCTCCACGGCATGTGGGATCTTCCTGGACCAGGGCTCGAACTCATGTCCCCTGCATTGGCAGGCAGATTCTGAACCACTGCGCCACCAGGGAAGTCCCTAAATGCATTTTTTAACCCCATGATGAGTATCAAGTACAGAAAATCTTCACAGATTTAACAAAACAATTTGAAAATTAGTTGAAATGTATCTTTTTTCTTATGAAAAAATGCTGGCATTTTAAACAAAAAAAGTGGAATGTCGCAAAGCAAATGGTTACCTATTTAAAAGAGCAAACTGTTTCTAAATACCATAGAATAATTTACATAAAAGTAATATAACTATACTGTAAGTAGAAGGTATCACTGGTTTTATTAATTTGGTTACTATATTCATTTTATCCAAATCAGTGGAGATTTACTATTATTGTTTACTCATTCTGTATATATTAAAATATCTCTGGCTTAATATGACTGTCATTACTAACACTGTCACTTTGCACTTTAAATATTATTTGTATATTATAAATATTATCTTATACATTATATGATATACTATGTCACCATTTTTATGTTCTTTTTATGTGACCAGGATGATCATTAATTGGGAGGGTCACCTAACTCCCAGGCTGTATCTCTGGGAAATAAGAAAATGGTTAATAAAGGACAGTGGAGCATGGTATCCCTGTCATAGACAGGGAAGGAGTCAAGTCTAACAGAACTACTACATTCAGAAGCTACGTTATGGCCAAGGAATAGAACAGGTCATTTTTCTTTGTCACTAGATCAACATTTCTTTTACCACCCAGTGTGATCAGTGAAACAGAGATGAATGCCCAGACCAATCTAACAATGAAAAGCCAGAGTTCAGGGGCAGCTTCTTTAAAAGACAGATTGCCACAGTAAAGAAAAAAAGTTATAGGACTTCCCTGGTGGTGCAGTGGTTGAGAGTCCGCCTGCTGATGCAGGGGACACGGGTTCGTCCCCGGTCCGGGAAGATCCCACATGCCACGGAGCGGCTGGGCCCGTGAGCCATGGCCGCTGAGCCTGCGCGTCTGGAGCCTGTGCTCTGCAACGGGAGAGGCCACAACAGTGAGAGGCCCGCGTACCACAAAAAAAAAGAAAAAGAAAAAGAAAAAAAGTTATAAAGAAGAAAAGGTCTTTACCAAGAAACCCTGTAGCCTTCCATTGATCACCATGCAATGTGTATGACCCTCTTGAAATCGTTTTTGCCCTGGTTCCTTGTCTAAATACACTGAAGTACTAGTCAGCAGCTATATCCTGAGCACTAAGTGACGACTTCTGAATCCCTGAAAACCGACTGCTTTCTACTTTGCCTAAGTATCGATCTTACAGCCTCCATGAGCACAATTAGAACCGAATGTTCAATCAATTTTCCTATTAACTCAAGGCTAAGACACTGTAAAACTTGGTGTGTGAGCTCCCGACACACATGATGGTGGAGTCTGGCTCACCACCTCTACTTAAAGAATGTGGGTGGTGAAGATTTCCTCAAAAGGGCTTGTCAGCAGGTTATGCATCCCTCTGGCCCAACACACAAAGGTGTAGAGGAAGGAAGTGCTTCTACCTCCCACCAACCAGACTAAATGAGGAGGCTTCAGAGTCACACCAGGAGAGCTATCCCGGTGTCTCCTGAAAGTTAGGTGACATGGGCTGTTGTATCTGACTCACACTGGAAAAAATTTAAACATGAATTCTTGATTCCCCTGAGAGCAGCATGAGGAAAGAAGACTATAATGGAGTTAACTGTTCTCTCCTCAATGGTGGGACAAAAGTGTATGTTTTCTGAAGACCAAATATGGATTCTGTCGAAGAGAGCTGAGCTTTAATCCTCTTTATATGAACCCTGAATATAAAGCTCGCCTGCAAGGGTGCCGTGACACCCCCAGGGAGAATCCGAGGAGCCTCTGGAAGTCAGAGGTTGGGGAGGAAACTGTAAATGACTGACTGTTGGAGACACCACTGTGTCAGGGACCTGCAGATGGACAAGCCACAGCTGTGGGGCACTCCTAGTTACTCATAAAACCTCACCATGAGCCGGTATTGGCATGTCTGCCACAGCAGAGATAGTGGAGAGCCGAGAGAGCTCGGGAAGACCTTTCCAGTGCGCATATTTTTCCCACCCATCCCTTCCCAACTCCAGAGAATCCCGAAGCAGCCTAGTAAATGAGGAAGGAGTGCCAGAACGGGGAAGAAGGGGGAAAGAGAGCACCCAAACCCACCTTTCCATTTCAGAGTTTTAGCCGGAACTGAGATGAGCTGAATGAGATGAGAAATTAAAGCTTATGTATTGAACTGAAGGAGACTGTTTAATTCCCTGGGAATGATACTTACATCACATGAAAAGCTATGGAATCAGCCTCAATTTCACCCAAGGGAAGGGAAGAACAATTCAGCAGAATGGGATTAAAGGGACAGGGATGGGAAAGAATGCATTTGCTTTCCGCTTGCTTCCTATCAAATCCAATTCATTTAATAAAGTGCTACATCTTGTTTATGCACACATTCTGTGATGAGTACTTTGGGCTAAAAATTACATTTCTATAAATAATAATAACAATGATGCCTTATGTTTATGTTGATAGCTTATAAGTGTTAGACATTGTGCTATAAAAATATACAAGTATTTTTACAAGCCTTATCTCCTTTGATCTTAGCAATCACATTAAGAAACTCATTCAGGGCTTCCCTGGTGGCGCAGTGGTTAAGAATCCACCTGCCAATGCAGGGGACACGGGTTTGTGCCCCGGTCCGGGAAGATCCCACATGCCGCGGAGCGTCTAGGCCCGTAAGCCACAACTACTGAGCCTGCGCGTCTCGAGCCTGTGCTCTGCAACGGGAGAGGCCGCGACAGTGAGAGGCCCGCGCACCGCGAT
This sequence comes from Phocoena phocoena, assembly GCF_963924675.1. Classification (NCBI taxonomy): domain Eukaryota; kingdom Metazoa; phylum Chordata; class Mammalia; order Artiodactyla; family Phocoenidae; genus Phocoena; species Phocoena phocoena. Next base: position 42,608,259 of record NC_089229.1, on the reverse strand, counting down.
GAAGAGTGGCCCCCGCTCGCTGCAGCTGGGGAAAGCCCTCGCACAGAAACGCAGACCCAACACAGCCAAAAATAAATATAAAATAAATAAATAAATTAAAAAAAAGAAAGAAACTCATTCAGTCTGTTTTACAGTTAAGGAAACTAGGGCCTTAGTTAAATAACTTGCCCAAGATCACACAGCTAGAAAATGGTGAAGGCGGGACCTGAACTCAGACGGCTTGTCTCCAAAGCCCAAATTCTTAATTACTAGGCATCTCTGGTAAAACACTGGACTAGATATTATATAACAAAATAGTTAATGTCAGAAATGTCTATGCCCAGATCCATTTTATCATATTATTTTCCATTTATATATTAAAAAATTCTCACATATTCCATGTTTTTATCTAAGTGGCATGAGTGAAGTTAAAAGGCAGCACTGTCCAAAAGAATTTTCTGCAATGAAAGAAACGCTCTGTAGCTGTGCTGTCCCATACAGTAGTCACCAGCCACACGTGACTGTCAAGCACTTAAGTGTGACTTAAGTGCAATTGAGGAACAGAATTTTTAATTTAATTTGGGTTTTTTTTTGTTTGTTTGTTTTTTATTTTTTTGCGGTACGCGGGCCCCTCACTGTTGTGGCCTCTCCTGTTGCGGGGCTCCGGACGCGCAGGCTCAGCGGTCATGGCTCATGGGCCCAGCTGCTCCGCGGCATGTGGGATCCTCCTGGACCGGCGCACAAACCTGCGTCCCCTGCATCGGCAGGTGGACTCTCAACCACTGCGCCACCAGGGAAGCCCTTGTTTTTAATTACATAACTTCAATTTTAAATGGACATATGTGGCTAGTGGCACAACATTGGAATGGTCAAAATTAATACTGCAGGCATATCTTGACCTGTCTGTCATTGGCAGAGCCAGGTATACTATGTATCATGGGCCATAATGGAGACTCTAGGTTACCTGAAGGAGAAAGCTCTAGATCAAGGAAGAGCTAGGTGACTCATTTGAGCCAGAAAATCTCCCAATGAAATCTACCTAAAGTCTGAGATAATGCTGAAGCTTCAAAAGTTCCTTTGGATTAAAAAGTTTCTATAACTTTGGGGATGTTCAAGCTGAAGAATGTTTTTACACCACCAAATTGATTGTCATAAAATACTTTCCTCAGCATTGAAAAAATAAACCCTCACTTCCCAGTGGTTAGACTCAGATCAATGTAAACATTTACTGTCTGAAAATCAAGGCATTTCTCCCAACAGCTAGAACATTATAATCATTCTGGGCAACATTTTAAGAAAGACATTGTGAAAACGATTCTGAGGACAACAGGATGAAGAAGGGTCTGGAAAGATGGTCATATGAGAGAACATGGGGTTATTAGGCAAGAAAAGAGAAGATGCCGAGCTTGTATGGGTGCCGCCCTCAAGCAATTGAATGCTTGTCATGTAGGAGGAGGCCTCATGTCACTCTGCTCTATTCCACAGGGTAGAACTAAGGTCACACAGAAGAATTTAAGGAGAGATCAGGTGGCCCCAATATCAGCAAAAGCAGGAAGCTCAGCTGTTCAGCAGGAGAATCTGCTATTTACAAAGTGATGCACTCCAGCCACTAATTACGTTGAAGCAGATTCTGGGAACTTTTTAATTCCAAAATTTGAAATTACAGTTCACGTAGAGTCCATACCTCTCAAAAGAACTTAATGAGAAGTTGTCACAGGGGCCTTGAGAATGCAAAGGCCTGGGTTAGCCATTCCTTTTTGTTTAAAAAAATGAGGATGTTTAGGGAATACTTAAATATTAGTTACCATAAAATTTAAGTTATATCCATATCTATTCTATGTCTTGTCATCAAAATTTTAGGTTCTATTTAAATACGTGTCCCCAAAAGAGTAAAGCACTGTTCTGTTAGATTACATGATTTGATTTAACAGTTCTAAGGACTATTGATATGTAACTTTGAGATTTTACATCAGTTATAACACATTTGTTGCAGTTTGTAGAAAATTCAGTGTGTTCTAGTAACTCGTAAATTATATTTTTATAGGAGGTAGAGTTTGCTTATCAATCTTGCGGAAATTAGCCCAACTAAGATATCACTAATATCAATATATTTCTAGTTAATTCAGTCTATATAAAATGTTAAGTAATTCTCTTAGAATTAGGAACATAACTAAAAGCACTCCTCCTTGTAAATATTATTTTGTAAATACAATAAATACTGCTCTGGCAGATTAATTTTAAGATACAGTGCACACATCTCATTTCTTCCAAAATCTTAATTTTTCTTCACATTTTTGTCAGAAATTCTCTCTTCTCCCTTTTCTATTTATTCAATTCCCACCTATAGTTCAAGGCCCTATATAAGCCTTTTCTTTACATGAAGCCTTCCAAGATTGCCTCAGTCCAAGGTAAAGTCTTATTCTTTTGAATTTATACTATGGCCATGTCTGAATTACTCTATGCTATGCAGCTCTAATTATATGATTCCTATAACACTCTTTATTCTGTGTTTATTTTCTATTTGAATGTGTTGGCTTATTCCTGTTCCAGCACAGTGTCTTGTATAAAAAGGGACATGGTAAATGATGACTAATTGATTGAGAAAAGTTGGAAAAATCCACAGACGGCAGAACTGGCCAAACTAGGATACATTTCTATCACAGTTATCTTTGCTATGTAACAAATTACCCCAAAACTCAGTGGCTTAAACAACCATTTTATTACACTCAAAATTTCTATTGGTCAGGAATTTGGAAAGAGCACAGTGGGGCTGGCTTCTCTGTGTTCCATGATGTCTGAGGTCTCAGCTGGGAAGACCCTAAGGCTGGGGATAATTCAATGACTGGGGGCTGGAATCATTTGAAGCCTCAATTACACGTCTGGTGACTGGGTGAGAATGACTCAGAGATTAAGCCTGCCAACCAGAGTACCTATCTATGTCTTCTCCACGTGATTTGGCTTCTTCACAGCATGGCAGCCTAAGGGGAGTCAGGCTCCCAGCGTGACCAGCCAACCACATGAAAGCTGTATTGCTGCTTCTGATCTAGTTTCTGAAGACACGTGGTGTCCCTCCCTCCATACTCTATTGGTTAAAACACTCACAAGTCCATTCAAAAGCAAGGGAAGAAAACATAGACCCCATCTTTTGGGAGGAGTGGCAAGGTCATATTATCAAACAAATGGGCTGGGGAAATATTGTTACAGCCATTTGGAAGGTGAAACCTACAGTCTTTAAAATTCTTTGCAAAATGGAATTTCTGAGTCAGTCCTAGGCTATAATGTACTACACAGTATTTGGATATGCTCAGTCTGTGACCAAATACTCTGGATCAATGAAGTCCACACCAAGGTACAACCTGTTAGTAACAACAGCAATAATAGACACCATTTATTGACACATACTATTAAATACTTATGTGCCTGGAAAGCACTATCTAATTCCATTCCCAAAACAACAGAAAGAGCTTATCATTACCCCCTTTATACCAACAAGAAAATTGCGGCCCCAAAGAGTCAAGTAACTTGCCTAAGGTCTGATATCAGCTAGGTCTGTCTGATTCTGGAGTTCAGCTTCTTAACCCTGAGGGTGTACTACCTCTTTATAGGAAATTGTTCATCTCAAAGGTTCAGAGCCTTTCAACCCTGCAGCTCAATACTAAAGTCTGTCTGAAGAGTGTCACTTTTATCACTGAATCCTCCTCTAGTGTGTTACATTGTGCCTGGTTGTGTGTAGCTTCCACAAACCCTTCTGGGAACTTTGTAAAATTGTTTCTCAGATTGTTTCTCTAACCACAACTTGGTAATAATTGCTTCTAGCATCTGTTTTCATCAGCTCAGAGCATCATTTCTTCCCTTGTTCTTGCCTACAATAGCAGCTGCAAAGCAGCAAGTAAGAACAAATCCACAGATAGCAACTAATATCCCATTAAGAACAACTTTTGTTCCTATGTTTGGATAATACTGTATGGTTCTCATAACCATCTCTGTAAAAGTCTTATTGCAGGTTTTTAAAAAAGATTTACCTGAGTGCCTGAATGATGGCGTTCTCTAATTTATGGGGCAGGGGAAGGTTCCTGCTGCCACCAGAATTTTTCAGGTTTTTAAAAAAGATTTACAGGTTATTGCAGGTTTTTCAAAAAGATTTACCTGAGTGCCTGAATGATGGCATTCTCTAATTTATGGGGCAGAGGAAGGTTCCTGCTGCTGCCAGAATTTTTCCCATCCAATTAAACACAAATTAGTGAAGCCCGAGATACCCCAAGACCTAATTAAAGAGAAACCACCAAACGGTTGGAAAATAGAATTTCCACACAGATTTCCCTGTAGCTATGCTTATCAATTTGTAAGAAACCAAGTACAAATATTCCACATAGTGATTAAGGGGTCTGAATGAAAATTGCACACACGCACGAAGAGCCCACTTAAATTAATAATGGAGAGTACAATTGAGAATAAGCTGCTACTCATTTGTAACAGCAAAACTAAGCAGGTACTAGAATGAAGTGATTTTTCCCCTGAAAATCAATCATGCTTCATCTCTATTTTCCACATTCTTTTTTGACTTGTGAGGCATCTGTCCCTTGTATTGCACAAGAATAGAAAGCCACAAACCACCTAAAGGCAGGTGGTCTAGCTTTGAAAGATGCTAATATTCACCATTCAACTAGAATCTCCTAGACTGTTTAATTGGAATTGGCCTTTTTGGTTTAGCAGGGAAACAGAGAACTGTCTTTCCTTCAGGCTGAACACTGGGGAATAGGTGTTCTGAACATCAATTTAAAAGCCAAGAAGCAAGAAAAATATTTCGGGTAACATAATCCCTGCCGGGCTCTACAGAATACAATTACTGAAGTCATCTTGGATAGCTGTGGAGGGAAACGCAAAGAGCTTTTAGCAAATACTGGTTCCTGGGTAGATTTTAAACATTCCATTCTAAGGAAATGTGTAGATATATCAAAGTAGAAGGTGCACATCTGGAACATTCAGAAAATAACTGCAATGGAACAAAAAGAAAAGACAACACTGCCTGTGACAGCCACTGAACTACAGCAACCCATGAAACTGAAGAAAGGATTAAAGAGCAATGGGAATCTTCAAGAAATTTAATGAGTAAAAGATACTCAAGTTTCTTAGATTGAACATAAGTGCTAAAAGGAATCTCAAAAGAACACTCTGCCTAACTTTCCTATTTTATGCTTTATTTTGTTTGATAAGAGAGCAGTAGAGAAACAGTGGATAATGAATAGTACAAATAAGGCTAGCTACAGGTCTCCAAACTCCTTGGCTATTACCCTTCCTATCATATTTCTTAGCATGCATATATTTTTTAATATAAATTTATTTATGTATGTATATTTATTTTTGGTTGTGTTGGGTCTTCGTTTCTGTGCAAGGGCTTTCTCTAGTTGTGGCAAGCGGGGGCCACTCTTCATCGCAGTGCACAAGCCTCTCACTGTCGCGGCCTCTCTTGTTGCGGAGCACAGGCTCCAGACGCGCAGGCGCAGTAGTTGTGGGTCACGGGCCCAGTTGCTCCGCGGCATGTGGGATCTTCCCAGACCAGGACTCGAACCCGTGTCCCCTGCATTGGCAGGCAGATTCTCAACCACTGCGCCACCAGGGAAGCCCAGCATGCATATTTTGTAGAGTAGCTTACAGTACTGTCATATATGCTATTTCATTATATCGTCACACAATGTAAGATGTCAGAAAAAGCACCAGTGCATTTCAAAGATGATGCATTTACTTAAATGCAATTAGTTATAGAAAGTTTAGTGTCCTAATATTAGACACATAGGTGATGATTCAAATAAGAACGAACCCCAAGCCTCCAGCTTTCCGGTCCTATATTCTTCCTACCAGCTCAGATGTCCCAGGTAGACAGAAATACTTATAACATTCATGTGAGTGCTACACTGGAGATTAAATGACTGTGCCCACTGAACATTACCAAGTACAAATATTTGTGACACTGAATTCTGTACAGTGATACCTTGGAATAATGTTCTTTTATAACAAATTCCTTGTAAAGAAGGCCATGATAGAAAACAAGACAGAGGCGCACAGCAGCAAGATTTCACAGGTAGCAAGATTTAAAACCAACCAACCAACAACTTAATTTTTTTTTGTCCTGACTGTTTTTTTTTTTTTTTTTTGCGGTACGTGGGCCTCTCACTGTTGTGGCCTCTCCCGCTGCGGAGCACAGGCTCCGGACGCGCAGGCTCAGCGGCCATGGCTCACGGGCCCAGCCGCTCCGCGGCATGTGGGATCTTCCCGGACCGGGGCACGAACCCGTGTCCCCTGCATCGGCAGGTGGACTCTCAACCACTGCGCCACCAGGGAAGCCCTGTCCTGACTATTTTAAGGAAAGTACAGTGATTCAAGTAAGGAAAAGATTGCTCCCTTCATCTTCAGCCAGCACACTTTTTTCCAACTATTCTCTTCATCATTTTCTCTTATTAGAAAAGGAAAGGTTTCATTCATTCATTCATCTGTCCATCTGATCATCCATTCACAGCTGTTTATTGAGCATCTATTCCAAGCTAGTACTATGGGAGGGGTGGGGGATACCATGGACAACAAGACATGCCCAGAAACTCCAACCCAGTGGAAGACATAGACAACAAAACAGCTTGTACAATACAGGGCACTAAGGGCTGTGATGAGAACCCAGCAGGCCTAGGCTGTCTCTAACCCCTATTGGGGAGGTCAGCAAAAAAGCCCCTGGAGAAAATTACTCTAAGCTGAAACCTAAAATCAAGCAGGGTGGGGAATGAGGGGAAAGCTTGTTTGAAGGGGCAAGAGGTATAAAGGGGTGGGAACAAAGGGTTTCCTGTTAAAAGAACTGAAAGAAGATGGTGAAAGAGGAGCAGGGGAAATAGTAACAACAGATGGGATTAGATTGGGAGGCTCTCTGAGTGTCAAAGGCTTAAAGGCAACTGGAGGACAATGAAAGGGTTTAATTAGGGAAGACGTGAATAGATATGAGTTTCAGAAAAAAATCACTCAGGCCAGTTAGGGGACAGTTAGGAGGTTGTTACTGTAACCCAGGTGAGAGATAACCATGCCCTAAAAATAGCTGTACAAACAGTTTGACTAGTAGCTCAGAACTCAGTAGCTTCAATTCCACACTTTGATTTTACATTATTTATCTCCTGTTGTGGAGGATTTACTCCCTGTTGAAAAATTTAAGACATAATCAAGCAAATACAGAGGTGTTTAAGGGGCAGAAGCCCACTCCCTTGAATGCCATTAGCCTGAAGATGATGTGCTGGGGGAGTTTTCTTCACTTTCAGCCCTGTTTTCTGCCCATTTCTTGACATAGGGCCCTTTTCCACTGGACTCATTATTTTGACCTCTGCTTTCTGAAAAGGAAGCTTGACAGAGACGTGCATTCTCTTCATTAACAAAGGAGTTACTGATCACGAGCTTTTTGGTGCAATATATTTAAAATTGCTCCTTGAACTTAGGTCTGCAAGTTTATTCTCTTCTCTTGGACTCACAGGTACCCTCTGTGCCCCCTGGAGAGTCTCTTGCTCTGTATCCACATAGCAACAGCCTTGAGCAGCACAGCTGGTCTCAGAGCTCATGTTGGCAGGAATATTCTAGAAGGAAGTTAAGTGTCAGAAGGAAAATGAAGTGGATGAGCTCTAAGATCCTGTGCTCTCCACTGGAGCGTTTTTTCCTAAAAATCCATCAGACCACACATTCCACAGTAAAAGTCATCCTACTTTGAAGATTATGAATGGAAATTTGCCTGATTTTAACCAAATTCACATTCTACCATAAAGGACATGAAAATAGCTTTTTACTTTTGATAATCAGAATGATTTTTAGCAATATAACAATGGAAAAAAACTGCAGTGTTTGGGGCTGATTAACTCATGTTCTGGGTATTGTTAAAGGTTTTGTGGTTAAAACTAGATCCCAATACACCTTGACTCTTTGATGAAGAGAAACTGAAAAAAAACTAAGTCTGAACAAGTCCCACCTGGACTGAACTTTTAGCATCCCCAAATGGTGTTATTTATGACATTACTCTGACATTGGGAAATGCATGTGCTGAACACAGTCTCAGGGTCTTAATACACTGCAATGGGTGACAGTGACGTTTCCCTGGGGGAAAAAGACAATTGATGTGCCCACTGTCAATCATTCCACAAAGAAGTCAATCCTAAAACAAGAAAGGAGGGCTTGGGACATAATATCACAGTCCCCAAGAACACAGGAAACCTTTCCATTTTTTAGATTTGGGACTCACCTTAGCAAACACCGAAGCCTAAATACATTAACAACAATTCTAGTGACTGGGTAGGGGCTGAGCTGTTCCTGGCTACCAGGAATGAAACAAGAACCTGCTCACATAAGAAACTCCAAGAACAAGAGAGGCAGTAACTTCAAAATGTTCTATATAGGCTGTACTTCCCTTTCTTTATCCTCAAACTAAATCCTTAAAATGCTCAAAATCCGGGCTTCCCTGGTGGCTCAGTGGCTAAGAATCCACCTGCCAAGGCAGGGGACACGGATTCGAGTTCTGGTCCGGGAAGATCCCACATGCCATGGAGCAACTAAGGCCATGAGCCACAACTACTGAGCCTGTGTGCCACAACTACTGAGCCCGCACGCCTAGAGCCCGTGCTCCACAACAAGAGAGGCCACCGCAACGAGAAGCCCAAGCACTGCAACAAAGAGTAGCCCCTGCTCGCTGCAACTAGAGAAAGCCCGTGCACAGCAACAAAGACCCAATGCAACCAAAGATAAATAAATAAAATAAGTTAATTTTTAAAAAAATGCTCAAAAATCTTAAAATGATGAAATGTACTTCCTGGCCTACGTTTTACTAAGGGAAATTAAGACAAAGAATAGCACTCACAGTTGGAGTGCGCTGGTCCAATAGAGAAGTCAAGCTTTTCCCAAGACCAATGGCAATGGCAGTAGTAATCACGGTGGAAGAAAGCTATGCCCACAGAGTGATGCTCTCACAGAGGTAGTGCAGCAGCAAAGACCAGCTGTAGATTCCAGAGCAACCGGCATGTGAGCCGTGACTGTGGTTGCCCTGCCACGAGGGCCTGCAGAGGGCCCCTGCTCCACCAGCGGCACGAACAAGCTGGATGCCTTGTTGAGAATGTTAAGTGAGCACGTGTAACGGTTCACAAGCCAGACCTCACCCAGTGTATCACCCTCAGAATACCATCCACAGGCAGTTTTGACCATTATGCAGTTCTCAATAGTTTTTGTTCATATTCATTGTTTAATTTGTATCTATGTTGTATCATCAGTTAAAGACAAGACAGCTAAAGAAGACCGATGTTGAAATACAAATTCACAAGGAATATTAAAAAGATATTCCAGGGCTTCCCTGGTGGCACAGTGGTTGAGAGTCTGCCTGCCAATGCAGGGGATACAGGTTCGTGCCCCGGTCCTGGAAGAACCCACATGCCACGGAGCGGCTCGGCCCGTGAGCCATGGCCGCTGAGCCTGCGCGTCCGGAGCCTGTGCTCTGCAACAGGAAAGGCCACAACAGTGAGAGGCCCGCATAATACAAAAAAAAAAAAAAGAGAGATATTCCATATGTTTCCTTCAGATTTTCTTTACCAAATCCACGGGTTGTTAACTGACTAAAATATTTATACAGCACATCAAGGTGTCTCTAGTTCCACAAGAAAAAAAAAAAGTGGTTCTGAAGAACCTAGGGGCAAGACGGGAATAAAGACACAGACCTACTACAGAATGGACTTGAGGACACGGGGAGTGGGAAGGGTAAGCTGGGATGAAGTGAGAGAGTGGCATGGACATATATACACTACCAAACGTAAAATAGCTAGCTAGTGGGAAGCAGCCGCATAGCACAGGGAGATCAGCTCGGCGCTCTGTGACCACCTAGAGGGGTGGGATAGGGAGGGTGGGAGGGAGACGCAAGAGGGAAGAGATACGGGGATATAAGTATACGTATAGCTGATTCACTTTGTTATACAGCAGAAACTAGTACAACATTGTAAAGCCATTATACTCCAAGAAAGATGTTAAAAAAATAAAATGAAATAATGATATTCTATACGTTTCCTTAAGATTCTCTTTACCAAATCCACAGGTTGTTAACTGACCAAAATATTTATACAGCACATCAAGGTGTCTCTAGTTACACACACACACACACACACACACACACACACACAAAACTGTTAAAAAAGAAAACAGTTTACCAATAATACGGAGCTGTTTTTTTTTTTTTTTATTGCAGTTAAAGATTATCCATAACAAAATGTCTCATTTGAGAACAAAGGCTGGCAAATAGCAACACAGATCCTTTCTCTCAATTCATCTATTAGGAGCAAAATATAATTTTGTAAATAAAACACTTCACAATTTTAAGAGCAAAATACAAGAAGTTCAATCTTATAAAATAAGCAGTTTTGTTGATGTTGCCACGTAGAGTTAAATTTATATCTTCATTTTAATGAACAATTGGTTCCCAACTAAACATGATAGATATCATTGAACATTTCTGGCCCCTTAATAATGTGTTCAGTTACATAATTAATTTTTTTTTTTTTTGAGGTACGTGGGCCTCTCACTGTTGTGGCCTCTCCTGTTGCGGAGCACAGGCTCCGGACGCGCAGGCTCGGCGGCCATGGCTCACGGGCCCAGCCGCTCCGCGGCATGTGGGATCTTCCCAGACCGGGGCACGAACCCATGTCCCCTGCATCGGCAGGCGGACTCTCAACCACTGCGCCACCAGGGAAACCCACATAATTAACTTTTAAAAATTGAATAGCTGGTATTACTTGTTAAATTAGAAAAAGCTTAAATGTATTTTTTTATAACTATTATTAAGATTGCATTTAAACAACCAAAGAGTTTGTCATACAAATTGGAAAAGTTTGAGAATGGTAAGTGCTACTAATAATCACCAGGATAATATATAAAATCTAGGGCTAGGGGCTTCCCTGGTGGCGCAGTGGTTGAGAGTCCGCCTGCTGATGCAGGGGACACAGGTTCGTGCCCCAGTCCGGGAAGATCCCACATGCTGTGGAACGGCTAGGCCCGTGAGCCATGGCCGCTGAACCTGCGCATCTGGAGCCTGTGCTCCGCAACGGGAGAGGCCACAGAGTGAGAGGCCCGCGTACCGCAAAAAAAAAAAAAAAAAATCTAGGGCTATCCTGAAGAAACCAGGACTTCAAGTAATAATGCTAAGCTTATAATCTGTAATAATATATTAATTTTAAAATTTATATTTATTTATTTATCATATAACACAAAAGATGATGAAATGAGTTTTAAAAACCTAACGAAGTTAGTGAGATCATACATTACTATAGAAGGAGTTTATGAGCCAAAAAATGGATATCTAAGGTAGATTCTATTTTAATCCAATCCCTTCATTTCACGAATGAGGGTCCTACACATAAACAGGCTGTAAGACATGACCAAGGTATCACAGCTAAACTAGAGGAAACGTTTATGACCCTAAATTATACCTGTTTTCTGGATGATGGATTCTAATTATGGGCAAATCCACAATCTTGCTCCAAAGAGTGAACCAAGGAATTAAAAACCTATTTCAAAAAGTACTCTATAAAATTCTTAACAATGTGAAACAACTAGCCTTTCTAATAAAAAATCATGAAAAATAATATTCTAAGGTTTTAAACTACATTTATTCATAGAAACTCTCCTATTAATCTCAATGGCAGAAAAGATCACCAAAGGCATCAGAGGTGAGAAGGGAAGGTCTAGTTGGTGACCTGGACAGTTTCTCATCTGGAGACTTATACAGAAAGCAGATTCTAACAGAATAGACAACTGAGGCTGCAAGCTCATCCCCACCCAACCCCTCTTACATGAATGGTCCACTTAAGTAGCAACAGTCAAGCATGAGAAAGTGCACTGAAAGGACTGTAATCTAAATGTAGAAGATCCAAGATCTGGGTGAGCAGCACCAGTCCATAGCAGTGGACAAAAGTCCACCTCATTTGTGGAAACAGTTTACAACAACTGAGACAGAGGCAAATGCTGTGGCCTTTAGTTGCCAGATTAGACTTTAGTTCTCATTCTGCCTTCCATTTATAGACACAATCCCTAAGAATTCAGGAAACCCCAGAATCCTTTGGTAATTTCAAGGAGGAGTGCAATGGAGGTCTCAATACAAAGGCATAAGATATTCTCCTGAAGGGCAGAAGCAGCGTCTTGAGCAATTAATTAAAAAAATAAGGCATGATTATATTTGTACCCCAGGTAGGTGGTCAGGTTTATACCAGTTACACAAAAACCATTCTAAAGTGGTATTTTTCATTATCTTAAATTCAAATTTTATGAAATCTAGTGGAAATAGAATGCTAATAGGTAAATATGGACATGGATCAATTATCTGGGTAATTGAATTATTCCTACATAACTCCAGGATATTAGTTGGAAAACTGGAAAAGAAAAAGATGAAAAAAAGAAAAGTTATGTCAGATTAAAGGCAAGAAATGAGTAGAATAATGAAGAAAAGTGAAGTCAGATGAGGAAAGCCAATGAGGGCATCTGATGGGGGAAAGTCCTTCCATTGTTATTTATTTAGGGGCCACTTCTTTTTTCCACATTTATTTTGTCTTTACAGTAAACATTTAACATAGCACCTTGAGTTCTCTAGAATGAAGAACACAAGATTTGAAGACAGAAGACTTGAACTCAAATCCTTACCCCACGCTGAGCACATCACTTAGCATTTTTTGTCCTCGTTTCCCTTTGCTAGAGAGGAGTAAGAAGCACTTACTCACAGGTCTTGTTGAAAGAATAACTAAGATGACCATGTGAGCATACTTGACATATAGAAGACCATCAAATATATATTTGGTGACCTGGACAGTCACCAAATATATATATATATATTTTTAAAATAGATCTTTATTGGAGTATAACTGCTTCACAGTACTGTTAGTCTCTGTTGTACAACAAAGTGAATCACCCATATGCAGCCATATGTCCCCATATCCCCTCCCTCTTGAAGGCCATCTAATATATTAATTTTTCCAAGAACATTTAAAATTATCTCAAAGAATACTTGTTAAAAAAGAATGTGTAGAAAAATAGGGAAATAATAAAGGAAATATGGAACCTTAGAAAGCCTTGCAGTGAATTAACAAGCCATTTAAAAGGGCTCATTAGCACTTGATAACTTTTGCAGTTGGTAAAATGCTGTTCTGAAGATTCTATTATTATACAAGTTGCAATTAATGAAATAAGGAATAATGAAAACTCAGTCTATCAGAAATTTGCCAGTTAGCAGGACGAGGATTAAGGATGTAATTCTAGGGCTTCCCTGGTGGCGCAGTGGTTGAGAGTCCACCTGTCGATGCAGGGGACACGGGTTCGTGCCCTGGTTCGGGAAGATCCCACATGCCGTGGAGCAGCTGCGCCCGTGAGCCATGGCCGCTGAGCCTGCGCGTCCGGAGCCTGCGCTCCGCAACGGGAGAGGCCACAACAGTGAGAGGCCCGCCTACCGCAAAAAAAAAAAAAAAAAAAAAAAAAAAGAATATAATTGTAATTTGAGAAAAGACAATAATTAAAAGGTCAAGATGGTCCACCCCTTAGAAACTCATGTAACAGGAAGTTTATAATTAGCTATACAAGGGGAAAACTTCAGCTTTGAGCATCATGAAAAGTTCTAAAAGAAGGCAGGCCATTTGTTTTTCCTACCTGAAAAGATGCCTACCTCTCTGCTATCTGGTTTGATCATCACCAATACCACCATCAGACATATAATGAATGTTCCAGGTCCCAAGAATAAAAATGTGTAAATTGTCTCTGTGCTAAAATTAAAAATAAAATTTTAAAAAGGACATCTAAGTAGGAATTCAGGACTAGATATAAAAGAATAAACAAGAAAAGCCAAATTTCCCAGGTTATATCAGGGTCATCATTGTTATCATCAGCATCATAGCATTTATTTTATCAACTGTTATAAAATGTAGAGCATTTCTTAAAATTCCTCCTAACAAATTCCAGAAGTCCCCAGAGATTATTTTAAATATGTTTAATATTAGCTTCATAGATACTACTCAGTGTCTGTCACTCTGCTCTAACCCTGTTCCAATAGCTATGGTAACAGCTGCTGGAGAAACCGCAGAATTTAATGAGCACTAGCTAAACAAATGCCAGGAACAATTACAGTGTACCGTGTCCTCCCATTTCAGGTCAGACTCAGGCTAGTTCAGCTCATACTCCAGCTCTCCAACAGACAGAGAAGAGAAAACATTCCTTACTTCTTATAAGACAAAACTATAATTCAAAAGATACATGCATCCCTATGCTCATAGCAGCACTATCCATAATAGCCAAGACATGGAAGTAACCTAAATGTCCATCAACAGATGAATGGATAAAGATGTGGTACATATATACAATGAAATACTAAGCAGCTCAGCTTGAACTGCTACAACAAAATACCATGGGCTGGGTGACTTCAACAACAGACATTTATTTCTCACTTTTCTGGAAGCTAGGAAATCTAAGAGGGTGCCAGCAGATTTGGTTGTTGGTGAGGGCCTTCTTTCTGACTTGCAAATAGCTGATTTCTTGCTATATCCTCACATGGGAGATGGAGAGAGAGAGAGAGAGAGAGAGAGAGAAACTGCACTCTGATCTCTTTCTCTTCTGAAAAAGCTACTAATTCCGTTATGGGGGTTCCACCCGTATGATCTCATCTAAACCTAATTACCTCCCAAAGACCCCACCTTCAAATGCCATAACATTGGGAGGTTAGGGCTTCAATATATGAATTTGGTGAGAAGAGAAGCATTCAGTCCAAACAGGTCAAATCTGACACATCAGTAACCCTCTAATATGGTAAGGAATTCAATATCACAAACCCAGTTTTTAAGTATCTCTTTCGATAATTTTGTATCATATTTTCCCACCTTGCTTTGGATCATTGTATATCCATGGCTCCATGCTTTAGGCAAAGCTATTTTAAGATTGTTATACAACATATCTGTTGCAAAGACCTCTTTCCTACAACTGAGAATGGGATTAATGAAGGCAGGGCTAGAGCAATACTGTCCTCAATCCAGGCAAGCAAGGACTTGCCCCAACTCTTGTACTTCAGAGATTTGAAGTACAATTTTAAATGCTATCCTTCCTTATCTGGAGATGTGTGTTAGACTCCATCTCTCTCCTTTCCTAGGCAATCCATAGAATACAATATCCTAGACATTTCCAAAGTCTGAGCTATGCTGAATAGAATAATACAAGGACAACAGGTAGAAGGCTTCAGTTCAATGTAAGGTTTATCCTCTGAGGTGGGCCATGGTCAAGCTTACCAGGCTTCTAGGACTTTTGACATGGCATATCAAAGATAGTGTAATGATTACTGGTGGGAAAGTAAGTTGGTGCAGCCACTATGGAAAACAATATGGAGGTTCCTCAAAAAACTAAAAATAGAGTTGCGATATGATCCAGCAATCCCACTGCCGGGCATGTATCCAGACAAAACTATAATTCAGGGGCTTCCCTGGTGACACAGTGGTTGAGAATCTGCCTGCCAATGCAGGGGACACGGGTTCGAGCCCTGGTCTGGGAAGATCCCACATGCCGCAGAACAACTAGGCCCATGAACCACAACAACTGAGCCTGCGTGTCTGGAGCTTGTGCTCCACAACAAGAGAGGTTGTAACAGTGAGAGGCCCGCGCACCGCGACGAAGAGTGGCCCCCACTCGCCGCAACTAGAGAAAGCCCACATGCAGAAACGAAGACCCAAAAATAAATAAATAAATAAAATTACAAAAAAAAAAAACCAACTATAATTCAAAAGATACATGCACCCCTACATTCATAGCAGCACTATTCACAATAGCCAAGACATGGAAGTAACCTAAATGTCCATCAATAGGTGAATGGATAAAGATGTGGTACATATATACAATGAAATACTACTCAGCCATAAAAAAGAACAAAATAATGCCATTTGCAGCAACATCGATGGACCTAGAGATTATCATATTAAGTGAAGTAAGTCAGAAAGACAAATACCATATGATATCACTTATATGTGGAATCTAAAATATGACACAAATGAACTTGTTTATGAAACAGAAACAGACTCATTGATGTTATCTTGTAGCCTTCATTGAGAGCTATACACTTTAAGCTAAATGCAATAAAGTATAATTCACATACACTCTATGTATTTCAGTTCATTCTGTCTCATCTTCAAGTCCAGCCTTCTGTACACTTAATTCACACTCCAGGTCTTTACTGTTCTGCTACATCATCCACTGGATTACTGTTGAACTCCAATGGGTTACAAACACACACACACGTACACGATGAACAAGGTTTAATTTTTATAGTCAGCACATGATGTACATTTTACCATGACGTAATAAAACTACACATGCGTGAGTATAACTGAACAAATGTTTGACACATAATACGTACCCTAACACATATGATGTATTTTGATATTTGCTATTTTATTTTTAATGCTAATTTTCATAAACTGATTAGTTGATCTAATAATGGGTCTCATCCTGCAGTTTAAATCCATTTTGCTCTACATCCAATTTTCAGATTGTACCCTGGAATCCATTAGTGTACAGTCAATGAAATTCATTACAGAATTATTTGCTTTTCTGGCCTACCACTCAGCTTTTTTCTTTCTTTACAAAAATGTCCCAAGTGAAATAATTGTGCCAAGTATTTTACAGTTTTCTCAATTAATCTCTGAATGCTAAAGGGAAAAATAGGGCTTCCCTGGTGGCGCAGTGGTTGAGAGTCCGCCTGCCAATGTAGAGGGCGCGGGTTCATGCCCCGGTCCGGGAAGATCCCACATGCCGCGGAGCGGCTGGGCCCGTGAGCCATGGCCGCTGAGCCTGCGCATCCAGAGCCTGTGCTCCGCAACGGGAGGGGCCGCAACAGTGAGAGGCCTGCGTACCGCGACGAAAAAAAAAAAAAGGGAAGAATATATCCTCACTTTCAAGTAAATTTAAGAGTGAAAGGTTTCTCTAAGAAAGATAAATGTGCACATGCATACACACACACATATACATACAGAGGGATACAATTATAGTGATATAGAGTTTTGTCCTTTTTCACTTAGTATTACAATAAAGGATATTTACCTATTTTGTTAAAATTCCTCAGAAGGATAACTTTTCATAATTGCTTACAGTTCATCAAATAGGTATTTCATAAAATAGAAAAGTAATCATTTATTATATATATTATATATATATTATATATATATATTATATATATATATATTATATATATATTATATATATTATATATATATATTATATATATATATTATATATATATATATAATCATCATTATTTCCAGAATATTTAATAAAATATTTTAATAAATTATAAGCCACCAAATGAAAGAAAAAATTATTAAATGTCTACCACAATACTGTATAATACAAAAATTAATCCAAAGCACTTGTTTATGCTTATAACCCAAATAATCGTTTAATATGAAGTAAGGTTAGTATCATTAAACATTTCTTATCCAGTTTTCAGGTAAAACAGTTGACAGAAATGTTCAGTACTTTAAAGCTATGATCATATAAAGTGGTTTAGAAAATGTGCAAAGTAATCAGAATCTAGTGAAGTTAATAAAATTTATGAAGTTTTTTAATAAAGTTTTTTACACTAAAAGTTTCTTAATAAAGAAAATTAAGTTTCTCATATAGATAAGAAAAACAATACCTTACTATTAAATGGGGTGGCAAAAATCTAGAAAGACTATAGGTTTAAACACATTGCACGTGAGGTACCTGTGAAAATCTTGTGGTAATATATACCTAGACAGTGAGGGTTGTACCTGTTAAGCTCAAAAGAGGTAAAGCGGTCAGACTGCATGTTTAGCAATAAGGCTAAAGCCATGACTAGTGAATGAGACCAGGCAAATATAGAACGTGGAATGAAAGGAGAAGACCACAGTCACACAGAAAAAGCAGGATCAGGTCCTTAGTGACTCCAGCCCACCCTTAATTCCCTTCACTTTAGCTTTAGAGATTTTCCATATGTATTCTTCCTTTAAATCTACATCACACACTTTGTATTCCTAAACATACTGGGAGCTTTTCAAGGATAGATACTTCTTCAATTGTATGTAATGCAGAGTTAGATGCTAAAAGAGCTCCAGACTGACATTTGTAGTAACGAGAGTCCATAATTCAGACAACCTTGTACAAGATGTAAACAAGCATTCGCTTTAAGGCACTGGAGACTCAACAAGATAGTAAGTAATTACCAATCCATCATCCAGAAGAAGAGAGAAATCAAGAGATACAAGGGCAGGATTTGGCTCACTTTTCCCCTGGGGCTGCTAAGGGACCAAGAGGCTGAACAGTGTTCTGGACAACATCCCAGGAATAAGTGGACAACAGCTGGACTCCAGGACCTACGTGGGAGTACAGGGAGGTGCTGATCTATTCCACGTACTTTGGGTTAGGACTCTGAAGAGTTGTCCCTTAGGAGTAAGAGTGAACCAAAAGTGGTCCTTCATTGAAACTATAGCCAAGCTTTCAATCCTGTCAGTCCCAGAAATTAAATGGAGGTGATCCCAGATGGCTAGTGTCCAGAGGCCACTGTTGAAGGAAAAGAAATAATCTCTAGAGAAAGACGCTATACTAGGTCTCAATTTCTACAATTTTTAAGTACAATGTCTGTGTTGAAATGAAATACATTCACACATGTGACAGTGCAAGATAAAATAAATGAGAACCAGCAGAAACAACAGGCAATTTAAAAGGCCTACAGGGGCTGCAGATGTTGGTGTCATCAAACACAGACTTTAAAATAACTATGATTACTATAATTAAGGCTATAAAGATACAATTGAGAATTTCAATATAGCTGGAAACCATAAAAAAGGACATGGTACATTCTTAAACACACACAGAAATTCTAGAAATCAAAAATACAGTCAACAACATTAAGAACCCAAGGATGGGTTTAACACAAGCTTAGAAGTAATGAAGAGAGAATTAGTTAAGTGATATATAAATCAGAAGAAACAATTTAGAAAGAAGGACAAAGAGGAAAAAAAAGAGGAAAAAATACAGAAGAAAGGTTAAGAGGACTGGAGAATAGAATGAGAAGGTCTAAACTGGGTGTAAATCATAGTCCCAGATAAAGGGGGGTGGGGGGGGAGGAGAGTATGGGTCAGAAGTAACATTTGAGCAATGGTAGAAAATAGTCCAAAACTGAATATTCTAAGACACAGATTCAAGAAACCCAAAAAACTCAAGAAGTCTAAATAAAAAGAAATACATGTTTAAGCACTTCTTAGTAAAACTGATTATGGTCAAGAACAAAACAGGAGAGAAAAAACACAAATTACCTTAAAAGGAGCAACAATTACACTGAGTGTTGACTTCTCAAAACAAACAAACAATAAAAAAAAAAAACCCACAATAAAAGCGAGAGATAATGATATATTTACAGTGCTGAAAGAAAACAAGTGCTAATTTATAATTCTAATGAAGGTGAAATAGAAACATTTTTAGATAAGAATTGAGAGAATTCATTACCAACAGACCAATATTAAAAGAAATATCCACGAGCATTCTTTAGGTGGAAAAAAATGAAACCAGATGAAATGTAAAAAACAAACAAAAAGAAAATTAGAAGAAGAAATAGCAAATAAAATGGTAAATGTGTGAGTAAATATATTTGAATATTGACTATATAAAATAATAATTAAAACTAACAACACAAGTAGCATTTAGTTGGAAAGGTAAATGGCATTAAAATGCTCTAAGATTATTTTACTTTCTGGAAATAGGTTAAAAGTAACAATTAATATTATACTTTGATAAGTTAAGGATACATGTTGCAACCCCTAGGATAACACTAAAGAATATGTAAAATGGGAAAACTTTAAAAAGTATTAACCCAAAAGAAAGAGAAAAGAAATGCAGGGCTATTAGGACAAATAGAAATGAACATAATAAAATGGTAGATTTAAATCCAAGTTGATCAGAAATTATATTAAAGATAAATGTTAAATGCTCCAATTAAAATGTGGCTTATTAGATTGAATTTTTTAATGCTATTGCTATATATGAGAGATGTAGACAAAGAATTAAAGGATGAAAAAGATAGAATTTGCAAACATTAAACAAGAAAAAGATAGCCATCTTAATGTCAAACTGAGCAGATTTTAAGGCAAAAAGCATTGTAAGAGATAAAGAGGAACATTTTTTTTCTGTTGACCAGCAACCATATATCCATAAAATGACTAAAATTAAGGAGGAAGGCAAAAGAGAATATTGCAAAATGAAAATTCTCATGCATTCCGAGTGAGCGTAAATAAGTACACTTGGAAGACATTCTGGTATCACTTACTAAAGATGAAGAGGTACATACCTGCTATGGACTGTATATTTGTTTTCCCCTAAAATTCATATGTTAGAAGTCCTAACCCAAATGGGATGGTATTAGGAGGTGGGGCCTTTGGGAGATAACAAGGTCAGGAGAGTGAAGTCCTCGTAATGGGATTAATGCCCCTTGTAAGAAGAGACACATGAGAGCTTGCTTCCTCTCTCTGCTCTCTGCCCTGTGAGGACACAGCAAGAAGACGGCCACTGGCAAACCAGGAAGTGAGCTCTGACCAGACACTGGATATGCCGGCGCCTTGATCTTGGACTTCCCAGCCTCCAGAACTATGAGAAATAAATGTTTGTCATTCAAGCCACCCAGTTTATGGTAATTTGTTATAGTGGCTCAAACTGACTAAGATAATACTCTATGACCCAACAAATCCACATATGGATGCAGAAAATTATGTAAATATGCATCAGGATTCATATACAAGAATGTTCACAGCAGCATTATTTATCATTTCCCCAAACTGAGGACTCCCAAATTTTTATGGCATTAGAAAAAAAAAGAATACTCGTACAACAGAATATTATAAAGCAATTAAAATTAACAAGTTGTTACATGCAACAACATAAAAAAACGCACACATTTTTACAAATATAATTTTTAGCAAAAGGTACCAGACACAAAAGAATGAGTGATTTCATTTGAAAGCCATCATTACTAAATTATTGCATTTAGAAACACATATGCAGGTGATAAAACTCTAAAGAAAAGCAAGGAAGTGACACTATAAAGTCAGGATAATGATAATCTTTGTGAAGGAGGGATAAAGGAGGTAATAACTGGATGGGAGGAAAAGGGAACTTTTGAGATGCTGAAAATGTTCTATTCCTTGATACAGATGATCACTTTGTAATAATTCACTGGGTTGTACATTTTTGTCTGTTTTGCATTTTACTCTGTTTCTGTATGTGTGCCTTATTTTATTATTTTTTTAAAATAAACACCTTCATGAGAATGTGTAGCCTTACCTGATATGATCTGGACTAGGTCAGTGGATCAGTCAATTTAAAGTTCATTAATATAAAAATCATTTAAATAAAGATGCCTCCATACCCTGAACATTTAATTTTCAGTTAAAATTATATGCAATTCGACTCCTAGGTACTTATCTAAAATAAAGAAAAACATATGTCCATAGAAAGACTTATACAAGAACATTCATAGCCACTTTATTCACAACAGCCCCAAACTGGAAACAATACAAATATGCATCAACACAATCTGCAATATATCTATACAATATACTGATAAATTATTTCTGGTGTATCTATATAAAGAAATGCTAGGGCTTCCCTGGTGGCGCAGTGGTTGAGAGTCCGCCTGCTGATGCAGGGGACACGGGTTCGTGCCCTGGTCCGGGAAGATCCCACATGCCGCGGAGCGGCTGGGCCCGTGAGCCATGGCCGCTGAGCCTGCGCGTCCGGAGCCTGTGCTCCGCAACGGGAGAGTCCACAACAGTGAGAGGCCCGCGTACCGCAAAAAAAAAAAAAAAAAAAAAAAAATACTAGTCTGCAATATAAAGGATTATTTCACTGATTCATCTGACCACATGAGTGAATCCAGTGATGTGCTGACAAGTGACTCTTCAGGGTAGAGAAAACCCTGATTTGTACTGTTTGCCAATTTCCATGATGTAAACATTCCCACTTGAATATTCCCATTTCGAGTTGACAGTGATTGCAGAGTTGGGAAGAGATGCATACCACTGACTCTCACAACCTGGTTTCAGCTCGCTCACAGCCCAGTGAGTCTCAACCAACGTTATGCTGAGCCAAAGAAGGCCAGACACAAAAGAGTACATACTACACGATTTCATTTCTATGAAGTTCTAGAAAACAAAACTAAATGAAAAAAAAAAATTAGAAAAGTGGTCACATCTGGGGATGCCCTGGGAAGGGGCATGAGGGAAGTTTTGAAGGAGATGGAAATGTTCTAGATTGTGGTAAGGGTGTGTATTACAAAAGTCTATCTGTTTGTCAAAATTGCACGGCTAAGATCTGTGCATTTCAAAGTATGTAAATTTTACCTCCAGAAAAGTAAATAAATAAAAGGAACCAAGGAAAAATAATGCGATTGAGTTGAGAGTAGGTGGAAGCATGCGTAACAATACAGGCAAGGCAGAAAGTTGGTAATTATTGAAGCTGCATGACGGGTATATGGAGGTTCATTTTGTTGTTGTGTTTACTTTGTATGTGGTTAATATTTCTGCAATGAAAAGCTGAAAAATAACACATACAGAGATGAACATAAACGCACCAATTTTTCTGAACTGGCCTTGTCTTTGATCACGGGTCCTCCCCCGGTTTTCTTTGTCTTTGTTGCATAAACTGCCCCATACATTTCTAGCTGTTTTGCCTTAAGACAAAGACACATGTAAAGCCATCATTGTGCGTAATTCTAGATCGTTCTGATTTTTCCTACATATAGTTTTTCCCTTTAACAATTGTCTCATCCATACTTAACTGGACAGACTTTTTAGTCACCTGAATGCATTGTGCCTTTCCATAACGTAAAAATTTAGTTGCCATAAAATCAATATGCCTCTTTCTTTTTTGCCTTCACATTTCACCAATTTATATAATTTTTAAAGTATGTAAGTAAAATAATAGCATACCTGGCATATACAAGTTTGGGAACCAAGACAAACTCAAGTAACTAACCCTTGGTAAGCAAACAACTCAACAACTCAACTGATACCAGGGTGCACCAGAACATTCCTCACCACTTCCCAGGTTTACTAGATTAACTGGCACTTCCTACACCCTCTTTTTTTTTTTTTTTTTTGCGGTATGCGGGCCTCTCACTGTTGTGGCCTCTCCCGTTGCGGAGCACAGGCTCCAGACGCGCAGGCTCAGCGGCCATGACTCACGGGCCCAGTCGCTCCGCGGCATGTGGGATCTTCCCGGCCCGGGGCACGAACCCGTGTTCCCTGCATCGGCAGGCGGACTCTCAACCACTGAGCCACCAGGGAAGCCCCCGACAACCTCTTTTAAATACAAAGATGGGTACTTATATGGCTATTCGATTTCTAGACAGTTTCATTGAAATTTAAAACCCCAAAGTTACCTGAATGATACAAAATGATGCATTTCAACCACAGCTGACTCAAATGTATCATTCTGTCTACCGGAGAATATATTTTGAGTACTCACTTACACATATTCCAGCCTTTCAATAATGGTAGTTCTACCCAGCAGTGACATTTGAGGACAGGAAAAAAAAGAAAGATACACTAGTGACTTATAAACTTGGTATCT
Source organism: Phocoena phocoena (assembly GCF_963924675.1). NCBI lineage: Eukaryota > Metazoa > Chordata > Mammalia > Artiodactyla > Phocoenidae > Phocoena > Phocoena phocoena. The sequence goes on along the minus strand of NC_089229.1, from coordinate 42,584,640 downwards.
CTGCATAAGACATGCCACCAAACTCCCCCAACAGTCTGAAGAAGGGTAGACACTAAAGAATAGAACATACTTTATGATTTAATGAAGTTCTAGAAAACTAATACAAAATGGAACAAATCAGAGTAGCCCCTTGGGGATGGTGAGTGGTTTACTGAGAAGGAACATGAGTGAATTTTAAATGTATACACAGGGCATTCACCCTGAGAGATAGGAACTTTAGACCAACAATCTTACCATACATTCATAAGAATGCGAGAAAGGAAGAAAACTGGGCACAGCTCTGTCTATTTATCTGTTTATCTAGCCTGAACTCACCTTAGACAGAAGGTTGTTGTCTGCTGCATTGTTTTACTTCCTGGAGAGGAAGTTAGAACATGAATAAAGAATGATTTTTTTTGTTCCATAAGAGACCATGGTCAGATGTACTCTGGCCAATGGATATCCTTCAGTGGCTAACAATGAGCCTTCCTCTTCGTCCTTTCAAAGTCAAGAGAGCAGAGAGAATAACAGCTCCATGACTGACAGGTCCGTAGAAAAGCTGTGAACACCTGTGTGGGCTGGCCATTAAGGGCCACAGTTCCATTCAGGAACTGTGCACCTTTTGGAAAATCTAGGTAATCTGACCTTCTCCATCTCTCTAAATTAAGAACACTTAATTTCATATATAATCATAATAATAGCAATCCTTTATAGAGCTTTCAATTTGCACCAGAGAATAATTGCTTCATATGGATTATATCATTTGACCTTTCCAAAAATCCTGTATGAGAGTTGATATTATTATCCACAGTTTTTAAAAATGGAAAAGTGAGGCTCAGTTTGAATGACTAACCCAAGATTGCCTTGCTAACAAAGAGGTAGAGCCTGGATTCCAACCCATGCAATCTGACTCCAGGGTGCCCGTTATTAACTACTGACAAGTAAATTGATGAATGCACTGTAGAGAGCTGGGGGAAATGTCAGCAAAGTTTGATCTCCTTCCTTAGAGTCAGTATTAGCCAGCAAGTAAAAGATTCAGCTGATGAATTCTGGCCCAAATCTGCCCAGAAACCCAATGTCTCTAAAAGATGATGAAAACAAAATGGTGTGATTACTGTCCCAAGAAACAAGCAGAGGCATTTTTAAATCACAGGATTAAAACTCAAGAAGATTAAGGAGAGTGCTGCAGTTTTTCAGGCAAAGGGAAAAGAAAGAATAAAAGGTGAGGCCTGAATTTTTAAATAACATTCTCCTTTATTTTAGAACACTTTATTTTTGCTCTAGCTTTATGAAAAAAAGGAGACTCATGTACCATTTCATATTCTTGTAGCTTACATCACACATGACTTGTCAGAACTTAAATGCCTCATACAGTATACATTGGATCAATTTATTTTACAACTTTGATGTTTTCATTTTGTACAAATTCAGATGCATTTGCCTCCTGTCACTGCAGAGAAAGGAACTATTAATAGGAGCAAAACACACCTGCATGTGTATGAGTGTTTATATAGATATAGTATAAATATATATTTCTATCTTATCAAAATACAGACTTCTGACAAGTAAGAAAGAACAGGCTATATTCAAACTATCACCAACAAACACAGTGTTCCATGGTAAATAATAACAAGGACGAAAACTTCTTTGTACAAAGGAACTCCTTGTTTATCACCTTGAGATTCTTTTTCCAAGATCAACTGTATCAAATATTACAAGAGGATAATGACAAAGTTAGCCAGATGACCTTGGGCAAGTCACTACAATTCTTCTTATCTTAGGACAAAGGAACTGAGTCAAGGCTCTGACGCTGAGTTCTCCTTCAGTCCTAAGACTGTCTAGGTCTCTGCCACAGCACGGTTGGGGAGAGAGCAGTTCAATGAAAGAAACCTTCCAGGTGCTCATTCTACCTCCTCACTCCATTTCCCCCATTCTGCATGGAGGCACCTACAAAATGGCAGAGGTTGAACTACGTAAGATAATTGATCCCTGATAGTTTGCTGCTAGGACTGCATCTGAGTTTTGAAAAGCCATTAGACATTGGAGGTATGTATTCCAAAGCCCTGTGAGATTCAAACTGTTTGATAAATTTGTAAAAATTGAGCAGGAATAGGAAAAAGCATCTGGGTAACTCTTACAGGGAGGGAATAAATGGGCTCTGTACTCAGCAACAGCTGCAACAACAGAGGGCCTAGCCTTGGTAGGTGGACATGCACAGAACAAGCTGAGCTAGGGCCTGGAATTTCCCGGAATGAAATCTGAGAACTATTTAGGTTGACCTTCTCTCTCTCAGCACAGTTGACCCTTAAGAAATAAGAGATGACACATCCCAAAGCACACTAAACTTTACAACAGCAGCTTCAAAAAAAGATTGGGAAATGCATGGGAGTTCTCTTGCAATACTGGAAGAATAAACTGGTTGACTTGACTGCTTGCTGTTTGGGGAAAAAAGCAAAGAGATTATTTCAGAATCATATATGCTGGGGCTGCTGTGGAATGCACAGTTCCCAGAAAACAGATTTATCTGTTGATTATAATCAGGCTTCCTACACTACAGGACCCACTTTTACATAGCAGTCAGGGTTACAATGACATAAAACAGAATGCCATGAACTATAATGAGAAAAGCTGATCTTAAAAAAAAAGAAAAATGCAGTGGGGCGAAAGATTGAAATGCTTGGAAAAATACACACAAGCAGGTACAGTATGGATGGGGAAATGTGCTCTTTTTCAATAATGACAGTCTGCTCAGTCGTGTTTTCCAGAAAATTGAAGAAAGAATTTTCGTAGCAGGGAAATCATGTAAGTGGCACTACCTCCTGGGTAAGTATGCAAGAATTCACCTTAAAAGGTTCCTCTAAAGTAGGTTTCCCATGTGGAAAGCAAGGCTATTATGAGGTATAGCCCCTGAGATTACCCACTTCCATCTGGCCTAATATGATGGGGTTTAGGGTAGGGAATAGAGTGGCACCTAGACATACCTGTCCTGGATGAGGTTCCTCTTCCGGCTGTGACTGTGTCAATTCACTTAGCCCTCCCTTTACTCTGTTGGATCCTAATAGCATATACCTACATAACTTTGTAAAAACTATGCCTCACATTCACAAGCACACAAGAAATAAGTGCAGTCCCAAGGACCATCTGGCAGGAAGTGCTGGGAAATGTAACACTCCACAACGGTTCAATGGGGAGAAACCTTAGAAGCCATCTAGGCCCTTAGCTTCCATAGGTTGGCTTGAGCACTGTGTTCTTTGTAAAGCAATGATCAGAGCAAATAGAGATCAGAGATAGCACCGATTCTACATCACTAATAGAATGTCTATAGATGTGATGATTTTATAAACTATCTTACACTGAGTGCAGCAACACAAATAAAAGAATGGCAACACTCTGAAAGAGTTGTCCGTAATCAATATCCTCTTCTCCCATCCTCTCTAATCCACTCCGGTAAGTCTTTGGCCCCAACACTAACAACTGCCCTTATCACGGGCTCTGGTAGTCATGCGGCCAAATCCACGCCCAGCTCTTAATCTTCATCTTACTTGACCTATGAGCAGTATTTGGCAAAGTTGGTCACTCCCTCCTTGAAACACTTTCTTTCCTCAGATGTGGAACATCACACTCTCTTGCTTCTTCTCCTGCCTCAGTGGCTAGTCCTTCTTATCGTCCCTCTATCTTTCTCCATCTGATCAGCCTCTAAACACTGAAGTGAATTTGGTAAGAGTTCTCTATAATTCATTGTACGGGATCTCAGTAATTCATCGGCTTAAGGCAAAACAAACAAAAAGACAATCACTAAATATATGTAAATGGGGTGTACAGGGAAAACATTTCTTAGCAGGGGGTCCTCTCAGCAACTGCCTCTGAAATACGAGTCACGGGTGGACTCCGTGCCCTCAAGTCTCCAGAAAAACAAGCTGCTACCATGCTTTTGTTACTTCTGCAGTATAGAAAGCAGAGCAAATGCCCTTCATCTTATTCAAATGCTGAAACTTCACCATAGGATGGCCATGGAGTCTGGAAACACAGGTACACGTTTGCCCCATTTAAGTGACTAAATAATACCTGTAGCTGATGGGCGTCCAGAGTGATTCTATCAGGATGGCGCACCACCCCACTGTGCCAAAGTGGTAGGGTTGGAAGTCTGGTTAGAGACCGATGCAAAAGCTGCGTGATGCATCATGGTCAATGCAGCTTTGCGCAGCATGGTCAACTATACATTGTGAGTGAGGGATGACATAGTGACATACCACATATTTTACGGTAATATCCATAAACTACTTATCATGTGTATTTTCCTATGTTTCTAAGATCTTACCCTCACCTTGTATGTTATAGACTGAATGTTTGTGTCTCCCCAAAATCCATGTGCTGAAATCCTAATCCCCAATGTGATGGTAGAAACAGGTGGAGGCCTTCAGGGTAATTAGTTTATAAGAGTGGAACCTTCATGAATGGGATTTGTGACCTTAGAGAAGAGGTCCCTTGCCTTTTCCTCCCTGTGAGGATCAACTGTGAACCGAAAGTAGGCTCTTGCCAGACACTGAATCCGCCAGCATCTTGATCTTGGACCTGCCAGCCTCCAGAACTATGAGAAATAAATTGCTGTCATTTATAAGCCACCCAGTCTACGGCATTTTGTTATAGTAGCCCACATAGATTAAGACACTGGAGAATCCAGGCACGGTGATAAATGTGTCCGGACCTGTTCTGGGCCTCCAGTTCAAAACGCTTAGTGACAATACGGGCAGGGTCCTTAGCTCCTGAAAAAGAAAGGAGGTTTGACCTCTACAAAGCTGCCCAAATAATGAACAAGGAAATTAAACTCGTGTAGTCCTTGCTGTCCTATAGGCATAGCTCCAGCAACTTTCACACATCTACTCCATCTAACGCTTACACACTCTAAAGCCAGAGACAGTGCTTAATCCTCAATATGGCCATATGAAGTGAATACTAACACTTTCTTAGGCTCCAAGAGGCTGAGGAACTAGGATTTAAACTCATTTCCTCTGCTTCTAAAAAGAATTGTCTCTCCTCCATGCCACACTATTTGTTCCAATTTTACACATGAGTCAACAGGGACTCTAAGAGGTTAAAAAGTTTGCCTAATATCACATAGCTAATATACGGCAAAGCTGAAATTCAAACTTGGGTTTTTCTAACTTTAGAGTCCCATGTTTTTTCCACTGTATAGCAGAACAGTTACATATCTTTTTTAAACCAGGGATAAAGAGAGAAGATAAAAGAAAGTCAGGAAGGAATGTGGCATCTGAATCTTCATGCTGGATAAGAATAAGTTCAACATGTTAAAGAAACTAGCAGATTTCAGAACATTTGTTATTCTGTATTTGTACAGCCTTGGGTAGTTGAGTTGGAACTTTTCTCTGTTCTAAAGCCAACCTGCAAAGTTCCCCCTCCAGTCAACTCAGAAACTTACCCTGTTGGTCACAAGTAGGACCAGGGAGAGAGTACAAGTCAGTACACTAGTAACACTGCCAGAAAAACAAAGTTTGAGCATATGCCCTATAGCCAGTAGGTCAGAGCCACTAGTTTCGAATTATAATCCAAGGAGAGCCTTCTATATTGAGCAGAGGAACAAACAACATGAGCTTCATCTGTGGATTCTATCACATGCAAAGCTCTAGGATATGTAATAGAACCACCAGAGCCTATAAAGAACACACTCCTTGGTGCTGCCCCTCCAGGGATTCCTGTTTCCCCCCACCTTCCCCTCCTCTCACCATGGGGGCACAGAGCTCTCTGGGATGTGAACTTGATCCAGCTGGAGATACACAATAGAACACTGGGTCACTGAACCATAATATTACAGCAGCACTAAAAGTGATCAGTCCTTTTCTTCAAAAACTAGGAGTTCAGATCAAAATTTTCTTAATGCAGTGTAGTTGATTTACAATACTGTGTTAGTTTCAGGTGTACTGCATAGTGATTTAGTTATTTTTTTCCGATTATATTCCATTATAGGTTATTACAAGATATTGAATCTAATTCCCTGTGCTGTACAGTAAATCCTTGTTGCTTACCTATTTTATGTATAGTAGTTTGTATCTGTTAATCCCATACTCCTAATTCAGACCAAATTTTTTAATGATGAGTTACTTCAGAAAAGTACTTTTTTAAAAAAGAAAAAAGAGCTAAGGTTTTAAGTCTAGTAGAACCTCTATTAGATTGAAAGTGTCCGTTCTCTGTGCAGCTCTTATACTATTTAATGAAAAGAGGTCAAGACACAGAGGAGTGTCTTTGTGGAACAGAGGGTACAGCGAGGTACTAAACTTTATTTTCACATGTTCATAAAAATCACAAGTGACTTTTTTTAGAAAGTTACAACAAAATAGTGCAGGAAATATTACATAAAACTGTTTTCCTTTTAGGGAGGAGAGCTAGGAAAGTAATGCATCCCCTTTGGAAGATTTCACTGGGAGAACAAAAGCAGCTCTGTGTGCACTTTATTTCCAGGTGACTGCGATTATACTGACTCATTCTTCTGCCCTAAAAAAGGCTGGTCTCTGAGAAAGAATGACTGGCTCCCTTGGTTAGATGTCCTGGCAGCGGGGGCCTAGGGAGAGTCTTGGGTACTTTTTCACACCCAGTGCATGTGAGGCCAGTTTTCTAAAAATAAGTATTAGTTACCTGCTCTGGGAATCAGGGTTGTTTTAGCCCTTAGGTCCTATAACCTAATCGACACGGCCCTTGCTTCCTGTCTTTCCATCTTAATACATATATTTGCACATGCCCACTGGCAGCCAAGAGTTGATCTCTACTTTCTCCAAAGGGCTTGGTTATCTGGATAAACATTCCAAATGCTGATGGGAACTGCACATCCTAACTTTCTGTCTCTGGCCTGCCTACTACTGTGGCATGGGTGTATTTAATGCTCTGGCTGTCTTTCCCTACCCTGAGTTGCTATCCAAACCACAGTATCTAATAATGCCGGAAAGAATCATCAATTCTATATATATCCGCAAGAATGAGCTCATGTGTAAACAAAGGAAAGAAGGCACCACAAATCTCCAAACTGCCAATGGTTTGGTCTAGCAATGCCTTAAAAATGTCTCAAAGTACATGGGAAATATGTCTGTGGACATTAGACATTGAGTCCAGTGAATCAGTCACCTACTTATTCAAGAAACACACCCTACTTTAGTGCTTGGCACATCTATACGTGCTAAATATTTCCTGGCTCAGATGCTCTCTGCTGGCTAGAGGTCAGCTGGACAAATGTATTTGTGTATGTGGGCACTGGCTCCTTCCTCAAGGATCACTGTCTGAGCCTTCACTTTAATTACAAGGAAATGATCAAACTAGTCAGGATCACGGTCTGTCGCCTCAGTGTGAAAAGGGCAACCCCTCCTTCTGGAATGTGGAAATTGAAGTTAGCTCCATCACTAATTGAATCAAACCGACCACTAGAGCTGAATTATCTGCTTACAAAAAACTCTTGCTCTTCTGGCCACGTGGAGGGAGAAAAGGACCATCTGCTCCAGGCAACTCAGACACATCTTATTCCAGCAGAGAAAAGGAAAGGTATTCTCTGCAAAACTGAATGTCCAGAACGTCAATTTTTTTTTTTTTTTTTTTTTTTTTTTTTAGGCGGTACATGGACCTTTCACTGTTGTGGCCTCTCCCGTTGCGGAGCACAGGCTCCAGACGTGCAGGCTCAGCGGCCATGGCTTGCGGGCCCAGCCGCTCCGCGGCACGTGGGATCTTCCCGGACCAGGGCACGAACCCGTGTCCTCTGCAACGGCAGGCAGACTCTCAACCACTGCGCCACCAGGGAAGCCCCCAGAATGTCACTTTGAAATGACTTAGGGAGGATGGGCTGACGCATGCTCTGCTCAGAAGGAAAACATGAGCTGGATTGTCTAGAGGCAAGTACTTCCTACCTATATTTTCAAATGACCTCCCTTCTTGACTCTGATTTTCCACCAAGCTCCCCGGTTTCTTTAGCCCTTAGGTCCTATAGCAGCCAATGCTAAGATTAGGACCTGAAAACGAAAACTGAAAACAAAGGGGAGTTGAAAGTTGAACCTTAGAACTTGTCTATTTGTCCTTCTTCACATGCAGCATTTTCCCCCTCATGCCATAGTTCTTTGTATTATATGACAATATACCAGCTTCTCAAAATGCTGATTGTTATAGGCAGACAAATGTCATCAATTAACCAGGTAATAGGCAACTGGTTTTATTTTTTAACATCAGTGGATGGTTTTTATTTTCTTTTTAACATCAGTGGAATTTGGACAGAATTAATTAATACGGTATCGATACTTCAGGGTTTTTTTAGGTGTCTACAAGACAACTTGCTAGGGAGTGTTCAGAGGAAATACATTTATTATTTGGTCACTCATTTTCTGGTAAAGGAAAGACTGGAGAATTTCAAGTCATGATTCAATTCTAACTTTTGCTTAATTTATCTTTGGAGCTCATGGCTAACTTCCCTTATAGTTTCAGCCTTTCTATATGAGGATTTAACCGAAACCCCGTAATCTATACTGTCATCTGTACTTCCTGTCTGAATAGTCTCACCTTGAAACTGGGCAAGTTCCCGAGGATACAATAAGTCAAAGTCAAGTTGAACTACTTTTCAAAGGCTCTTTTGGTGCCCTTTTCTAACCAAGGGACCTTTATTTACCTTGACTCGTAGTTCCAGGGGCTTAGAAAAAATAAGCCTTAAAAATAGCCTTGCTGCTAATGCCGCTAATACACAATAACCCCTTTTCAAATTGCCTAAATGTTAAACAAATGCCATTCATAATTAACTGAAAATTATCAAATACCAGATCTGTAGCAGTTGATAGCTATCTTTTTGACTTTGTTTCAAAAAGCTGGTTGTTTACTCTGGCAAACAGAAAAAACAAAAGAGCAGCACTTGTTTTGGTTTTAATCTAAGAGCTATGAAGGGATGAAACATGCAGGAGACTCTAGCGTATTTTCTACTTATTTGTTGAGTGGCCTTAACCTCTTTAAGCTTTCATTCCTGCATCTATAAAATAGGGATAATCTACTTTATGAGATATGAAAAACATGCCTGGCACATAAAAAACACTGATTAGACAATCGTAATTATTACAAAGGTGTTTTAGGCCATCATTTCCAGATACTACCGGGCCCAGGGAGTAGAAAATGCAAACCGCCTGTTCCTTTTAGGGCTGATGAAACACCAGCCAAACAGGAGCACTGTTCTGCCATCTTTGTCTTCTTTGCTGGCTCCATTCTCCCCCTAACCTACACCGCATCAAATATCTCCCACCTGTCACCCAGCTGCCTCTGAGCTACCATCAGGGCCACAGCTTCTATTCTCTCCTACAGGCATTCCTGCTTTTCGAAAGGTTGTTCCAGGGGCTGCCCTGGTGGCGCAGTGGTTGAGAGTCCGCCTGCCGATGCAGGGGACACGGGTTCGTGTCCCGGTCCGGGAGGATCCCACATGCCGCGGAGCGGTTAGGCCCGTGAGCCATGACCGCTGACCCTGCGCGTCCGGAGCCTGTGCTCCGCACTGGGAGAAGCCACAACAGTGAGAGGCCCGCGTGCCGCAAAAAAAAGAAAAAAATTTTGTTTTATACCACTTCACTTTTACGAAAGACCTACTTTAGTACCCGTTTTCCTAACCGAAAGAAATCTGAAGAGGATTTTCCCTTTACACAACAAGGTGAAAATCGAGAAGAGCATTCAACGTTTGTTTTGCAGGGAGCCGTTAGAGAAACAGTGCAGTGAGAGTAACACCACAAAACCCCTTCCCCAGGAACTACACTCAGCATCTCAGCATCAGGCTGCCATAGCTTTGAACTGTGTCTGTGAGCGTCTGTGCTATATCTCGATTTATTTTGTGCATCCGTTAGCAAGATGTGTCCTAAGGTAATTGCTGTTTCGATTCACACCATTTTGGTTCACGAAAGGTTTCACAGGAATTTTCTACTTGCAGGTAACAGAAGGAACCTGTATTTCTTTTTCCCCTTTCCTTCTTTCTTTTGCTTCTGTCTCCTGTTTTCCTTGACTTCTCTGCAGATAGACATCACTAATTAGCATGTGCTTTACCTTCTCCTCCTTCTAGTCAAAAAATAGACCAATCATGGCACATTGGCCTTTGGTTCTTCTGCACTATTTTCATGCTAGTTGTTTAAAAGCGCTTTCTTCCTACTACACATGACTCTGTTTCTTCTTCTAATCGGAATGCTTGAGGGTGAAAACACATCTCATCACTAGTTGCCTGAGGTTTTGCTGTGTTGAATGCAAAAAGTTATAAGCCAGCTAGCTACTCACTTCGATCACTTGCCCTTAGTCTACAAGTTCATCTCTCATACAACTGCTAAGAACATCAATGGCTTTTTTGTTAAATAATAATGATTGATAACACTCACTGAATGTTGCCTGTGTGCCCGGTATTGTGATGAGTACTTTACTTGCGCTGTCTCATTTACTTATCACAGTCCCAAGAGATGATGATTCCTATTTCACAGAAAAAGAATCTGAAGCTCAGAGAGGTTATCCAGCTGTTCTGCGGCTAAGGATACAATCACAGATCAGTCTTGATTGACATTCAGTCCTAACTCTATATACTATATATTTCATACAAGTTTGCCAGTAGGAAGGCTTCTGGGCTTATGCAGTTTCAAATCAGAGAATTCTCAACTGGGATCCTTTCTTTAGAGAAACAGTATTCCATCTAAGAAAATGGATATAGACGAAAACAAAGTCTGCCTTTCCCCTCCTATTGAACTGTGTCATCCATCTCCAATTAAAGACAACCACAAAAATCTAACCAAAAGTTTATTTCAAGGCCTTTCCTATGGGTCATAAACCTTTGAATTCCCAAATCCATACGTACACCAAGTATAGTACATATCTGTTCTCTGAATAAAAAACCTAAGTCGGGACTGTTGAGATGAATAATAATACAAATGGATTTAAAACACGTACTGAATTCATAGTCACTTAGTCCCTTTTAACCGTTTTGTATTTTCTCTATCAATGGATGACTAAAGTCATCATATGAATATCTGATAATATATTTTACCTTAAAAGTATTTACACTTTAAAAGGGGGGGAAGGGAAATTCAGATATGATTGGATTTGAGGCTTACTTTGTTATTTTGAAAGGCCAAGTTGTCCCAGCGGCCTGAAATTATGTCAGGGTCTCTACATTTTGACATCACCTCACTGCTTTGTGGGTATGGTAGAGCTTAGTTGCACAGAACGCTGGCGCTAGAATCATAGTTCTGATACTAATGAACTCTGTCATCTTTGTCAATTTACTTAACTTCTCTGTTCCTCAGATCTCTCTTCGGTAAAATGTAGGTAATAACAATGTCTGTCTGCTGTTGGAATTTTTAAAAGTATCCTCTGTGACGCTCTTAGAACAGTGTGGGGCACAGAGTGAATTTTCAGTCAACATTTGTTTCTTGTTTGGTGCCCTTGATAGAAACAAATCCAGTCACATTAAGGGCTCACAGTCTGAAGAGCAGGGTTACCCCACTTTGGTTATGAGCAGAATCCGAGATTTAACCTAGCCGCACTCCCCTCCCCTCAGTACTCCTGATTCCTCTTACTGTACTTCACTTTTTTCTTTTTGTATGACACATCAGATTCTAACATACGATATACTTTATTTAGTTATTGTGCTTACTGCTTATTAACTGTCGCCTCAGTAGATGGTAAGCTCCACAAGGGCGGAAATATTTATTTTTTCCACTACCATATTCCAAATGCATAGAATAGAGCATGGCACAGAGGGATTACTCAATAAATGTTGGTTAAAAATGAATAAATATAAAGACAGTTTGTCTGTCTTTCTCAAAATTCCTCCCATCTCCCACTTTTCTCTAGCCTCATTTCCCTTTCAAACTCTTTTCCCCAATGAACAATAATAATATAATGGCTAAGATTTATTGAGTACTTCCCAAATTCCAGGTACAATGGCCAGCATGACAAATGCATTATCTCATTTAATCCTGTTAAAAAGCAGACAGCAGATCCAAAATGGAGTCCCTTGTGCTTAATACCTAACCTAATTGCAGTCTCAACCCCCCAGGAATGTAACCTTTAACCAGTCAAGCTGGAATTACCTGGTCAGCACTAAAAGATGTAATCCGGCCCATGGGCCCTTCTGTTCCCCTTAGGAGGGCAACCTTGCCTGAAACAATCCATTCTTTGCTAATAATTTCCTTTTCCTCCCCCTTTCCACAAAACCTTTCCTTTTCTACAGCCCAGTGAAGCTCTTTTCTAGTTGCCAGATGGATGCTGCCCAATTCATGATTGTTTAATAAAGTCAACTTGACCCTTAAATTTACTCAGTTGAATTTTTGTTATTTAACAATCCTATGGAATAAGTCCTGTCATTCCCCTGACATTACAGAGATTCAGAGAGGTTGAGGCACTTATCTGAGGTCATACAGCTAGTTTAAATGAGGAACCGGTTTAGAGCCCTGGGCAGCCTTACTGTGGCATCTGAGTTCTTAACCGTGGCACTGCAGTCTGTGAATATGACTGTGGGCCTGGCACAGGGTTCTTTCCTACGAATGATGGAATCCGAGTTCAAAATCCAAAAAGACCTGGTCCCATAGGAGATGCTTTATCTGCACACACCAAGAGCAGAATCCCCACAGAGTCAGTAAAGTGAAGCTGAGGCTGACTTTGTTTACTGGCAGGCTAACAGCATTCTACGGTAATAATGTTCCTGTCTTCCATTTCATTGCATTCACTTCATCATTGTGAACAACACGTCCCAGCCTGCGCTAATCTACTAACCTAACCCCATAGTAATGATCAAATGAAATCCTGCCATACACGAAGCCCTGAATTTTCAGCAGCAATTACCACTCAATATTAATTAATTTCAATGATCCATGAAGATTTGGCTTTGCAAGGAGTTTGACGTATAAGATTCCATAAGAATAGGTCTTTGAGCTATTGGCATAATTACTTCCACTGTCAGTGAAGGAAAAGCCTTGGGATTTGCAAATAAGACTTGGAATTTAAGCATTTCCCCGTTTCTGTGGCAACAGTGGCCTCAATGACAACCAGTCAGGGCATGGAGTTACTGAACTCCTGTTCCCCTTGTCTAGCCTTGGGCACCTCCTTCGCTCCAAGCAGAATTGTTTAGTACATCTAAGAATATGCTCATCTTCCAGGTCTGTGCAGGATTCAACAACACAAGGTGGCATGTATTAGAGTGGTATCCTAGAGCTCCCAGGCAATGAAACTTGATAAAGGATACACCAGAGAGGAAGTGATGGGGTTGAAGTTAGGTGGTGAGAGTTGCAACAGTTAACAATAAAAAATGACCCATGGAGACCCAGACACAGCTAGCCATCTATCTCTGTTTGCTTATGACCTAATAGCAGTGCTCGACAGAGACGGGATGTGATCACCAACATCGCTACTTGGTGGAACAGGGGAAGCTGGGTGGGACCTGAGCTGCATAAAAGTCCTCTCTGCCATTATCTTCCCATCCTTCCTTTAATCCAACAGATTTTAAATATCCATTCAATGGAAAAGTGCCCTTTTAAAGAGTAATTCCTCTGTTCATGACTTACCTATCTTACTAGTAAGTCAAACTCATTTCAGGGGTAAATAACTCCCTTGATTATTGAATAATAATAGATGAATTGGTATTTCCATGAATGAAAGCTGGAATTAAAAAAGAATAAACCAGGGCTTCCCTGGTGGCACAGTGGTTAAAAATCCGCCTGCTAATGCAGGGGACACGGGTTCAAGCCCCAGTCCGGAAAGATCCCACGTGCCAAGGAGCAAATAAGCCCGTGCGCCACAACTACTGAGCCTGTGCTCTGGAGCCCTCGAGCCACAACAACTGAAGACAGCGTGGCACAACTACTGAAGCCCGCGCGCCTAGAGCCCGTGTTCCGCAACAGGAGAAGCCACCGCAATGAGAGGCCCGTGCACCGCAACGAAGAGTAGCCCCCGCTCGCCATAACTAGAGAAAGCCCACCTGCAGCAACAAAGACCCAACACAGCCAAAAATAAATAAATAAATAAATTGATAAAAAAAGAACAAAACGGTGCTGCTGAGTGAAATTTTACCAAAACTGCTGTTTGGCAAATATACAGTCGCTTAAATGACCTGCATCAGAAGAATAACTTTTTTTTTTTTTTTTTGGCAGCAGGATGGCTAAATAAAGAGAAAAATGCAGTAGTCTGATATACTTCAGTACTTGTTCGAGCTGTGTGAAATGGCACAGCAGGGGAGCTGCTTTTTAGTCATCTTAGAGGAAACCAATATTTTTCCTTCTATGCTCCTAAAGATGCATGTACCTTACCTGAGGGGTGTTAATCATTGGAAGGATGGATGGATAAATCAATTCATTCAATAAATATTTATTGAGTACTTATTATGTACCAGATACTAGTAAACACAGTGATCAAAAACAGATAAAAATCCCTGTACTCATGGAGCATACATTCTAGTGGAATAACAACTAGACGTCTGAATAAATTCTAAATGGATATGGGAGCTCCAAGTTCCTATCATATTGCTTCACAGGCCATAAGAGTGCATTTACCTTAACGTGTATAGACCCAAAAGGATTAGTAGCCTGATGCTATAGAGTTACTGCTGACAATGCGATGAAACTGCCCTTTATACTGATGAATGCCAGATCCCATAGATGGAGTTCAAGGTGAAAGCTAAGGGAAGATGTTACAGTGAAAAGGGCATTTGTTCCTTCTCTAAAAAGGAGCATGTGTGCTCTGAGCTAAAATGTGATTGAAAGCAAAAAAAACAAAAAAAAAAACAAGACGTATCGGTCAGCTGTTTATGAGAATACACTTGGATTTTGCTTAAGCAAAAGAATTGGAGTTATTCATGAAGGGAGACTATGGAATCTGTAACTCTTGTTTCCAAAAGAAAATAGGCCTGCCTAGGAATCCTTGAGGTGATTTATTTTTTTCACTAAATTTTATGGTACAACCAATAAAACAGTGGGACCAGATCTTTAAATACTAATATTCACCATCCTTGTATGTATATTTTAATGACGAAAGCAAAGAAAGAATACATTTTTCTTTTGAATCTATATTCCTTCTTTGGAATTTTCAAGTGAAGTAAGAAAAACTAAGTGTATAAATCCTTTAGTACAGAAAGAAACTCTTGTGGGCGTGGAGCAGGGAATTAATTAGGAGATGGAACTTAGTTTGCTGATAATACCATGGCAAAATTACCTGGGGTCAGCTATTATCCTCAGGTTTTCAAGTTTTGAAACTTAATTTTAATCATGGTACACAGAGCTGTTCAGCCCTTTAGGGGCCCACTTACACATTGCTCAAACTCACAAGATTCTGATGTGTAAACCAGAATGCCAATTTATGAACCTATGGTGGAAGTTATCTCCTAGTAGGAGTTCATGCCTTCTGATGGTCACAAATACTCAGACCTCCAAATTTCCCATCAAAAGACCTATATTAAAACGAAGTAAACTGCATAATCTTAATCAGAGTTCCACCAAGCGAAGAAATTAATGGGTTGTTTTTCTCTAGGGAAAGAGTCCAGCACAGAAGCTAAGTGATTAGGATACGGCTGAGACTAGGGTTGGATTCAAAGCTCATCTACCACCTATTAGTGACTTTGGGAAAGCTCACTAGTGCTTATTTCTCTCTTCTGAATACGGGAATAATGAAAAAAAGACAATCCATCTAAAGCACTAAGCACAACCTATAGGAAACAGTCCAAAAATGTTCAGCGTTATATTTCTAACTAAAGAATTGATATTGGTTTTCTGGGAAAAGTTTATTTTAATAGGGTTGTTGTGAGAATTAATTAAGATGCTCTAACAATATTAACTATTACTGTTTCTAGCTAAAGAAATAGGTTTTACGGAATCAAAATACCCTCCACCTGGATAGCAGCGCTTGACAGATATTAAAACTTCCTACTTTCAAGGTTGTTTTCATAAGACACCACCAAACACCTTAGCATTACTTTTTCATCAGTCTTCTTTTCACCAGTCACATTCTAGGCATGACTTTCTGTGCCAGGCAGCCTCCTCTGGATTTAGGGTTTCCTAGATCTCCAGGGAAGGTTATTTTGATAGGGATGTTAAGTTTATTAATTATGTGACTATTTCTACTATCGAATAGTTTCAGCCTCAGAACTACAGGTGAGTTTTTCCTGACCATGGTACCAAATCCACTTATTTTCAAAAGATGAAGAAAGACATATAAGTCCAGATCACTTGAGCTACTGGTTAAAATTGCAAACTCTTGGAATCGTTAAAATGGTGGTTATCTCAGGACAGGGTGGGGTAAGGTTGGCCTGGGAAGGGGCATGAGCAAACAGTCTGGGGTGTTGGAACATTCCACAGCTTTATCTTGGTGGTGGCTGTGTATACACAGATATAGACGTATGTGAAAATTCAGTGAACTGGAAGGCTTCTGGTTTCCCTGTTCTTCATGTCAGGCGCTTGGAATTTGCCACTCCATCCTTTTGTTTTTACTAAAAACAGGTAAAAAGCTGAACAGATTGAAAAAGCAATAACTCTTCTTGGATCCATAAGAGAGGGGAGGACACAGGGCAAACTGCCGCCCTCAAGACTGGAGAGACAGGTAGGAGGATAAAGGGAGTCACAGCTTACTGGAGCAGAGACTCCTGAAAGGAAACCGCCCCAGGTATGGGGATGCCTTTTCAAATACAACATCAAAGACAAGATCCATGAAAGAAATAATTGATAAGCTGGATTTCATTAAAATTAAAAGCTTTTGCTCTGCTAAAGACATATCAAAAGAATTAGAAGACAAGCCACTTACTGGGAGAAAATACTTGCAAAAGACATATCTGATAAAGGACTGTTATCCAAAATACACAAAGAACTCGTGAAACTCAATCATAACAAAACAAAAACCTAATTAAAACACGGGCCAAACACCTTAACAGACACCTTATCAAAGAAGATATACAGACGGTAAATGAGTATATGAAAAGATGCTCCACATCATTTGTCATCAGAGAAATGCAAATTAAAGCAACAACGAGATATCACTACACACCAGTCAGAACGGTCAAAATCCAGAACACTGACAACACTAAATGCTGACAAGGATGGGGAGCAACGGAACTCTCATTCATTGCTGGTAGAAGTACAAAATAGTACAGCCACTCTGGAAGACAGTTTGGTGGTTCTCATAAAACTAAACATAATCTTACCATATGTTTCCGCAATCAAGAACCTAGGCATTCGGCTTCCCTGGTGGCGCAGTGGTTGAGAGTCTGCCTGCCGATGCAGGGGACATGGGTTCGTGCCCCGGTCCGGGAAGATCCCACATGCCGCGGAGCGGCTGGGCCCGTGAGCCATGGCCACTGAGCCTGCGTGTCCGGAGCCTGTGCTCCACAACGGGAGAGGCCACAACAGTGAGAGGCCCGCGTACCAAAAAAAAAAAAAGAACCTAGGCATTTATTCAAAAGAATTGAAAACTTATGTTTACACAAAAACCTGCACATGGATATTTATGGCAGCTTTATCCATAGCTGCCAAACCTTGGAAGCAAACAAGATGTCCTTCAGTAGGTGAATGGATGAATAAACTTTCCTACACCCAGACAACGGAATATTATTCAGGGCTAGAAAGAAATGAGCCATCAAGCTACATAGTAATGGAGGAGTCTTAAGTGTATATTACTAATTGAAAAAAAGCCAATCTGAAAAGGCTACATACTATATGATTCCAACTATATGACATTCTGGAAAATGTAAAACTATGGAGACAAAAGATCAGGGGTTGGGGGGGTTGGAGAGGTGAATAGGCAGAGCACAGAGGATTTTTACAGCAGTGGAAATACTCTGTATAATATTAGAATGACGGATATATGTCATTATACATTTGTTCAAACCCATAGAATGTACACCACCAAGAGTGAACTCTGAGGTAACCTATAAACTTTGGGTGATTATGATGTGTCAATGTGGGTTCAACCTTGGTAAAACATGTACCATTCTGGTGAACGATGTTGGTGATACGAGAGGCATGTGTTGGGGCAGGAGGGATATGGGGAATCTCTATACGTCCCTCTCAATTTTGTTGTAAACCTAAAACGGTTCGAAAACTATGAAGTCTTTTAAAACTTCATTGAACTGTGAACTTGAGAGCACTTTACTGTGGGTATTTGACAACTCAATAAAAAGATTTAAGCATCAGATAAAAATGTCTGGCCCTATCTCAGATGTTTTGAATCAGAATCTCTGGGCAAAGGGCATGTGAATCTGCATTTTTAATAAGCACCCTCAGATGATTATAATGTACATTGAAGTTTGAGAACCACTGATATAAAAAAGCACATTTTCAATATTGAAGACCAAGAAAAATAATCTGAAATCAAAACCATCCCAGAAGCTGTGAGATAAATGCCACATAAATACCAGTTTTCATATATTCTGAAACCTTAGAGCTTTGAGTCAAGCAACCAACATCTGTTTCTTGTGCTATCTGATAGGTCTCTACATGCAGCTATAACATAAAAATTGAAATGAGCCGTTGGGAGGTGAGGACCCACAGAGAGGCTGCAGCAGGGCTCTGCTCTTAACAGTCACCTTGTGGCCAGAGCCTCAGGCTGCACTGCTCCTCTCTTCCAATCTGATAACGTCAAAAGCTGGTCAAGTTACTGGGGGTTGAATTACAATGCAGTGCCATTGGGAAGAGCACTTGTCAAGAACGTACCTCCTCCCAAATAATCAGGGGTCTGTTTGGAAAAGAAGAAAAAGGATCTGCCTAATGGAGCTTTTTGAAAGCTGAGATAAAAAGACTTTCTTCCGTGTTACTGCCTGCAGAGTGTCATGATTCCAAATGAAAAACTCTCTGGCTCACAAACAGATGCTCTAATGTTTGAGTGAATGAATGGGGAGAGTATTTAGAGATCGTCCAAGATCTCTGCAAGGATTTGTTTACACAAGGCTCCTTTGGCTTTAGCATGACTTTACACTGCATCCTTTTCTTGCAATATTCACTGCGGTGTTATTAGGGATGTATGCAGGAAAAGGCGAGCTTGGCTTCAAGGGCATCGTCTGCCTGCATCTCTGCAGACTATGGGAGAATACATAACATCCACTCCACTGTGGAACAAACCACAAGACTCCGGTTACCCACCTCTTGCGTTTTCCTTTTACGGTTCTGGACGTGTGTAGCACACTTTTTATAAAACGGGCCCCAACTGAACAAATGTTTTCTGGGCTGCAAATCGAATGAGAAAATGCAAATCTAGGATCTCCCTGTGGACAGTATGGCTAAGGTTACAGTGAAAAGTGATCCCCGGCACAACTTTCATGACTAATCCTCTTCATCTATATCCTCTTTCCCCACTCACAATAATCATGTCCTTCAGTTCATGCCCCACCCCTCAACAGCACACCTGTTAGTGCAAACCTATAATAACAGAGGGTAGATTTTCCTGGGGAAATGGCAAAATGACTCAAGGTATTTATCTGTTGGCAAAACTGTGCTTCCTTCTGAGACTGTTGTGTGTACACAGATATTTCTCCTCACATGAATCACAGCATTTTCCAGCTGGAAAAGACCTTGAAGATAATCTAGGGAACCTTCTCGTTAATAGATACAGAAACACAAGGCCAGAAAGCAAACCTACTTCAGGTTATATAGAACCAGTTAAGAATAAAACCTGAGCTTCAGTTACTATCCTTTCGCCAAACCAGTATGGCCTCGATCAGACTTGGTCAACAACTCTCAGTCCTTTTCTTTTTTTTGTTTTCTTTAATAGACAATTTTTTAGTGCAGTTTTATATCTGCGGCAACATTGAGTGGAAGGTACAGAGATTTCCCATATACTGCCCTGTCCCACACACGCCTCCAAGTCCTTGTAAGTTTCCCAGTAACTCTGGACCATCCCACGGAGTTTAAACCAAGTTAATACCTTTTTTCCTCTATATTTGTCAGATATCTTTACAGAATGAGATACCAGACAGGAGACGATATCCTATCAGAGTTGCATTAGGAAGAACTTCACAAATGTTCCCATTCTCCTGCAGCCAAAATACATTTGTTTACTTCTCCCCAGCAACTAATCCCACTCCCTCCCTCTTGGTTATGGGTCACGCCTTCCATTAGCAATATTACATACACTTCCTTCCTAAATTCTGCAATTTCTCCACCTCTACTTTGCTGGGACCCATCACACATAGTCTCTTTTAGTCCACAGCACATCTGTTGACTATTTTGAAACAATCCATGTCTTTTTCCCAATGTTTATCATCAGTTTTCTCACACAAAAGCATTGGGGCACTTTGGCATTCTTATTAGTCTGTGGTTGCATTTCAACAGTCTCCTACAAACTGAATGACAAAAATGTCCACAATATTCAAGAAGTTGAACATTTTCATCGTGCCCCATTGTCCCAGGCAATGAAAGCACATGTTCAGGATGAGTCATCCCATTTCCTGCCAACAATAATTGGCAGGCATACTGTGGCTTCCTTTAGTTCATCACTTCTTAGTGTCAGCCTTAAAAATTTAAATCTTAAATCATAAGAGTTTATGATCTTAATCAATCTGCAATTATTATAAGCAAATGCCTTGTTTCATCTGTTGACAGAGATACACGTGAAATATTTAAGCAATTCAGAAATTGCCGGGTATTGATAATATGTATCTTAGCCTCATTTGCTTTTTAATAAGCATCCATGTGGCTCATGACACTTTCAGATAACCTAATTTAAGATGCGAATCTTAAACATTTTCCTGATGAAATATCCTTCCAAAGTTTCACCAGTGTTAGCTAGTTTATATAGTACTGTACTTCCGTTTTGATGAATGGAAAAGTCAAAACAGCAAGCCCAAGGTCATGAGGCATTAACAGGAGAACAAGGACTAAAATGTGCATCAAGGTCACCTAACCAGTGGTTCAAAATCTAGCAACAGATCTTGAAATCTTTCATGATAGATCCCTAAACTGTCACCACTACACTCCCTACTTAACCAAGCTCCCCCTTCATTACCTTCCACGCTGTTTTTCCTAAGGGTTCCCGGATATTAAGTGGAGTGTTCTGTCTCACCCAGACTCTCAAGACCCTCATTTCAGCATCACCCAAGGTCTACTCCTCCTCTTTTCACTCTCCATTCACAAAGTGATATAGCAAGGAAATGGATATGAGCCACAAAAAGGCTAGAGCTCCTTGACCTAGGTCTTCCTGTTTTTAATTATTGCAAAGAGAGGCAGTATGATTTAGTAGAAAGAATAATAGATTTGGTGTCAGAAAACCCAAGACGAAGTCTGGTTCTGTCACTTTACAGCTCTGTGACTTTGAAAAAAGTCACTGAAGTGAATTACTCTTGAATTAATCTTACAGAGCTTCACTTCCCTCATCTCTTACCAGTGTGGGTATGGCACACTGGTTTAATGTGATTTGCAAAATCCACTGAATGCACTTTTTAAATGCACTTTTAGTGTTATATGAATGTAAAAGAGTGTGATGCTGGATACCTCTAACCCTGAGGGCAAGGTGGCACTAAAGGGCTTATAGGGCTTCAGTGACTCCTGTACAGAAAGCTGATAATCATGTCCTAGGCCCATGATCTCAAATTTTTTTTTCCCTAAAAGTCTTCATTAGGAGAATAGAGAATGAACCAGTAACTGGGCTAAATGAAAGAAATTTATTTGAAAATTTATTTCTACTTTTTAACCCATGTTTTATTTTAAGAGAGTTTAAATTTCCAGTGAGATAAAATGGATGCTATGGGGGCTTCCCTGGTGGGGCAGTGGTTGAGAGTCTGCCTGCCGATGCAGGGGACACGGGTTCGTGCCCCGGTCCGGGAGGATCCCACATGCCGCGGAGCGGCTGGGCCCGTGAGCCATGGCCGCTGAGCCTGCGCGTCCGGAGCCTGTGCTCCACAACGGGAGAGGCCACAACAGTGAGAGGCCCGCATACCGCAAAAAAACCAAAAACAAACAGAAAAAAATGGATGCTTTGGGAAGATGTGACACATTTACCACATTTATTTTTATGCCCTCTGGAACTGCACCCCATGGCACCCTTGTGTCATTAGTTGTGGCCTTCTGCCTTTCCTCATCTGTATTTCCATGGTAAGTTATTAGAGCTATATTATAGCCCTCTGTTTACTGGTCTTCCTCCTCCAGACAGGCACTTTGGTTTCTTTCTTGTATTATCGCTAGAGCCTAGCATAGTGCTTGGTATATTGCAAACATGCTATACACATTTGCTGAATAACTCAATTAACTTCCTCTTTTCAAGGATATGTTTTGGGTTGGTTGATAATTAATATCCTAATTACTATTGATTTCCACTGATAAAAATGAAAAAGGCAAAATGAGAGCTTTGAAAGTTAAATGGTTAGACCTAAATCTAAGTCTAATGCTGGCTTTCAGTTCTTCCAACCAGCGCCCCAGCCATCTTCCCTGGTACTCAACAGCCTGACGCTCAGTAGAGGTGTTGATTTCATCGCTATTGGCCTGTCTTTGCATATGAACAGTATTGGTGGTTTATTCTGCCATTTGATTTCTATAATCCTCAATTATAAATATAAGAAACCTTGCTCCAGTCCTTGTTCCACATTCCACAATGTCTGTTTCACACACACACAAATTTCCCTTTGAAACCAATGAGCATTCTGTGCCAGAAGATGTCATGGAGATGAGGGAAGAAGACAGGGAGAGGGGACAGGGAGAATCAGAGTCACCATCTGTTGACAATACTCATGTGTAGAGCCAGTTTTGAAGGTTAATGACATGTCACGCATCCTCTAGCGTCTGGTAACAAAAATAGGCTGCTCTCCCAGAATTTGATAGAACAGTTGTTGCTCCGTGGAAGATGTAACATGTCAGCCAGCACTCCAGCAGGGTCCAGGAAGGCAATTCCTGCCAAAAGCTGGATGAAATTTAACAGTGGTCCAGGAAAAACAACTTTTACCAAATTCAAATGTGGAAGTGATCACTTTTCCCTGAGGCCAATAAAGGGGCTATAGAGCATTGACCTTCCCAAATGACCCTGCATAATGGGTTGTTTTTTTTTAAAGTGCCCTTGAATTTCATCAGGAACTCTTCGATATACATCTACTCTTTTCTCTACCTATTTTCAGGAAGAAAATAAAAAAAGGTTTGCTGTTTTTTTTTTTAAATATATATTTATTTATTTTTTGGCTGCATCAGGTCTCAGTTGCGGCACGCAGGATCTTTCATTGCGGTGTGCGGGCTCTTCGTTGCAGTGCACGGTCTGCTCTCTAGTTGTGGTGCGTGGGCTCCAGAGCATGTGGGCTCTGTAGTTGCAGCATGCGGGCTCTCTAGTTGTGGCTCACATGCTCAGTAGTTGTGGCATGTTGACTTAGTTGCCCCGCGGCATGTGGGATCTTAGTTCCCTGACCAGGGATCGAACTGGCACCCCTTGCATTGCAAGACGGATTCTTAACCACTGGACCACCAGGAAAGTACCCCCCCTTCCAAAAAAAAGGGTTTTAAAGACTATAATAAAAATGGGTCCAAGGGTTTACCAAGGGTCCACCCATAGTTTCTTCGGGTGGTTAAATTATTGGCATTGCAGCTGATCCAAGGAAAATCTGGGTCTCAACTTCATCGACAGCCTACTGGTTAATGACTCGCTTTGCTGTTTCATCAAGAATTCACCCAGGTGAAAGGCTGTACCTTCTCAAATGTAATAGCATGCTTTCCCCACATCGCATCTGGGCTCTCTTTAATTTTCAAAGCCCTGCTGAGTAACCTTTGAAAATCCAGGCCCTTTACCACCTGGCGCTCCAAGGGTGTCTTGAGAGGGGGCAGCTCTGCCTATTTTGCTGTTAACCTAAGAACAAACTGTCTGGTCCCAGCATGGAGTACAGAAGATTGACCAGAGCTTGTATAAAGGGACAGAGCAGAGAAACTGGAACGCTCCCAAGCTCCTCCAGATCATGTCTTCATAGTGTGACATCACTGTTCTGTTTGAAGTAAAATTTCTGGACTTTAGCTCTGCCTAACTTCAAATATAAGTGTAGAATACAAAAAAAATTTTTAAATGATTGCTTGATTGCTTGCCAGTTTGAATATATCCAACCCTCTCTTATTTATGAGCAGAAATACTGTAAGTAGCTCTTTGCAGGAAACCGCCCTCAGCCTGAAGCCCCTTTGCTTGTCACTGTAGCAAAGCTGTATCGTAACAAACTTTTTTTTTTTTTTTGCGGTATGCGGGCCTCTCACTGTTGTGGCCTCTCCCGTTGCGGAGCACAGGCTCCGGACGCGCAGGCTCAGCGGCCATGGCTCACGGGCCCAGCCGCTCCGCAGCATGTGGGATCTTCCCGGACCGGGGCACGAACCCGCATCCCCTGCATCGGCAGGCGGACTCTCAACCACTGGGCCACCAGGGAAGCTCACGTAACTAACTTTTAAACCAGGCAGCCCCACGCTCTACTCATCTCCGGTCCAAGCACACCTTTCAAATCTTTTAATCACACAATACCTTGCCTAACTTGTCGGTTCTTTCTGACAAGAAGAAGAAATGAAAGAATCAAAGAAGTAGAAATGAAGAATAGGTAAGTAAGAGATGACCAGGTCTCTTCCCTTGCTTCCCCTTCAGTAATCTCCTGAACAAATTGTGCGACCAAACTGTGTGAACAAGATAACATCTAGCCGAAGATCATACCAGCCTGCATGCGGTGGGGGATGGCAACGACTCTGACCCCCCATCTCAATGATTAACTGAGATTACTTCCCTTCTTCCCTTCAAAACTTTCATGGCCGAGTGGAATCTTGGGAGGTGGTTTTTGGGGGACGCTGAGTCCACCTTCTCCCCAGATTGCTGGCATTCTGATTAAAGGTGACTTTCCAGTCTATCAACATTTCTGAGTTTTGATTTTGTAAGTAACGAGCAACAGGACCCTATTTGGTAACAATACAAGTTAAAATTTGGGTACTGAAATGATCACTTGCACAGAAGTTAGGAGATCTGGGTTCATTTTCAGGCTTTTCTTGTGTGAGTTTGTATAAATCATTTAACCTCTCTGGGCCTCAAATTCCTCAACCCTAAAATTAAACTCAAGATAATAAATGTGTTTTCAGCCGCTGAAAACAGGAGGGAATTTGTCTAGATCAGTACTGTCCAGTAGAACTTCCTGCAAAGAAGGAAATGTGCTATCCAAGATGGTAGCCACTAGCCATATTGAGCAGCACATGAAATGTGGGTACTATGACTGAGGAATGAATTTTTAATTTTATTTAATTTTAATCATTTTAAATTTAAAAGAGACACATGGTCAGTGGTTGCTATATTGGACAATGCAGGTTCAATAATTTCTAATTTGATGATTTCTAAACCTAGCTAATGGCCCACAATGAATCTTTCTTGTTATTTTGCCCACCCTGAAATTTACTTCATAAATTATTTGGCATATATTAATAACTAATCTTTATCAGTGTAGTAATTAATCATTCTAATAAAAAATGGAATCCCTACATGAGCAAGCTAAAACATATGTGAAAGAATTTTATGAATTCTAAAATACTACACAAATATAAAGCATTACTGATAAACTATCACACCTAACTGCTCACCTTTGCCGAGTGCCAGCTGGTATATACAGACTAAGAATTCTTCTATTTCATAGCCCAGACCAATGGAAATTCCTTAATGGAACCCTGTGGTCGTCCTGAAAACACACTTTCTGAGCACCTTCTTCCACTGACATTTAAATAAACAAATTTTAGATTCCTTTTCTTTCCTAGTGCATTAATCAAGAGTTTCAGCCTGCATGTTGCCACAACCTATGCAAAAAAATGATTTCTATTAATTATGTAATGTCTTACAACAGTTGAATGAGTGCATTTCTTTTGCTTCTAAGCTTTGCCTCACACCTGCAAAACTCATTAAACATTGACCAGAGGAAGTCCAAAGGGGTGACTCACCAGAAGCTCCCACTTTGGCCTGTGCCTGCATTTGCCTCTTTTCACCTCTGTTTAATCCTGTTCGTCCCCTTGGTTTCCTCTCACTGACCTTCAGACTATATTCTAGCCCTGCCCATGTGGCTTCCAGACTGATGCTCTTCTCGGGACCACAACCCTCTCCATTTCTTCTATATTCTGTCATCTCCCCACTCTTGGCACGTCTGCTCAGTTCTGTACACTCTGACTATCCCCTTTAAGATGGCCCTGAGATTTTCTCCTGGGTACTGACCCAGTGGGCAGCTTAAGCTGGCACAGCCTAGAGACCGCACCTCTGGCCTCTTCTCAGCTCTCCAAGGTCCAGAATCCAGAGAATGGGTTTTGATTTGAAGGAAAGGCCTCTCTTACCAATTATTTAAGAACAAATGATTTCCCATTTTATCTTATTTTTAAGTGATTCTAGAGTCTCCTATAAGGTATATGGTTCATAGTTTGGAAAAAGTGATTTTTTAAAATAGCTTTATTATATGTATAACTGACCTGCAATAAATGACACATATTTGAAGTGTACAATTTGTTAAATTTTGACATACGTATACACCGAAAAGCCATCAATACAACCAAGAAAATGAGTATATCCATTACCCTCAAAAGTTTCCTATGCCCCTGTTTAATCCTTCACTATCACCCTTACCTGCCACCCTTTGTCCTGGACTCAGGCAATCACTGATCTGCTTACTGTCACTAGAGATTACTTTGCATTTTCTAGAATTTTAAATAAGTGGGATCATACAGTATGCACTATATTTTTCTCTAGCTTCTTTCCTTTTTATTAATAAGTAGTGTTTATTTTAGGATATACCATAAAATGGATCAATTTACTATCCATTCATTTGTTGATGGACATTTGGGTTGTTTCCAGTTTGGGCTATTACAGATAAAGCTTCTATGAACATTTATGAACAAGTCTTTGTATAAACACAAGGCTTCATTTCTCTTGGGCAAATACCTGGGAGTGGAATCACTGGATCATAAAGTTCTTTAAGAAACTGCCAACATTCAGCATACTCAATTTTTTAAAATTTTAGCTGTTCTAATAAGTAAATGATGGTTCACTGATGCTTTGTTTATTTACTTTTTATTCCTTTTTGTCTTTATCTTTCATTTTGGACACTTTCTATTGCAATGTCTTCCAGTTCACTAGTCTTTTCTTTTGCAGTATCTAATCTGCTGCTAATCCCACTACAGTGTGTTTTTCATCTGAGACACAGCTTTCATCTATACAAGTTCAGTTTGGGCCTTTTTTTATCTTCCAGCTTTCCTCTAGCTCTTGGACTATGAAATAGTCTTTCCTCTAGCTCTTAGACTATGAAATATAATTATAATAACTGTTTTAATGTCCTTGTCTGCTAATTCTAATATCTAGGCCAATTCTATTTTGCTGTCCTCAATATGGGTCATATCCTCCCACTTCTTTGCATGCCTGGTAACTTCTTAATAGATGCCACACATTTTGAATTTTCCTGTGGTGTGTGCTGGATATTTTTGCATTCTTATAAATATCTTTGAGTTTTGTTCTGAGACACAGTTACATTACTTGAAAACAATTTGATACTTTCAAGTCATATTTTTGAGATTTATTGGGCAAGACTAGAGCAGCACATTTAGTCTTGGGTTAATTATTCCCCACTACTGAGGCAAAATCTTTCTGAGTACTCTATCCAATGTGCCGTGAATTATGTTCTCCAATCTGGCTGATGGGAACAGTACTATTCCCAGTCCTATGTGAGCTCCTGGAAATTTCTTCCTAATGTTTTTGGAAGTTCTTTCCACAGCCAAGAGTAGTTTTCTCACACACATGTGCTCATCAACATTCTGCTTAAAACTTAGAGCTCTGTAGGCCTCTGAGCTTCTTTCCTTTGCAGTTTCTCCTCTCCAGAACTCTGCCTTGCAAACTCTGCCTTTGTCTCTCCAGCCTGTCAGTTCCATCTCCCCAACTCACGGGGTCCACTGGACCAACCTGGGTTACCCCTCCCTACACAGCAACCTGACAACTCATTCAGAGCAGTAAGCTGGGGCAATTTTAGAGCTTACCTTGTTTGATCCCCACCTTGCAGGTATCACTTTCCTTAATTTGCCTCATCTCCAATGTCTTAATAACCTTTGTTTCATATATTTTTCCTGTTTTTCTTTTCCTCATTGTTTCAGGGTGAAGGGTAAACTTGGTCCCAGTTTCTCTATCTTGACCAGAAGCACAAGTCCATTATTTCTTTTTGAAAATTATTTACTTCTACCACACACCCTCAATATGTGGAGGAGAAACAAACAAAAAATAATTGTGTCCTTACAGGAAAGTTTATGAGTTAGGTTAGGTCTACCCTGGCTACCTAGACAGAACAAAGCTTCAGTAGGAAAACGGGAGAAACTGACTGGTCCTTCTACAATGTTTAGACCCAGAGGTGCACAACTTTCTGGAACAGGGTCACGTAGAGAAAGACAGTCAGAGAAAAAGCTG
Source organism: Phocoena phocoena (assembly GCF_963924675.1). Lineage (NCBI taxonomy): Eukaryota > Metazoa > Chordata > Mammalia > Artiodactyla > Phocoenidae > Phocoena > Phocoena phocoena. The sequence continues at coordinate 42,556,302 of NC_089229.1, read as the reverse complement.
CTTCTGAGGAGAGATTGTTAGTCCATGGGAATGTGAGTCCACTGGAGAATAAAAGGAGAATATGGAAAGGAATTCACATTTCATTCATTTAAAGCTCCTCCCTTTTCTTCTCACTCTCTAACTGCAGCTTCCTTTGGTGCACTGAGCAGTCTGAGCCTCTCCTGCCCTTGTTAATGTGCCTTTGCTCTAGTCTCTAGCTAATCTCATGCCCTTCTCCCATTTTTTTCCGAGCGAAACCTCTTGTCTCTCACATCATTTCTCTTACTCAATTAAAGAGGTGGGCAGGAGTTGTTCCAGGAAAGCTGCCCTCCATTATAGGTCAAAGGGCATCAACCTTGAGGGAGACTCGGACAAGACTGTCCAGGACCTTTATCAATTTAGAGGGCTCAGTTGTAACTGGTGATGATTTTCTGATTAATTTTTTTTTTTTTTTGTCAAGTGGACGTGAATTTTAGTGTTAACCTAGAAATATGTGCCTTCTGGGATGGATAAATTAGGAGGTTGGGATTAACATAGACACACTACTATATATAAAATAGATAATCAACATATGTATATGTATAACTGATTTACTTTGTTATAAAGCAGAAACTAACACATCATTGTAAAGCAATTATACTCCAATAAAGATGTAAAAAAAATAGATAATCAATAAGGACCTACTATATAGCACAGGGAACTCTATTCAATATTCTGTAATAACCTATATGGGAAAAGAATCTGAAAAAGAATAGATACATGTACATGTATAACTAAATCACTTTGCTGTACACCTGAAACTAACACAACATTGTAAGTCAACTATATTCCAATATAAAGTTTTTTAAAAGAATATAAAAAAATAAAAACACGTGCCTTCTAAGTACCCACATTTAGATAAAGGTAAGACTGAAAAACAGATAATACCTTACTTATGTCAGGTAGAAAAATGAGATTCCAAAGAGTGTCTTTCAACTGATCAGTTTTGCACTGACTTCAATATTCATTGTACTCTGACACCACGTCTTTTATCACGATTGTGTAAAACTTATGACAGAGAGTTAACAGAAGTAGAGTAAAACTCGGACGAAACACGAGACATTCTTGAATTAATGGAAAGATGCCATAGGTCAGATCACATTCTCAAAACCCAGCTCCACGCATTAAAAGGTCATAATAAAATGACTAACACACAGCAAACATTAGTTCTGATTGCAACACTGGAACTATAAAAGAATGACACCTTTTGATCACAAAAGCATCCGGTAAAAAAGTACAGAGGATTTTCTCCTCCTGGAGTCATCACAAATTTATTTCTGAATGGGACTATGGGGCATAGAAACAAACGGCTAAAAATTTAGTCCAAAAAGGTACTTGGTATCATACAGAATTTTTAAAACTTGATTTGAATCTAGTTTCATTCAAACTGATTTATATATGTAGACAGAACCAATGCTGTAAGATATATAGATAAATTATAGATGGATAGATACATAGATAATCCTCAAAATGCCATTATTTTCACATTATTTTCTTCTTTGCATTTAATAGTATATTGGGATAGTAGGAAACATCAGGGGACAAGCAGAGTCTCAACAACAGCAGCAAGAGACAGGGTAATGTTTGATTTAGAGCGGTGTTTCTCTAAGTATGGTCTGAGGAGCACCCCCATCATAAGCATATTGAGCGCTTGTTAAATATGCAAATACCCAGGCCCCTCTGTACATATTAAATCAGAATCTCCAAGAGTGCAGCCCGGGATTCTGCATTTTAACACACTTCCCTAGTATTCTTTCTTCACATTAAAACTTAGGAACTCCAGGTTTCAAGCATAGACTCTGGAGCCAGACTTCCTGGGTTCAAAATTCAACTCTACTAAATAGGCATATTATTCTGCATCAGTTTCTTCGTCAGCCAACTGGAGGTGATGATAATAACAGTACCTAGCTCATAGGATTATAAAAGAACTAAATGAGTTACACAGAAAGTCCTCAGAACTGCATTGCGCACGATATAAGTGCTACCTATACAAATGCAACAGGCATAACTAAGTCAACCAGGCTCCATACTACTACATCCGGTAAGTACAGGAACTCAACAGGAACACAATATTAACCATGAGTTATGAGGAGTAAAAACACAAGTTGGACTCACATCATTCCCTTTAGCTTATCGTTTGCGGGTCCTTCGTTGTGTTGTATTTTGCTTTTATTGGCAAAAGACAACTTTTTGTGAAGCTGTCCCTTGCTGCCCTAGAAGATATGGCAGCACCAAGTAATTCCCCTTTATCTGTAACCAAAACTTCAGTGCTCTCCCTAAAGTTCTAGTGACTCCCTGGGCATAGTCCTCCCCATATAAACACCATATGCCTCTGAAGGAAAAATGATTCTTCATTCAGCTCTTGTCTTGTCAAGATGCCCTGGCTAACACAGAGATATCCTGGTTGCCTACCTGCCCTCTGGACCTTACGTGACTCAGGTGTTCCAACCTCACTCATACTGTCAGGATTCATGCTGGCTCAGCTCCACGGTTTAAATTTTAGGGTATGTGCTGCTGAAGTAAGCACAACTCCACAGTTTCTGGCAATGACTAACTCTTGAGAAAAATGGGTGGAGAAGATTCTGAATAAACAGGGTTCAGAAACTGTTCTTGTAAGTCCTTGGTTCAGACTGGATGGAGAGAGAAATATAATAAGCCAGTGAACGATGTCCAATTTTTTAAATAAATTTATTTATTTATTTTTGGTTGCGTTGGGTCTTCGTTGCTGCGCACAGGCTTTCTCTAGTTGCGGCAATCGGGGGCTACGCTTCGTTGAGGTGCGCAGGCTTCTCGCTGCGGTGGCTTCTCTTGTTGCAGAACACAGGCTCTAGGTGCACGGGCTTCAGTAGTTGTGGCACGTAGGCTCAGTAGTTGTAACTCGCGGGCTCTAGAGAGCAGGCTCAGTAATTGCGGCACACGGGCTTAGCTGCTCTGCAGCATGTGTGATCTTCCTGGACCAGGGATAGAACCCGTGTCCCCTGAACTGGCAGGCAGATTCTTAACCACTGCACCACCAGGAAGTCCCCAACGTCCAATTTTTGACTCTACAGTTTCATATCCGCTGCAGGTCAGGATGTGACACATGGGGCAATGAGAAGTCTGGCAAGGTATGTGCCAGTCTCTTCTGAGCCAGTTTCAAATTATCGACCTCCTCCAGACTCCTCTGCTTTTCCATCCAGCCTGGCCTCCCTGGTCCAAGACTTCTACTTCTCTCTAGCTCCCTTGTCCCTCTCTAAACTCAGTCCCATCCTTAATCAATATAAATATCCACTATGATAAAGCCCAACTTCCTTACCTTCACCCCAAAGCTGCATGTTCTCCACTCTCTCCTCTCTACACGCCCCAAACATACTGAACTGCTTACAGGTCCCCAAATATGCCTCTATCTCCTTGCAGATCTTCCCACATGCTGTGCCTTTTCCCTAGGACACCTTTCTCTCCCACCTCTACCCCACCCATTACTTGACTCATGCCTACTCATTCTTCAGAATTCACCTAAGGCAACACCTCCTCCAATGTCTTACCTAATCCAGACCCTCCCAATTACACATCAGTCAGACCCTCTTCACATTAAGTCCCACGTATTTATTTGTCTTTTCTTCTGAACTCTTAAATCCTTAAGGAACCATGTTTTGTTCCTTCTTGTACCGCCAGCCCCTAGCAGAGGGGTTTACACTGGTACGCCACTCGATGTCTATCAGAGACAAGTATATGGCACAGTGACCGTGTGTTTGAGAGCGCCACGGCTCTGTAGTTCAATGGAAAGAACACACGCTTTGGACTCAGGCACATCTAGGCTTAAATCACAGCTCGGCCACTTGCCGTCCACGATGTTGGGCAGCAAATTACATAAACTCATTTAAATCCAAGTGGTACCTCTGCAAGTGAGAAGGATAATCCTTACCCTGCAGATACGTTGTAAGAATTAACTTAGATAGTACATATCAAACACTTTCCAGGGTCTGATTAAAAGTAGCTTTCAGAATTATCATGTAAATGATGAAAATCAGAATTTATTCCTATACAAATCAGATCAAAGACCATCGTAACTCATAGACAATATGCTACAAGTACCTGAAAGAGATTCTGAGGTCTCGCTCAAGTATCTGAGAATGGCTGCACACACCTGAGGGAGGCTCTCAGGATACTAGTTCCTGCAAATAAAATATACATCGGAGTCTTTTCAAAAGCCCGATTAATTTCAAGTTATTTGGTTAAGCTTTCAGTCAGTGTCACTATGGGAGAAATTCCCACATGTGCTGAAAGTAGGGTGGTCAATGTAAAATAATGTTGCTAATTAATTACAAATTAATATTACTAACTAAAACCGTTACTGAGCATGGTGCTAAATGCTACATATGCCTTTATTTTTTTCCTTTTTACTTAATCTTTAAAACCAACTGATAAGGCACTCACTGTTGCCCCTATTTGACAGTTGAGCCTTAGGTTAAGCAACTTTCCAAGATCACAGATTGAGTAGGACACAGCCTCCAAGATTTCAGAAGATCCGCCTGCCAATGCAGGGGACACGGGTTCAAACCCTGGTCCGGGAAGATGCCACATGCGGCGGAGCAACTAAGCCCGTGCGCCACAACTACTGAGCCTGTGCTCTACAGCCCGCAAGCCACAACTACTGAGCCCACGTGCCACAACTACTGAAGCCCACGTGCCTAGAGCCCGTGCTCCACAACAAAAGAAGCCACCGCAATTAGAAGCCCGCGCACCGCAACGAAGAGCAGCCCCTGCTTGCCACAACTAGAGAAAGCCCACGTGCAGCAACAAAGACCCAACGCAGCCAAAAATAAATAAATAAAATTTTTTAAAAAAAGAGAGATTTCAGAAGATCCTTTTGACAGCAGACTCACTTCGTTATTTACCTTTCATAGTGTGACAACTCACATTGAGGGCTTGTGAATAACTTAAAAATTTCTCATCTGAAAGTTCGTCTATCGCTAACTTGGTTAATTTCGCAATTTGAATAGCCTGAAGCAGGGGCTCAGAGAGGCTTCTGACTTCAAACTTTCCACTGGAACTGGCATTACACATGGTCTGGGATCTGCTGTGGATGACAGCTGAAAACAACAAGGTTTTAGCTGCTGCTTTTTCAGGCCTGCAGTCATAGAATAGAGACTCTAAAACGGCATGGCAGGCATTGTAATTAAGAGTGTAGGTTTCAGTGACGGTGGCAGAACTTCTCGATCTCACCATGGCTGCACGAGGCTGTTTGTCAATTGGGGCTTATTTCCATTGAGCAGCTAATCTTGTTCTTTGAGCAAAAGCAGTTGGTTTTTCTGTGCCAAGTGGCATGATTCCAACCTCTCTAGTAGGAAAGTGACTTATTCTTAGTACGTTAGTTCTACAATTCATCAGTTTTTTTCCATCAGTAATTCATTGATTTATTTTTAAATTAATTAATTAATTTAAAATTCATTCATCAAGCACTTGCTATCTAATGGTACAGTGAGAGGCATCACGATACAGTGGCAAGAATGGATTTCTCAAGTCAGGTAAACATAGCTTTGCATCCTGCTCTATAATTTACTAGCTAATAACCCACACTGGTATAAGTGGATGCTAAGGGCATTAGTTCTGGAGTCAGACAGACTTGGCTTTAAAATTCAGCTCTGCCCACTTATTATATCTGTGACCTTAGAAAAGATTCGCTGAGCTTTAGTTTCTCCACCTAAAAAATGGAAAGAATAACACATACCTTATAGAATTCTTGTGGAGAATTAAAATGAAAGTGGATATAAGGCACCCAGTACAGTCCCTGACAAGACAGTAGATGCTCAGTAAGTTTACTTCTCTTCCCTCTCCCACTAGGTTCCAGGCACTATAGAAACAGATATATTTGAAATGTATAACTTCCATTAAAAAAAGAGAATAAAAAAAAAAAAAAAAAAGAGAGAATAAAGGGAAAGGAAGCTAACATATTGAATACCTAAGTTGTCCTAGGCATTTGCATGTGATGATACCGCTGAATTTAAGTAAACACATACCTATATTTATTCACTCATTCATTCATTTATTCATTCAATAAATATTTATTCAGCACCTGCTGTGTTCTAGGCACTTGCCAAGGCCCTGAATGAATAAAATGGACTCAGTCCGGGTTGGTCTTACATTCTAGAGATCCATATCCTTTCTGCTACACCTTGATGCACAAATAAAGAGCTTTGGAAATTAAAAGAATTAAAAGAGTATTATTTCCAACTTAGAAATCAGAAAAGCTTCATGGAGAAGGGAAAGTCTAACCTAGACCTCAAAGGACCACAGGGTTCAGAGATGCGTGGTGAGAGCAGGGGTGGGTGGAACTTCCTATTCAATAGCCCAAAGGCAAGAAAAGGCAGGACCTGGGAGGAAGCAGTGAGTTTGATTTGGTCATCGGGTAGGGTGGGTGAAAGTGAGTAATAGGCAATCTTTCAGAAACGTATTTGGAAATCAGATGGTGGAAACCAGATGATATTGAAAAGCAGACTGAAAAGTCTGGACATCACTTGTAGACCACAGAGAGTAATTTAAGTCGATTGAAAGAGGTAATAAGATAGAGGATATGCTTCACAAATGTTAATATTCACAAATATTAATTGGGCAACAGTGTGTAAAATGGATTAAGAGAGGGAGAGACTAGAGACAGTCTTAGGAGGTTGTTGATTAAATATTACTGGGTATGTTAGGGTTTTTTTTTGGCCAATGACAAAACAGATCACCAGAAAATTCAGATAGATCCATTTTCATCAGAGTTTACAAAAGTAAAAGTGGCTTTTTAAAAAGAAGCCAGGGGGCTTCCCTGGTGGCGCAGTGGTTGAGAGTCCGCCTGCCGATGCAGGGGACACGGGTTCGTGCCCTGGTCCGGGAGGATCCCACGTGCCGCGGAGCGGCTGGGCCCGTGAGCCATGGCCGCTGAGCCTGTGCGTCTGGAGCCTGTGCTCCGCAGTGGGAGAGGCCACAACAGTGAGAGGCCCGCGTACCGCAAAAAAAAAAAAAAGAAGCCAGGAAAGAAAACCTGTTCAGCAGAGAAAGCACTACATGCTCTCATGTAAGGAACCAATTCCTTTGATGTATGAAAGACACTTGGTGTCTTCAGCAGAAGAACAAACTAAATTAGCCAGGAGGGAGGATAAAACCTGAGACAACAGGTCTTATGGTATAATTTTCACACTAAGTGGAATTTTAGGCCAGAGCTTTAAAATGTCTGCAAGCAAATTCTGATTCCTCAATGGCTTTTGTAATAAAAGTCCTATCGTAAATAAGAATAAAGTTAACCATTTACGTGAGAACACTTGCAAGGTGACAAATGCTTCCAGCCCCTTTTTGGCGATTAAGGAAAATACATGTTCAGTGCCGTTGATGCTGTTCCTGGCCAGGCGTGCTACTGGTCCAGGTCTAGCTCTCAGCTGATGGAGAGCAACCCATTCCCAGGCCAGCAGGTGTCACACATCATTCTGCCTTCAAAACATTACCTGCTTTTGCTACCTTCTCTGGGTTTCTGCAAAACCAAACTCAAATACCCAGATTGCGGTCATTATCTTCCCTTCTCCCATCCCTTTCCAACCCCATCTGCTCTTCTCCTTGTCTTTCTATTTATTCGACAAAAACTTCTTTAGCACTACTTTGTACCCAGTTTTGTACGGATCACTGGGATCTCTGCTTAAGGCACCACTAACCAACAAAACCTTGTTGTCATCTTCAACTTCTCCCTCTCTCCCAGCTCTCACTTCCTCCCAGCAACCAAGGCCTGCTGAGCCAACCTCCCAAAAGACTCCTAACTGATGGTACAACTCTCCCCTCCATCCTCACCCTCGCTCTCCAATCCGGGCTCTCTTCCATGGATGGATCCGACCTGGGATCTTTGAAAGCCTTGATACTCGAGGTGTGACTCACAGATCAAACCTTGCTGCCGAAGTATCACCTGGGAGCTGGTGAGATACACAGAATCTCACAACGGAATCTGCATTTCAACAGAACCCCCAGATGATTCATATGCACATTTGAATTCCAGGCTCACTGGCTGAAAATGCAAATCTGATCCTGTCATCCCAGTTGACACTCTATTATAGGGACCAACAGATTACAGCCCCCAGGCCTCATCTGGCTTACCACCTGTTTTTGTATGGTTTGTGAAGTAAGGATGGTTTTTACTTTTCTAAACGAAAAAATTAAAAGAAGAATATTTCACAACACAGAAAAATTATATGAAATTCAAATTTCAAGGTCCATAAATACAATTTTATTGGAACATACCATGCCCATTCATTTACATATTGTCTACGGCTGCTTTTGCACTAGGATGGCAGACTTGAGTAGCTACAACAGAGACTGTTATAGCCAACAAATCCTAAAATATTTACTATTTGGCCCTTTACAGAAAAAGTTTGTTGAGCCTTGTTCTAGGAAGAAAACACACATGGTAAAAAAGAAAAAGAACTGCAAGTTATGAGATATGAAGGAAAAAAGAAAGGCCTGAATAAATGCTTTCTCTCCTGTGTACCCATAACAGGTGCAAATGCCCTTTTATCATCCCACGTGTCATGTTGTTGGTATAGTCTTTGAAGAATGGAGGAAGATTCTGTTACTTTTGTTCAGTTTCATGGCTTGCTGATTTCTTCCCTTAGAAGGATAGAGGGTAGGTTTTAAACAAGATGAGAGCTTTATCCTGGGGGTTCTGATATGAAGGATTATCCTGAGGGTTCTGATAGGAAGAGGGAATCGTGAGGGATTTGAGTGGACTGTTTCCACTTAGGTCCTTATTCCTAAGGCCAGAACAAAAGGCATCTTCTGGCTCTGGAGAGCTAAACAAATCACGGAAGGGACCCAGTACTCTGCCATGGGCAGTAATTCTTCCACTAAAAGGAATGTTTGAAAATTCCAAAATTCGGTGTTTTTAAATATCAACAACACCCCACCTGCAGGCCTTCCCCTAGTCACATTCTCTGATTTTATGGCCCTATGAGACATTGAAAACATCAGTTCAGATTTCATTCATCTTCCAAATGCAGACCCTTTTGGAATAACACTGTCAGAGCTATTTCTAGTGGCTTGCTCTTTGCTTAATTGGTACATTCCTTCAGAGTCACTTTACACCATTGAAGAAGCAGGTGTAAGAAAATAGTTCGAATTCCAATTCCATTCCAGAATGAGAAAAAAAGGGAAGTTCATGGATCAGGAGCCTTCCAGAGAAGTTGTCACAGAAGCACTGAACAGCTTAAAGCCAGAGTGGTTGCCTTTTCATTCTTCTGACCCCATCCTTATATTCTCGTTTTCTGGAACAGCTAAACAAATGATTTTGCATGCCCCCAATAGCAAATTATGCTACCAGCTGACAGCTGAGTCAAGTACTAGAGTAGATCCCTGGGCTACGAGAGTGAATAAAACATTGCTCCTGTCCTGGAGAAGTTGACTGCCTTGTGGAAAAGACAGATGCAGAGGTAGACAATCGCAACACAGCCTCTTAAGTGCTATAGTCCAGAGTGAGTAAAGGAACCATGTGAGCCCAGAGGGACACTTAGCTCAGAATCATGGGGTCAGAAAGGCTTCCCAGAGACAATGTCTGAGCTGAGCTCTGAAGAACTAGAAGAAACCTGCCAGATAAAGGGCCCAAGGTTAGGAGTAAAAACGGTATTCAAGGCACAAAGATATCAAAGATGAGGCAGTGTGATCCATTTCAACTGCAGGAGAGTAAAAGCCACAAGGGAAGGGGTAAAAGAAGAAAGGAGAAAGGCCACGGAGTCAGGTAAAGAGCAATGTGTTTGCTATTCCAGAAAGTCCGGACTCCACGAGGAAGACAAAGGGGACGTATGGTAGTGTTGTCGGTGGGGTCAGCATGATCACAGTTAAGAGAGCACTCCAGGGAAGAAATGATGGTGACTTGAACCACGGGGAAGATAATGAAGGTGGAAAAGAACAAGGCCAAGGCCACCACATATGGCTGTGCAGGTTATATCTTGCACAAAACACTTTTCCAAGAGGTGAGAAGTTGCTGAAAATCAGACTGTAGTCTGCTGGCCAAGTACTGTGGACCAGCCCGGGGGAGGAACGGAGCCCTTTCTTATGCATCAGCCAGACATTTTGTTATCAAAGGTACCATTTTGTTATTCTCACAATGTCACCATATGTACGGGCAGTGTTGAAGACCCCATCCAAGACAAGCATATTCCAGAGTTGATCAGCTATAGGAATTAGAGGGAGAGAATCGGCGGTCACTGCCATGTTTGGCCCTAGCACTTTGTCATTCACTGAGGCAGGAAGTGTTTTTTCAGTCCTACCCCAGCTCCATTTTGCCTGTTCAACCCCATTGCTTTTTTTGCTATCACAAATTTCATACACAAGTTCAAATAAATCCATTCAAATAAATAAGAAGTACATTTTGTTTCTATTTAATATTTTTCACCTCTTTGATTCTTTGTCTTTTCCTGGTTATATTTACACCACATCTGAGACAATACGGTGTAGCAGGAAGCAAGTAAGCTTTATTGTGGAACAAACCATAAATCTCAGCTCTGCCAACGGTTATAAGACCCTTCACTCTTCTGAGCCTCAGTTTATTCATCTGTAAAATGGAGATGATAAGGCTTATTTGTAGGGTTGCTATAAAAGGCAGTGAATATAAACTGCCTTACCTAGAATCCAACACATACAAGTGGACACTCAATACCTTCAGCTACTGCTGCTACTATTTACTCTTTCTTCTTTTTCTGCTATTATTTACTCTAGCTTTCTTCTTTCTCCACTGCCATTTTCTCAGTTTCTGTTTCAAGCTTTATAGTCCTGTCAGCCCTTCCTTTTATATAGTTAACATTACGCTAACAGTCAATAGATTGCAGAAGTGCTTGCCTAGTTGCCAAAGCTACCCACCTAAAAAACTTCTAAAACGTGCAAGTTCATCTAGTGGAACTCCACTGAAAATTCTAAAAACACATCGAAAATACAGCTCCTGAAAAATAGCAGATTTCCAATGATGAGGATTAAGAATACATGGACTCGGGCTTCCCTGGTGGCGCAGTGGTTGGGAATCCACCTGCCGATGCAGGGGACACGGGTTCGTGCCCTGGTCCGGGGGGATCCCACATGCTGCGGAGCGGCTGGGCCCGTGAGCCATGGCCGCTGGGCCTGAGCGTCCGAAGCCTCTGCTCCGCGACGGGGGAGGCCACGGCAGTGAGAGGCCCGCGTACCGCAAAAAAAAAACAAACACAAGAATACATGGACTCATTTGGGAAGTTTCCCTGGAATTTATCAGAAAATGAAGGAAGAAGAATCCAGATCTTGTCAGGCCATGTAGCTTACATGACTATTTGTAAGCAGTGATTCTACCTTACATAGTTTGATTTAGAGAGTGTTAAATGTAAACTGTGTGGCTGGCACTATGTTGGATAATTAGGGACATCTTAAGGAAAAGGAAAGCATGGGAAAGCATTTCTCCTCTTGGGAAATGGGGCTTCAGTTTCTGTTTCCAGTTAGGGTATTTGAAAAGTTGAATTCTGTTTCAATAAAAGTGTGTTTATTCAAACATTTAGGTAGGAAGCAAGATCTTAACCAAGAATTTTTAGTTAATCTTCAGCAGCCAGTGCATAACAAGATGTTACTGGAAACACTTTCAGATTTGTTTATCCTTAAATAATGTGGTCAATTTTCATTTTGAGAAAAAAAATAATGAATTCCACAGAAAAAGAAAAAGGCTTGCATGACTGGTTGAGTCATACTGTGTAGATTTTTTCCAGTAAAGCTACATTATGCCGGATGCTGTTCAAAAGGGAAAATGTCAAACACACTGGGGTTCAGTCTGGCATGTGGGTGGGTTTACTCAAGCACAGAAATCAAATATAGGCATTGCAGCCAATACTTTAGAAAACAACAGAATGGCTTATAAATCAGAGCTGGAATTTCCAGAAGTTCTTTTTCAGCTGAATCCTACAAATGCAATAGAAAATGAGCAATACACAAGTGTGCATTCTAATGACATTTACTGTATTTCTTTCTTAGAATCCTAAAGTAGAAAAAAAATTAGACATTGTAAAATTCAGTCTTCCTCCATACAATAACTCTTTCTACAACACATAGCTCTGACAGAGTTTTATACCTCTGCTTAAAAACTTCTGGTAATGGAGAGCTCACTACTTTGCAGCTCCCCTTCCTTGGTAAGGTGATGTATTGCAGAGGAAAGGACCTGGAATGAGGTGAGTCACGGTAATAACAGTGGTTACCTACAGATGGCAATATTATGGAGTTTGTTGTTGTTCTGCTTTTGCCTTTCTATATTTTCTAACTTTTCTATAATGTTTCCATTTTTTACAATAAGAAAAAAAATAAGTACTTAAAAACTGTAATGAATTCAAATACTAACATTGAGATTGTTCCAAACTTTTAAAAATCAAGGCAGAGGGAATTCCCTGGTGGTCCAGTGGTTAAGACTTTGCCTTCCAATGTAGGGGGTGAGTATTCAATCCCTGGTCGGGGAGCAAAGATCCCACGTGCTTCATGGCCAAAAAAAACAAAAAACATAAAAAAACAAAACAAACAAACAAACAAAAACCAGAAGCAATATTGTAACAAATTCAATAAAGACTTTAAAAATGGTCTACATCCAAAAAAAAAAAAATCAAGGCAGAGGGAATTCCCTGGTGGTCCAGTGGTTAAGACTTCGCCTTCCAATGCAGGGGGTGAGTATTCAATACTCATAGGGCTCTCCTGGTCGGGAAGCAAAGATCCCACATGCTTCATGGCCAAAAAAACCCAAAAAACATAAAAAACAAAACAAACAAACAAAAAAAACCCAGAAGCAATATTGTAACAAATTCAATAAAGACTTTAAAAATGGTTCACATCAAAAAAAAAAAAATCAAGGCAGAGTAAGATTAATTGGCTGAAAATTAAGCACCAAAATGACCAATGTTCCAAAAATCCATGATTAGGAAATACCAATTTCAACCACATCATTATGTCAACCAAGGTACTTCCGATCAAATTGTTTAGAGCCCAATTGCTCTTGGTCAAATTTTATGCTACTTTATTATTCCTATGCAGTGCACCCTCTGTTTCTATTAAAGTCTCCTAAGGATGCCAAGGTTTAGAAGCTGTATCACTCTGTGGACTGTAATGGAGTTGATCCTGAACTAAACCAGCATATTTACTGTGTCCTATAGTTATCTGAATAAATTTTTAATGTGGAACTTTACATTTATCTTTGGTAAGTTTGATTGTATGGTCTTGGTTTCTTCCTCCTGAGGTGTGAAGCAGAGTATTTAAGATGTTGTAGGGGATAAATCATCCCTGAATGAGAAAGACCACGTTGTCCAGAATCACTCATTTCTCCTCGTGACTATTTCCACTCCCCTGCCTTGCAGGTCCTTGGCCTTCCCATCCTGTTCCCAGTAAATTATTACCCAATTACTAGTAAATAAATAATATACTTTAAAACAAATCATAGGCATTGAACGTCTACTCTGTGCCTAACGCTTTCACAGAAGTTCTCCCACTTATTCCTCAAAACAGCCCAGTTGGTAGGTGCCATCATCTCCATTTTTAATGTGGAGAAACAAAAGATCTGAGATGAAAGAAATTTTCCTTAGGTCACACAGTTACTCACTGACAAGGGTAGGATTTGGACCTACATCCGTGTGGGGTTTTTTTGTTTTGTTTTTGTTTTTGCGGTATGCGGGCCTCTCACTCTCGTGGCCTCTCCCGTCGCGGAGCACAGGCTCCAGATGCGCAGGCTCAGCGGCCATGGCTCACGGGCCCAGCCGCTCCGCGGCATGCGGGATCCTCCCGGACCGGGCACGAACCCGCGTCCCCTGCATCGGCAGGCGGACCCCCAACCACTGCGCCACCAGGGAAGCCCCCATCTGTGTGGTTTTAATGCTAGTGCTGTCTCTGGGTTTTTATTGACCTTGGCTGCCTGCCCTTACCTTTGCCTCTCTGGTTTCAGATAGACGCTGTCACCTATTCTCTGATGTACAACACTGACCTAGATGCTCCCACTTTTTTCCTTTGCACCATCCATAGTCATGCTAGAGGCAGTGCTTTCCACTTATCTAGAATCTGCATCATATGAGCATTATCTTGAAGATCTGTAAGAGTTCATATTTGCTCATTTATATTTTCTCCTAACTATAAAACTTACAGAATTATTTCCAGCCTTATGTATCTTCATAAAGATAATTTGAGCACTATATACTAACTCTAATTCACCCTCTTGCCCATGAGCCTATTTTAATAAATGTTGTCAAATACCTTGCTGAAATCAAGGCCAACAATATTCTCCTGCTATGTCATTTTAGTAATTTTCAGTTACTAAACAGAAAATCTAAGTCATACTCAACTGTACCAGCTCATAGTCCTAAATAGTTCAAAGATAGAACTGAGTTGATGCAGATATTCCAGTAATGTCACCAAAACGTGATCCCAGTTCAGTGACGTTCTTGGCTTCAACCTCAGTCTTCACATGGTACAAAATAATTGCCAGCAGCTCCCAACCTACATCCTTCTACGTCCACAACATACACATCAATACCATTGTTTTAGGGACTATAGGAGGCACACATATAAGTGAAAGAGAGCCCTTGATCATACAAAGGCAGCATGGTCTAATAGAGAAAACACGTGCTTTGGTGTGAAATTGAGTCTGGATTGAATCTAGCACTTGTCCTTGAGCAAGTTATTCAAACTCAATTTCCTTAGAACATTTAAACGAGATAATGTAAATAGGATGCCTAACATAATGCCAGGAACATCACAGGTGTACAACATATTAGCAAAGACAAGTATACAAATAGCAATAATACTAGTACGGATACATGCTCTATAATCTCAAGATAAACTAGGAGTCAGAAGGCTCATATCTGGTTGGGATAAGGGGATTAGAAGAGATTTCATGAATGAGATGGTATTGGAAGTGGATCTGAAAAGCATAAATAAAATTTTGAAAAGTAACTCTAAGAGAGAAGAGCTTAGGGCATATTCGTGGTATGACTGGAGCAGAGGTTGTCAGTAGCAGTGACTGGAGATATACTCAGAAAGGCAGATTGAAACGTATTTTTGTGGGCTTTGGATGAAAGGAGTCTGTGTTTAATTCATTGAATGACACCTTCCTGAAGTTTGTCAAGCAGGAGAGTGACAGGACAAGGGTTGAAGAACAGAAGTCAGAGACAAAATAGGAAACTATTTACGATGGACATGCAAGTGAAAATGAAGGCTTCATCTCAAGCAGTGCCGTGGTAATAGGGGAGAACAGATTCATGTAAATAAGAGTTCAGAGGTAATATCTATGAGATTCATCAACTGACTGGATGTTAGGAATAAAAGAAAGGGAAAAATCAAAATGTACTCGTTTTCAAATCTGGATGGCTTGAAGAATAAAGATACCATTTACAGAACTAAAGAACAAAACCAACTTGGGGATGTCTGGGGAAAAGAGGAGCAACAATGAATCTGGTTTTTGACATGGTAAACTTAGACGCCTATGAACTATTCAGATGGCCGTGTTTCAAGGGCAGTTGAAAACATTTGATTAGAGCAAGAAAGAAAGATTTGGACAGAAGATAGTTCTATTCTTTATTCTTTCATTATTTATCTTCTTTTTTCTTCCCCTTCTAATTTCTAGTTTTATATATAACCTAAATTTCCCAGCATTCCACCAGTCTATGGTCACAGTAATGATAAAGACACAATTTTCACTGGTTCTTGCCCACACAATGACCTCAGAAAGTCTCCTTGACCCCCATCACCACCCCCATCAAGAAGGGTGTAGGGACTTCCCTGGTGGTCCAGTGAGTAAGACTCTGCACTCCAATGCAGGGGGCCCAGGTTCAATCCCTGGTCGGGGAACTAGATCCTGCACGCATGCCGCAACAAGAGTTGGCATGCCGCAACTAAGGGACCGCATGCCGCAACTAAGAAGTCCGCATGCTGCAACTAAAAGATCCCGCATGCCACAACTAAGACCCGGTGCAGCATAAATGAATGAATAAATGAATGAATGAATGACTATTAAAAAGAAGAAGAAGTCATGGACATATACACACTAACAAACGTAGTAAGGTAGATAGCTGGGGGGAAGCAGCCACAAGGCACAGGGATATTAGCTCGGTGCTTTGTGACAGCCTGGAGGGGTGGGATGGGGAGAGTGGGAGGGAGGGAGACGCAAGAGGGAAGACATATAGGAACATATGTATATGTATAGCTGATTCACTTTGTTATAAAGCAGAAACTAACACACCATTGTAAAGCAATTATACCCCAATTAAAAAAAAAAAAAAAAAAAAAGAAGAAGAAGAAGGGTGGTCCACAAGTCTCCTTCCCCATGGGGTGTGGCTGCTGCTCTGTAGGACCTGCTGTCACCTTCTGGAGCCACCACCAGCACACTGACACCCTCGTGTGTGACAGTCGTGGTCTCCAGAGATCTGAGAAGAGCACGTCTTTCCTCTTTGCATCACTCCATTCGAAAGGATCCCCAAAGCAGGGCTACCTGTGCCCCAGTGTTTTAGAGAAACTGCTAATTCAGTTTATATTACAACTCTTGTATGGGATCCACACATGGATCGATTAAAAATGGACCACAAATTCTGAACCTAGATTAGTGTTCTCAGAAGCCTACCCGAGCTGGAGCTGTGTCGGGTGGATCCTAACTAATCTGCAATACACTTAGGTTTGAGTCAAAATTCAATCCTTTTGAATGATGGCTGAATATCATTCATGGATATCGAATCATAACTCAATAATTCAATCAATATTTAAATCAAACATCTAGGGTCTCTGCTCCAAGAGATTCATTAAAACTTCACCTTTTCACCTGTTTTATCTTTAAAATTTTTGCATTTTAATTATGAGAAATAATAACTTAAGAAAATAACCTCCTTTCCCTGAGCCATGAAAGCCCACAGCAGAACACATAGATTTATTCAACATTTTCTTCAGTGACTAAAACAACAAATGAACTGTAACCAATGATTCATGGAAAGCCATGAAAATAGAGTGAATGTTATTTCCTTTCTTAGACACACTCACCCACAGCGCAGATAGGATGGTAGTCTCACACTTCAGAACACTGACTCTGAGCCAGGCTATAGATGCAGTGAAAACAGAAATTCTATAAAAGCAGAGGTGAGAGAGTGCAATTTGGTTCAGAAACCTGCACCAAACCTGAAGGAATCAAGTATCAAAACAGACGAGGCATGTGCTCTTAGTGAGCTTGACTGTCAAGATAAAGATTAAAAAGGGGAAAAAAAGTTTTGACTCTAAAGACCTTTTTGCCAGGTGGCTTTTGCATCTGGGACCAAGTTGTAGGTTACTATAGGCAGCTAAGTAAATCAGTACATTATTATTCTGACATGTGCATAGCACTTTACCTTTAAATAAAATTTTCTTTCCTATACCTTACTTTATCTCACTTTGTTAAACAGAGCACAGGATGGAAGACAGAGGACTGGAAAATGGTTACACATATAATCAAGCTGCCTAATAACACTTGTTGGTATGCAGCTGAAGCAACACTATAAATTCCAATCAATCTGTACCTAAGTGAAATCTGCATGCTTTGAATATCCCGATGACCTGGAGCTTGTGTTTTGCAGATGCTGAATTTAGCAGATGTGCAATCAAGGGAATCGCCTTAATGCAGGGTTTACGTAAAGTAACCTTCTGAAGCAATTCACACAAATTCTCATGTGAGGGTGAAATATGGGGGGAACATCAATCCATCGACGGGAGAGAGGGAGCGCCCTGCCTTCTCTTTCCGTGAATGAAGCCATCCCATATACAATCTCCTGCACCATTTAATTCCCCTGGTTTGTTTGTCCTGGCTCAGAATCATAAGTAAAAATCTAAACACTATGGTGTTGCACCTGAGAGGCTTTATATCTCTCCCTGGGAGAGAACCAATGTCAAAACTATAAAACACCTGATAACCTGAAATAGGCGGACAGCTTTTAAAAGTCATAACCCAAACAGAGCCCTCTGTTTACATTTCCTTACGCGAGTGAAATACCAAAGCAAACAAGAAGTCTTTGATGAGTTTGGGATTTTTCCATACACACACACCACATCCTGTCTCATACCCAATCCCTTGGTCTCCTCCCTTTCCAGCGCAGCCATTCAGCCCACTACATCTGTTTTGTGGGAACCGAAGCCTTCAGGAAAGTAAACAGAATGTACACAGATGTGTACACATATTTTCCACTCCTTTATTCAACAGTTGGAGAGTGTTTACTGTGCTCCAGGCACCATAGGATCAGTAGGTACTATATGGCCGTTGTTTTGTGGGCTACTCGTAGTCTTTAGTAATCTTAGTAACCCTGAAGTAAAGATAAATTATCCAGAACAACACTGGGGAGAAGATACCACTTTTTCCATCTTATAGATGAGGAAACTAAGACTCAGAGACATCAAATAGATTGCTCAAGGTCAAGTGGCTCATAAGTCACAGAAGTGGGCTTTGGATCAGGTGTTCCTCATTCCAAAGTCTATGTCCTTACTGTTACACCACTCTGACTTTTCCATCTCTTTTCACTTATCTATTGATGTGAACCAGTATTTACTCTGATGCTTAAAAAAGAATCCAGTATTTTCTCTGATGCTTAAAAAAAAATCCTGTCCAGTGGGCATATAAACCAAATAAACAACTTAATCCCCCCCCAAAAAAAAGAGTAGAAAATCAGCAAGCAAAGCACAACATTCCTTTTCATCCACCAAGACAGTCCATTTAAATAGATCCTGTGATTCCTCTCACATTCCCTGAGAAGCAATGAATGGTTACTTCTCTGAGCTACTATTCATCTGCCATTTGATATTTATTTCCCAAACCCATCTCTGGACCACAATTCCTACTGAAATGAAAGCATAATTATCTGTTGCTCAGAACAATAAAGCATCAACTTACACATATTTTTTTTAAAATCACTTTATTGAGTTAGACACCCAGAGCTAATGATCAGAACTATCACTGTTTCCTGTCCAGCCTTTGCGGTCTTCCCCAGCCCTCCCCACACTATTATTATGATTATGCTCTGCTTCTTGTGTACACAAGGAACGAAGTTTGGGGTGATTCTCCAGACCAGGACGTGATTTACTGACTTGGAATGCACACAAGTCAGAAACGAAAAAATTAGCCATGGGAAAACCTAATCGTATTTTCTTAACAATTATAATGCTCACTTGAGAAATAACTGAAAGATGCCAACACCATTCTGGAATTAAGAAATAAAATTAATCTACATTAAGAACAGTACCAACCAATTCTTCATTCTCCACAGAATTAATCCCATCCTCCCATTAACCCAAGGGAGGAATATTGAAACATTTTAGGAAGTCAGAGGAAAACACTGCAAATCAGAAAATAAGCGATCTGGGTGAAAAGCCTTAAAAAAGTGATCTGTTAGGGCTTCCCTGGTGGCGCAGTGGTTGAGAGTCCGCCTGCCGATGCAGGGGACACGGGTTCATGCCCCGGTCCGGGAGGATCCCGCATGCTGCGGAGCGGCTGGGCCCGTGAGCCATGGCCGCTGAGCCTGCGCGTCCGGAGCCTATGCTCTGCAACGGGAGAGGCCACAACAGTGAGAGGCCCGCGTATCGCAAAAAAAAAAGTGATTTGTAGAATTTAACACTACAGGTAGAGGAGAAATTTAATAATTCTGGCCTACTATTTGAGAAGGATTTTTTTCAATATATATATAGAGAGGGAAATGCTGCATTTCTTGTCTAATGATTCAGAGCACATAGGTGTGAATCAGTATTTGTGTAAATTAGTTGTAGCTGCAAATGACAGCAATGACAAAATCACAAAGAGAGAAGCATACTTCTCACGCAAACAGAATCTGGAGGAAGACAAGCCATAGCTAGCAAGCAGTGTCTGGCCTACACTTCAGCTTCCAACATAGCTGCTTAAGCTCCAGTCATCATGTCTACAGTTTATACAGCAGCAAAAAAAGCTGGAGCAAAGAAGAAGGCACGTCCCTTCCCTTTAAGAATAGATCCTAGAAATCGCAGGAAACACTTCAGCTAACATTCCATCGGCCAGTCACATGATCACAGCTGGCCAAAAGGGAAGCCAGTCCTAATTCCAGATAGCCAAATGCCTCGCTGAAAAACTGTGGTCTCTGTTACAGAAGAAGAGGAGAAACAGATATTAGGGGGCAGCTAGCAAACTTGGCCTCAGAAACACAGGGAATTTCCTTAGAAATAATGAACAGCCTACATAAGACCTTAGCTGATAAGGTCTACTGAAGGCTGGAGTCGTTTATTTAAGGACATAATGTCTCCATCTTTGACTATTTCTAAGAAAAGATAAAGTTAAAACCTCTTCTTCCTAGAGTTTTATAGAGGCAGAGGATGTGGGTTTAGTGTCTTGAAAGTCTCTACCGAGTCTCTATGACCCTAAGGTCATTGTTTTCTCTTAGTTATGCCCCCATCACTCTTTCACTGAAAACCATCTAGTGTCTCCATATTGTCCACAAGATAAAAAGCAAGCCCCCCAGAATGATTATTCTAAGCCCTTCCTATATTATGTGGTCCCCACGCCACTTGCTTCCTCACAAATTTTATTTAAGAGACACCAAACTACTTCCATATTCCTGAAGATAACACGATGTTTCAAGCTTCTGTTCTTCATCCATTCAATTGGCAAATACATACTGATTGTCTGACCTGTGTCCTCAAACATAGTAGCAAGCAGGAGGGATAGAGTGCTGGCTAATATTTAAATAATATTAGCAGCAAATGTTCATTGTGTGTTCAGGATATACTGAGTACTATGTTAAGTACTTTACACATATTGCATTATAATTGCTTATAATAATCTTATGATGTAGAACCTATGTATCCCCATTTTATAGGTGAATAAACTAAGGCACAGAAAGTTTAAGTAAGTTGCAGCAGATCACAGAGCCCATCAGTTGAACAGTTGGATTTCTCTGATTCTAGAGTTGCTCAAACTTATAACCACAAACTCCCTTGCACTGTCAGTTTCCTCTGTTCACCCACCTTCCTTCCCCTCCTGCATTCTTTTTATAGGCTCCTATTGGCCCTATAAGACAAGCTCCAATTACCACCTCTTCTGAGAAGCCCTCCTTAATTCCCTTGGATGCTAAATCACTCCCCCTCTGACCAACACTGTATCTGGAGACACTTGCTTTTTTACCCATAAATCCAACTCTGCCTCATCCCTGCTACACAAAGAAAGCAGCACAAATTGGTGTTGTAAAGGATTATTCAATAATCAGTTACCTATTTGGAGGAAAAATCAATCTAGATGTTTAATCAGACCATAAACCAAAATAAATACATGTGGATTAAAGCATGAAAGTTTTGTTTTTTTTTTTTTAAAAAAAGAACTCAAAGTGTGAAAGAGCTAAAATAAGACCAAATATTTATCAATACCATGGAGGGGAAGGACCATCTAAGTCTCAAAGGGATGAAAGGCATCATAGAGGAAAAGATCAATGGATTTTACTAGGTAAACCTGTCTAACATGTCTGATGTTGAAATATAGCCAAAATTACAAAGAATTTTTAAAAACTGAATAAACATATTTGCCTCAAATGTGATAGAAACAAAACTTTCTATTGTATTTGAAATTACTGAAATGAATGGAAGTAATGCTGTGATCCACAACAGCCCCACACAGCAACATGAATGAATTCGACAAACAAAATGCTGAAAAAAACAAGCCAGTCACAAGAGTTTAGACCAGGATTCCATTTATGTAAAGTTCAAAACCAGGCACAACTGCAATCAATTGTTCATGAATGTCCACATAGGTAATAAAAATATTAAGAAAAGCAAGAGGATGGTTAATCAAAAGTCAGGATCGTGTTTACCAAGGATGGGGGTGCGTAGGACACAGTGGAGAAGAATGTGATGGTCAAGGGGGACATATGGGTCTTGGGGGCAATGTTTTACACGCCATTTTTTTTTTTTTGCGGTACGCGGGCATCTCACTGTTGTGGCCTCTCCCGTTGCGGAGCACAGGCTCCGGACGCGCAGGCTCAGAGGCCATGGCTCACGGGCCCAGCCACTCCGCGGCATGTGGGTTCTTCCCGGACGGGGGCACGAACCCGTGTCCCCTGCAACGGCAGGCAGACTCTCAACCACTGCGCCACCGGGGAAGCCCTACACGCCATTTTTAACTTGAGCCATGGTTGCATGGGAGCTCACTGTACAATTATTCTTTAAACTGTTCATATGTTTTACACGCTCTTCCATATGTACAATCCATGTTTCACAATAAGAAAGGGAAAGGATCTCAAAAGATGAATGGACAAAGGATGTGCATAGAAAAACCACAAAAAGAGGATATGCGAATAACTAATCATCTTACAAGAAAATATCTG
Organism: Phocoena phocoena; assembly: GCF_963924675.1. Classification (NCBI taxonomy): domain Eukaryota; kingdom Metazoa; phylum Chordata; class Mammalia; order Artiodactyla; family Phocoenidae; genus Phocoena; species Phocoena phocoena. Next base: position 42,533,971 of record NC_089229.1, on the reverse strand, counting down.
GCTTATGGGAATCAAAGACATGCAATTTTTCAAACAATACAGTGCCATTTTCTGCCCAATTTTTATTTTTGTCTTTTATTTTTATGACAGTACTCAATGCTGAGGATAATGTGGTGAAAAGTGTACCTCAAACACTGCTGCAGGAAGTGAAAACAATTTAGCAATATGTGTCAGGAATCAAAAGAGGTCTTTAACCTTTAACCCACGGATTCCACCTTGGGGGTATCTATGAGGAAAGAGCCCTAAACTAGAGAGGAAAAAGCAATAAATGTCAGAGAATGACAACTAAAAAATTTTAAACGCTCATCTTCTTAAGTCTAATAAAAGGAAAAAGTAAAGAACTGTATACAAGTGATAGATCATCAGATAGAAAATAAAACAATGTTTATAAAGAATTTTGATAATATAGAATATGCTTATATTCAAAGCAATAAGCTGGACACTAAACTATATATATTTTTGGCACATCTGCATAAAAGTATATAAATCTTTCACATAAAGGAGAAAAAGACTAGAGGGAAATATACTAAAATGTTAACTGTGGTTTTCTTTAGAAGGTGGGAGCAATAGTAAATTTTCTTTTTCTCTCTTTTTAAAAATTTCCCTGAATATTTTAAATTTTTTATACTGAGAATATATCACATGTAATTTCCTTCCCCCCTTCCTTCCTTCCTTCCTTCCTCTCTCTCTCTATGTCTCTCTCTTTCATTTAGTCAAGGTTCTTCAACCTACTGATCCTGACCCAACAGGAGTAGACTAAGCTATATATTAGCCAGAATTCTCACTTTGCAATATTCAGTCTGAATCAACCTTTTTTCATTAGCATTAGCTCTGTCTTGATTTACACCTACATTGCAGCCTCTGATACATAGTTTTATTTCCCAGACTCACTGTTCATTTTCACTTTCTGAACTTGGTGTTGAGCTGGGCTGACCATCAATTTTCTGACATCCCTGTTGTGGCCCCTGCATCAGCTCTCCTAAAGTATCCCCAAGGAGAACCCCAGTGTGCACTGCATGGCCTTCCTCGGACTTAGAGATACAAAGACGTTCTAAGTTTCAGTTCCTTTTTTTTTTCCCCCAACAGTGATTTATTTGGCCACGCCCCACAGTTTGCAGGATCTTAGTACCCCGACCAAGGATCGAACCCCGGGCCCTCGACAGTGAAAGTGCAGAGTTCTAACCTCTGGACTGCCAGGGAAGTCCCTAAGTTTCCGTTCTAATGATAGGTGCTAATTATAGCATCCTTTGTTTCCATTAGAAGAGATTGCTATACAGAGCTACACCTGGACCCGATTTACCTTAATATGATATAATAGTTAAAACACAGGACTTGGATTCAAAGAGACTTGAGTTTGAATCTTAGTCTTACCACTTAGTTGTTATATGACCTTGAGCAAGTTACTTATTTGCTTTATGTCATTTGTCTCCTAAAAATACAGGTAATAATGATACCCACCTTAAAACATAAAAATTAAATGGGATAAAGGTGGTCAAAAGGTACAAACTTCCAGTTTTATAAGATAAATAAGTCCTGGGGGTGTAAAACATAGCCTGGTGACTATGGCTAACAGTACAGTATTGTATATTTGAAAAGTTGCTGAGAGAGGAGATCTTAAAAGTTCTCACCACAAGAAAAAAATTGTAACTGTGTGGTAATTGATGTTAACTTATTGTGATAATCATTTTGCAATACATACATATATCAAATCATTATGCTACATACCTAAAACCAATACAATGCTATATGTGAATTACATTTCAATTTTTTTTTTTTTTTTTTTTTTTTTGCTGTACATGGTCCTCTCACTGTTGTGGCCTCTCCCGCTGCAGAGCACAGGCTCCGGACGCGCAGGCTCAGTGGCCATGGCTCACGGGCCCAGCCGCTCCGTGGCATGTGGGATCTTCCCGGACCGGGGCACGAACCCGTGTCCCCTGCATCGGCAGGCGGACTCTCAACCACTGCGCCACCAGGGAAGCCCACATTTCAATTTTAAGACGTTTTTTAAAAAGATGAAATGGGATGATCCACGTAAAACACTTCATGCCTAGCACGTAAAGCTTGCTCCACCAGCGCTCCCATTCTCACTCTATTTGTGCAACCTCACGTACCACCACCTCTCACTTCAAATTTTACATTCTAATAGAATGTAAAACACTTACCCAGAACATTTTACACTTAATTTTATTATAGTCCTTTGTCTTTCTTCCTTCCCTGCCAAACCAACAACTTTGCCTAAGAATGTTCTTCAAGAACCCTGCTCTCAATTCTTCTGTGCAATTGATCCCTTTAAGCAAGTACAGAATCCAAGAGAGTCCTAAAAGGAGGCTAGGAATATGCACTGAGCAATATCCCTGGAGAGCCGGAAAGAGGAGAAAGCAGAGAGTGTGTGAGAACCATCTTGAGAGATTGAAGCCAGAGTAATTGAGAACTCCTCAAGCTCAGGAACCAAAGAAACAGGGCGTGGAACCCTTCAGAGCCACTTGCGAGATACTTGTACCAAACCTAGGAGGACAAATCATGAAAAACCAAACTCATGCCCAAGGTTTGACTGCACAGAGTTCCTAGATTGATGGCTTTACTTTAGCTCATTGGCTGACTCAATGAAAAGCATCAGTCAGTTCTGTGGTTTTGCATTTTGAGAATGTGATACTTGACGGACTGTTTCACTTGGTTATTCGGCCACTTATGAATAAGCAATGTATCTCCTCCAATTACCCCGGAGCAATTGGTTGAATTGCATAGGAAAAATATATGCACCTGCACCTTCAGTTTCTTAGCTGGAAACGCCTCCTCTTTGTGTCCTAGGAAGACCCTCTCCCTATCAGTTTCCTTCTGCAGGAAATCTAGACCAGCTGCTGGGGAGAAACCTGTTTCTTTGTAGGATAAAATGCTCCCTCCAATTTGAAAAGCTTTTATGTCCCAGGATGCATTATTCACAACACCTCCAGGCTCGGCTTCTGACAGTGGTGTATAGAAAAATACAAAACAATAGCTATGTACTGTAAATAAAATCAGTGGTTTCCTCACAAACTAGAGGACGTGCATGCAACACAAAATGCGATTATGTCTTGAATGAGGCTGAGCAGTAGTGGTACCAGGCTAACAATGTTATCAGTGTTTACCTTGTTAAGTTCATATCCAAGGACACAGGATGGCTCATTTCTCTTGATATCTTCCCTGACTATCTGCAAGCAAATGGATATGGTTTCTGTTCTACTTTCTGGCTCAGAAAAGGCCCCCAAACGTACACAGCCTTAGAAGAAGGCAGCTATTTCTCCTCACAATTGCATTTAACTGGAATATATTAACTATGTGTTGAACATTTATGGGTCGTTTAGTCCTCACCTGCGTTATAACTTTGCTGTGTGCCATAAACACAAAATGAGTTTTAGTGCTTTTTGATATATGACATCAGTTATTACATTTCCATAAAGCTGTCTAATATTTACTAGGGTTTTATAACTTTATTAAACAATTTTCTTCAACTGCCAAAGAGATGCCATCACCATAGTAACAGTGTAATTTTCTATATCCCGTTTTCAGGTTTCTTTGCTTTCATCGAAGTGGCACATTTCCCATTAAACTTTGTAGTACATAAAGTCATTAAGGTGACAGTCGAGCACTGTTATGGCTGTAGTAAGAATGCTGACAGAAACTTTACCTTTGAAAGAATTATTGGAAAAAGCTTCGAGAGAGCGAATGGCTTAGAAAATTTAAATTTGCTTCTTTAAGCGGATGACAAAGGAAGAACATTTTGAAAGTTCAGCTTGCCTTCTGGACATCTCTCTGAACTGTAGCAACTGGATGACCAAGGTGATGCTGCTTTTCCAGTGTCTTAGAGGCAGCACTGGGGACCCCAGAGCCTGATCTTTCCCTGGGGTGTTCAGTGCTGGGAAAGATTTGCACTCATGTCAACACAGAGCTCTAATCCCGCCATTGGTTTCTATTTCCTCCTCAGGAATAATCACAGCCTGTAATTACAGAAATCATCTTTTACTTATTTGTGTATCTGTTTGTTGTCTATCATAGCCCTGCACACTCAAACCAGAGCAGAGTAGTAGTTAGTTCCACGGGAGCAGGTATCTCTTCTGCCTTTTATTTCATCTCTTGAGCATTAAGCACAGTGCCTAGCACTGTGCTCGGGTGCTGAATAAATGAGTCATTCAAGTAGGTGATGTAACTCTTCCCTCATATGCGGAATCCTCAATCCAGTAGACTCCCAGTTATCAAAAAAAAATGAAATGAAACCAAAAAATAAAATACTGTTTCCCTTCAGGGGGAATAAATCTGCAATAAGCTTGAATTAGATCATTATAAGACTTCAATATGCAGAATCTTTTTTTTTTTTTTTTTTAAGCAGCTGTAACTCCAAATGTCCCTCATGCATCAAACACTCTTGGTCCAGGATTCCTATCCTCATCCCATCAGCCCCTCCTCGATGGCATGGACCAGACAGATTGGTTTACGTGGTGGATATCTCTGTCTTCACTAATGTTGCACAACAGCCAGGTCCTGACTCAGCTGATCCCCTACATCATGGCAGCTTGGTTCGCCAGATCATATTTCCATAATGAATGCTTTGATGACGACAGAAAGAACGTTCCCATTCGTCCCTCACATTCTGTGTGTGAAGGATCCTGGTTTCCTGCCTGGAAGACATGATCTGTAAAGGTCTTAAAAGGGAGAGAACAAAAAGTCTGGCCTTGCATTTTCAGAATTGTTTTTCTAATCTAAATAATGGTAACTCTGAATTAAAACCAAGTATTTCAAATAAAAAGGAGAATATTCAAATACCAAGAAGTTCATTACCAGTTATCTTCATGTGGGAAAGTCCCTATTGTTCAACGCATGAAGCCATGCTAGTGATCTAACTAAGGCATCAGCCAGAGAGTCAAATCATGGTGCTAAATAGGCCAAGCCTGGGTTCCATCCCGACAAGCACCAGTTGGCTTCTTCTGCTTCAGCCATAGCTGCATCACTTACTTGGTGGCCACTCTTACTCAAAGGGTCACAAAGGAAATCCAGTCAGAGAATATGGGAAGATAGCATATCAGAAGAAAAACATCTTAGCTCTTACATTTGGTTCACAACAAACCGGAAGAGTAATTTTCATGTGTGAAGGACAGCATGTCAGCTAATAGGTTAACAGTATTACCAATAAGATAAAAATGTTAATAAGTAATCCAAATTCCATTCTTATTGGACCACAGGAAGATGAATAGAAGGGTAGTAGGAGTACCAGTCCCAAGTATGTTCTCCTATTTCTTAAATAAAATCCCATATACGTGGTGTCTAAAATTCAAATTTATAAGTAGAACATCAGTATAAGGGCATTATTGTCACTCGGTTACTGACATATGAAAAGACAAAAGATCATGAAAAGGACATTAATGAAAAGACAAAATGAATAAAAAAGATAATGAGAAGACAAACGATAACTACATAATTTCAAATACAGGGGGGAATTGATTCTCCAAGAATCAACTTGAGATATTAATTATTCCTTTAATATCTTATTTTCAAAAGAAAAGAGCACTTTCCTTTTCTTACAACTCTTATTTCCTTCATTAGTTCTGCAAAAGGAAAATCTTATGGTACACTTTCAATTTTTAGTCTCTTGGAATGACTGGTACCAATATAATAAAATCTCTGTTGTATTAATAAAAAAAGCAACAGAGCTTTGCTACAAAAGTTACTACATAATGAAAATACAATGTAATAATAACAGTAAATATGTTTTTATTATCCTAAAACTCTCTCCGTCTGAAAAATCAATATTAATAAAATATACTACAATAAATGGGTTCATAAAAGAGAAGTAATCAAAAAATGCAACCAACTATGGCCAATTCCACAGTGCTTAATTACTGACCTATATTACCACATTATTGACAGTTCCGCAAAAATATTCAACCAGAATTCTAGGGGGCAGAATAGCGTATTTCTTGCAATGAGTTCCATTTTCCCTTTGACATATATATGAAGCAGACCAACTACATTCATTCAAACAACAAACACGCATTGCCTCACCACAGTTCAAGTACCGTATCACGTATAAGAAATACATAAAGAGGATGATCCAGTTCACAATCCAGGGATGAAGACAAACAGATAACTAATACTCAATAGAGTGAGGTCAGTACCCACGACACAAAGCAAAACACACTTAACTGTGTCAGGAGGTGCTATCAGGGCAGAACTCTGGTGAAGAGTAAACTCCAGTAATCCCATGCTTCTATCATTGCCTAGCAGCATATAAAAGATTGGTTCCCAAAGGACTGGCAGCAGAGCTATAGTGGTTTTCGCCACTTCGTAGTTAAAATGAGATAAATTATTAAAAATCAATTTATTTCCCTAAAGCTAATTTTATGCCATTTGAGGATTTCTTTCATCCTAAGATTGGGTTCTTTTAACTTTGTTATGTCCTTTCTTTTCTGAAATCATGGATAATACATGATAGGGCCTTTTTTTCCCCCCTCCTTAATTGGTCTAATAAGTAGTAGGCAACTCTATGTGAGTTCCCCAAAATACTTCTGAAGTTTTCCTTGTCAGTGAAATCCAAAAGTCCAGAAACCACTCTGATGGAGCAAAACCTGTTGGACCATGAAGAGGAAGTAGACAAGTTGGCTGACTCCTCAGTTAGTTGGGTGTTAACAATAGAAGCCTTCTTATCCAATGTGATCCAGAAGAGCAGTAATCCACGAACTAATCAAAACATCAATTAAGATGGGACATCATTTAAAAAATACATATTTTGCATCTTTTCTATTTTAACTTAAAATATTTATTCACCTATGCTCATCTATGTGAAGGGTCTTTTCTTTGACTTTTCTTTTCACTGGACCTGCCGATAATTGGAGTTTCAAGTAATCTTTCTTGCATGAACCATATCCAAAACTCAGGGTCCAGAATGTACCTTTTTCGTTTTTTTGTTTGTTTGTTTTGTTTTGTTTTGCGGTACGCGGGCCTCTCACTGTTGTGGCCTCTCCCGTTGCGGAGCACAGGCTCCGGACGCGCAGGCTCAGCGGCCATGGCTCACGGGCACAGCCGCTCTGCGGCATGTGGGATCTTCCCGGACCGGGGCACGAACCCATGTCCCCTGCATCGGCAGGCGGACTCTCAACCACTGCGTCCCAGGGAAGCCCAGTTTTTTTTTTTTTTAAGTGGCACAACAATTTAAAGACAATTGTGAAGCAAGATGACTGCACAATCTAGAATTTTATAACTCCCCCCCGCCAATATTTACAGTTTATCTCAAACCTCATTTGAAAGCCAATTTTATACTCAGCTTTATTATCTTTAAAAATATTCATTACGTTTTCAGGAAATCAACTCTCTTTTTGAAATTGCAATTCATCAGTCATATAATGTTTACATAATTACGGCTGGATAGGCAGATTCAGAACAAACACAACTGACCCTTAGTATGTATGCTATTTAGCAGGTGGTGATAAAAGAGCATGGACCTGCCAGAGCAGGGCTTCTTGACTTTAGTGTGCATAAGGATCACCTAGACATCCTGTTAAAATGCAGATTCTGCTTTAGTAGGTCTGGGGTGGGGCAGAATCTGTAAATTCTAAGTTCCCAGGTCCTGCTGCTGCTGGCAATGGACCAAACTTTGAGTAGCTAGAAACTGAGGTCCCCTGCCTCAGCAGCACATTCGAATCACCTGAGTCCCATCCTTGATGATTTTGCTTTAAGTGGTCTGGAGTGGGGGCTTGGAAACAGAATTTTTAAAACCTTGCTAGATGATTGTAATACACTAGAATGCAGAGCGAGTATTCATGTGGCATGAGAATCCGGTGTACTCTTTTACAGCATGGAGAGAGTCAGTAACACGGGGAGTACATCTGCCCATCGAAGTCAGTTAAGAGAACTGCTATGTATAGAATCAGTGGATGTCATTTTCCTACCTGACATCCCTCAGGTTCAACGTGTTTGAGGGTGTTTTATTGTTTTGTTGCTTAATTGGCTTCCTTTCTAAGACTTCTGATTTCACCTGTATAAAAATCCCCGGGCTTAGAGAAAGGGGAGAAAACCAAAATATTTGAAAGGTACCAATACCTGATATCCACTAAGCTAGTTAGAAATTTCTTCTTGGCTTTGGCACAGCAATTATACAACAGTTCACAGGCACATTCCAAAGGCTCCATTTCCTAGGGGAACTTATCTAATCTGATCCAATATTAAAGGTTAGGAAGTATTGACAGACACAGAAGGCTAGAGAGGAAGGCACGAAAGGAAAAATGAGGGAGCTTCAAGTTCAATCTATGATGCAAAGATAATATACAAGTAATATGAAATTAGAAATCATCATCCATGAGATAAGAGTTTAGTTATTTTTTTTGTTAATATGCATGCATGATCGAAGACTGTTCTGTGTGGGACTTGTTCAGTCGTGATTTTAGTCCCTTGATGTAGAGCAGGGACCAGATGTCCATTTTTGTAAACACAAGTTTTATTGGAACACAACCATGCTCTTTCATTTCTGTATTGTCAATGGCTGCTTTCGGGCTATTTATGGCAGAGTTGAGTCATGACAGAGACCATATGGCCCACAGATACTAAAATATTACTCTTTGGACATTTACAGAAAAAAAAAATTGTCGACTTCTGATTTAAAGAAACCATCATCAAAGCTTACTCATCCCCATTACCAGCAAAACGCACAGTCCTACCCACAACCCCGCACTGTGGCATTGGAGGGCTAGTCCCAAAAGGCAATAATAACCCTCTGACCTTCCTGTCAGTGATCCCTCTTTAAATCACTTAAAATCTTTGCTGGGGAGGACACCTTAAATGTTGGCCAGAGTGCAGTTATGAGCTCAGAAGGAAGTTGAAATGCAGCCCATAATAAAAGGGAGGCAGAGCAAAGAAAGTGGACTCAAGAGAAATCAAGCTCTGGGGAGGGAAGTGGATTCTGTTCATCATATCCTTTTGCGTTGTGTTTCTGCCAAGCTATACATCTTTTTAATGCAAAAGCAGTTATTTCAGCCAGAGGTCCAATCTTTCAGCAGGAGAGTTTCTAGGCACCATTTCTTTCACATTATTCAGACTGGTCCTACAAATTGATTGCCTTTTCTTTAGAGTCCAAAATGGATTATTATCCTTTTCATCAATTTTCTCAGCAGTCGGCAAATGTACTATTTATTGCATGTAAGTTCTACTTAAGTAACATTCAATCATCTTTCCAACAGATTTCAATGAGCAATGTTCCTGGAGATGCTTAACAACCTGTAATGCCTATTCATTGTGTGGAATGCTTCTAATGACAAATGGCTAATGTAGAAACTCTTTAGGCTTATCGTTCCTTTAAATGAATTTTCTTGACAGGGTTGAAAAATGAACATCACTGTTTGCAAATGGGTGTATCATGTATTCCCAGCAGCTATTCTTAACGCTGCCTTTGTTCAGATTGTACAAAAAGGGATGATAAATCAACTGCATAGTGGGGGGAGTGGTCTGGCTGGGGGTGTGGGGGGGAGATATAAAAAAATCCATAAAGTGTGACTGAGTCTGCCTAAACTGAGTTCCCCTGCTGAATTTATGATTAACTTCTCTATCCAAAATTTTATTCCCTTTCTTGTCCCACCCCTGTTCCCCTCAGGATGAGCAATATCAAAGAAAAGGGAGGACTGAAGCCAGGCAGGACCCTGCGGGGCCTTCCCAGGTTCAAAAGCCCCTCCAGGTCCCCCGTTTCTTATTTGCAGGAAAAAAGGCTTTAGTCTCCTAGGCCTTTCCCCAGTTCCAAAGAGCAGGCCCAAGCACTTAAGGATCAGGACAAGTGAGAGGGCTCCTAGTTCCTCCTGAAGGGATATAGATAACCATCTGATGCATATCTTTGAGTTGTTCTGCAGGAACTAAGACCCCCCCCACTCAAGAGGAGGGTGGAGGCTACATGCTGACCAGAAGCACGTAGACCCCAGACTGGTTGGAACCAGATGGTTGATATTCCTGAAACATCACCCTGTTACCTCACCACCAACCAATCAGAAAAAAGGTCTATGAGCTGATCACACATCCTATGACTCTCTCTCCTAACACTGTCTTTAAAAACTCTTGCCTGAAAGCCATGGGGGAGTTCGGGTCTTTTGAGCGTGAGCTGCCCATTCTCCTGCTTGGTGCCCTGCAGTTAAACCCTTGGTCTGCTGCAAACATCCACTGTCTCAGTCTGGCTTTCTGCTCATATGAGCCCTTGCTGAGTAACGATAGCCTATGTATCAGCATTATATTTAATATATTTACAAATTTATTTCACCTGAAGTGGTGGCTTCACTGAAAGCTAGTACTTGTAATTTTTTGCTCCAAGTTGCCTAAATGAGCAGGCTCTAAAAATGAAAGGATCTGTTACTCGAATCTGGCTGTTGCCACTTCTTGAGCTGGTTGCTGGTTAGGATAATACACCGAACTGGCCCTAGGATGTAGAGTTCATCACTAAATTACTCATATACATATCACACTGCCTATGAGGAAGTATTTTAAATAAATTACAGGCAATAGAACATAACACTGGTTTCTAAGTATGTACAAAAATCCTATTGGCTATAAAGAAGGGAGGGATTTATTCAGCCTGAGGTGTTAGGGAGGCTTCATAAGAAGGTGATATTTGAATGGAGTCCTGAAGTTCAGCAGGGAGAAGAGAGTTGAGTACAAGAATTCCAGGCGGAAAGAACATGTACAAAAGCAGGAAGACAAAAACAAGCATGCATGGTCAGGTGCCATAAGCAATTCGGTGCTGCTGAAACGTGGAGTGAATGGAGGGGTAGAGGGAGAGCGATGAATGAAGGAATGAGGTCCAACAAACAGCAAGTGGCTCAGACTGCCTTTGTTTCTTTCCTGTCCTTTTTATTTCCATCAGCAGGAGACGGTAGAAAGAACACAGGCACCCTACTCAAAATTTGTCACTTCTTGGTAATTCAACCTTGGGCAAGGGATCCATTGGGTTTCATTCATTAAAATGTTAATTCAGAGACCGGCTAATTGTTGAATCAAAATACAATTTCCCAGGCCCCCTCCCACGCCTCCTGAATCAGACACTCTGGAGGTGGCCCCAGTAAGCTGTGCATTTTCAGCTCCCAGTTTGTGAATCACTGCCTTAAATACAATATTATGTGGAAGAAATCACCTTTGTTAAAAATGCTCTAAGTGGGTATTATTTCTTTTGGCCTTGTTTCTTCCAAGGAGAAAGAAAAGAGCGGTAATCTGAAGAATCTGACTTTATTTAAAACAAAAAACCTTTAAAAATCCTTTAGCTGGGTTGTGGCATTTGGAGGGGGAGGGAGAGATTATCCAAAGGTAAGAGACTTTTCTTCCTTTGAAGCGCTATTGGTGTGATGTGAATCAAACCATTCATGCAGAGAACAAAAGTACCTTTGACTTTTAGAGCCAGTTAAGATGGTAACTTAAATAAACAGGGAGGAAAAGAGATACGACGAAAGGTCAACTTAGTCACAGCTTCTTGAAGTAGCGCCTAAGGCTGAACAGCTGAATTGAGTTTGCAATTATCCACCCTTCCAGAGGTTCCCAGCCTGACGTTACCAGATCTGTGAATTCAGAGGTCTGGAAGCTCTGTTCAATATTTCAAAATTTCAAGTGCAAAGCCTCTCAAAGTATGGTTCAAGGAACAATGAGATCTGAAGAGTGAGGACAGAATGCTTATTTCAATAAGAATACTATTTGAAAATGAGGATTCCTATGTCCCAACGCAAGAGATTATATTTCAAAGTGTTGGGTGTAAGGCCTGGAAATCTGTATTCGTTTTCAAACACTAGGTGATTTTGAGAAAACTCATTGGTGATAAGACTAATTAAAATATCTCTAAGTAGCATCCCAATTTTCTCTGCTTTAGCCGAAAGGATCAAGTCAACTTAGCACATGCTGGTCAGAATTTCTAACTATCAGACACAGGTCTTTCATTAATAAAAGTGGGAAAATAAGTTATTATGTAATAAATTTGCTTAGTAGAGAAAAATCTATCAAAACGTGGGTCTACAGAGAAACTCTCTTTTAAAGGAATCCCTAATAGTAAAAATTTGAAATGGCTTCCCTCCGACTGCTCTCCTTCCCCCATTCTTGGCTAAGTACATCTTGACTAGAATCCTGATAGAAAAATACTAGTGGAAGCAATTTTCTCCCCTATTTTCCCACTCAACATCCTTCTCCTTACCCCTTTTCTCCACATGCTTCCCTTTGTTTTCAAATGGAGATAGCTACTCTAGTTGACATTTGGGCACGTGCCATGCGCCCTATGAGGGAAGCTACACTTCTGAAACATTTCCCTGGAAAATAAAAACCACTGATCCACCAATTAGTTGGTATAAAAGGTATTTCCAGAGCTAGCTTTTTAAAGATTTGCCACACAGTTCATTTCTCCTACTTCAGCAAAATGACTTTTGGGAGTTGACTTGAACAGTTACCAGAGAGAGAGAGAGAGAGAGAGAGAGAGAGAGAATGCTAAAATTTAATCCAGTATTATTTTAAAAAGCATAGAGTCATGTGATATGATTTTATGAACATAAGGTATAAAACACAGGATTCCATCAAGTTCAATGGTCTTTAAACTTCAGTGGGAAAAACCTTCACATAGTTAAAAGCTCAAGAATTACAACCTCTAATCAAACAATGTGGAGATTGTAGATTCCCCTGAGTAGAAAATTAAAGATCCTGACCTATGAAACCACCACCTCCCCTGCAGTTATGAATTCAGTGACATGACAACTATAATAGGGTTCCATCAAGGTTGCCAAAAAGAATCACTTCTTATTATGCAACCGTAAATTAATAGCAAAATTACATGGAAAGATGTTTCCAAGGGGCTCAAGCCAAATTAGTTAGGAACAACCATTAGGTTCTTCTTGGTAAATAACAGTAGCTACTCACACACAACCTCACCCCTATGCTATTAAGACAGTAAGACTCAAACCAAATTCTACCACGCATACAGGTACATTGAGAGGTAAAGGTTAAGGGCTAGCCAAACCACGTATCTTTAATAGATCTAATTCCACATATGACAGTATATTTCTAACAACTACTATGCTACAAGCCACTGTTTCAAATCTCTCTATTATGTGAATTAGACAAAATGTCTGGTCTCAATCAGAGAGAAAGTTAGCTGAAGCTTTTACAGAAGCTGCCTGTGGAAATAGATCTTTCTGACCACATGTGAACTGACAGCACTTGGAATGTGAATTCTTGATCAGTGTTCCTGATTATCCCCGCAATTCAGCTTAAACTAACACCCACACAAACACACTTATATCTCAAAATGGGGAAGGAGGGGCATGATGTGATCATTTCCTTACTGCTGATCAGTATATTTTAATCTCAAGAAGATTTAAAATTAAGCATAAAATTGTGCATCAAAACAAAAGAATATTATTGTGTGAAGAAAGTTGTGTATAACTGGAATTATTTGTTCTTGTAATGTTTTATAAAATTTATCATATTAGAATAACAGTTCAGCCTGTTTATCGCAGTTTAAAATGCACATATGAGAAACTGATTTAAACTTGTGAATTTAAGTTGAAACCTTGTTAAGTTTATGTACAGTATTAGAACTTTCAAGAAGACTCAAGTTTGCAATATTTAGAAATGTACTTCTTAGATTTATAAGAAGTACTTAAGTATATAGAGAGCTTTGACAGACAGCTAATGTCTTGTAGAAGCGTTCAAATCTATAAAATGTAATTTTAAATGTTTAAAAGTGTTAAATGACTAAATATTAATGGGACCAAATATAATATTATTCAGAGACCCCATCAAAGTAGTTGCTAAAATTCACTAGATTAAGATTTTCGAATTGAATTAGAGGTTATCAGAATTAGATTTTTTTATTTACAACTTTATTAAATTGAATACTAATTTCTATGACCAAAGTAAAATCAAATTAGCTTTTTCTATGTATAAAACTCACTTTCAGCACCAAAAAGCTCATTATCAACATCATTGAACAAATTCTCCTTGCCACTAAAGATGACCCAGGCTTGCAGCATTTCTCATTTATTAACATTACAATAAACCCTTTGGGGTCTACAAAGAGAAGAGTCAGGGAACTCCATTCCACAGCTTGCAGAGTGAGTCAGGGTGTTATCAGAATCAGTGTTTTAGAATTAGACTGGGGTCATAGAGGTCATTTGATCCAATCCGTAGAGGAAGAAACAAACTGAGACCCAAGAAGGGTGACTTGTCCAACATACTCTGTAAACCAGTAGTGAAGCCAGGATTAAATACAGGTCTCATGACCCCCAACCCAGCATTCTTTTCAATATTAATGAATATTTATTAAGTGCTTACTGTGACCCATGTACTGTTTCTAGACTCAGGGGATACAGCAGCGATGAGGACAAAATCTTTTAACTTTTAAGAGGATGGACATATATAAAGGAGGAAATATGAGTTGGTGATAATTGCTCTCAAGAAAACCAAAAAAAAAAAAAAAATTGTCATGAAGGAGAGTTGTATGCCTGACAGGAGGATGGGGGTTGGGACGTGATACTTTTATTTAGGTTGGTTGGGAGCAAAGTCATCTCCACAGTATTGGCATTTGGACTGGCACCTGGATGATGAGAGAAGGCTGCCAAAGAGCTATGGGAAGAATATTTTAAGCATTACAAGGTATGGCAAGCACAAAGAGCCTGGGGCAGAGAAGAGCTTGGAAGGTAGGAAGAGTGAACGCTGGAAATTGTAGGCAATGCAAACTTGCTTGGATTTTATTCTGAATACATTACGGGGCCATTGGAGGACATTGAGCAAAGAGTGACATCATCAGATTTACCTTTTTAAAGGATCACACCAGCGACTATGAAGAGAGTGTTCTGTAGGGGCCTGAGAGTAGGAACAGGAAAACCAGTTAGCGAGTTGTAGTATGATGCAGACTTAAACACGGGTGGTAGTATAGGAGATGGGAAGAAACAGGCTCTGAATATATCTCGGAGGTAGGATCTACAGGATATGTGTAGGCACACTGTTTTTCTGTGACTAAGAGATATTTCTTATGTCCTTCTGATGACACCTGCATTCCATTAAGTGACAAGGCAGTAGTGATAACTGCTCAAAATTTGGGATCCCCATATTTTAAAATATCAGAAGAGGACATAAGTTTTGGTTAATTCCAAATGAACAGGTCCCCAGCCCCAGACATGACCCACCTCGAATCCCTCATCTTTCAGAGACTCCTAGGATGCTGGAAGTGCCTGAGAGCTGGATTTTCTATGCTAATTACTCAAGAGATAACGAGATAAAGCAGAAAAGGCCTTGCATCTAACTCCTGGCACCATAATTTACCAGCTCTATGATCTTGAGCCAATCACCTGACTTTGAACCTTGGCTTTACTTCTGAAAAATGGGCAGAGTTTTTTAAATATGTTTTTAATATCTAAAATACCTTGCACAGTACCTGATCATGCTTATACTAGGTATTCAAAAAGGGTAGTTATTACCCTTGTTCTCTGTGATCTCTTCCATTTTACTGGTAAGAGACTATACCAGAACCAGGTGAATTTCAGCCCTTTGAGCTTACAAGTGAGTATATACCATAAAGGCACATTTTATGGAGGCCTGGAGGATCTCAGTATTACTGTAAATATCTTCTTCTAGGTTCACAAATACTTAAAAGTAGATGGGCAGTTATCACAGAATGGCCTGAAACTGTTGACTTTAAAGTTGGTCTCCTGAGGCTTTGTGAAATTTCCTACAGCCCCTAATGTTAAATATCTTCTTAATTAAAACTTTCATTCTGAGAGAAAGAATCTAGAATGGGGAAAAGTCAGAGTGGGTCCCCTGGCTGCTGAAATTATCTAGAGCATAAAACAAGAGCCTCAAGGTCAAGGACTATTTAAGCGAGCTTAGTAGAGATATTTTCAGACTCTCATGCAAATCAAAACCACTAGATTAAATATAATTCTGGGCATAGTATTCAGATAGTCCAGTTCAGCCAATTCAAGCCTCTTTCCCCTGCTGAACACCTATAATTTGTCATATGTACTTAACTGTTCCCTTTTTGGCGTCTTCATCTCTACAATTATTGGGAGAATAAATCATAATGTTAATGCGTTGGCTATGTCTACAAATATCACCACCTTTAGTTTTCAAGGTCTTTCATCAGACTCTGGCCTTTTACAGTTTTATCTCTGTTATCTTAAAGGTCAAGTACCTCCACTTACGAACACCAACAGCCCTGTCAAGTGAGTGGTTAATTTTCAGTTATATGTCCTTTAGTCTCTCCTTTTCCCCCGTCTCACATCTTTGATCTTTTAAGAATCTTGAAAACATGATTACTAACTAAACTCAAACACCACCCTGGACATCTTTTCCATTTCAACACCACAGCACTAAATTGGCTGTAGGAAACTAGCAGAGTAATGACAGTGTCACACAGTTCATTACCACTCAGATTCCAATATCTCATAGGTCACATCAAATTAGTCAGTCTGTACTGATCTTTACCTTATAAAGTGATTTCTAATGAAGTTCCCTTCAAAAACATACTTGTGCTGGGCTTTCCTGGTGACACAGTGGTTAAGAATCTGCCTGCCAATGCAAGGGACACAGGTTCGAGCCCTGGCCTGGGAAGATCCCACATGCCGCAGAGCAACTAAGCCTGTGTGCCACAACTACTGAGCCTGAGCTCTAGAGCCCGCAAGCCACAACTACTGAGCCCACATGCCACAGCTACTGAAGCCTGCACGCCTAGAGCCCATGCTCTGCAACAAGAGAAGCCACGACAATGAGAAGCCCGCACACTACAACAAAGAGTAGCCCCCACTTGCCACAACTAGAGAAAGCCTGTGCACAACAACGAAGACCCAAAACAGCCAAAAATAAATAAATAAATGTATTTAAAAAAATGAAAACATACTTGTGCAGAGATTATTGTTCTGATGGTTCTGATATCTACCCTGTGCTGTTTTGCACAAGAATAACAACTAATATTTACATGGTGTTGACTATATACTGGGCACTGTTCTGAGAACCATATACATACACTCATTTAATCCACATAAAAATCTTATAAGGAAAATACTATTATTATTTCATTTTACAGATGGGGAATTGAGAGACAGAGGTTCAGTCACTTGTACAAGGTCAAGTGAAACTCAGCCCATCTGGCTCCATAAATGAAGTTTTAGCTCCTATACCAGAGTTTCTCAATCCTGGCACAATGGGCACTTTAAAGAGGATAATTCTTTATTGTGGGGGCTAACCTGTGTATCGTAAGATGTTTAGCAGCCTCTCTGGTCTCTACCTACTAGAGGCCAATAGCACCACTCCCGCCACACCACCCGTGGGGTTGTAAAAATCAAAAATGTCTCCAGACACTGCTAAAGTCCCGTGGTGGACAGGAGGTCAAATCACACCCCCTACCACCACTACTCACTAGGAATCACTGCCCTATACTAAACTGTCACAGCACAAAACAGGCAAAGGATAACTACACTTATAGTTACAGAAGAAAAGTTAAGAGGCTTGTCCCTGAAATTCAAGGATTAAAATTATCATTAATCAAATGGATCTTCACCCAAATGTAATTGATATTGACCCTGATTCCTTTTCTTGTTCCTTCTTCTCTTTCCTCTTCCTCAGTCGGACAATTGCTCATCTAAAGCCCACAGGCTGCTTAGCTGATGATTTCATGCTTTCCTTCAAGTCTGTGACTGAAGCCTTGAAGGAGGTGTGCGTCTTTTTAGGCAGTAACTGTGGCTGATCTCCAGAAAAAAAGCTTTTCATGATCTTGAAGGTGTGAGGAGAGGCAAGCACAAACAACTTCATTTCCTTTCAGAAAGGACAGTTACTTCCCTCTTTGGACCCTCTGCAGGTTATTGCTGTTTTGTTCCCTAAATAGTGGATTAAAACGTTGTGTGGTTCATAGGACTCTAAAGGTTTATGTGCTCACACGGTCTAGCTCAGGCTCTCCCTGGATGCTGTCTGCAAGAATGTACTGAGAACTTGCCACTTGTTCATACCTCTTCAATATTTTCGGAGGTGAAATAGATTGGGTTGAAAATAAGGAAGATCTTTTCTCAGATTTTCAAATCTCCATAACCAAGAGAATGCCTTTGGTAATCTTGGAAACTACTGCCAAAGTGAACATGTTTTGTGGCCAACGCCTGGTAAGTAGGTAGGAGACCGCACCTGATCAGTAAACAATGGTGGGCTTGTTTGCATGGTGCCTGTTTTCCATGGACTCAACCCAAGTAAATCACCTCATACATAAACCACCAGCCAACGTGATATCTTTAAGGAATCAGACTATGCTCAACTAGAGTAAAACATCCAATTGCATGTCATCAGACTTTTGGAAGCTCTTACACTGTTAGAGTTTTTCCTTGAGGTCGTGACTTTGTTGAATAGTGATGCAATAAGCATTTACTGCATTTATTGAGTATCTGCCACATGCTTGGAACTATTACGCTGTTCTTCTCCCACCCACAACTTCTCTGACGCTATTATAGTAAGAATTTCAATGAGGTAGAAATCAAGAGATCTTGGGTCCCATTGTTTCTTCTGCTAACAATCAAGTTGCAACCTTGAGTAGGCTACTTAACCTCACTGAGAGTCGTATTCTCCAGCCTTAAATCGAGGAGTTTGGATTATTAAAAAAACTGTAAGGTCTCCTGCAACTATAGCGTTCTATGATTTTTTTAAATTTATTTATTTTTTTAGCTCAAGTTTATTGAGCTCCTATTACATGCCATGCACTAAAGTTCTAACACTTTACATATATTACCACGCCTAAATTTCACAATAATGCTGTAAGGTAGTTCCTATTATCTCCATGTTAAGGATGAGAAATAATTCTATAATTCAGTTCAATATATTGCTTCACTAAGAGGAAGTCTGCTGTTCTGATGGATGGAGAAACACACTAGACAGTGAGCAGTATAAGGGCAGATGTCATGCCCAAATCACTGACCTCTGAGCACCTATCACAGGTTCTGGCACATATAGGAAGTCAATAAAATTGATCAAATATATAAATGAAAGAAGAAAATTTAGTATCCCTTTTTTTTTTTTTTTTGCGGTACGCGGGCCTCTCACTGTTGTGGCCTCTCCCGTTGCGGAGCACAGGCTCCGGACGCGCAGGCTCAGCGGCCATGGCTCACGGGCCCAGCTGCTCCACGGCATGTGGGGTCTTCCCGGACCGGGGCACGAACCCGTGTCCCCTGCATCGGGAGGTGGACTCTCAACCACTGTACCACCAGGGAAGCCCTAATATCACTTTTATCAAATGTACTAGTAAGGATGGGAAGTTATAGTTTGCAAGTTTAGAACCCATTCAAAAGCTCATATTCTGAGTTTCAAAACAGTTGAGGATATAGTTTTCACTTGAGTTTTTGATGTGTCAAGATTATCCTTGACCTGTTTTATAAAGATAAATGTATTCACACGATGGAAGAATCTTTAAAATATATCAAATACTCACCATGGCTTTTCACTGATAATTCTAGAGTGTAGGGGAGTTCTTCTTTTCTAATCCTGGACCATATAGTCAGGAATATATTTTTGAGGGACTGCATTTAACAGCAATCTTATTTTGAAAATTTTCATAGAAAAGATAAACATCTTGTCACTATCTCAGAATGTTACTCTGTCCTTTTGGTATGCCTGATCTATTTTATAGAAGTACAAAAATAAAATTTATTAATAAAAAAAGAGGTATTCTTATCTAGATTTCAGGGAAGGTGAGCTACCTGTCACTCAGGTGATATAATGACTGCTGAAGTCTATGTCATGTGATTTAAAGGATGCTGTAAGAATCTCCTAACCAAAACATCTACTAACTCCCCAGTGCCTGTGCCAGAGTCTGAAATCAACACCATCATTATTCCTTTAGGCTGAAGCATTAAAATATTCTGTTAAAATTCAACCATACTGTCACACCCATTAGGATGGCTACTAACAACAAAACAACAACAAAGAAAAACACAGAAAATAACTAGTGTTGGTGGGGATGCAGAGAAGTTGGAACCCTTGTGCACTATTGGTAGAATCAGTGAGATGGTGCAACTGCTGTCAAAAACAATATTGCAGTTCCTCAAAAAATTCAAAACAGAACTACCATGCGATCAAGCAATCCTATTTCTGGATACACATTCAAAAGAACTGAAAGCAGGGTCTCAAAGAGATATTCACACATCCATATTTATAGTAGCACTATTCACAATAGCCAAAATGTGGAAGCAACCCAAATACTCATCAACGGATGAATAAACAAAATGTGGTATGTACGTACAATGGAATAGTATGCAGCCTTAAAAAAGGAAGGAAATCCTGACATATGCTATAACATAGATGAACCCTAAGCCAGTCACATAAGGACAAATACATTATGATTCTATTTACACAAAGTATCTAGTCAGATTCATAGATATAGAAAGTAGAATGGTGGTTATTAGGGCTTGGAAGAAGAAGGAAATGGGGAGTTGTTTAATAGACACAGAGTTGCAATTCTGCAAGATAAAAAAGTTCTGGAGATCTGCCTCACAATAATGTGAACATACTTAACAGTACAAAACTGTGTACTTAAAAAATAGTTAAGGGCTTCCCTGGTGGCGCAGTGGTTGAGAGTCCGCCTGCCGATGCAGGGGACACGGGTTCGTGCCCCGGTCTGGGAAGATCCACATGCCGCGAGCAGCTGGGCCCGTGAGCCATGGCCGCTGAGCCTGAGCGTCCGGAGCCTGTGCTCCGCAACGGGAGAGGCCACAACAGTAAGAGGCCCGCGTACCACCCAAAAAAAAAAAAAAAAGGTTAAGATGGTAAATTTCATGAAATGTGTTTTTTAACGCACAATTTGAAACAATGCTCCATACTCTGTATAACATGTCATTTTAAACCATCCTCCTTTGTACTTCATTGTGAGTTCATTTATCCGATTAACTTCCTTCCCTGAAGGACAGATATGTCCGTTTTGATGAAGAAGAGACAGTGAGATCCCAGACAAGGGGCTATGAGGAAAGGTGGCTCAGGGAACCATGAATGTCTCCAGGGATCCAGACAGTGCAGGCACAGAAGCGACCTGGCTAATGTTGGGGTGCTGGGAGGCTTCTGGGGAGACTGAGGAAGAAGGCAGGAAAAGAGGGGCAACAGAAAGTCAGGAGAAAATGCACTAAAAATACATGTCTTCTTCTTCTTCCTATTTCTCCCATAGCTGCTCTCCTTGGCTGACCTCAATAAGTTGCAGGCAAGGAGAACTTGCCTTTGTAAAGGCTGCCCTGAGAGGCACTAAGAATAAGATGACTTAAAGGGCTCTTCTGGCAAGCGTGCCACAGCTGAGTTTCCAGAACCACGGGGGCAGGCTTCAAACCTTCTCCATTAGCTGTGGATGCCCCCTGCTGAACTCTGTGGGCCCAGCTGGTGGTTCTTTTCAGGCACGTTCCTCTTTCTGTGACTGCCTGGGAACTGTGAAGTGTGAAAGGAGAACGGGGTCTAGGAGCCAACGCAAAGTCTCCACACTTTCAGCAGGAGAGAAGTGTTGGCCCAGAAGCCTTCTGGGTTCCTGTCTCTATGTCAGAGGAGGGAAGTCTGTTGGCCCTAGGCAGGAAAGTAGAAATAAACTTGGGGTTGAGGAAGCCCTGAGAACCTATCAGCCCCTAATGGGTTCAGCTGGTGTGCCAGGAGCCCCGGCTAATGAAGCGCTGCTGAGTGCTACCCTGACGCTAGCTCCAGGGGGGGTGATTCCTCAGTGATGGGCTTTCAGAGCCCTGCCTGGGCCTGCCCGTGCCGCTCGCCCCACCACGGGAAGGACTCCAAGAATGGCTCATTCGGCTTCTTACTCCAGGCTCTGCCCACACTGCACCAAGGCCAGCCTGGCCTGGCCTGGAGCTCTGGTGGCCTCTGAACGTGCCTGGCAGAGAAGCTCCATGTGTACAGAATGAAAGGACAGGGTTTTCCGAGAGATTTCACTCAGTAAATACAGGGACACAGAATAGAGCGTGAGCCACAGTCCCTTCACTTGGGTGTGTAAAAAAATTACGCATTAGCTATTTTTATTCTTTTAAAAGTCAGTTTAATTCTGACTCCAAGTCCCATTCCTACTGGACCTTGAAGAAGTTAAGCCCTAGGCCTTCTTGGGGCTCCCTCCTGTAAAGGTAGAAAGCCCTGGGGTCTTACCCCTCTCCAAGGTGGGGAATACCGTAGGTTGTCAGAGTCCACACTGCCTATAGCCGAGTCACCCGTTGTCCCAGGCTCTGCTGCTTCTTTGCTGGGGCTGGAAATCTCACGTGAGTTGGAAACACGAGTCGTAGAACCCAAGCCTTCTAAGGGTGCCTGCACTGCTTTGTCACACCTCCCTCCTGAGGCCTTATCACCTCCTGAGCAGAACACAAATTCTGAAGGCAGGATTGATCTCTCTCTCGCTCTCTCTCTCTCTCTCTCTCTTTCCCTCCCTCCCAGTTTCCAGAAATCTCTCCTTGCAGCCTAACTGCCTCTCTTCACCCCTTACCCCCTCCAGGACACTCTTCAACTGTTTAGAATTTTAAGACAGAGCCCTGAATTTCACTTAAGCATTTTCTGCTTTCCACCCTGATAAATCCCTGAGATAAGAACCACAAAGCTTGGCCATTATTAGGGATTAGATCTCCATTTGAAAGAAGGCACGGGGAGGTTAAGTGATGTGCACAGTACATTAGAGACAAAATCTGGAGAAGAAACCAGGTGTGCTGATCTAGGCAAGTGTTCTTTCCATGACACCACAAAAGTGGCAAGTCAGAGAGCCTGCAGAAAAGGCTGGTTTTGGAAGCAGAAGGAAGAAACTGAAAGCTCAATTGTGTTTTATCATCAACAATGGGGAAGCTGAATAAACCAGTCAGTGGTGGGCAGAGAGCCAGTATTCACTTGATTCGATCTTCATTCTTGTGGTTACCAGCCAGTGCCATCCAGGGAGAGCCTGCCTCTGGAGGAGAGGCCTTGCTGCCAATGCAGACAGCACCCGTGTTTGCCTATTTCTACCGTCCACTGCAAGCAAACAAGCAGTGACTGGAGGTAGGCAGGAAAGAGGGCTCTTAACTGGGCAACCAGGGAGAGGCCAAGCTTTGCTGGGCAAGTGCATTCTTCCTCCTCCATCTGGGGATGAACAATTTGCCCCTCATCAGAAGCTCTCTTAACTAGATGTCCAATCATGGAGACAAAAGTTAAGTAATGGGTTGACTTCTCAGTTTTACTGCTTTGAAGTCAGCTTCACAGGCTAGGGGACAGGCTGGTGTGATGCTACATCAGGGAGGCCCTGTTTGCTCTGATGCCCTCCTACTTTCCTTCCAGAGCACTTCACATCCCTGTGGACGCCTCACCCTTCCTGTGTCCAGGGTCACTGAGCTGCCCTTTCTCATGCAACACCCAAACCTGAAATGTCTGGGCTTTAGCTCAAGCACAAAAATGACACTGCTCTCTTCATACCCCTCACGTTGCCATTTTCTGGAAGTCATACTGTCAAGAATGGGGTGGTGGTGATGAATAAGTTCACATAAACAATTTAGTCTAAAATCGGAGTCCTATGAATATTTTCATGTAAAAGAAACACTCCAGGTGAGTATAAATTCTATGAACTTGAGAATTTTTGTCAGCTTTGTTTACTACTGAGATTTGATAGAAAATTACCCCATTATCAAAACAAAACAAAAAAGGTCAGTAATAATAATACGGTTTAAAATGAGCCTCAGGAGAAATATTTAGTAATGTTTGCCAGATTTGGAATGTAATACATCATTTTGGTATTAGTGAAAGTCTCAGCAATAATAACAATGGTGAAAAAAATACTTTCTCAGAAGGGACAATAATTTCATAATAAGTTTGACCCTAATTTATATGCACTCAGGAAACAAATAATATATTAAGCTTCAAAAGGAATGAGGCACATAAAGCAAAAAGATGTCATCAGGAGAAGGTCAGATCCTTGGCAGACAAGAGATCAGAGTACAGCCTTCTGGCAAAACGAACACGGTCTGATGCAGAATTTTCCAAATTGCATGTCATATGTGTGGCGGAATCGATTTAGTGAGTTTTAACCAAACTTTTCTTTCTAATGGTATAAAATTGAAAGCAATTGAATGGATTGGATGGAATGGAATGCAGATGGTAAGGTCTGTATACACATATATTTAATACGTATGCATATGTAGGATACAAAATGTAATTATACACAGTGTGGATTGTGATCTAAAGTGTTTGAAAGCTCTAAGTCTAAGGCACTAGTCTGTAAACTCCTTTTAACCTCAGGATTTTTGTGTGGAAGCCTAATATATAAACCAGACCCAAGCCAATCTGCTCTCACTGAAGGCATTGTGCATAGAGGAAGGATTCAGCCCTGCCAGTTCACTCCAACCTTCTTCCTCTGAGAAGCAGAATTTGAAAACCCCTGGTCCAGAAATTAGACTTTATCAGTATATGCACCCTAGTATATGCCTCAAGTTTGATGCTTAGTGTTGAGGTTTGAAGGAACCAATAATAGCATCTTCTCTCCCACCCGAATTCTGAATTACTTTAGAGACAATGGAGTCAAGCAGATGAGGATAGAGTATCAGCATAATAGTAATAAAGGCTGTGTCAGGAATGTAGCAGAGGTGCGAGGCGGCAGTGGTTCTCCTAATCTGAACTGCAGACTTGGACAGACATGAGCAGTGTCATAGCAGTGCTGGAAACCTGGAAGGCCCCGAATTACCCCACCTCCCACTCAGAGGCAGAGGCTCAGAGCAGACAGGCTTATCCCCAAAGCAGAGGGAAGCGAAGGGCTAAGCTAGACAAGCCCAGCTCAGAGAAGCCAGGAGCACTACTTTAACTGATGTCCCTCTACAAGGAAATGTGAAGCAGATGGAAAGAAGGTTCATCTCCATAACACTTGGCAAAATGAAGTATACTTTTCCTTCAGGGCACTTACTGAATTGGGATTAATGGTCTGCCTCCCACGACAGACAATAAACTTCTTAAAGGCAGAGACTGGATCTGTTCTATACGCTGCTTGCTTCCAGCATCTAGCACACATTAGATACTCATGAATGTACTACATGAGCTACATGAGAGAAACGTGAAGAAAACAAATGTATAAATGCTGTCAATATAATAACCAGAACACCGACACCCCATTTCCAATATCCAGGTATTGCAAAATTGAATTATATTCAGTCAATGGCAAACAAAACTGACAGACCCCCTTTGGAGGGTATTCAAAAGACTACCTTTGTTCCGCCCCCAACCCCTTGATGAGCAAAGAAAAAAACTTGGCCTCTTCAGAGAAAAAAAGAGCCATGAAAAAGTAGGAAATCCAGCCCTATAGGAAAGAAAAACAAGAGCAAATCTTCCTTCTTCTGGAGAGTCCCCAGAGTAGTCAATCAGGTTCTTATAAGAGAGGACTTTTTCTCTCGTGATCTCACACAAACTCTTCACTGTGAATAAACTATAAATCACTTCTTTCATCTTCTTCTGTGGGAAAACAGCTTTGATTTATCAAGCCTGGCATTTAACATGGCTCATGCCTTTTAAATCTACAAGGTGGTAAAGCTGCTGTCACAATCAATGAAGCCGCAAGGAGCAGACATTTAAATAACAGGAATCGTGACCACGTTTCTCCACACCGCAGGTCCACACTTCTCAGAGGCAACACGTCACCAGCCACTGAAGAGTCTTATTAACAACAGCAGCATGTGCGGTCCAGCGGGAATACACAGGGACACTAGGAAGAGCCCCTGCCAAAAATCTCTCCCTCATTCACCCCACTGAGGAACCTGAAATTCCCATGTTATTTACTCCTGTGAGGGAAGGCTAGGAAAACTCTTATTAAGATTTGAATATATTTTGAGCGGTTGAGCCTTTACATGTCACCCCTTACGGACTTTTAGCCTATCGATAAGGATTACTGTTGCTTTAAACAGAAATTAATCGTATCCTCTCCACAAAGAAAGAGCCATGTTTTAATAATGACAACAGGCACACTTATTTCTAATATAAAAGCAACCGTGATGATACCCTCAAAGTTTAGGACAGTAGTCACCACCCCTGGAGGTGGGGTACACAGTGAAGGAGAAAGAGTCTGGAGACTCAAGAGGCTTCGAAGTTAATTACAAATTCCTTTTCTTACACTAGACGGGTGCATGGATTTTTGTTTTATTGTTATTCGTTACCCTTATACTTACTGAATTATTATCTATATTTTAATCTACTTTCAAATAAAGCAGTTTGGTGAGAACAGATGAGACAGATATAATCTACTAATCTGCATCTCACTGATTCCAACTTTTCATTCATACCTCAAACATCCTGAGAGCCTACTAAGTGTGAAAGCTCTGTGTTCGATTTTGATAGTACAAGGTGGAATGAGAAACAGTCCCTGCTTTCAAAGAGATCTGAGCTATCTAAAAATTAACATCTACTAAGAAATATAGACCCGTACATGAAGCAATCTGAAAACATTCAGAACACAAAATGAATTCAGCACAAGCTGGATTTCTCTCGAGTCCTCTATGCTGTATAAATGACCTAAGGAATTCTGCACAGACACAGATACAGTGAGATCAAAAATAAACTGTCAGGTCAGCCAATTTTCTAGGTCTCGTCTGGGGCTACAGGACACCCCTCTGCCATGTTCTCTCTTTTTTGACACATAATGAACTGAATCCAGAATTCTGAGAAAGAGAACAATGACATCAGAAAATGTTGACCAGCTCGTTGAGAAAAACTCGTTCTTCTGAAATCCTCTTTTTAAATATACACCCATTGCCCACAGCCTTGAGAAAATAACATATAGTCATTGAAAAATATGAAGGTGTTCAGCATGTACAGGCCAGCTCATCTCTATTAATCTGGAAAGTCATTTCCTTTTCTTTGAACTAATTTGATTTGGTTTGCTTAAGGGCCTCAATTTCTTTCTTTCACCTTCATTTTAGAGCCGCTGTGAAACTCAGCCCTCAGCCCACGCAGAGGTTCCAAATCATCTTACCTCCTTGCTCATGCATACCACATTTCATGTCTGTGCCAAACAAGTCACTTTATTTGCCAATTATTCCATAACTTTCAGACAGAGACATGTTGGATTGCATTAATGAGATAAGAAAGACATCCAATGTCCTGAAGTTTTTAAAAAAGAACTGAAATGTATAAGGTTGTGAATCTACTGGCAAAATAATCATTACACTCAAGTGAGAAACGTCTAATAGAGTTGTAGCTTAAGAGAACAAAGAAAGTAAAGCAGAAAAAGTATGGAATTTAGGGTCAGGGATACTTCCTTTAAATACCAATTCTTCCATTTTGTTAGCCATATGACCCTGGAGAGATTCTTCACCTTTAAAATAAGGATAAAAAGTCAGATCTTTGAGAATTAAATGATATAGTGAAAGCCCTGAACCCCTAGCAGATGGTAGGTGCTTAATAACCCAACTCTTAGATATTTTCATGATATACTTATGTGGAGGCAATGCTGAAATATCGTTGATAAATGTAAACCCACAGGAAAGTGATTATCTACCAAAATTCCTATTGCTGAATTTTAAGATGTTCAAAATTAATCCTACAACCCAATATCTAGTACGTAAGCACTGAATTATGTCAATTGTAGAATACCATATGGAAGTGATTTTTCAATTTTAGTTGGGAGTTTGTGAAAAACTTCCAATATCAGTCACCTGGGAGTTTATGAAAAATATAGGATCAGGGTTCTCTCTCTAGAGAAGCTGATTTAATAGGGTTGAGGCGGTTCAGTAATTTGCATCCTTAATAAATTTCCAGGTGATTCTGATGGAGCTGGTCCTCAACCACATTTTGATCAATTCAGCCTTATCCACAATGTATTTATATATTTATAATGTATTGCAATATTTGTGAAATTTTTTTTAAAGAAATGGCTCAGATTAGCTATCACTTCCCAGGCTAAAAAGCTATCACTCCCTAGGACATCAGCGGGAATGGTGAAGTAAGAACCCCAAAAATCTGTTCTAATGAGAACATGGAAAAATTTTATCAAAGTCAATTTTTTTAGAACTCTGGAAATTAGCCAAAGGTTTACAAAAGTCTGAAGAGAGCATTTACTCAACAACAACAACAGAATAGCTGAATCTTGAAAAGAATAGCTAGCTTTGTGGAGTTTTAACTTGCCATATTCCCATTCTACCTTCCACAGCTCTAGAGTAGCTTTGAAAATCAATAGCCTCGCAATAATGGTAGCCATGAAAACCAGCTAAAACTAGAACAAACAGACAGAAAACCAACAAAAAAATGTAAGTCCTGGTTTCCTCATCTATGAAATATGGCCAATACTTTACCTTTCTTAGAGAACTGTTGTGAAGGTTAAATGAGATAATACATGTCATACTTTTAGTGCCTGCTATATAGTAAATAAATAAGAAAGATACTAGGAAAATTGCTGTGCATTTAGTAATTTTCCATAGCAAATGTAGAGAATTCTACAAACTATCTTGTATATTGCTACATATCCTTTTTGAATTAAAACCTAAGGGTTTTTGTTTTGCTTTGTTTTTTTTAATAACAAGATTCCTATGTGCTGATGGAGACATTTATGCAAAGGAGTGAATGAAGAAAGAGTTTTCCCCACAGTGATCTCCACTGCTGTGTTAGAGGAGAGGGCAACGTGTTCAAATATCATACAGGACTGTCCCTAGGAAAAGAACAGCCAATCCAAAGAGAATGTAGTTGCTAACTGCATTTGTGGTAACATTTGAAAATTTTAAAAAAACAGCAACCTGAGAGATAGGCAGAATTTAACTATTTATCCCAATTTTACCAGAGAATACACTGTCACAAGTGGTTAAATCACTTGGTTAATATACAGACTCCACACCTCTTTCTTAATCTAGTCTTCTTTCCTTCTACATTTTGCCTCTCCTTGATCTTTTATGTCATTAGAAAAGACAGACCTGGGACTTGCCTGGTGGTCCAGTGGTTAAGACTCTGTGCTCCCATTGCTGGGGGCCCGGGTTTGATCCCTGGTCGGGGAACTAAGATCCCATATGCTGTAACTAAACCCACACGCCGCAGTGAAGACCCAGTGCAACCAAAATAAATTTAAAAAGAGAAAGAAAGAAAAAGAAGAAAAGACAGACCTGATTTTCCTTTCATCTCAATGACTTAATGTTAGCACTCTTCAAAATATCAAAGTTCTCCTTGTCATGGTCCAAGTAAGCACTGGAGAAAGTACTCTCCAAGGATCCAAGATAAAATTTTCAGGAAGCATCCAATATTAATTTCTATTTTTCTAAGGTTGGGCAAGTAATATATTTTAAATTCTCCTTTTAAACATACAAATAAGATAATTTTCACACCTTTTTAGCTGAAAGGTGAAATTTTTACTTGAAAAGTGCAATGTCTACTCTCCCAATGGGGATAATCTATGCTGAAAATATCAGCCTCCCTCAAACTTATTGCAGGGTCTCCACTGAAGATTTCATGGAACAGTATCCAGATGCTAACTCCTAGGTATCACAGAAACAAAAAATGACTTCCTTTCCACTAGAGATGGTGCTTAAATATTCCAATTATCCTGGAAAACTACTCCATTAAAAAATCTGAAGATAAAAACAAGATCTGGTATTCAAATCTACAATTACCATGAAAGGATAATTAACATATTATCCAGGCAATCAGCAAGTACTTATGGATAAAGATGTTTACATTTTCTCAATTAATCCATTAGTAGATGCTCTTCTAGGTCTGTATTCCTTTTTATATATTCAATAAATAATTATTAAGAATCTACTCTCTTTCTTCTCAGTTCTAAAAAGCAACAAATTACTAACAGACAAAACAACATGGATGGATTTCAAAAGCATTATGCTAAGTGAAAGAAGCCAGACACAAAAGACTACCCACTGTTTGAGGCCATTTATATGATATTCTAGAAAAGGCAACGCTAGAGGGACAGAAAACAAATTGGTGGTTGCCAGGAGCTGGAGATGAAAGCAAAGTAGGGGACTGACTGCAAAGGGGAAGGAGGGAACTTTAAGGAATGATGTAACTGTTCTTCATCTTGATTATGGTGAAAATTACATGACTCCATATATTTGTCAAAACACATGAAAGTATACACTTCAAAGTGTAAACTGTATTGTGTGTAAATTATTTTACAGCTAGAAAAAGAAGAAGCAGTTATAAAATCCCTGGCTTTCACCTCCCTCTAACACACACACACACACACACACACACACACACACACACCCCAAATCACAAAGAACCAACCATAGATCAGAGGGGAGCTTAGCACTGGAAATGGAATGTGAACAAGATACATAGAGTCCCTGATCTCAGGAGCTTGCATCTAGAGAGGGAAACAGACTTTTAAAAAATAATCACAGGAAAATATATAATCATAAATTTGAGTAAGTACAATGAAGGAGTCAATAAGAATAAACAATATAAAGAGACCTAACTGAGACCTTTGTGGACTATATGGGTTTGGTTTGAAGTCGTTTTTTGTTTTTGTTTTTGTTTTGCGGTACGCGGGCCTCTCACTGTTGTGGCCTCTCCTGTTGCGGAGCACAGGCTCCAGACGCGCAGGCTCAGCGGCCATGGCTCACGGTCCCAGCTGCTCCGCGGCACGTGGGATCCTCCCGGACCGGGGCACGAACCCGTGTCCCCTACATCGGCAGGTGGACTCTCAACCACTGCACCACCAGGGAAGCCCTGAAATCTTTTTTAATTGGCAAGGCTTATCTCGAGGATCCCAGGCTCATCTAGAGCTCAGAGGAAAAGCAGGTCTTTTCATTTAGTCACTTGGATCCTAGAAACTGGGAAAAACTACACTTTTTCTGAAAGACTGCAAAACAGACAGTAGGGAAGTCTGTTAAGCCAGGAAGCAGTCTCCTCATATTAAAACTCCAGGACACTTCCACCCCTTGGACAAGGGAACAAACTATGTGTGCGATTGTTACTCATGGAAAATGCAGGTTTAATTAAGATCATTTGTATATTATTAATTATTATTAATTATTAATTATTATTTTTATTAAAAAAGGTGTAATATTTATGAGCTTGATTCTTGTCTGCTCCTTGTCTCTTGTTCTATTTAATTAGCTGTGTGTAGGAGGTGCTGAATTGCAAGAGCCTCTTTGTTTTACAGTGATATTCCCAGTACAGCTTGAGATGCATTGGAAATATAACAAGGAGAAAATTAAACTGTTCCTTTGGCCCTAATATAAAGGGAACTCTGCGGGCTCACACCTTCACTGAAATTGCTCCCGCCTTTGAATTACATTCTATCCCTGGTGGTTAAGATGAGAAAGAACTTGCCCCATGAGTAGGATATTTTCAGAATTACCATAAAAAAAAAATTCAATCCATTATTGAGTATTATGGAAATAAACAAGCACACACTTAAAAATCACCATATACATATACACAAATACATATACACGTATGCATATATATATCACATACACACATATTCTTCAGAGGAAAAAAGAAGATTCAACTTTCAATATTCGTAAAGTTGATTAACAATAAAATCTTCACCTCCAAGCACCTTAAGCATGAACTCATGCAGAAGTAGACCATGGGAGTATAATCATAATAATAGTGAACACTTATTTGGCACTGTGTACCAGGCATTCTTCTATGAACTTTATACATATTGACTCATTTTAAACTCTCAACACCCCTATAAGATAAATACTATTATCACCAGTCTCATTTAACAGGGGAAACGAGACTTGAAGAGGCCAAGTAACTTGCTCAGATCACCAAGCTAGTTAAGAGTAGAGGTGGGGTTGGAACCTAAGATATTTGGCTCTAAATAGATCCCCTCTGGATTCTGTTAGCTACATGTCAATTCCATCAGATATGTATAGTACATGTTTTGACACCCAGAGAAGTAGTTTTGCATAATATTAAAACCATTGCAGATGTGTAGGTCTTAGATTTCTATCATGAATTAATTTTGTTGATTCCTAGTCGGAGATATACTTTCTTCTTATAAGAAAAACATAATTAGAACAAGCAAGTAACCAAACTATCAAATAGCATTTTTAAAGCATATTTTTGAATTCAAACACTGGAAAATCAAAGTTTCCTAAATTTTCACATGGTACTAAACATTAAAAGAAGATGGGGTGGGGCTAGGCACAGGGGTGGGTAATGATGTTTATTAGATATGTTTCCATTTTATTTTATTGACCTAAAATTGTTAAATAACACAGACACTGAGTTCAGCTACTTCTACATCTCAGTGTGGACCTGCAAAATTTAGTCCTCCCTCCTTGACCCCATGTCTATATCTCCTCCTCACATGTTGGGTATTTTCAGGACACAGTTGGGTCTGAGGTGTAGTGGCCCAGGCTCCTCAACTTCCCTTCCTTATGTCATTTCCTGCTCTCAAGAAGATGTATCAGTAGGTGTGCTCCCTTTGCACATATACTCCCCTCCACCACCTTTTCAAGCTCTGATTACGGTTCCTTCTGCCCAGTTATAGCACCAGCATCCTCCTGCATAGAAAAAGCAGTGCCAATGTGACACCCTGGCTTCAGTTCAGTTTCTGGCAACTCAGCATACTATTTTCCCATTGGGTTATGCAATAGAAAATCACAGCATGAAATTTAAAGATTAAACTCTCTCATGTCAAATGAGATTAAACAATGCTCTCAAATGGGAATTTCACTGGATGGCATGCCCAAATCCATACGACAAGCAGTGGCAACTGAACTTGGGACAAATTCAGAAGGAAGGTGAAATGAAAGACATTTTCAAAATAGAGCAATGCAGTAAGTCTAAGGTCTTTGGCAGTGTTTGGGGGGTAAACAATAGACTTCAGTCTGACAAGACTATGTTACATTATTTTGTTGAGTACTAAATAGGCATTGTTGTCAAACAGGGAGCGAGGGGTTCTTAAAAACAAAGTACCTGTCTTTAAAGTGTTTGTGTTCCTTCTAATTGGGAGGAGAATACACATGTACAAATGATGAAATATGGCAAAATGGCATCACACAGACTGAACACATAAGTGCTAAGAATATAGTGTTAATTAGAAGGACTTGAGGCTAACCAGGCTTCCAAAAAAGGTTGGGTTTTGAAATAAGTTTTGAAGATGGTGATGGAAGGCAACCAGCCAAGAAGAAGTGGAGAATTTCTACAGGTTATATAAGGAGCTGTTCAGAAACTTGAGCCAGTAAGATTGAAATTTTGATAGCTGGCTGTTATGTGAGATAGTTATTTCAAAGCCCGCAAACAGGTTTTTTCGGTTTGTTTTATATTTTTAAAATTTAGCTGGAAGTGGAGGCATTATTCATAGTGGGTAGGGGAGGGGTTCTCTTTTGTCTTGGAAAATATTCTTACTTAGAGCATTTTGATTATGTGAAAAGAAAGCCCAACTTCAAGTCTGGAATGGAAAACATGAGACCATGAAGACTAAACTGCTCTCTATGA
This sequence comes from Phocoena phocoena, assembly GCF_963924675.1. NCBI lineage: Eukaryota > Metazoa > Chordata > Mammalia > Artiodactyla > Phocoenidae > Phocoena > Phocoena phocoena. Next base: position 42,500,620 of record NC_089229.1, on the reverse strand, counting down.
TTTTGTCAAAGGTTGTCATCAATGTGGACTGCAGTGCCTCTCTGAGAGACGAAAGGACTTTTTTTTAACTGTCTAGAGCCAGTGAAGACCTAATGGCCTGGACTCCGGGAAGGAGGGACACTGTCAAAGGCCATGGTGTGTTAAACTGGTCCCTGCAATATGGTGGCAGGGATGGGCTTAGAGGAAGTTGAAAGATTAAGACAACAATAAGGGACCTCTTCTGAGTGGCTTGACCAATGAACTCTAGTCATAGCTAGCATTCAAGTTCCTTTTCCTTTTTTGCAGAGTAATTCTCTTCTGTCTTCCCCAAACATTGGTAAAATTTTGTAAACTAGATAGCCTGGTCTTAGAAGGGCTTAGAAAATGAACTGTGTCCACACTGAGGAAATTCCCAGCAGTCATGAAACTTCCAGAGTCCACCCACAGAAAAACCTGGAACACTAAGCCAGACAGAGAGGAGGCACATGAGAGCCCATTAAAAGCTAGATTTCTTGCTAATTTGGGAGTGGAAAGGGGTCTTGTACGTTGTTATTAGGTATTAAATAACAGGAAATTCCTGGAGCTTGGAGATCTTGGGATATCTCAGGGTTAATCACGTGTGAGACCATAAAAGTTCAGGTCTGGGGTTTTATGAATTAAAAACCCAGAGATGCATCACTCACTGGAAATCCACAGGGACGAGCTACTTATAATTAGCTGTAACTAGCTGTGAAACCCACAGTAAGTCAGGTAACTTCTCTGAGCCTCAATTTCATCACCGACAGAGTGAAGTAAATTAGACTGGATCAACTCTAAGATAAAAGTTCTGCAATTGTGTCTCCCCGCCCCCTCACCTTAATGTTTTATAAAACAGGAAACCTAAAAAAAATAAATAGAAATCAAAAGCTCAAGGAAAAAGAAAGTCATTGTACTAAACAGCAATTACCCAGATGATCAGTAGCTATATGCTATACTACTGTGCCTTGTTTTTCTTTTTTTTTTAACATCTTTATTGGAGTATAATTGCTTTACAATGGTGTGATAGTTTCTGCTGTGTAACAAAGTGAATCAGCTATACACATAAATATATCTCCATATCCCCTCCCTCTCATCTCCCTCCCACCCTCCCTATCCCACCCCTCCAGGCGGTCACAAAGCAGAGCTGATCTCCCTGTGCTATGCGGCTGCTCCCCACTAGCTATCTATTTTACATTTGGTAGTGTATATAAGTCCATGCCACTCTCTCACTTCATCCCAGCTTACCCTTCCCCTCCGCATGTCCTCAAGTCCATTCTCTACATCTGCGTCTTTATTTCTGTCCTGCCCCTAGGTTCTTCAGAACCTTTTTTTTTTTTTAGATTCCATATATATGTGTTAGCATACGGTATTTGTTTTTCTCTTTCTGACTTACTTCACTCTGTATGACAGACTCTAGGTCCATCCATGTGCCTTGCTTTATTATGATTATTATAGATATATTATTACCCGCCTTCTTAGGAATTCACATTGCTTTAATGACTAACCCCTCTCCTCCACAGTAGTCTCTTTTTATCTTGATAGTACTTATCTCTGGCTTTATTTAATTACTGTCTGTCTTTCTGGTTAAAATGTAATTGCTATGAGAGTTTGTTTTCTTTACTGATATATTTTCAGCATCTAACACAGTATCTGGCAAATGGTGGATACTCAATAAATATTTGACTAAATAAATAAGTGAAATAAAGAGGAAATGAATGATACTCCCTGAGTATTCCCCTTTAGATCAGACATTGAAGTGGTTAAATTTTACATATTACAGTAGATAATAACCCAAAAGCAAGGTATTAAGATTGCCTAGCAATTCTTTCAGTTACCAACCATGAAAATACTAATTTTATCTGACAGATTTGTTTCCAATGAAAGTGTGTGATCAAATAAAGTATGGTGCCCCAGGCTCACACAAAATAGTTACTTTATGAATTAAGATATTTTACAATTTCTGGTGAGATTTTTTTTTTAATTTGCGTTTCTCTTTAATGATCCAAGACCTTGATAACATACATGGAAAATACCAGGAGAAAGTCATGCTGGATTGAGTAGGAACGAGGAACCAAGCTTAAAACCCATTAAGGCCACCTGGTCTCATAAGATTACATAGCCATCGTCATCTCCATCAATAATTAATGGCAATGAAGCTCTTACTGTAATCAACGCACAACAGCATGAATTTAAAAGACAGAACAACTTTTTGCCCAAATAAAAAATAAACCCTGCACCCACAGAGAAAAGGACCAATATTTGGCTCCCTAAGCCTATTCCTAGGACCTAAGAGATTTCAAAGTTCCAGCTAAAACTCTCACGCTACTGGCTCCTAATTCAACTTAAATTATTTTGATGTCTACAAAACCATTTCATCTGATCAATAATATTGGTGAAGTTTACCCACCAAGGCACCAGTTTCAGCAGTTAAAACTAAACTCAGCTCCTTCCAGCTTAAAAAATTTTAAGAGAGAAATGGGCCAGAGTTAGTGTCAGAAGAAACCCAAAGGGAGAGAAGAAAGTTGTATAATGTCAGTAAATTTTCCAACGAGATGTAACACACATCGAGGTGAAGCCTACAGTATGGGGACTTTATTATTTACAGAGATAATCTCAAAAAACTTCTAACATCAGCTCTGAAGCAGTGTAGAATACAACTGGGATAACAGAATACTCTGAATCACTAACTGAGCAGGTACTTGAGACAGAGTAACAGCTAGAGAGAGCTCTGTTGCTGGTGTATACATTTTCATGAATTGGGCCCAAGGGTTACATAGCTAATTTACCAAAGACCTTTTTTTCACAGCTAAAATAGCACTTCATACCAGAAAGATTCCTTTTCCTAGCCACCAAATTTGTAAAGAGTATTTTGTTGAGATAAAAGCAGTAAAACTCACTATAAGAAGAAATCAACTTGTATCCATATACAATTTGTTTCTTCATTCAAAAACAACGTCCCACTCAGCTCCATCTTATATGGACACCTTTCCATGAATTGCCTGTCTTTCACTCTCCATACACACACACACACACACACACAGAGTGCTTTAGGACCAGCTAATACATGTTTAGGACTTGAACTTCCTAAAGACATAACTAATATGCTTTATATGTCCAGACAGACAGAATACTCACCCTTGTAATACATGGCAAGCACCGTTCTGCCATTCAGAGCCTTAGCCCTGTTCTATTTTTAGCTATTGACCTTGATATTTCTTTCCCATTTCTACTTCACTCTTTCAACTCCAGCATCTGGTATAATTTTGACTCTTCACAACAATGATTTCAGTTCTAATCTTAGTCTCATGTCACTTAGGACTCCACTTCTATTGCTTCAACTCTGTCCCTGTGTCTTCCCATCAACACTAGGCCAACAAAAACTATCTGGATTTCTCATAAGTCCTATATTCTCCTTTCATCCAATAGACACATTTAAATCTATTTTGAAACTTAAAAATGGAGTCAAAAAATTTTTGGTTACTGGGAACCAGAAAATATAATAACTGAATTCACTGCATTGAAGACATAAAAATTGGTTAAGAATGGGTGCTCCTGAAAAATTATACAGCTATCCTAGCACTGCAGGTTGCTTTTTAGTATTTAATGGGCACTTTTATTGTGCTTCATGAACCTATAGCGCTTTGAAGAAAATATTAATTGATCAATATACCATAAATTCTCTACTTGCTAGAGGTAGTCAGAGCTTATACTTGCTCTTTTACATTTCAACCAATGGTTTTCCTTGATGGCAATGTTTCTGATTACGAGATTTTTTTTAGAAAAACCATTAAAACTCTCTGATATAATCCACATACCAAAAAAGTATCCATGGAAACTGTTACCTAACTACCATGATGGGCATGAAGTAATATCTCATTTTCATTCAAGTGTTGGTTGAGAACTACTATATATCAGGCCCTCAGATATGTACTGAATTTTCAACAATGACCAAGACACACTGTTCCCCTTAATGACTTTATAACCCAATAGAAGAGACAAATAATAAACAGCCAAAGACAATACAATGTGACATGATCAGGTGTTAAGATAGCACATAAGGGCTTTCCTGGTGGCGCAGTGGTTGAGAGTCCGCCTGCTGATGCAGGGGACACGGGTTCGTGCCCCGGTCCAGGAAGATCCCACATGCTGCGGAGCGGCTGTGCCCGTGAGCCATGGCCGCTGAGCCTGCGTGTCCGGAGCCTGTTGCTCCGCAACGGGAGAGGCCACAACAGTGAGAGGCCCGCGTACCGCAAAAAAAAAAAAAAGATAGCACATAAGTGGAACACCCCATAAGTAAGCCCAGGTCATGCTGGGTTCTAATTTACAGGGGTATCAGGTAGAAAATGAGGATTCTAGGAAATAAGGATTGGGACATATATTGGTTACCTGTTGATCTAACAAAAAACTACAAAGTTAGCAACTTAAAACAACATCCATTTATTATATCACAATTCTGCAGGTTACAAATCCAAGTTGAGCTTCACTGGTTCTCTGAGTAGGGTCTCAAGAAACTGAAATCAAGGTGTGTTCAGGCTGGGAGGTTATCTGGTGGCTCTAGGGAAGAATTCACTTCCTTATTCAGGCTATTGGCTGAATTCATTTCCTTGCACTTGTAGGACTGAAGTCCCCAGTCCCTTACCAGCTGTTGGCCGGAAGCTGTTCTCAGCTCCTAAAGGCTGCCCACATTCCTTGGCACAAGTATCCTTCCATCCTCAAAGCCAACAATGCTGTGTCCAATGCCCTCTTGTGCTTCAAATCTCTCCCATCACCCTGTCTTCCATTTTGGCCTCATCTGCTACCAGCCAAAGAAAGCTCTTTGCTTTTAAGGGCTCATGAGATTACAATGGGCCTAGCAGATAATCCGGGACAATCTCCTTATTTTAAGACCGACTGTGCAATATAACATAACATAATCAGAGGAATCTTCTCACATTCATGGGTTCTCGGGATGAGAACAGGGCATCTTTGGGAGGCCATTTTAGAAATTCTGTCTACCACAGGACTCTAACCAAATTCACTCTTGAATTATACCAATTTATATATACAATGCATTTGGTATAAACTTTTCTATAATGAGGCCTTGATTTTCCTCAAGGATAATGTAGCTTGCGAAATCAGGGCTATATGGATAGTCATGAATCTTAGAACCAGAAGGGTCTTCAAAAGATTATCTTTGAAGCAAGTAAGAAACAGTTATCTTCATTTTATACCGAAGGTGTCTAAATCCACAGAGATGAAGTGAGACATGCTCAGTCCCACATGGCTCCAGGTAGCAGAAAGAGAGCAGACACTTTCTCGCTGCTCTTCACAGCATCAGCATGTTTACACGAGGCCTTGTTCTCTCAGACATTCCCCAGAGCTGTTGGAAATCCTCACAGGCATTTTGAAACGCTTAGCTGCTGATCTACTCTATTCAGGTACAAACCGACATCTCTTGCAGCAGCCCAAAGATTCAGACTTTCCTCGTCTGAGAGTCTTTCCTGCTGACAGGCATTAAGGGTCCAGTCAGAAATCAAATATGTGCTTATATTTAGGTAAAATATAATGCTTGAAACCATGGGCTTTGCAGGAAGACTTGAGTGTCAATCAACCTTCTTTCAGGAAGTTTCTTAACCTCTCCTCTGTAAAATGGGTATGATATTAGTAGTACCCATCTCACAGGGCTACTCCGATGAGTAATTGAGATAACACATAAACATTTTTCACTTACCACAGTGGCAAGACAATTTTTTTTTTTTAACTAGATCTCCACGTGGCTTTCTCATGACAGTAGATGCATTAACAACTGCCCTCCCCTTATGGCCATTATGCTGCTACCTGATTAGAGGAAGTGGCCCTACTCTCTTTTTTCCTACTCCCTTGGCATCAGGCTAATTGAATAAAACTAAGAACCTGCAAATTAAGTCTCACACATGCTGCTATAGGAACATCACCTCCCCCATTCCTCTGCTTACAAGCAGGCAGGCCCTCCGACCTTCAGAGGAGCCTAACAGTGAGAAGCGAAGACTCTCTGGGGCTAGACCAGGGTGACCAACTATACCAGGAATGAGGGGTTTCTAAAGACGTGGGACTTTCAGTGCTAAAATCGAGATGCTCCCAGGAAAAACACGACAGCTGTTTACCCTAGGACAGACTGCCTTCGTGACCTTAGGCAAGTTACTAACCTTTCAGTGCCTCAGTTTCCACATCTGAATACAAAGATTATAGCAACCCTCCTGCATAAAGCTGTTTTTTTGTTTGTTTTGGAGAGTAAATGAGTTAATACATAAAGTGCTTAAGATCATGCCCGGTACGCAGTAAGTACTCAAAAAATGTTGGTTAGCGTTATGATTACTAACCACTGAAAGGAAACGTGAAGTAATTAACTAACACACAAGGACATGGCAAAGAGCCCAGAGTCTTATGAAGTCCTTACAGCCGAAGGGTGGAGCACCTGGAAAGAGTTTTTGCCCTGCATCATCATGTCATAATCCTTCTCTGAGCGATAATGAAAACAAAGTAAAATAAGAATATTCTATTCCCTGCAGAAAGAATAATAAGAGAAATACAAGTGAAAACTACCCTGAGCTACCATTTCATTACCTACTAAACAAAAACAAACTAACGAAAGCAGAAATTTGGCAACACTCAGTTACTTGAGTTGCAGGAAATGGGCATTCTCATACCGTACCAGATGGAATGCAAAATGGTCAAGCTCCATGGAAGGCCGTCTGGCAACATCTACCAAAATTACAGATACATCTGAACTAAAATGCTGCTTCTGGGAATCTCTCCTATGATTCCTCTCATACACATATCACAGGATCTATGTACAAGACCATCCACCAAGAACTGTTTGTTATAGCAAAAAACTAGAAACAATCCATGTGTCCAAAAACAGGGGACTGGTTAAATGAACTGTGGTACAGACATACCGTGGAATATGATATAGAAGTAAAAGAAAAATGAAGAAACTCTCTATGTATTAATATGGAAAGATCTCCAAATATATTATTCAGTAACAAAAAAACAAGACATAATTTATATAATATGCCATCTTTTATGGGGAGAAAAAGGAAATAAAAATGTACATATATACACATATATAAATACATAAATTCACATATGCTTCATATGCATAAAGAAATATTGGAAGAATAAGCAAGAGAATAATTTTTTTTTTTTTTTTGCAGTCCGCGGGCCTCTCACTGTTGTGGCCTCTCCCACTGCGGAGCACAGGCTCCGGATGCGCGGGCTCAGCGGCCATGGCTCACGGGCCCAGCCGCTCCACGGCATGTGGGATCTTCCCGGACCGGGGCACGAACCCGCGTCCCCTGCATCGGCAGGTGGACTCTCAACCACTGCGCCACCAGGGAAGCCCGCAGCAAGAGAATAATTTAAATGACTGCTTCTTCCGTGGGATCTTAGATTCCCGACCAGGGATCGAACCCCGGGCCCTTGGCAGTGAGAGCTCAGAGTCCTAACCACTGGACTGCCAGGGAAATCCCTAAAATGACTACTTCTTAAGGGCAGAAAGAAATAGGGTAGATGGAAATGGCATGGGAACAAAATATCTCAATTTAGATCTTTTTATTTTATTTTTATTTTGGCCTCTGTAAATGTGAAAAATCAAGAGCTCTTTATCTATATCATCCACTTAAAAGATCAGTACCACTCACTTCTATGAAATGAGTCTCATTCGAGAAAACAGCAAGTTGTGTTGAAAACAACAATGTTGTACTCCATCCACCCAAACAAATAAAGATTTCTGACATGTGACTTTGAGGACCACTCCCATCCTGCTAAACAGAAAGGAACCAAGGGGGCTGTTCTAGGGGTACTGATCTGCAGTCCCCTCTCATTCGTGAATACATCCGCCTCTCAACCCAGCAGTGTGGCCAGCATCTGAGAGGATAAAGGATGCTGTGTGTTTTCTTTTCTCAGCCAGGATGAGGTTTCATCATCCCATCTTTTTTTTTTTTTGTATTTTTTTTTCATCCCATCATTTTACACTTGCACTTTAGAAGCTCTGTTCTGCTTTTTATGTTAATTGGAATCGGCTGCTTTGGGTTCTGACACAGGCATTTAGCACTAACAGTCAATTGCTCTTTCCTCAGCCATCTGGCAAAAGAGTTGAAACCAGCAATTTTCTGAGTCAGAATTAGACATCTGAAAAAGAATGTGCACATAGGCAAACCCTTCAGAAGTGTGGAATGAAAGAAAGGGGCAGGTAGTGGGATGCTATAAACCCCACTGTGGAGCGATGTGATTTCAAAGAGGGGAACCCAAAATGGCACTTTGATTTCCTGACACCATCAGCACTCTTCCCCCTGTGCAGGACGAAGCACTCTGGATTAGACAGTCTCTCTCCTTTACCTTCCATCCCACCTGGCAGGAGCTCCCTCCCTCTGGCTCTGTTCCCTCCCCCTTCGAGATGGGTGTGCTCACTGAGACATTCTCATCTTTAGTTCACGACCGGTCCCTTTAACTTAAGTGGGATTTATGTAGCACCCTGGCTTCTGGGACAGCATCATCTCCTGGTCCTTCAAGCTCCATCGCCTTCACGTGCTCACGTTTCTCCATCTGCCCTTTAGCTGTGGATCTTCTCTCTGGACTTCTGTCCTCCACTCATCTTACTGCGTACACTTACTCTCTTGTCTGCAGGTTTGGGGCATTCACAGACCTAAATATCCCCATGAAAATAGCGCTGGTTTAGCTCTTAAAGGGAAACTCATATTAGACCCTTTCTGATCCTGGTTACTTTTTTATATGAGCCCATTCCGAAATTCATGAGGAAACACCACGCTCTCCTCACACAAAAGGCAGCAGTCAATATATTTCCGCCTGTCATTCTCTGTCTGGTAAAGGGTTAGGGGTCTCCAAAACCTGAGGAGGATGCCCACCACTACCACCACCAGTGTCGAAGGCTCAAAAGCTACACAAGTAAACCTTAAGTATTAGTAAGGTAAAAATGTCATTTCCAGATGGATGGCTATGCCACCCCTAAATTATCCACACATTGGTGACGCCCATTATGACCCCATTTTGGCCCACATATCCTCTGCCTAGCAAATGCATACCAAATACACAAGTTAACCCCATCAGGTTAATAAGGGAGCTGCAGCTATGTTCAGTATACCTGCCCTTGCATCTCTCCCAGAGAGGAAATATGTGCTGGTTCCAAGCATCTTCCAGCTGCCTGAACCCCCTTTCTTCCTTTCAACTCTGGGCCTCATATCTACGTGGCCAGGAAGGAAGGCTGGTGTGGCAGAGAGTCAGGACATATGAACACTGTGTAGTGCAGGATTCAGATAGTGTGGTCCTTCTGCCCACATGCACCTGCCCTGAGTATGCTGTTTCTTCCAATCGTTTCTCACTCTTGTTTTAAATTGATTCAATGAGCTACACGATTCCAACATATTAATTCAGTCTATAAGCCTTTCTGTTCCATAACTTCTGTAATGACTTGTCTGGAATGGTACTTGGAGGCTACCATACATCAAAGGAATTTCCCACAAGACAACATTTTGCTGGCTGGTCTCACTTTTTTTCTGTGAACTGTCTCTTCATCTCTATTTCATGATATGATTATAAGTTATTCTTCCTTTTTTCCCCAATTTTCAGATTTTCCTGTAATAATTCTGTAATCTGGTAAGTAATTATGCTTTTCAAAGGGGTAAAGTGATCCGCTGCTCCCTACTGAAGCCCAGGCGCTAAGTTTTATTAGGCAATAACCGGACTAGTCCCCAGTGGGGTAACGGAGTGGATAGGATAGTGGGCAATTCTACATATGTTGGCTTCTCTCCTCTGTCAGACACTGTCCACTTCTCTCTCTGTCCCCTCACTCCCCACCCTAGTCAGGTGTTTATGACTTATGTGCAGACCCCAGAGTAGCCTAAAGCATAGGACTGGCTCAAGGCTGGGTTCCTGGTGCTAGTGTGTCTATTGGAATTCAGGTGAAAATAGTGGGGGGAGGGGAGCTGTGGGAGACGGCTTCAGGAAGACTGACTAGCCACTTGGAAAGGTATTCCCAGCCTCTGGTGCTGGAGGCAGACTGCAACGTGTGCCACTCTGGACCCCTTTTAAACATTCCATGCAGATCATCTTCTATCTATTGACATATTCTTTCTCCAAACCAAGCACAATGTAGTTACTGAAATGCCAACTTCTTCCAAAACCATCACACACAGTTGTGCCTCCCTGACATTACAGACCCAGTTCAACTTGATTGGATTTGGAGTGTTCCTGGTCTCATGGTCATTGTACAGGTCATTATACAGAATCCCACTTCTCTGGCATTTCCTGTTTTCATTTTCAAAATGGAACTGTAATTTCAGAGAATTCAAAATGGCAGCCCATACCATGTCAACACGAAATAATTAAGAAATTCCATATTTTTCAAAATCCAGATTTATAGCCTCTCTTGAAAAATGGGAGCTCTGGATCTGTAAGATCCCATGGCAACAATAGGCTGACCTCTTGAGACAGGCCATGTGCTCTCCAGTTCTGCACAGACCCCACCCCCTCTCCACTAATCCACTCATTTACGTTTCCTGGGTGACTCTCCTGGGCTACACCACAGCATTAGTCTTCCTGGTGACTGCCCACGTTTTACCAAGGTGACGTCAACCTGTCATCCGTTCTCCTTGTCTAATCTGCAGGCTTCATGAGGCCCAGTTCTCTTGCCCATGTTCCTGCTGAGTGTGGTCTGACCTTGGCCAGTCTTCTAGTCGCTCTTTCCTTAAACCACTAAGGTGACCTGATATCAAGAACTACCAGAAGCCCAGGGGTCCTCTCCTAGTGTCCTGATGTTCACTTTCAGCATTTCAACATAGGGGTCATCACACTAACCTAGCAAATATTGTCAGAACCCCAGAAGCTTCTTTAAAAATTAGTCAAGTGCTTCAGAAGCCTCATGCTAAATCCCTCAGGCCTGTGACCTATCCATTCAGTTGGCATCAAATGCCTTGTGAGATTAAACAAAGGCCTGAGAGATAATGAGATGAAATGGCTTGACCTTCAGATGTGAGATCTCTCCTTTCCTTCTAAGCCTGTCGCTGGTTCAGATTATTTTTATCATTTTTCAAAGCAGCAACGTTTATTTCCTCTGCTTCAGTGAGCTGTGCAGATGCAAGGTCTAGAAGGAATATTTAGTGGTCGCCATGGTAACCATTAGTCATATGAAGTTATAACTAGTGTACTGATTCCTCTCTTCACAGCTGTAAAAAGAAAGCATGCTCCAAAACGCAGGCTTGCTGGGGCTCTGAAGAATGTAATTCTGTAATGCACCCAGCTCCTCTAGTACTTTATCTTGATCTGCGAGTTTAATTCACACTTTAAAGATTTTAGGCAGGGAAGGTTTGAGAGAACTTGAAAGCCAGAAAAGAACTTAGAGATAATTTAGCCTCAGTCTCTCATTCTACACATAAGGAAACTGAGGACTGGAAAGGAGAAGGGACTTAGGTTTACACAGTAAGTCAATTAGTCATCAAAAGATGTATAATGACTGAGTACCAGGGCCAGGGCTCCTCCTTCCCTGACTATGTCTCTTGTCCTAAATAATCAGCAAGGATAAGTAACATAAAGATTTAGGATGGACAAAGATTAGCCAAGTTCAGTGCAAGGCAGGGAAATCTGATCCTACACAGAGAGGCTGGATCTTTGAAATGGAGCTTAAATCAAAAACTACAAATCGTCTCTAAGACCATAATAGCCTTGGAGTGTCAACTGAGCTTTATGATTGGTTAAGTCCAGATGGTACAAACAGTCACTATTTGAAAACAAGGCTATTTGTCTGCTGGTTCTGACCAGTTTTCTGAAAAGTGTGTGTCCCACAAGTGCTGTACCTTCTTCTGGCATCCGGACCTCTCACTAGCTCTCAATTTCTACTCTCCTGACTCAGTGTTCAATTGATCCTCACTTCATGAAGCCTAGGCATATGGCTCTCATACTCTTGCTTTGCAATTGATTGAATGCAAAAGTAATATTGTACATAGAACATTTTAGACAAGGGTCAAGAAGTGCCCAAATGTCTTTACACTTTCTAATTCAAGGAAGGTTTTCTAACCCTTTCACAGATTCACCATTTAATTAGTTTTTGCCTGAATTGCCTCAACATTAGATGACCTACACAAATGCTTCCTTGCAGATCTTGTTTCTAAGTACCATTCCTTGCTAAAAGGAACCAGAGCTTAGAGGAAGGAGGGCTGAAGCAAAGAAATAAAAGAAGGGTTTAGAATATCTTGCTATACTAAAAAGTAAGGAAGTACTCAAAAGAATGAGGGGGGATGTTATGGATTGAATGTTTGTGTCCCCTCAAAAATCATACGTTGAAGCCCAAACCCCCAATGTAACTGTATTTGGAGACAGGGCCTATGAGGATAAATGAAGTCACGAAGATGCAACCCTCATCCAATAGGGCTGGTGACCTTATAAGAAGAGGAGGAGACACTACACCTCTCTCTCTCCACCATGTGAGGATTCAGAGAGAAGGTGGCCATCTGCAAGCCAAGAAGAAACTCTCACCAGGAACTAAATTGGCCAGCACCTTGATCCTGGACTTCCCAGCCTCCAGAACTGTGAGAAATAAGTTCCTGATCTTTAAGCCATCTAGTATGTAGTACTTTTTTATGGCAGCCCAAACAAACTAATATAGGAGGTATGTCAAAGACTCAGGGGCCAGCTTTAAGGGCACCCACTGGCCAAATCTGGGACAATTTGAGCTTCAAAATGAATGAATTGACAGTACTGGATTACAATTCATTTAACAAAAATAAGACTCCGTTAATTCAAGTAAATAGGATGGAAGGCGCTTTCTACCCAAACATCTGGACTGTGCACTTCAAAAATGCAATGTCATAAAAGACAAAGCTGAGGAATTGCTTCAATTGAAGGAGATTAAAATGCAATCTGAGATCCTGGATTGGATCCTGGTTCAGAGAGAAAATAAACTGCTATAAAAGCATTATTAGGACAATTGTTGAAATTTGAATATTGTTTAATAGTATATTAAATAATAGTGTTGTATCAATGTTAAGTTACCTGAATTTGATGATGGTACTATGAGTCTATAAGGAATAAGTGGGTATGATGTCTGAAACTAACTCTAAAATAGTAGAAAAATAAAGGTAGACACACACACACACACACACACACACACACACACACACACACACACCCCACACCACACACGGAGACAGAGAAAGCAAGTAAAAGAAGCAAAAATGTTAAAACAGGTAAATCCAGGTGGGTTTAGAGAGTTAGTTCGTTGTACTATTTATAAAACTTCTGTTAAGTTTGAAATGATTTCAAAATAAAAGTAAAATTTAAAAACTCTTCAATTTCAAGGGATCCATGCAGGTACTAGGTAGACATAAACAAGACAAGCTCAAACTGAAAATTCACAAGTAAATAATTCTTTAACTACATTATGAAGCTCTAGCCAAAGGAAGATACATTGATTCACTCTTATGAACACATTTATTTAGCGATACTAATAATAGCTAACGTTTGTGAACACTTTATGTGTTTATATGCTTTCCATATTGGGGCAGATTGCATTTTCTAAATATGGCCACATGAACATATATTCTGTCCTATATGCTCTTCTTAAAATGTGATATTAACATTCTCCATCAAGAGGTGTATTTTCCTTATTCTTGAACCTATGCAGACCTTTAGCTGCCTTGACCACTACAATACCATGGAAGAGATGCTGCGTGACCTCTAAGGTGAGGTCATAAAATGTATCGAAACTTTTACCTTGTCTCTTGGATTGCTCGCTTAGAGGATAAGAAACAGCTATGCATAAAATGCAGTAGGAGCACACTTATGAGAAAAGAATCTGAGTAGAGCTTCACTAAGAGATTCCTGAGAACCCTTATTTGCCACCTCGACTAGCAAGGAAGCTGCCATAGGCTTACATGACTGCTGAACAAGCAGACGCCTGCCTGACCTTTCCCCAGATAATAACTATAATCTATAATTGTGTTTTAAGAAAACTTATTCACATGGCTTGATAATTGTGATATTATGATATAATAAGAAATATATATTTGGTCTTTTTTCCCAAGTTCCTGACACAGAGCTTTTAAAACCCTTGGAATTTCCTGAGTGATGGGGGCTGATACAAGTATCTTCTGTTATAATATTTGGTCTCTGTTTCTGGTTCCTGACACAGAGTTCCTAAAACCTTAGGAATTCCCTGAATAATAAGAGTGCCTTTAGTATACTAATGAGATGACTCTTGGCTGAGGGGTTCCTAGAAAGGAAGGATGGGGACTGGTTACCAGAAAGACCAAGTTTTTGTTTTTTTGGTTTTTTTTTTTTTTGCGGTACGCGGGCCTTTCACTGCTGTGGCCTCTCCCATTGTGTAGCACAGGCTCCGGACACGCAGGCTCAGCAGCCATGGCTCACGGGCCCAGCCACTCTGCGGCATGTGGGATCTTCCCGGACCGGGGCACGAACCCACGTCCCCTGCATCGGCAGGTGGACTCTCAACCACTGCACCACCAGGGAAGCCCAAGAAAGACCAACTTTTGATTAGAAGCTTGAACTTTCAGTCTCACCCCCAGACCTCTGGGGAGGGAAGAGGAGCTGGAGATTGAATTCACCACCGCACCACCAGGGAAGTCCCAAAACCCACAATTTTTGTCGGAAGTGTCATGCAGTAAAATCAGTTCACGATAATGCAATGGGTTAACACACTAGACATTCCTATCTAAGAATTTAAACTCAAACATTCTGCAAACAACACATAAAACTGAATATGATGCACTCCACCCCGCTTCCTGATATTGACACGAAGATAATGAACTGATTCGGCGCACATTGTTATACGCAGTAAAACCCGCCCTGATGTTTCCAGCAGTCCCCTCCTTTTATACCTTTGTCACCACTGCGGTTGCAATCAGCATGTAATAAATAACAACAATAGCTTTTCTCTCCAGTGCCTCATTTCCTTCTGCTTTCTAAATAATTTCAATTCTCTAAGACACGGCAGTTCTACGTTCTTCAAAACAGCACGTTAAAGACCCACACAAACCATCCGCTTCCCCAAGCATCCTTAACATTCAGAATTAAAGCACTTAGAACTTAAATACATGCCTCTGGACCCTTAATAGTCTGATGTCGCCTTGTGGAGCTTGTAAGTTCTTTGTCAAGGGCCTAGACATGCCATTGAAACACCGTTCCAGGACTTCCCTGGTGGCACAGTCGTTAAGAATCTGCCTGCCAATGCAGGGGACACGGGTTCGATCCCTGGTTGGGGATGATCCCACATGCTGTGGAGCAACTAAGCCCGTGCACCACAACTACTGAGCCTGCACTCTAGAGCCCGCGGGCCACAACTACTGAGCCCGCGTGCCTAGAGCCCGTGCTCCGCAACAAGAGAAGCCACCACAATGAGAAGCCCACGCAACGCAACGAAGAGTAGCCCCTGCTTGCCGCAACTAGAGAAAGCCTGTGCGCAGCAATGAAGTCCCAACGCAGCCAAAAATAAATAAATTTAATAAAAAAAAAAAAAAAAAAAGAAACACCACTCCCGCCCTGTGCACCTTATACAACTTTAAGAACAGAGTGTCATATTGAGATACTTGATTTACCAAATGATACTAAAATACTATTCTCTTCTATAATCCTATTTATGTTGATAACTTTTCTTTAACCCCGTACAAGAAACATTTGAAGGAAAATGTAAGTTTCCTACTCCCTAGTAAAAGAACTGGCCGGGTGAATGATGTATTACAGGGGGATGTCCCTGTCTCCTTGCTGACCCAGAGCTAACCTGTCACTTTATGGTCACTGGGCAGGCACCAGCCGCCAAAGGAGCACAGGACTGACATCCTTTACCAAGAATGTAGACAGCATCAGACATGCATATGAGCATAAAGGCTGGAATCAGGCAGAACGAGTTCAAAGCCCAGCTTTTCCTTGGGCGTGGGACCTTGGGTGATTTAACTTCCATAAACCTTAGTTTCGGTGTCTTCAAAATGGGGATATTAATCCACTTTCCTCACAGGGGTGCAGAGAGAATTAAACATGTAAAGCGTTTAGCACACTTACCTAAAAAGAGCTGGAGGAACATTGGTGGTGGTTCTCCAAAGGAAGGTAACCCTCTGCATGTTTGGGAGATGAAGAAAGGAAGATGTTTGTTCATTGTCCTATGGTCTCATCTTGCAGGTGAGAAGCATTTCTTTTGCTGATTTTTATTTCCCTCTGGCATATCTGAAAAAGTACAACCATACACAAAGCATGAACACTCAAGTCACAGGGGAAACCAGCTCTTGCCACTTCCTTTCTTTCAGCTGCTTTCTCTCTCCCTCAGCTCAACTCACTTCCAGATGAAGTCTGTATTGATTTCTCTCCTCTCTCCTTTAATGGTTGTAACACTTGGGAGAAATGCCCTCATTTGGTTTTCTTAGACGACTGTCCATAAACTCTTTAATTCAGCCAGTGTAAAAAATTTAATCAGACAAGTTAACTTTTTCAAACCAGGAAACAGTTCCAGTGCTGATGTTTCTCTCTGGGGCCATTCAGACATGAAAGTTATTGAACACAAGGCACTACTGTCAGCCTAACAGAGGGTAACAGCTTGAACTCACCAAGGACTCAATGAATTGTAGCATCTCCTAAAAAAATAAAAAAATAAAAATAAAATCCTATAACTAAAGGTAACACCCGTATCTCCTAGAAAAAAAACAGATGCTCCATCTTTAGAGACTTGTGTTGGAATACAACCTACAGTGCGTGGTGTGGAAGTGACTCATGTGTCTACTTGGACAAATCACTTAACCTCGGGGCTAACCAGATCAACGTCCTTGTCATTTGAGAGAAAAGAGATTAAAGATGGGTGTTCGGATCCTGGATGAAAACGTGGCTCTGTATTCGCTCCCCAGCTAATGGCTTTCCATCTTACCTCCAAATCACCTTTGGAATAACAGGGAATGTTAGCTGGGGAGCGAGACATTCCAAAAGGATTAAGAAGAGAGAACAAGGCGACATAATTTTGATCACTCCCAAATGACAGGCTTTTGTGTCAGGGCCTGGGCTTGAATTCTATGCAAAGACCTGATAACTAAATAACTTCAGATAATTACTGGATGAGTCATCCACACCAAATCCCTGCACTCTAATGATTCATTTTGAAAAGCTCCTAAACAAGCACCAACTCAGGGATCTTCCATTCCGATTCTCTTGCATTGAGAAAAGAATATGCTCTAGAGTTGCTAACCACTGGGCAGTGCGTGGGGTGAGGTCATGTTTGGAAGCAGAAGATGAACCAATAGAAAGGATTCATGGGGCTTTGGAAAAGCAAGTTTGAACGATGTGCTCCAATCAAAACCAGGAAAACATGTGGTTGTCTCTTACCCTTATGTTTTTGGCTGCCCTGTAGACCAGCTGCATCTTATTGCCTTACTGGCTACCCCAGGCCAATGATGGTTTTGAAGTCCCAGTCTCAATACTCCCTCCAATTAGAAAGAAAAAGGAAGGGGAGAGACCAGCACTAAGGGAGAACTATGAATTGCTGTCGTTTTTAAAAGCCTGTAACCCTGCCCTTTTACTAATCAGTCTTATACCTGGCATGATCATTTTTATAAGATACTGCTTCATTGGAATTTCAGCAAAGCAGTTCCAGTCTTCTCCATAATCCTGGCAAGAGAGAGTAAGGTGGGGAAAGACAAGAATCTCCAGCGGTGATAGGCAACCCTAATCTTCAGGATTCAAGTGATTCAGCCTGAGAGTTACAATCAGTGAAAGCTAAGAAAGCAGCTCCACGTTGCTGCTTCTCAAACGTGCCTGGAGATTAACATTAGTAGTTGAAAAGCAACACATATTTTCCTGCTGACTTTCTTTTATTCAACAAAGTAGGTATTTTCAATTGCCAATACCCACACCCCACTATCGGACTCATTAAAACTATTGCCATTTTGAATAAAGGAAAAAAGTTAATCTGTAAAAAATTTTATTTTTTGATACAAGCAAAGTAGGGTAGTTTTGTAATGGTTTATAGAATTTACTGCCTTGTATATATATTGAGCCAAAGTCATGAAAGCTCTATGTATTGGATGCTTGGTGTCATGTAGACATTTTGTCAAATCTCCAGGCTGACAGTATGAAAATAACCTTTCTTTTTAACCTCAGCAGCTGACTACTTAAGATCAAGTCCCAAAGAGTGAGTAGGAAGGGCACAGAATCAGTTCATTCCTCTAAGTTTAAACCACATGTGAGATTAAGAGGTGATCTCATTTGGGGAATCAAGCAAGGTGCAGCCCCATAACCATCCCATAAAGGTACAGTGAGTGTCGATCACCAAATGCGGGTGGTCTGGATTCTCTGTTAAAGCCAGCTACTAAAGGAAACAAGACCTCATGGCAACCCCTACTCCATGTCTAGAACTGGGGAAGACAGGAATGGGAACATATCCCAGTCAGATTGTCTGCGGTTGTTTAAAGAGATTCCCACTGGACATCAAACCCTGAATCATAAGAGAGAAAAGTCAGGTGCCTAGATGATCCAGGTAGAAAGGAACCTGGCTTCTTCACATTCTTGGACAGAACAGAGTAACTTCTTGTGGTAGTCTTGGGCCAAGTGTGATCATGAAATTCCACATCCCTCTAGCACTCTACTTTTCTAGGTACCTGGGCCTGGAAGAGATGCAGAAAAACATGTAAGCGCCTGAGGGTACATCTGGGACTACTAGGATTGGCTACAGCTAATGAGCAACCATTCCAGCTAGACCTCACTGGGACTGGAGAGATACACTGGTTTCAACACAATCAGGTTATGGCTCCAGCCAAAGATGCTGAGGTGAGAGAAAAACAGGAATACCAGGGGGAACAGGAAAGCTCAGAGGAGAATGAGGCACAAAGCTGGATGTATCAACCTCTCAAGAATGGCACCCGACAGCATGGCACGGAGTATGGCAGGCCTGATGAAGGCACACACTGAAGGAAAGAACAAGGGTGAAGCAGACGTGAAGATGAAAGCAAGACTCTCTCCAGGCTTCCTAAATCTACTGCACTAGAGCTGTGAGTGCTTATGACCATAATCTAGGTTGATTCCAAACTGGTTTGGGTTGAGTTGGTGAGTGAAGGACGATGAGTTCAGCTGGAAATACCAAGAAACTGGAGCAAGAGTCTCTTTTAGTTTAAATACGATAATGTAGAATTCAAAGGCAGATTTGTAAAATCTATCGTTTTTTTTTTAAGCACTTACCAGACATTCTGCAAAGCACATGACTTTATTCAATTATCCAACCATCCCACCAGACAGATATTAAGACACTTTACAGACAAGGCAATGAAGCTCAAAAAGGTTAAGAAACTTCTCCTCTCCACATCAAAAAAAAAGCCCTGTCTCTGTCTCCAAAGTCTGCCCCATTGCATGACACTAGTTTGCCTCATCAAGATATGGCCTCCAGTTCTAATGTTTCTATAATCCGGCCATGTAGTGTCAAAAAAGGCATTAAACTTCTTGAGGCTCCGGTTTATTCATTTATACTGTAAAGGGATGGAACTCCATGATCTCCACGATCTTCTCTATAACTTCCGTTCAGAGCTGTGACTCCACAAGGTGATAGGAGAAATACAGCAATGCTTCAGGCTCGGGATGGGAAAGAGCGTTAACCACCGAAGGACTGCGGATTATTAAAAATCACTCCCCCCGGGCATTATGGAGCTTGTCATGTACCACGATTAAGTGAATGGAGGGGGTTTGCATGTCCAGCAAATCCCTACCTGGTCTGCAATAAAATGTCCATCCCAGAGGGGAAGTGAACTTGCCTGGTTTATGAATTGCCAGAAGTGGCATTCCTCTCATGTTTTTACAGAGGGCCCTGGTGTTATAATTAAGGAGCCCCGTGGGTAGCCTCTGCTCTCTGCTAACTAAATGAATTCTGATGTGCTTGGATCAGGAGAAATGTGATTGTATGATATTTCTGACTTTTAGTGTTCCTATTCTTCCCTTGATATTTCAAATCAACCACCGCTTCCCTCAGCTCAGCTTTGATGATCTAATTTGAGCCTAATTGCTGAGCTCCCTGTGAGAAACCACCCAAGTGCTCTGAGTACAATTCTCCTTGCCTAGGAAATCAGCTTGCATAGGCATATCTCTCTTTATGCCCCTGAAAACTGAATAAGATGAAAAGAGTTTACAGTTCTTGCATAAGGGGCTTGAGACTGACCCAAGAATATTACCTGATAGTTGGGATTACAATATGTCATGGCAACAATAGAACATTTTGAAATTTTCTTCTTAAATTCTAAATAATTTTCCTAGGATAATCTAATACATCTTCCCAATACACTGGGAAGAACATTGGGTTTAGAATCAAAGAGACCTGAAGCCACATCTGAGCTCTGCAATTTACTAGACTTTGACCTTTGACATCACACTGAACTTCAATTTCCTTATCTGTCAAGTTCATCACTAATAGTCATTGTACAGAATTGTTGTGAAGTTGTGAGTTTGTGTTAAACCTCTGTATGATTCTGGCATGATGTTCTGAATAAAAGTAACAGCAGCCATTTATTAAACACCTGCTATATGCCAGGCTCTGGACCGAGAACTTCATGTACATCAACTAGAGAGGTCACAACAACCCTGCAAGGTGAGTCCTGTGTCACTAATTGTGTCTCACTGAAGAGAAGACTGAGGCATAAGAAGGCAAAACAATTGACACAAGGTCCTCCTGCCAGGTAAGCCACAACCCTGGGATGGTCACTGCATCTTGTTATTTTCACGTGCCAACAGAATAGATGGGAATCATAGATGTACAATTTGAAATCTTCGCTCTTCTGGAAACAGTGAACTCAATTCAGAGAAACAGTCTCATAAATGAAGAAAGAAAATGTTTCTAACGATATACTTGAGGAAAGGAAGGCGTAAAACTGCCCGTCATATACTCAATATTGTGACCTTGGATGGGTCCAAGTGTTACTTTGGCAGTTTGCAGGGAGATGGTTAAAGGGATAGAAAGAGGCACAATCATGGGACACAGGGATTCCACAGGGAATCGCCACGGGGGTTCAGCTGGAGCCCTGTGGTTGCCCACGTTTCCCTGGACCAATGCTTTCTACATGGGCCTTATCACAGGTCAAGTGGACTGTCCTTGCCTTTGTAGGAAGCATGGGAACTACAACCCATGAGACAATCTCTAAAGACAACTCAGTCATCAGGAAGGAAAAATACATTATACACTGATATTTGAAATGAATGCTGTTACACTCCCCTGAGCTGAAAGAGGTGTTAAGCAGGCAGGTTCACAGATTGCTTCCGGTACCATTTGGAACATCAGTTTCAAACTAAAACAACCTCACATTACAATTCCCTCTGGAAGCTCGAGGTCAATACCATGCCTCACATCCCTGACATCTTCAATCACTGTCCCAAAGATAAGCCCCTCCAGTCAGCAATCCTGCCTAACCAGACTAACACTTGGATCAGGGAGAACCAAATGCCCACATCTCCTGTTCACTCCCAAATCTTTCTGCTGTCTCTTCTAGAACCCCATTTCCTGATCATCAAAGTCCAGTGCATTTTCATCCTCCGAAAGTGAATCTTTCACCACATCTTTGCTGAACCCAAGCCTGGTCCTCCCCATGGGTACTCTTCTCTTCCACAGTCCTCACTAGGGGTGGCTTTTGGTCTCTCAAGCCTCACTTGACACGGGACTTAGAGGTGGGCCAGCATTCTCTTCAGGCTTGTGTCTTCTAGTTATACAATCCTAAATGCCTTTTTCTTATTGTCATCAACCAACCCCCTCACATTCATCCCCAAACCTGAAACAGCAGCTGATTCATATTCTCCTCTCCACCCCTAGCCTTACCATCACCCACGGTGGTTTCACAATCTATGTGCAGGCCCCTTAAAATGCCTTTACTCCCAATTCCTAAGCTTTCTCAATTCAATAACCTTCGATTCTACTCTAATTCTGTCACCTGCCTGTATAACCACACCTGGAAACTTGTCCCACAGAATTGCTTCACTGATGAAAACTTAATCACCAATATTCCGCAGCCTGACCACACAACCTACTTAAACTTCCTGCTCTGTCAATTCCTTTAAACTTGTTTTTCAACTTCATAAGAAAGAATGCTAGTCCTTTGACCCACTTCCCCATGCACCCATTTTCTCTGATCAGTAAGTTTCTTTCTGTCTTCACTTCCCTTCAGCCTAAATAAGCTCTTCAAACATTCTCTTATCAATAACTTTGATTTTCTCATTCCATTGCGCTTCCTCTAAAATCCTCAGCTTGAACCTGTACTCAAGCATCCAGGCGAGGCAGAATAAAAACTGTACAGCATGCTTCTACAAATCCATGACCTTCATCCTTAGCTACTGCCTCAATATGTTTCTAGATAGTTCTCTCTCACTATCATTCCCCACAAAGATTGCTTCCACTCTCTACCACACTCAGTTACCTATCCTCTTATTCCCAGGGGACACCCTTACCTCCGTCTTCACCAAGGACACAGAGGGATCAGGTAGGAATTACCTCACCTTCCAATCCTCTCCTCACTCCACTCACACAACCATTTCTTCATCACCACCTTCCCTTACCTCCTTTCTACCCAGTCCAGAGACTATATCTCAAACTCTTATCTCAAACTAATCCTCTAGCTCACTTCCTCTTAACCCTTTTTTACTACATTTCTACAACCCATGTGGCAAAGAAGAACCTGAAAAAGAAATGATAAAGTATTTTGAACTAAATGAAAATGAAAACAGAGCATATCAACATTTGTGGAGTTCTACTAAAGCATTTCTTGGGGGAAAATGTACAACATTAATCTTCTATATAAGAAAAGATCTCAAATCAATGACCTTAACTTTCACCTTAAGAAACTTCATATATCTTAAGAAACTAGATATATGAAGTGAAAAATATACCCAAAGTAAGCAGAAGAAAGAAAATAATAAAGATCAGAAAGGAAATCAGTGAAATAGAAAACAGAAAACAAAGAAAATCAATGAAATAAAAAATTGGCTCTTGAGAAGAACAATGAAATTGATAAACCTCTACACAGACTGCAGAAGGAGAAGAACATCAACAATAACGAGAGAGAGAGAAGACATAAATTGCCAATCTCAGGAATAAGAGATGTGACATCATTACTGATTCTACTTATTTTTTAAAGGAGTTAATATGTTATCAAGAACTTTATAGCAGGGCTTCCCTGGTGGCGCAGTGGTTGAG
Organism: Phocoena phocoena; assembly: GCF_963924675.1. Taxonomy (NCBI): domain Eukaryota; kingdom Metazoa; phylum Chordata; class Mammalia; order Artiodactyla; family Phocoenidae; genus Phocoena; species Phocoena phocoena. The sequence continues at coordinate 42,477,447 of NC_089229.1, read as the reverse complement.
AGTCTGCCTGCTGATGCAGGGGACACAGGTTCGTGCCCTGGTCTGGGAAGATCCCACATGCCGCGGAGCGGCTGGGCCCGTGAGTCATGGCCGCTGAGCCTGCGCGTCCGGAGCCTGTGCTCCGAAACAGGAGAGGCCACAACAGTGAGAGGCCCGCGTACCACAAAAAAAAAAAAAAAAAAAAAAAAAGAACTTTATATCAATAATTTTGACAACTTAAACAAAATGTGAAGAGTCCTTGAAGATAAAACCTACCAAAGCTCACTTAAAGAAACAGATAACCTGTATAGCCATATATCTACTTAAGAAATTGAAGTGTTGTTCAAAATCTTCCCACAAAGAAAGCTCCAGGCCCAGATGGCTTCACTGGTGAATTCTTCCAAACATGTAAGGAAGAAATAATACCATTTTATGCAAACTCTTCCAGAAAATGGAAAAGAAAGAAATACTTACCGATTTGTTCTATGAAGCCGAGAATTACCATAATACCAAAACCAGACAAAGACATTACAAGAAATGGAAAACTACAGTGCAGTATTTCTCACGAACATAGATAGTTTCTGTTTTAAAAGCAAAAATTTGGCCATATGTTTAATTTACTGCTGTCATTTTTACTCTCTCATGCCAACTGGACCGGTATCACACATTTTCTATAAACAGATACATTGAATATTTTATGATTTCTGTGGTTGTGACAGTTTTACTATTACCCAACTCAACCGAGCTCTGGGTGCTTTTTGTTAAGCACCAAACTTAGAAGGAAAAGGAAAAACCAGAGAAATAGAGTTAACTTCCCTAAATCCTCACCCCTTAATTTTTAATTATTATCATATATAAAACTACAAAAATGTCTAACAGTTTATCCTGTGTTATGACATGACAAACATGGATTGTGTGTAGATTCCTTTGATTATATTCCTGGCTTTAGCAAATTCCACAAATATCATATGCAGAGCAGAATGTTCCTTTATTAAAAAGACATAATCTTTCTTTAGAACATTTAGTAATCTTTGAATTGATTCATGAGCTTTTGCTGTTCCTTGGTACACTTAAATCTCTTCATCCAAAAGAAGATCAGTAAAAGCTGTCATTAATTGCATGATTATTAAGTAATCTCTTAAGCATCTTAGTTATTCTTATAACAACCACATGAGGTTTTATTTTCATCTTTATAGAAGAGGAAATGAGTTTAGAGAAACCAAATACTTGTCTAATTTCACACAGTTATTAATTGGTAGTGCTGAACTTGAACTGAAGCCTGTCTAATTTCAGAGCTGAAATTTGAGTTTTTAATAACAATGCATATTTTGCCTCCTCAAATGTACCTATCTTACGTACAAGAGAGTTTTTCTGCCCACAACTTCTTGCTCCTCCTTCTAAATGGAGGCGTTTAAAATGGAGGCGTTTCTGCTGCCATGAGGCAATGAACTTAAGATAATTTTTCAATGTTCAAATAATGAGCTAAATTCTAAAATAAATGTCAAATCATAAAGTTCAAGTGTTTTAACTCAATAGACGATACCTCTCTTTCCCAATTTGTAAAATATTTTTACTGATCTCTATTTCTATTGCCTTTAGCCATTTGTATAACTTAGTTTCAGCATATTTGGAGCACACAGTTAAGTATCTCTGAATAAGCAAAAACAATGGTTATTCATTGGGAATTGAAAGAATTTCATAAACGTCATTGACAGTAATCATAATAAAAATAAAATTTCATTAATCTTCACACCTAAAAGTATCATATATTTTATAGGTTCACTGTTGGAAAGTGTAAATAATGTGATATGGCATGCAATAAAATAATACAGGCATTTTTCTGCTATTCCAGTAGCTGACATATTGCACGGTAATTGCGAAAATACCTAATTCCTTTGCAAATCAACCTTTATTGCCTCTGGTGCAGCTTTAGTTTCATTAACAATATTGAAAAATTATCTAAGTAAAAATAACAACATATAACATTAAAATGTAAAATATCAGGTTAACATCACCGGTAAAATATGTAGTTATTAAAAATGTAACTGCTTTTGGGGCTTCGCTGGTGGCTCAGTGGTTAAGAATCTGCCTGCCAGTGCTGGGGACACGGGTTCAAGCCCTGGTCTGGGAAGATCCCACATGCCACGGAGCAACTAAGCCCATGTGCCACAACTACTGAGCCTGCACTCTAAAGCCTACGAGCCACAACTACTGAGCCCACGTGCCACAACTACTGAAGCCTGTGCACCCTAGAGCCCGTGCTCCGCAACAAGAGAAGCCAGCGCAATGAGAAGCCCGTGTACCGCAATGGAGAGTAGCCTCCACTGGCCACAACTAGAGAAAGCCCACGAGCAGCAATGACGACCCAAAGCAGCCAAACATGAATAAATAAATAAAATAAATTTATAAAAATAAATTTTAAAAATGTAACTGCTTTTATAGGGCAAACTTATATTTCTCAACCACATTCATAAATGCACATCTAATTGTTCATATTTCATGTCAAAGGTATCATCAGATAAGCCTTGGAAATAACGAAGAAGAAGAAGAATATATTTCAATTAGGGGCCTGAGAGAGGGTTACACAGACCCCTCTATCAGGGTACAGTTCAGTCACAGAGCTTTGGGGTTTTTCCTCAACTGCTCTATCTTTTGGTCCCACTAATGCTAAACATTATTGCTATTGGCAGCCCAGCATTTGCTCTCTCAAGAGGAGAAATGTGATATAGGTGGCATGCCAACTCACTCTGTAGATTTTCTAAATTCCAATTGAGCCATGCTCTCCAGACTGGGCTTTGGATATGTGAACTGTTATCAAGTAGGAAGTAAGATAAAACATTGGGCTAAGTTCACTTTAGGCCACTGACTTATCTGAATCCCTATTCCCAGACAAGGCAGCACAAGGCAATCCTACTCTCCACTGTTCTCAGGATTCTTACTTGAGTGTGTCATTTTATCCCTTCTTGGCTACTAGGCAACATAAAATCCGTAAAATTCCCTGCAGTTTCTTCTACAGCACATACAGGCATCTTCAGTGCCCAACCATCTGCTTTGTGGAGGCGATTTGAGAAAAAAAGAAAAAAATGATATGATGAATAGGTGAGTATGATTGATAGGAAGCTTCATTTCGTAAAGGGTTAGAGTAGTTTCCGGACCTTCAGAAGAGAGCTGCCCTGAGAAAGCATTCAGCCTGTGGACCAAGCTCGCATCTTTAAAGAACGACCCTCTTGAGTTAGGGTTCTCCATGACTCCCAAGTCTTCACGTGTTGCGATTAAACATGTCATCGTCCATGGTGGATGAACAGAATTTAACAAGGGTCAGCCAGATCCCCAAGGTTAGGGGAAAAAATATCACACTGAAATTAACTCTTGCAGACACATCAGAAACACTCTAGGCAGAACAGCAGTTTCTGGACAGGAAATTAAGAAAACCTACATTTTAATACTGCCTGCCATGAGCAAAAGAATGAGGAGGAAGGGCCGGGGTAGGAAGAGGTCAGGTAGCAGGTATCTTTCAAGCCTTTATAAATAAAATGTAAAGATTATTCTCCCTAGTGTTATCTAAAATTTGGATATATGTGTGCCCTTTTAAGCACATCTCTGGAACCAACATCTAAAGAATGTTAGAGTATTCATTTTATTCTACTGTCTTGTGTGAAGTCGACATAAAACAAAATGGCTTTTTTCGTGAATGAAATGGTAATAGTAATAACAGCCACCATCTATCAAGTGCTTACTACTTGCCAGGCACAAAGCTAAACACTTTATATACATCAGCAAACATATGAGGTAGTTACTCATGTTACCACCATTTCACAAGTGAGAGGCTGGGGCTCAGAGAGAGAAGCCAGTTCCTCCTCCCCATCAGTGCCTGATTCAAGCATCTTCTCTGAGAAGCCTTTCTGCTTATGGCCTTGCCCCCTCCAGGCTTCCTTGATCACTCCCTCCCTGAAGCTGCACTACACCCAGCATATTCCCCCTCCGTGGTACCTACCACACACCGTATAATAATTATTTGTCTGTACATCTGTATCCCCAGCAACACCGAGCTCCTAGAGGGCAACAACACTGTCTTGCGCTTTTGTATTCACAGCATGTGTTATGCTGCTTGATAATGCACAGTAGGGACTCAAGAAATGCGTATGAATGTATGAGTGATGAATGGATGGAAAAGATCAACATTTAAAAAAATGAAGCATCATTGGAAAAGGACCGAACAGTGAAGGAATACTGGAATAATGAAGCCGAGCAGGACCCTGTGGGGCTCCTGGGCACAGGAGCCTTTCAAACAGTTGCTAATCAGGGAAGGGAGGGGATGCAGAGACAAGGGAGGAGCAGTCAGGAAACAACAGTGCAGCCTTGGGGCAGGGTCCTGGTTCCACCTCAAGGGATACACACAACAGTATCTTCGAGCTCTTTACAGAACTAAACCCCCCCAAAAATGGAAGATGCTAGCATTCTTCATTGCAGAAAAGACCACCTGAGGCCAGATTAAAGGAACCAGAGAAGCTCATCAAGAGACTGCCTGAGATCAGATTAAAGGAGTGCAGACCCTGCACACACGCTAATCCTTATCAGCAACCCCACCCTTGAACCATTGTTATAAAACTCCTCACCAAATCCTCCCAGGTTGGGATGCACAGTTTTCAGGGCACAAGCCCACTGTGTCCACCTTTGCCTGGCAAAGCGATAAAGCTATTCTTTTCTACTTCACCCAAAACTCTGTCTCTGAGATTCAATTCAGCACCAGTGCACAGAGGTCGAGCTTTGGGCATCAATAATGTGAGGAAACATATCCAAGAATTATTCTAACACTTACCTTAGATTTGAGGTACTCAAACTGCCCTCTCCCAGTTCTCCTATCTGTTGGAATAGCCAGTAAGTAACATGCTTCTCAAACAGAATAGCACAGGGCTGCAAGGCATGGTGGGAAGAGTATCAGATTTAGAGACCAACTTGAGTTTGAGACCTGACTCTACTGACCTTGGGCAAATCAACTGACCACCTGAGCTGCCTTTTCTCATCTGTGACATAGGATCATCCCTACCCATGCATCTATCTCATAGTTCACGTAGTGATTTAGAAAGATCATAATGTATATGTGAATACATTTAATAGGTGTAAAGAATAACACAAATGTTAATGACTATAATGGACAGACATTATGAAAGACTTAACACTCTGGCTAACTTCTGGTCATGCCGCATGGGAAGACAGATGGGAACTAGGTTCTATAGATCAACCACTCAGTGCCAGGCACTGTGGAAGCAATTTACGTACACAATCTCACTTAAGTCTCCCACCAGCCCTGGGAAGTGCAGATGCTATCGTGTTAACTTTACAAATGAGGAAAGTGAGTGTTGAGCAGTTGGGTGAATTATCCAAAGCTATTTGAACAGGGCCAGGCTGCGAACTGGTGTCACGTCTTATTGATTTTGAAACATGATATTTTCATCAACATCCTGCTGCCTTCATGGAACATCAATGGTCACTGTACAGAAGTATCTAGTAATTGGAACTTATTCTGCATCTGTCAGGATGCAGAAAAACTTTGAATATTTCTTATAATCTATTGGTACCTTTCAAACTGGAGTTTTTGAGACTGAATCAGTCCTTTTATTTAGAGTTTAAGAGGGGCCATACATGACAGCACCCTGCCCTGCACAAGCTCAGAACCAACAGAGAGACAGACACAGACTAGAGACCAATAGAGATCACAGTGCACTTACTATAGAGCGGGACCGAAGGGTGTGTTTGACTCCTTGTGTGCTGCCCCATGAAACGGCCTCATCCACCCCAGTCACGGGCATCAGTCGATACCCACAGGCCATGCCAGAGCAGACAGCTCACCGTGTGGCAGCCAGCAGATGGGACTGCACCTTTTTGTGGACAGATGGATGGAATAAGAGAGACATGCAGGAGCTTAGCACGCTCAGTTCTTCCTCTCAAACTGATCAATCAACTAAGTCCCACTCTGGTGAGCATGAGTGAAGAGGCCGAGAGAACCGGGAAGAATCCCTCCCAAGAGCTGCCTTCCTAGAGCCTGGAGTGGATTTCCTGTCTCTCTATGGAAATATGATGAGTGTGGAATGGAACCATTTTTGGATTTGGGGGTTTTCTGTTTTAAAAATGTGGTGGGAGGGTCTCTTCTGGAAATCTAGGCCAATGAGGACTGATTTACTCTTTTAGTTACACTAATCGGAAATAACGAAGAGAGAACTCAGGGCATAACACACAGCTGCTTGAAGAGTCTATTCAATATGTCAGCCCAATTTAGGGGATGACTCCTGCCCTCAAGTGTCAAAGGCAAATTTTCTTAAAGGACAACTGAGATTCAGACAAATTGTTTCCCTGTCTACACCCACAACATATATGAATAAACTTCTTCTGAACCAGCCAACATCCCTTTTGCTACTTCCCTTTAGCCAGCCGAGCCTGTAGTCAGAATGTGACTGTATCTCACTGTGTTGTGGAATGTTGGCCAGGCAATGCATATGTATCTATTAAACACCTGCTATTTGCCAGGCAGTAAGAAAACAGACAGAGCCTCTCTGGGAGCCTCCCTTCTGGTGAGGGAGAGATGGACAATAAGCATGTAAGCAAACAAGATATTTTATGATACTGATAAGCACTAGGAGGAAGAGAAATAGGATATGATAAAGAGGGGCCCTCAGTCGCTGTATGCATGATGAGAAGTTGACAGCAATATGAAGATCAGGAGAAGAACAGTCAGGCAGAAGGATATAGCAGATCTGGAGACGGGCATGAGCTTGATGTCTTTTCAAGAGGTGGGGGAAAAAAAGGCCAAAATCGGCCAGAGAGACAGGAATGAGAGGGAATGCAGGGCGATAAGGCCAGAGAGGGAGCCAGGAACTGGATCTTGTAAGACTTGTGGACAATGTGAAAGAGTTTCGATGTTATTCTTGGTATAATGGGAAGACATTGAAGGGTTCGACCAGGAAGTATCTTGGTATGATGTACACGTGATCACTCTTGATGCTGTGAAAAGCACCAACTGTGGGTGGGCAGAAGTAGAAGCAAGATCAACTGGTAGCTTGGACCACAGCTTGGAGCTTAGAGCTGATGAAAAGTGATACAATTCAGGATATATTTAAGAGGTGGTAGTGATGGGAGATTCTGACAAATTTGATGTGAGTGTGAGAAAAAGAGGGAAAGGAGAGATGACTCCTAGATGTGGGGCCTGAATAAACAATGCGGCTATTGACCACCATGGAGAAGACTTGAGAGGTGTGGGCCAGGGATGGGGGTGAAATCACCTGGCTTTTGGCCATATTAAATTTGAGGTGTCTGTCAGACATCCAAGAGGAGATGTCAAGAAGACCAATGAACATATGAGGCAGACTTAAGGAAGAATTCTGGGTTGGAAGTATATACGCTGCGAGTCACTGGGACCTGGTAAAATCAGTTCAAGAGAGAAGAAAGAAAAGAAACAGCTCTGGGAAACTCCAATATTTTACAGGCTTGTAGAGAAGAGCCTGCAAAAGAGACAGATGGAAAGGTTTCTTTGAGTATGATGATAAGGAGCCCTAGGCAAGACTGTGTTCTGAGGAGGACACAGTCAACGGTGTCAAGTGCTTCAGTATAAGAGAAGGGCAGATAACTGGCCATGGGTTTATCAATACATACGTAGTCCTGGTGACCCTGATGTGAACTGTTGCAGTAGAGTTGGGGGACACAGGCCAGTGGGCTTCTAAAGTCTTCCCATCTTTGGATTCTATGATTTTGATGACCTGCGCCAGGCTATAAATACCTTCTCCTTCACTTATCCCCGAAGCTTCCCTTAGGGACTCTTTCTGCTGTCCTCACTTTCCCACCTAATTCAAAACAAATAGCAATTCTACCTGAAGGAAAGGTCAATAAAATGAAATGGTGCAATCCGTGAAACTTATCCCTAGGTTTTCCAAAAATTCATCAACAATTCTTCTAAGTGCCATAGGAATGCCTTGGTGGAACCAAGTGTTTACGTTGTTTTCTCAGATTTCACTACATGAATTACCTCACTCAACAGTAGGCGTTGGAGGTCTGGTCTACCAAGCTCTCTTTAGCTCCACTTATAATCTACCACAGATCATTCATTCCTGGTTTCATATCACTCTTGGAGATGAATCAGCTTTTCAAGTGGAGGGGAGGTAGCATCATTTTATTAAGTAAGAGTTATTGATAACATTCCATTTATGCAAAGTTTGCTATGTGTAAGGGATTGCTATTAGTTTCACACCTTGGAAAAAGAAAGAAGTGTATGTTTATGTGTGTGCCTGTGTGCACATACGCACATACAAACTCATAGACACTGTTAATCCTATATAGGTCAGTGTGAATCTGATGCAGTGGTTCTCAATTAGGAAGGAGGGTAATCTTGTCCCCCAGGGGACATTTGGCAACATCTGGAGACATTTTTGGCTGTCATATTGGAGGATGTAACTGGCACCTAGAGGGTGGAGACTGAGGTTGCTGCTGACCATTCTACAACACACAGGGCAGCCTCCTCCACAACAGAGCATTTACTGACCCCAAATGTCAGGACTGTTGAGGTTGAGAAGCCCTCACATCATGATGGAAGGGCAGAGAGCACCAACCTGAAGGAATATTCCATAGACAGTGCACATGGTACAGCAACTTTACTGACCTGGTCAGATCTGTCAATATAACTGATCTGTAACGTAATCACTGGTCTGCTACGAACTGTGGGTGTGAGACACAGGCAATGATATACTTCGCTAATTTACACAGCTACCTGTGTTAGCTGGTGTCTACAGAAGATCATTTTCTAAATTTAAAATGTCAACTTAATATATCTCATTCTAGTCTAGCTTCCCTCAAACCTCATGAAATGGAGCTACCAGCCTTGCCTGTGGACTCAGTTTTCTCTTTTCTAATTCAGATGGCCTTCCGTTATTACCTGCACGCCCCGGGGCTGACTTTAGTATTAAAGATCTCACCACCAATTAAATGCCACCAACCCTCTAGCAGGCCTCTAATGAGTCTTCTATCCTCCCCATGCCAGGCAGAGGAGGGACTAACCCTAACAATGCCAGATGAGAGGACAAGTGACCAAAGTTAAATGATCAACTAATACACAAAAGGTCTGGCAATATCTTACAGGAGCTGTAATACCTACTTCCTTCCAGGACCCATCAGTGGCTGTATTTGGCAAAACCCACAAACTTTCTTCAAAAAAATGCCTCTTGAGGCTCAAATGCCAGTCAAAAGTCAAACTGACCTAAATTTAGTAAAGAGTGTATTCTCTAACCTCAGGGTCAACTAAATATCTAGTCTTCTTTCCACAGTATGACCAAGCCTTTTATCCTGTACTTGTTGGGGAAGGACTTATTTAAACGATATTCATATTACATTCTTTTTTTTTTTTTTGCGGTACGCAGGCCTCTCGCTGTTGTGGCCTCTCCCGTTGCGGAGCACAGGCTCCGGACGCCCAGCTGCTCCGCGGCACGTGGGATCTTCCCGGACCGGGACACGAACCTGTGTCCCCTGCATCGGCAGGCGGACTCTCAACCACTGCGCCACCAGGGAAGCCCCATATTATATTCTTAAAATAAACCTGAGCCTAGAGAAAAAATATAACCACCTTCAACAGCAAAACACTGCAGAGCTGCTGAGTGGAGAAGCTTACCATAATCAGAGAAACGGCTTGGGTTTCAATTTAATTCTTATTTGCTCAAAGGCCAAAGGAAGTTTTCTATGAGGAGAATGAGGTCATTCTTCACAGAAAGGGATCACTGTCTCAAAATTCATATGACCGGGAAACACAAGGCTAATAGAATGAGACGTTTCAGAAATGAGAACTAAAATAAAGTGGGCTTAAGAGATGACAAACCTGTACGTGTGACTTAAGCACACAGAGATATACTGACAGCATACTGTGGAATCTTTGCTTTTCTTCCAGGAAAAGGCCATCTTCTCATACTTAGTGCAACCCCATACCGAAGCGCCCCCAGTGCTGCACATGAATGGGGCGCTTCCAAACACACAACATGGGAACCCCAGCAGCCTGGCTCTTCAGGACTTGTTCGGTACCAGAGGGGAGGCAAGTACCCACATGGTGGGGTTCTGAAATGGATTAGGGCACTTATCCCAAGTTATCACAAATATAAGGAAACAGACAATAACTTGCAAGGAGAGGAAACAGAGATGCCACAAAATCAGTGTGTTGATTTGTTTCCATCTTGGTTCTTGCCTTGCCTACTTTTCAACTCACACAGATGTGCTGTATAGCATGGGGATAAAGCACATGGGCCAGGTCCAGCTTTACCTTGTCCCAGCCATTTGACTGTAGGCAAGTCACTTGTCTGTCTGTTACTGAGTTTCCCCATCTTTAAAATGATGACTAATAGTGATAATGGCCACCTAGGGCCATTGTCATTGTTTAAAAAAAGTAATATTAGTTTGGGCTTAGCAGAGGGCCTAACACTTGGTAAGTTGATGAATATTAATCGCTATGGCCCACAATTTGGATTCAAAGATTCAAAGAGCAAAATTTTAGATCTCAAAGATGATTTAATTCAGATCCATTTTAGGAAATAGGAGCTCAGAGAATTTATGTGATGTATCCATGGTTACACAGCTAGTTAGCAATGAGATGAGATTAAAACCCAGGTGCCTTGACCCCTAGACCAGTTATTTTAGGGGGAAAAAGAAGAAGAATGGTGTACATGCGTTTGAAGAAATATGTTAGTTGGTTCTCCTGCCAGAGAAATTATGGATACTTCCATGCAGTAGAAGCACGTCTTTTAAAGTCTGCTGTCTGCACTCATTCAGCCAGACCATGCTTTAGTTGCAGGGGAAACAGCTGGTCCAGCCCAGACTTGTCACACTGTCACCCCGAGCCTCTAAACAAGCCATTATCTGGCAACAGCAGATTGGGACCATCTGTCACCGCAGGGCACATATGGCCCCACTAGATTGTAAGAATAAGGTTGTCACAAAAGGTCATTAACTATGCATCACTTTTCTGTGATGAGCTCTAAGCAGGCACAATGATCTTCCCATTTTATCTCAATGTCTCTAACTCTCTCCAGCACTTGGAGAAACTGAGGGCAAATAAATCAGGAGTCTTCCTGCCATGGTTCCTGGTCAATCCCAGAAAGGGTTCCATTCATTTACTTTGGCCAGTCTGTTCTTTTTAAAATATGTTTCACATTTTCTTCATAAAGAATCCCAGAAGGAGTGAAGGTTTGTAAACAGTGCCTGATACATCGTAAAGACTGGGTTTGCATTAAATATACATAAGAAAAGTAGAAAAACAAGGGTGAGCTAGGCCAACTACTTGGAGTAGATGACACTGGAACAACAGAGAACACAGACAAGAAAGAATCATACTCTTCTTTTTTACAAGGACCATTACTAGGCACTAAGAATTAGGTGCACTAAAAACAAAAAAGCTCAGATACATGGATAGTGCTTTTAAAATACGGTGGCAGGGACTTCCCTGGTGGTCCAGTGGGTAAGACTCCATGCTCCCAATGCAGGGGGCCCAGGTCTGATCCCTGGTCAGGGAACTAGATCCTACATGCATGCCACAACTAAGAGTCCAAATGCCGCAACTAGGAAGTCCGCAGGCCGCAACTAAAGATCCTACATGCTGCAAAGAAGATCCCACGTTCTGCAACTAAGATCTGGTGCAGTCAAAATAAATAAATAAATAATATGTTAAAAAATAAAATATGGTGGCAGATTCTTTGGTATTTCTTCGGTAGTGAGGTAATTCCTATGTGTTGTCACTTTGAATATGGGCAGGCTGCTTCAACTAATAGAGTGTGACAAAAGTGATGCTAGATGACTTGGGAGGCTAGATTATAAAAGACCATGTAGCATCTGCCTTATTTGTAGGTACCCTTACTCTTGAAGCCCTATCCCACCTTGTAAGAGGTCTCCATGATTCGAAGCCTCGATGCTATGAGGAAGCCCAAGCCACAGGTAGGGGCCATAAACAGGTTCTCCAGGTGACAGTCCTGTCTGAACCCAGCCTTCAAGTCATGCCTGCCCGGACACCAGACATGTGAGTGAAGAGTTTCTAGAGAGTTCTAGCTCCCAGCCACTCCCAGGCAGTCCTGTCTTTCCAGCCGAGCCCCAGACATTGTAGGGCAGAGACAAAGCCATTATTACTCTGCCCTGTTTGAATTCCTGACCCACAGACTCTATGGGTGGAATAAAATGGCTGTTGTTTTCTACTTCTAATTTTGGTGTGATTTATTATACAGCAGCAGATAACCAGAACAGAATTAATAAGATAGTGAAAGCATCCCTGACTATTTTTAAGGAATGTAATGAGAAGGAGAAAGAGAATTAGTTCTCCACTGCCCCATGCTTCAGATGTGACCTCATTTAACCCGCACAGAAGTCCTGTGGGTTAGGAGTTAGTATTCCCATCACTTAGGTGAGGAAACTGAAGCTCTGGGGGATTTAAAACAACTTGCCCAGGGATGAAGCAGAAATCTGCACCTGGGACTGTTTGACTCCATAGACCTTTCTGCCACATCTCATTCCGGCTCAAGTGTCCACATTCAGCCACATCCTATAGCCCAGAAATCTCACGACCACTGTAAATAAAATCAGCTTTCATGTTTAACAAGTAGTTACTTTTTGAGCACCACTGTATACCAGGCATTGTGCCAAGCACTCATACTAGTGAGTAAAATAAACTCACATCTGCTCCTTTCTTCCAAGCTCACAGCCATCCTTGTTCACCCTCCCTTTTCTGCACCCCGGTTAGTTTTTGAAAATCCACATCTCTCAGATACTCCCCTGATTAAACTCTTTCGGGAGTGTCTCCCTCCCCTGCACCATGGTGATTCACCAACCTGGTCCAGTGACCAGTGTCAAGGCTGGTGGTATGAAACTCAGCCAAGGAGCGCTGTATACAGATGCTCCAGCTTCACGTCTGCAGAATCTGATTCAGTAAGTCTATATATATTCTCAAAGTTCCCCAGTGATTCTCTCTTTTTTTTTTTTTTTGTGGTACACGGGCCTCTCACTGTTGTGGCCTCTCCCGTTGCGGAGCACAGGCTCCGGACGCGCAGGCTCAGGCGGCCGTGGCTCACGGGCCCAGCCGCTCCGCGGCATGTGGGATCCTCCTGGACCAGGGCACGAACCCGTGTCCCCTGCATAGGCAGGCGGACTCTCAACCACTGAGCCACCAGGGAAGCCCCCCAGTGATTCTTACATGCAGTCACATTGGAAAACAGCGGCCAAGAGAATAACATCCAAACTCCTTCATGTCGCGTGTGAAATCCAGCATATTCTGCCTTCTACCAATTTCTCTCACCTCACCTTCTGCCACTCCTGCACCCGCTGCTTCACTTGGCAAACATGTGCTCTGAGGCCTCACGGTCTCTCTGTATGCTGTGCCTTATACCAGGAAGGTACTTCCCCCAAGGAGTGGTCTGGTGAAAGCCTCTCCGCTTCAGCGAACTGTCCCTGACTCTCCCCCTTACAAACATCACTGGTGCCCTTTCCCTGAGTCTACTGCCCCCTGTATCCACCTCCAATCACTTAACTCATGTCTAAGTGATGTGCTAAAGCCAGGGACCCAGGCTTATTCACTTTAGTATCTCCACTGTTAGCACAGTGCCCCGTTTATCAAAGATATTCAACAAATGTTTGCTGAATGAATAACCCAATGTGTTTCCTTTCAGCTTTAGCTGCCAAGAAACTCAAAGCCAAACCCTGTTACCAAGTATAGTAATTAACTCATCCCAGGTGCCTGGTAACATCTGCTCCCTGTTTCTCTGAGATGGTCTCTGTTCTCTTTTTAGCCATAACTGTCCTATTTTACATTAGGTTTAATTTCCATGCTGTTTCAAATCCTTTTAAAAGAAGGTGTGGTATACATTTTGAATAAATCAACAGATATGTAAGTTTCTCAAAAGACACCTGGGTTATACCTATAGCATAGGGGTAAGGGGGAAAATTTACGGAAAAATATATCACACTTCTCAAATCTAATGACTGATACTTCTGCATGTTTTCTTGAATGAATCAAAATAGAGAACTATAAGGAAATAGCCACTCAGATGAATGTTTATTCATTCAACAAATAGTTACCGAGCATCTATTTTACACAAGGCACCTTGGCTGACACGGGAAACAAAAACATGATTAAGATCCCAGGAATCAAAAAGCTTATTGCACTGTATGCCAGATGAGACTGGTACATAAATACAATCTTGCAAATTATAAAACGTTAATGTCTCTATTAAGGGTGCAAGAAGAGAGAGTATTTCTACCTGTAGGGATCAGAAACGGCTGCACGGGAGGCCATACCATCTCTGACCTGGGCCTTGAAGGTGACCAGGATTTAGACATGTAGAGAGACAGAGGCAGGCATTCCAGGATGAAGAAATAACATGAGAATGTACAGCAAACTATGATTTGGCTGGATAATGACATCTAACATTTCTTGTGCTCTTACTATACACCAGGCGTTATATAATATTACATGGCTTATTATTTTTCTAAATCTTCAAATAACTCCATGGGTTAAGCAAACAAGGTTTAGAAATTATGTGAATTGCCCAAGGTCACACAACCAGAAATTGGCAGAGCTGAGATTCAATCAAGGCAGACTCTAGGGCTTTATGCTTATATGCTCCCAGACACTAACTCAAGGAGCAAAGATTTGAACGTGGGAGTAGCAAAGGATGAGACCAGAAAGAGAGGCTGGGGGGTAGATGGCAGAGGACTCCCAAGCCACGATAAGTAGCGTGATCTTGATTCTGTTAGCAGTACAGAGCAACGGATGACTTAGAATAAAAAATACGACACATTTTACAGGCTTTAAGCAGTTATCGTATGTAGTAATAAATTAATCAATGAATGAACTTTGTAGGTTAGATTAGCCAAGCAGTGGTATATATAACAGATTGAAGGAGAGAGAGACTGAAATAATGAAACCAATAAATAATGTTTAGAAAGAGGTAACAGGGACTTAACTAGACAGTGATCATGGGAGAGAAAAGAAAGAGCAAACATGGAGACTGATCAGACATGGAATAATGTCATGTACCTGAGAAACTGGAAGGACAACCATGTCATTCAGAGAAAGAAGCAATGAAATAAATACTGTAGGTGTGTGGGCAGGAGATTCAGGGGCTAGCAGGACTGCCCCCCCCCTCCCCACAATGGAGCTGTTCTGCAGGATGAGGACTCAGAAGGGAGGTCAGAGGAAAGGATGGAATTGGGAGTCATCCACGTAGAGGAAACCATCAAAACCATGACATGAAGGAAACTGCCCAGACCAAGTATATAAAAATAAAAATATCTTAAACGTAACATTAAGAAATACAGTGTTCAGATGGCCAAACGGCACATGAAAAGATGCTCAACATCGCTAATGATCAGAGAAATGCAAATCAAAAGTACAATGAGGGCTTCCCTGGTGGCGCAGTGGTTGGGAGTCCACCTGCAGATGCAGGGGACACAGGTTCGTGCCCCGGTCCGGGAAGATCCCACATGCCGTGGAGCAGCTGGGCCCGTGAGCCACGGCCGCTGAGCCTGCACATCCAGAGCCTGTGCTCCGCAACAGGAGAGGCCACAACAGTGAGAGGCCCGTGTACCGCAAAACAAAAAATTTTTAAAACGTACAATGAAGTATCACCTCACACCAGTCAGAACGGCCATCATCAAAAATTCTACACACAATAAATACTGGAGAAGGTGTGGAGAAAAGGGAACCCTCCTACACCATTGGTGGGAATGTAAATTGGTAACAACCACTAGAGAGAACAGTATGGAGAGTTCCTTAAAAAACTAAAAATAGAGCTACCATATGATCCTACAATCCCATTCCTTGGCATATATTCAGAGAAAACTGTAATTCAAAAACATATAGGCACCCCAATGTCCACAGCAGCACTATTTACAATGGAAGCAACCTAAATGTCCATCAACAGATGAATGGATAAAGAAGATGTGGTGTATATATACAATGGAATACTACTCGGCCATAAAAAAGAATGAAATAGTGCCATTTGCAGCAACATGGATGACCTAGAGATTATCATACTAAGTGAAGTAAGCCAGACAGAGAAAGACAAATATCATACAATATCATTTATATGTGTAATCTAAAAAATAAATGATACAAATGAACTTACATACAAAAGAGAAATAGACCCACAGACATAGACATAGAAAACAAACTTATGGTTACCAAAGGGGAAAGGGGCTGGGGGGATAAATTAGGAGGTTGGGATTTACATATACACATTACTATATATGAAATAGATAACCAAAATGGACCTACTATATAGCACAGAGAACTATACTCAATATTTTATAATAACCTGTAAGAAAGAATCTGGAAGAGAATATATATATATATATATATATATATGTATGTATAACTGAATCACTTTGCTATACACCTGAAACTAACACAACCATGTAAATCAACTATACTTCAAATAAATAAATAAATGGGAAAAAAGAAACAGTGTTGGAGGTAAGAGGATGCATCAGGGATCCCAGGGGGTGTTAATGAAGTCAATGAGCAAGGCAGTTTAGGATGAAGTGAAAGTGAGGGGAAAGGGCAGCAGACAGGGCTTTGAGAAACAGAACCAACAAAAAGCCATCTGACTATCAGTGATCGTTAAGACGGGTGACAGTGGATGCAAAGAAGAGCTAACAACGAGTTGAAGAATCACAGAGGCTGACAATGTGTGATACAAGTTAGGGATTGCAAACCCAGATGCCAAAGGAGCCAGGCAGAGAACATACAAGAGTAAAAAAGCTAAGTACAAGATCATGCAGCCCTCTGGCTCTACCTCCTACTTCTCATACGTGACAGAGGCATCAGTACAAAGATTTCTGTATCTAAGGAAAACAAGACTGCAAGGCAATGATAAATGGTAACTGACACTTGATCTCAGACTTGGAGACAATAGGGAGTGGTGGGGTTTGTGGATTACTGGAGCATGCATACCCTGTCTAAAAACAGAAACAGAAATTCAACTCTAAGAGACTGCTGTCATGTGCAAATATGGACCCCGTGTTGCCAATTCCCCAGTGTGTTAAGTGAAAGAGAAATACAAATTTTTATGGAAATTTCACAATTTTTAAATGTCAGGGGGAATAAAAACATGATATGAGCCAACAAAACAGGAAGAAGCCAGCTCACTGCCTAAGAGTGTAAGACCTTCTGAATCTACTATGCTTTCATTAAGTCTGGCAATGAAAGAATGAGAAAAGTATAATGGTTATATGACAGGTTAGCAGAATTGAGTAGTGTTTGTTTGCTTATTTGCTTGTTTGTTTCAGGATTTTTGAAGAACTAAGCATTTTTATTTGCTGACAGGAAGACAGCCTAACGATCAACAGCAGGAGATGTGAAGTTGCATGTAAGGCAGTACAGCCTAAAACAATCATTTTATGTTGTTGGATTTTAGTATACTTTATTTTGATAAATAACCATCAGGGAGAGAAAGATCTTTGTTAAGTACAATTCAGAATTAAGCGATTAACCAGAAGTGACAGCTGTACGATGCATGCTGTTGTCATCTTATTTTGTAAAGAGGTAGTTTCTATAGGAGATGGACAACCCTACAGGTAAAAGAGTCCCCACTAGCAGCCAGGATGATTCCATTATTGAAACAACAGCTCCTGTGTGATATGGCAATGGGGACTGTCACCATAGAACATGTCACTGAACAGCTAGAACCCTGCCTTTCCAAGAATGGAAAGCCCCTTCTGGAAAAAGGAACTTTGGTTTGGCACTTAAATTTCCTAAGTTTCTTATCATTTGGAAGCTGGTTAACACCTTCAGTACATCATCACACCCCTCCCAAAAAAATGTCAGCATTTGTCCAGTTGTCCTGCTAAAACTGCCAGCATTTGCTGTCCAGCGGCTCAGGGAAGGAGAGGGGACGTAACAGAGAGCCATGGACAGCCTGTAGATTTCAGAAGCCAGGACGTGTGGGATATAATTCTCAGGCAGATGGCTGATACTGGGTTCTGAAGAGTCCATCAATATCTCCATCTTCCAGATGAAACTAAGGCAATTTAAACAGGGTGAAGAGATTATCAAATTAATTTTATGTATTTTCCATCCCAGTGTCACAGGAAGACTGGAGATCTGGAGAGATTTTTTTGTTTATTTTTCAAAAAAAGGAAAGAAATGTGCCAGGAAGGCATGGTTCCTAAATGCCTTTCCAAACCCTCTGAGAGAATAATTTGTCTTTAATATGACAGTACTCTGATACTGTGACTTTCTTCTCCCTGGCTCCCAAGGCCCTTCAGGACTGACTACACCCTACAAACCCAAACGAATTCCCTGTTTTTCCCAAAGTATGTCCTTTGCTCTACAGGCCAGCTGCCCTAGATCGGTGATACCTGACAAAACGCCATCTGTTCATTTATCAGGTATTTAGAGAGTACCTTTTCCGTGCAGGCACTATACCAGGTAGTGGGGATCAACGGTGAATGACGTGAACGTGGTCCCTGGCCTCACAATGCTCACCAGGTGTGGTTCCACTTCTACCTCACTCACACTCACTTCTATAGGAACGCCCACCTTCCTGCTCCCTGCCTGAAAATTCTCCATGTCCCTCATCTTCTGCGAAAACTTTTCTCTATACGAATGAGAGGTTGACCCATCAGCTCTTATGAACCTGTGAAAGTAACACAGCATTTAATGATACACTGCCCTCCCTGTATCACCTGCTCTTGTCTCGTGAATGCCACCTTATCTTCCCAGCTAAGACACAAAGCTCTTGAAGGAAAGAACTACATATTTGTTTCACCTCTGCCTTCCATGTGGTCTAACGCAGAACTCAGTACATTTTAAGAACGTATTGCAGATGACAGCATTGTTCCAAACCAAATTTAAGAGTAGTTCATTTACCCTTTGTATTAGTTTCCTATGGCTTCTATAATAAATTAACCACAAACTTGGTGACTTAACCAGAATGGGGCTTCCCTGGTGGCACAGTGGTTGAGAGTTCACCTGCCGATGAAGGCGACACGGGTTCGTGCCCCGGTCCGGGAAGATCCCACATGCCGCGGAGCGGCTAGGCCCGTGAGCCATGGCCGCTGAGCCTGCGCATCCGGAGCCTGTGCTCCGCAACGGGAGAGGCCACAACAGTCAGAGGCCCGCGTACCGCAAAAAAACAACAACCAGAATGTCTTCTTAGTTGTGAAAGCCAGAAGTCTGCAATCAATATCACTGGACTAAATCCAAGGGGTCAACAGGGCCATGCTCCCTCTGGAGACTCCAGGGGAGAGTCTGTTACTTGCCTCTTCCTTCCTGGTGGCTGCATCCTTGCTTTATGGCCACATCATCCAATCTCAGTTGCTGTGGTCACATTACCTTCTTGTACCTGTGTCAAATCTCCCTCTGCCTCTCTCTTGTAAAGACACCTATCATTGCATTTCAGGTGCTCCCAGATAATCCAGGGTAACCTCCCTATCTCAAGACCCTTAACTTAGCCACATCTAATAAGACCCTTTTTCCATGTAAGGTAACATTTACAGATTCCAAGGATTGGGGTCAATGTCTTTAAGGGCCATTTAAGGGCCCTTATTCAGCCTACCACACCCTTAGATTAAGGCCCTTTGATTTGATAAAGCTGTAGCAAACAAACAAATAAAATCAATGAAAATCACAAAGAATATTCTCCCTCTCATCCAGGGATTTCAGCAAATAGACAAGAATCAGAAAACAATGCAAAACAGATCATCACAACCTACCAGTAGAAAAAATATTATACAGTTAAAAATTGCCAAAAGGATTAACTACTAGAAAAGAAATAGTTTGAAATAAGTCAAAAGTATTGTTATTATTTTTGATCCCATAGGATCAAAAGATTATTTCAAAATAGAATTGCTGGAAACACGATGAATTCAGGTTCATTTCTTTCCTGGGGAAGAAAGTTTTCCTAGTGGCATTCAGCCACAAAACCAGTCTTTTCCCACCCAAAACTGCAGATGGAAATAAATATCCATTCTCTTTGTTATTAAAGTGTTTAGACAATTAAGGTCAGGTCGACCACAGGCTGACTGTGTTCAGTGCAGACTGGATCCCAGAATCGGCAGAGACTAACTCAACCACTGGGTTTACTGACTGTGAGTTCAGGAAGCTAGGGTAAAATCCCTAGGGAAATGGAAGGTTCATCCATCAGAAGTTAGAACTCCGAAGGAGACTGCATAGTTTGAAGACAGTTTAAAAGAGACAAATGATCATTCAGTGAGTATGGTGAAAAGCAGTGAAGTTCTAGTTTTGAGAGTTTGAGTTGTCCTGGATTGAGTTGCATTACAATAACTAGACATTATTCAAACACAAAGGTGGTTTTTAAGGCCCTGCTACATGTATATGAAGAGACAAACAGTGAAAAGTGTCAGGTGACAGAAACTCTGAGGTCCAAGATCAACTTTCTAATGAGAAGGTATCGCTGGTCAAACCAATCTGGTTGACCTGTTGAAATGCTAACTTAGTTGACTTGGTAAATAGTTATTATTCCCCCGTAGCAGGATTTGAGTATTCTCAGATACTGCCTTTATTTTAAGATTCTAATGAAAATTCCATTCATGGTCTAGAATAAAACTACAAATCCCCAGGGGCACCCAACCATCATGCAGCCAATGTGCAGCTTCCCCCAGTGAACTGGTTCAGTGACGGACAGCTCAGGAGCCCTCAGGGATCACTACAGTAGAGCCGGTGCAGGCAATGATTACCCTCAATCATGAAGAACACGGCCTGTTATGGTCTACACTCTTGCTGATAAGGCAAGAAAGTGTATAATATACGTTGTTAAAGAATTTCAACAAAAGTGCTTTCTAAAAGTTCTTTTTCTAAAATAAAATTTTGTATTTTGTTTATTTTTGGCTGTGTTGGGTCTTTGTTGCTGTGCACGGGCTTTCTCTAGTTGCAGTGAGCGGGGGCTACTCTTAGTTGCGGTGCACGGGCTTCTCATTGCGGTAGCTTCTCTTGTTGCGGAGCATGGGTTCTAGGCGAGTGGGCTTCAGTAGTTGTGGCACACAGGCTCAGTAGTTTTGGCTCACAGGATCTAGAGTGCAGGCTCAGTAGTTGTGGCACACGGGCTTAGCTGCTCCGCGGCATGTGGGATCTTCCCGGACTAGGGCTCGAACCCATGTCCTCCGCATTGGCAGGAGAATTCTTAACCACTGCGCTACCTGGGAAGTCCGTAAAGTTTTTTTTTTTTTTTTTTTTTTTTTTAAAGAAATTCTCTTCAGTTATCTGGAAATTTTTCTTGGGAAAATCATCTCTCCCAGAGAAGCTAGATCAGAGGCAGTTCTTCACTCACATCAGTCTGACTCAGTGCAACTCCTAGGACTCCTCAAGACCCCAGTGGGTTCTTCCTGGGACCTCAGCTTAATTCTCAGCTCATTGTGGACCTTAAATCATTTTCACATCATAACATGTCAACTGTTTATCTGCCTCCCCTCTTTAAGCTCAGTCTTGGAGCGAGAAACATAAACATCCTTCGTGGAGGCAGCTTTTTTTGTCCAGACCCTGTCGCCTGGAAAAGTTATGATCGGCAGGAAATGCAAAAAACCAGCAGTGCTTTTGTTTTCATTGATTTCAGTGACATTTTGAAAATGGAGCACCTAAGCCAAACCAAATCCTGGGCCTTATTCTGACCAAAATCTGAAACAAGGAACTTCATGCGGAACATGAAAAACTCGATTGTCTCCGGCCACAGCTGAATGAAAAGCTCAGATTAAAACTGGCAACGATTTACTTCCTACAAACATGCTTTGTTCCTGGCTAACTTGTCAGCTCATAAAAAAACGCCTCTGTACAAGCAGCTGTCTCATTCAAGACGCTGAAGCCTTTCATGGCCGTCAGTACGAATATGTAAGAGGGAGCCCAGTCCAGGACACTTGCTCTAAAACCCTGGCCCAGAGTGTGGGCCTCCCCGCTTCCCTGGTATGCCTTTCTTCTAATTTGATGACTTGCATTTTTTGTTGTTTTTTTTTTTTTTTTTTTTAGCGGTACGCGGACCTCTCACTGTTGTGACCTCTCCCGTTGCGGAGCACAGGCTCCGGATGCGCAGGCTCAGCGGCCATGGCTCACGGGCCCTGCCGCTCCGCGGCATGTGGGATCCTCTTGGACCGGGCCACGAACCCGTGTCCCCTGCATCGGCAGGCGGACTCTCAAGCACTGTGCCACCAGGGAAGCCCTGATGACTTTCACTTTTAATAAATGGTTATAGAAAATGCCACGCTCTTCATGGAATCCCCTCATCATTCCAAGAAGCCTATTTGTGGAAAAAGCCGGTCCCAGAGGCAAAAACAGAGGAGGTCTCTGAAGTTTCCAATTCTTAATCCCAGCTCTTGCTCTGAGCTGCTCTGGGTGAACTTATTTAATATCTTTAAATGTTTCCTTGGCAAGCTGAGTCACTTGCGGTGACCACCCTGAACTAATTTGCTAGAGAGAAATCATATCAAAATTAGGGCAAACCATTTTGCAAATATAAACTGGCTGGTGAATAATCATTATGGCTTTCCCAATGAATCAGTAAATAAATTGATGACACATCCAAGATGTCTCATTATTTCCTGGATTATCTAGAGAGGCACTGTCAGCCCAACCTCAACATGAGGACTCATTGTGAATCCTCATATGTACCATCATATGTACCATCTTACAGATTAGAGAGTGGACGGACAGTGGCTAAAAATAAGGAGCCCCTTTACCCTTCCTGATTCTACCTTTGCTTATGTCACTCCAATCACTTGGAATGATCTCTTTGCTCGTCTCATCCCAGTCTGCAAATCTTCTCTGAGAACTTCTCATACACTCTCCTTCATTTAAAGCCCAAACTCTTTTAGTGTAAACTGCATTAGCTCTGACCTAATGGAAAGACGATTCCAGGTGCTCAGAATTCATAAATTGGCTGTGTGACCTAGGATAAGTCACTGAACATCTCTGAGCTCCAGTTTCATTAGCTATAAAAACTGGGACTAGAAGCACCCTCCTCACAATTCCTTTAGAGATCTTTCCCATCCAGATCATTTTGGTGTGGGGTTAAAAGAACAATGAAGAGATCAGTGAAACACTGCAGTTGCTGTGAGAGAGAGTCTGTTGGGGGTGGCTGGCCAGAGCAAAATATGTAGGCAATGTGTCGCTGAGGCCAAAGACATTCAAGTCATTTTTTGAGTATATATTATGTAGCAGGTACTATTCCATAGTTGTCATAGGCGGAAATGCTCCCCCGCACCGAATTCATACGTTTAAGTCCTAACCCCCAGCACCCCAGAATGTGACTGCACCTGAAGAGTGAGTCTTTAAAGAAGTACATAAGGTTCAATGAGATCATTAGGATGGGCCCTAATCTTATATAACTGGTGTCTTTATAAAAAAAAAAGACATTAGGACACAGACACATACAGAGGGAAGACATTGTGAAGATGACCATCTACAAACCAAGAAGAGAGACCTCAGAAGAAACCAACCCTTCTAACACCTTGGTCTTGGACTTCTAGCCTCCAGGACCCCAAGAAAATAAGTTTCTGTTGCTTAAACTGCCCAGACTATCATAGTTTGCTATGGCAGCCCAAGCAAACTAGTAGTTATTATCTCCGATTCTTCAGAAATTATCCACCACCTAAAATGTGTCCACAATTTAAAACATGTTCGGTGATTATAAATACAAACAAAAGAGATGACTTATTTAGTTTTTACATTTTTTTTCTTACTCCTGTCAGCCCATTTCTCCATTCTTTCTCTTCCCTAAGAACACATCTTTTGAAATCATGAATGATAGGAAAATTATTTCCTGCTGGTATCAGTCAGGACAGGTTAGGTCATGCTGCAGTAACAAACAATCCTAAAATCTTAGGGGGTTTTTAACAATTAAGTTTGATTATTTCTTATGCTAAATAAAAAGGGGTTCCACTCCATGTTTCCTCACTAGTCTCAGACACTTTACCAACTGGAGGGCTAACAGTGGCCGTTAGAAGACAACATCGTGAATTTCTCATTGGCTCTTACATTCTTCCACCTAGAAGTGACACAAGTCACTTTCACTCATGCTCTGTTGCTCAAAATAAGTCACCTGGCCATGGCTATCTTCAAGCAAGTGGACAGTACAAACCTATGTGGCAGGAGAAGTACCAGCATATCAATGAGCAGGACCCTTAGCTGCCACAGTGCTTTTGGGTAAGGATGACAAAATTCTCACCACAACTGAAGCAACAGTGGTCCCATGGATTTAGAGGGACAAAAGTCCTATCCACAAAGGACATAGTTTAGCTTGACGGTCTATACACGAAACTAAAGAAAGAACAGGAACTTCCGAATCAAATCAATCCCCTCCATTTAAGCTAATAGCTTTAGGCTCCTCTGAATCTATGTTTTTTCATCTGTAACTTTCCTCATAATATTTCTATGGGGATTGAGTAAAATTACATTTGCAAAGTAGCCTCAACAGTGTCTAAAAATGTCCTAGAGGGCTTCCCTGGTGGCGCAGTGGTTGACAGTCCACCTGCCAATGCAGGGGACACGGGTTCGTGCCTCGGTCTGGGAAGATCCCACATGCCGTGGAGTGGCTGGGCCCGTGAGCCATGGCCGCTGAGCCTGCGCGTCCGGAGCCTGTGCTCCGCAACAGGAGAGGCCACAACAGTGAGAGGCACCGTGTACCGAAAAAAAAAAAAAAAAAAAAAAAAAGTCCTAGATGCTTTTCCCTGCATCCACTGCATCACTGCATCTTTGAAACATCCAGAGTGACTTTTTTTTTTGCCCAATTTCTTGTATGAATCCATGATTCAGCTGTTTCACCTGGTCCCACACAAGGCTTGGCTTTGCCAAAACCACTAGGTACCTACCTTCCAGAGAGTCTTCTTACTTCTAAGACACCTAGCTCGCCTGGACAGGTACCCTTCTTAGCATACTACATTCTCTCATGTACATTCTCTGTCTTCTCTCCTCTCTCTGTCGAGTCCTGTGCTGACCTCAGGCCTCCAAACCGTCAGCTAGAAAATGAGGTCAAATAAGTGTGATGTGTGAGATGAGGATGACGTTGATTCATCTGTTTTCTCCAGAGTTCATGGCATTGGAAGTGTCTCCTCTATGTTCAGGGAAAGCAAGCCCTGGGGAAAGCAACTGTCTCTTAGAGGTGACTCACGCTGCCTTCCATTCTCTCCCTCCAACTTCCCTGGATTGAAGAAGGAAGAGGAACAAGAGAAGCAGCAACACACCCCCTACCTACTCACCCCTCCCTCCCCCACTGCAAAGCGAATCAGAGACTCAGGGCAAACAGCTGGGTGACGTGAGCAATTAACCCCTTTTGAACTGAGGCAAAAGGGAAAGACTGGCCAGGTCAGGCGCTTAAGCAACTTCTCTCCTCTGGGTTAAACGGGTGCCCTGTCTCCCCTTCGGCTTTTCACCATCAGCACTTGGCCCCCAGGGCATTAATGGGGTGAACTGGCTCCTATGCTTCCCTGCTGTGGCTGCCACACCCACTTCTCCCCAGCTGAAGTCTGAAAGCGTGTAGTACATTTGATGGATGTGATACACCTGTGTGTGTGTTTGCTTCGATTATAAAGCAAGGTCAACCGCTCTCCTGTTTTATTAATACTTACATGCGTGTCCTGGAGCCACTGAGCAAAGCTGAATTAAAGCAAAAAAAAAAAATCATTAAACTTAACTTTTTCTTATCATTCCCAACTGAAAGCAGCTGCAACTACCACAACCGTCTATGTAACACTATACATTTGTATCATCCTTTACAGGTTAGAAAACACTTTTCGTGTATTTTCCCTTGATCTCCCTAACAACATAGCACAGGTTTCCTCACGTTATTGATGAAAAACTGCAGTTTGCAGAAGTAAATGATATCATGTGCTCGAGGTGTCACAGCCACTAAGTGACAGAGCTGGGGCTCTACCACAAGTCTTCTGAAACACGACTCCGTGAATGTGACACATAGCTGGACGTGGAATTCAGACATGAGGGTCCAAGAAACACCTGCGCTGTACCAGACATGGTAATAAGTGTTTTCACATATGCGACCTGACATAAACTTCACAGCAAAACTGCAATGATCACAGTACTTCCATTTATCCAAAAATGTATGTATGGTGTGAGGGTGTGAAGGGGACTGTGGAGAGGACAGCTGGTGGTAAGAAATGAGTCCAGACAAAGAGAATTAGACGAACATTTATTATTCTCATTTAACACATAAGGAAAAGGAGGTTGAAAGAGGAGATGAGAATAGCTAACAGGAGAATTTCAGGTAAAAACAGAAGTCAAATTCAATATTATTTCACAGTATCACAGCAGGTGGACAGATTGAAGGATGGATGGATGGTGAATCCTCTACCAACCACAAGCCTGCCAGGGGGATTTTTTCCACCAAAAGCAATGATTCAGATTCACCAACACCTGGCTAAACTCTTCTGAATCCTAACATCTGTGCTTTTAGTAAAAGGAGGTGATAAAAGGTAACCCAAGGAAAACCTGAAGATGATTGAAGCACAGATGCACAACTACCAGTGGGCACAGCTTCACACATGAACAATAACAGCAAAACATCACAACTCTGGTGGAATTAACCTCATGCCAACCAAGGGAGCAGCTTAATAACCCCTCTTGTCAGAGATTTTTCCAGATGCGAGAACTAAAGATAGGCCCGAGTCAGAAGAACAATGGAACAGGTAAATACTTGTACTGAACAAAGAGAGAGACGCATTCTTGTGATTGGCAAGCCATTGGTCACGGTTCGGTAACACAGAGATGGTCCCTTTCCCTCTGTGACTCACATAGTTCTCTCCCAGAAAGACTGGTGGCCAGGATATTAGGAGCTAGCTCAAAGCATTGCAGAATAATGCCACCGGGGCTCTCGTTTCTGTCGAGATCATATCTTCCCCTAATCAGAGGAGGGTTTTCATATGACACAGCCAAACAACCCTGTCTTTGACATCTAAGGCAAATTAAGGGGGAGATTTTGAGAAGCAAGTACAGGAAATTAAGATTCCGGTAGAGCTGGCTGAATTTTCTGAGAGGGGACTATAAATATAATAGCTAACTTGGCACCATCACAGTACTAAGTCTTTGCCTGCCTCATCTCAATCAATCCTCATAACAACCCCATGACATAGGTACTATTATCATTCCCACATGAAAAATGAACAAACACAGAGAGGTTAAGTAACTTGTCCAAGGCCATGCAGCTAGTAATGGCAGAGCCAGAATTCAAACCCAAATGTGTACGGCACTAGATCCTTCACTTATCCTACTCAGTACTTTATAATGTCTGTCCTTAGAGGAAGAACTGGGGAGACATGGGCATGAAGATGTTTTTTAAAAATAGTATTTTGATTTTATAATGTGAATTTGCCTAATTATAAGTAGTCTTATATTCTAGGGTCCAACTTTCTCACAAATCATAAAAGTTCTTCATCCAACAAGCCTTCTTAAAATATTTCCATCTCATCCCAGAAGGAAAAAGGAGTTCAATTTTCAGAATCATTTACTTGACATCTAGGTGCTAGCAAGGGTAATTCATTCACTTCAACAAATACTCGAAGCCCACTCTTCATCAAACCCATGTAGGGTGATGTGAATGTAAACATTTGCTTAAACCGTGAGTGACTGAAAAACTGAATGACTGTATCTATGTGAAACCAACCATACGACAGTTCACAAGCAATTTGCAGTTTTCAGTTACTACAAAATGTTTTCAGTTTTCAGTTACTACAAAAGCACTTTAAGAGTCAAATTTAGCTCTTGGCTTAATTTCACCCGGTCTGTCACACTCAACCAGCAACTAATGGGACTCTAGCTTCAACAACCCTTCATCCTGGACCAGAGCTTGGAAAACTTTTTCGGTGAAGGGTCAGATAGCAAAAGTGTTTGGCTTTGTGGGCCAGATGATGTTTGTCACAACGACTCAACATTGCCATTGTTGCAGAAGAGAAGCCGTGGACAACATGTAAACAAATGGACATGGCTGGGTTCCAATAAAACTTTATCTACAACAACAGGTGGCAGGCTGGATTTGGCCCACAGACTATAGTTTGTCTCCCTCCCAACTCCCATCCCTGGGGGGGGGAAGAAAAAAAATGACATCCTCACTCACCCCAGTCTGCTGTTCTGATGCCCCACTGAGGGTCATGAAAGGCTTTTTAAAGTCGCAGAAAATCTGTGAACGTGGTGAATTACCGTAAAGCTGCTAACCACATCCAAAATTAACAGCTAAAGTCAACTGTCAAAGAGACAAATTTGACCAACCCAATGACCACTGAATAGAAAACCCTATACTTTCCTTCCTCTTTCCCTCTGTCTCTTCCTTTCTTTGGCTCTTAACACAATAGGGAAAAGATGCATGTGTTTGATTATTTGGGATTTTAATTTGTTTCATGCACAAATCCTGTCTTTTAAAGTAAGAGACATTTTATATTTTTCGTTCAAGAAAACAAAACAACTCTTAATGAAGGTGTTTTGTTTCAATTCATTTTTAGTCATAGGTCAGTAGGCAAGAAAGCAGACCCTGTTTCTCACAGCATCACAAGCAATCATCCTCGAGCTAGGGTCTCTGATGAAGGACAGGGAAAATTCTCCCATAGCATCTTGCCTTCCCCTGAGGACCTGTTTCATTGTGAGCCTTTTGGAAATGTAGAACAGAGAGAGAAGAAATTAGAAATAGTGGGGGAAATGGAATAGATCATGATATGATAACTTTCACTCTATAGATTCATTTATTTTTTTCCTCTCTCCCTGTTTGTCCATATTTCTTGAAGACAGAGAGAGGCTAAAAATTTCTGCTAGGAGTCTGTAGCTGTAAGCAAGAGGGAAGTAGAAACTGCACGCTAAGAGTGGTGGCCTCCACATCTGAACTGGCTACCTCCTCCATCCGCAAGGACTCCTGTTTCTTAGACCTCAGGATTAAGTCAGCCTATGAAGAGTTGGCTATTCTTAGGCTATCTGTATAGATTTCCTCCTTCATTTGCATGTATTTTGCCTGCTTGTAGTTTCAGTAAACACTTTAATTAATTATATATTTTAAAGTGCTTGATCATGTGCCATAAGTGAAAGGGTACAATTTTTTAAATCAATGAGGGGGAAGAAATCACTTATAGGGCTCATCAGCTGGAACATCTGGTGTTTCACATATAAAAGGGGGGATGGGAAAGAAATTCTCCAAATCAGGAATTCTACAACTTCGCCTCAAAAGGGTTCTGCCTTGCAATGAGATTTGTTGTGAAAGCCCCCAGATGTGTAAGAATGAGCCTACGTCAAGCATGGAGACCTAGTAGGAGCAAGTGATTGGCCCCCCAAAAGCCGCACAGCCAAAGACGTCAATCAAATGTCAGCTCATCACATGGAGAAAAAGGTAGGGGCTACCGCGCCCCCTGGGTTATTGAAAGAAGCAAACTAGGAAAAACAGTAAAAGCAAAACCCATGTGCCAAGGTCACAGCCGACTTGATCAGTCCTGGTTTCCTGCACACAGACAGGCCTGGGTATCTGGTAGACACAGGCTTATGCTCTGAGGCAGGGAGAAGGGAAAATGTGGACGTTCCAGCTTTATGTAAAAGGAGAGGTTTATGGAAGGAGGAGTGGGCAAGCTATCCTAGCTGCTCAACCCGGCACCCTGCACACAGGTTTCTTGCCTGGTGATTACACAGCAGCTATAGCATAAATAACAAAAGTGGCAGGTGGCAAGCAGAGGATAAAAATAATACCAATAATAGCAATAACTACCACTTATTGAGTACCTACTCTGGTGACAGGTCTTCTGCTGGGCATTCTTACATGTATTATATTTATTCCTCATCATCTATGAGACAAATGATGTTACCCTTTTTCTACAGTTGAAAAAAACATAAATCAAGAATTTTTAAAAAAACATAACTCAGGGTTACATAGTTTTTAAAAAGGAAGAGTCAGGATTCAAATCTAGGTCTTTGTGAAGCTAAGGTTTAAGTGGAAACATCACTAGCTCTCAAGTTTGTCCTTGCTTTCAGAGAATCAAGAAGTTGCCTGAATCCCAAGGTACCTACTGCCAATGATTACAGCTGCCAGCAACACCACAACAGATGACTCCCAGGGCGTTGCTTAGAGGTTGCTGCAAAATCTCAAGTCCAGTAAAGCCTTTCCATCTACCCCCACTGCTGCATGAACAATATGTATCACTTCTGCCTCCAGATCTCTCACAAGTGCCTGCCAGGGACAGAATCTAACTGGGACCCTATGGCAAGGGATTCTGGAAATGTAGTTCCCAGGTTTCTAGCCCTGTGCTAGGAAGCTCTCACAGAAGGGAGCAGGAAGGGTTCCGCATTGCCCAGAGAAACTCTGGCATGGTCAGGGATGGGCCTTGCAACAATCTGGAATTCAGGAAAATATGTGGAGTAGGTCATAATCCACTACAGATAACTCCACAATGCGGGTGGGAAGAGCACAGAGTGGCTCCAGTTTAATGGTGGGATCAAATCCACAGAGTAAATGTTTTGACCATTATTTTAACACTAGGACTATATTCTCCAGCTCTCAGGATCCAGTGAGATACTTTTTTTTGCAGATTCAAATCTTGAACAGCCTCCAGAAGAAAAGCAACATGGTGCAAAAGTCACTTCCTACCCCTTCCTATTCTTACCAGAGCCCATTTTGAGAGGCCTGTGCACCGACAGCTTTAGTTAACGGTACGGTAACTCTGGGCTCTGTTTTCCACTCTCACTGAAAATTCTTACTTGGTGGCTGCCCTACTTCTCCGCTTACCTTAATTTCTTCAGGAAACGCTTTAGTTTTAAAAGGTAAATTAGCTGAAATGACCGAAGACAAATTTGGGATAATTTTTAACTTAATTTCAATGATCAAAGTTACATTCTTATTCCCTGTTTCCTGAGAGCAATTATTTTCATAAAAAATTTTCAAAATTTCAAAAAAAATTTTCATAAAAAATTACTTTCAATTCTTACAGCTCGTTCTCACCTCTATATTTCTAAATAGTATGCTTAAACTGCTAGTTCTTGATTTTTCAATTTATTAATAGATATTATCTATTGACACCATACTATTGAAAACGAGAAATTAGCTTTCATATAATTCAACACCCATGTGTGCACGCACTCACATACAACACACACACACACACACACACACACACAAACTCCTGCTTTTCCACCCATCTTCCCAATATAATTTTTTGGGTTAAATCAGTATTCAGTATTACATTATCATAATTACGTAACATTTATTCACAGCTGCATCGTGTTGTTTTCTGTATTTCTTTTCTTGTAAACTTTGTTTTTCTTAGAATTAGTCATCATTTTATCCCCTTGCTTAGTTTTTCAGTAATCTCTAATTCAGCGGCAAGCTCTCTACGCTCCCCCCGCAAAAAAAAAACCTCTCCTTTTGATAGACTGAACACATCTCTCCGTTTTATATGTTCTCAGAGACACCCTTGCCACCCCAGCGCTTCCACTCTTCTGCTCCAATACAGAAAGACTGCTCCCTGGGCTTGCTGCCCACCACCATTCTGAGATCACCTGTCATCAGCAACCAGGGTGACACTGGATGCCGTATCTCATGAGATGATCCCAGGCAGCTCCCTTGAATCTCCCCCCTCCCCAAGATACCAGGTGGTGGTGGTGATGGTTACATTTTCCCTCCATTGAGCCAAATGCTATATTTAGCTTTCCCTCCAAATCATGACTCCCTCCTTCTCTTTCCAGACAATCCCACGTGTGTCTCTGGCATGCAAAAGTGGGAGCCTGGTGCATTCCAGAGCCAGAGAGTCCCCCAGTGTCCCTGTGGTCAGTCTGCCTAAGTGGGAAATAATGGAGAGATACCAAAATACAAATGCGTGGGAAGGGTTTCCGAGAAGAAGTTATCCAAACCATTTCTGGAAATGGATGATAACATTATTTCCTTAAACACAGGATGCCACAAAGAGATTATAATAAATGGTGCAATGTAAAAATGAGTTGCAAACGCCAGTGTTTTTCTCTTTTTTAAGCCAATTGCTTTGTGCTAACTGTTGTCACCAGGGGTCTATGAGTGAGTTCTGTGTAGGCCCAGTGCCCAAAGGCTTTTTCCAAACCCATTTTCCAAAATCATTTATCAGGCCATTGCTCCACAGACTATAGAACGTGACCACCTTCCTCAAATCCAAATATTAGATAACTAAACTACTGCAAAAGTTTGGTTAGCTGAGGCTCCCAGGGAAGCCAAAAAAAACAAGATGCAAAAAAAGCAATATTTTACCATACATTCCATGGAGAATACAAAATGTAACTGATTTAGAGCTTGAATAAGCATCATTTCTCCCCATTGCACATAGAATACAGCAGTGTCCATTACTCTGTAAATTTAAATATAAATGTGTGTATATATATATACATATAGACACATATATATTAGTATGAATTGTAATAGGCTTAGTATTTTAATTACTAAACATGCTAATAAATGGTATTTTTTCCCTACTAAGAGTAAAGTACCAATAAATTCCTATGATTATGACCCCTCTCCTGCTTTAGAAGAATCATATAAATCAATACAAACACCTTTTATGTTTGGAGTACTTTTTAAAACTGAAGATTAATTTACATGCAGTAAAATACATAAGTCTTAAGTATACTGCTTGGAGAACCACTATGTTACCACTATCTAGATCAAAATATAGAATATTTTCATCACCCAGAAAGTTCCCTCATGCCTGTATGCTTGTTTGGTACGTTTTTAATGGTAAACATGCTTTATTCTTTAGCAGAAAGTTTTCAGTTTGTAATGAGAATATTTGATTAAGCGATACGTGACCATGCCAGGGAGAAAAGAAACTAACATTTATCAAGCAAATGTAATTTGCCAAGCACTTTGACATATCATGCTGATCCTGTTAGGCAGGTGTAATTATCTCCATTGGGGCAAAGAAGCAGCTTGGACTCTGAGAGTTTAAGGACCCTCCCAATGTCTTACAGTCTATAAGCAACTCGGGAGCCCTTTTTTTCCATTTAATCACACTGCCAGATAATACAGCTTACTACAGTTTGCAACTAATGAGAGGTTTGGGGGGTGTCTGTTTGTTTGTTTTAGCCAACTCTTATTTATTTATGCCCAACAAAGAAAAGTGTAAAGGATAACTGGAATCCATAGAAAATAAAAATTTAAAAAACAGTTCTCTATTAGGTAACATTAAAAATAGCTGTAGCTATTAATTTACCTTAAAAATAGCTTGAGAATAGAAGAAAAAGAGATAGTGTCCATATTCTAACTAAGTTTAAAAACAAAAAGTGTTGCTTTTTCATCTCCTTGAAATGGCCTCCTTTGTCGTTGATTTTCAGATCAAGCTCAGAGCCAGGAATAAAGGACCAGGAACCAACTGTCCAGGTCATAGGAGTAGTGGTTTGGGGTACCCTGGAGAGTGGTCCTCAGGGCCAGTTCTTGTGACCTCATGGCTTCATGGCCGACTGTCCCAGTTTTCCTGGAACTGTTGCAGTTTTAGCACTAAAAGTCTAGAGTCCCAGGAAACTCCTCGGTCCCAGGCAAACCGGGTTGTTTGGTCATCCTACCGCACAGCCACCACTTGTCAAAGTACCTTAACAAAATGTTGCTTTGGTCTTTGGGATTCCAAGGATGACTGGGAAAGTGAATAAGATCATAAACGCGAATTCCATCAATTTGTTCACCAAAAAGAGTTTAAAAAGAAGAACAGATGTGCATTTGCTTATCCATAGATAAGGAACGGCCAGAAGGTGAACAGGGAAGCGTAGTCTCATTGCTTCCCGAGGGGGAACTCAGCACTGGCTGACGGCGATCCCCCGCTGCCTGCCCTTTCGGAGCCCTCTGAGTTCAACGGATGCAGATTTATGATTACACTCAACCAGTGTTGCTAGGGTGTGCTCCTCAGCCGGCTTTGAGGGGCTGCAGGGGTGGAAGGCAGGGAAGCAACGGCAATGGCGACGACTGCAGACGCCCTCCACCTGCTTAGACCCCCTGCTTAGACCCGCTTCGTACTTCAGCCATTGAGCTCCCTCACAAGACTCCACTTAAATAACAGGTTTTATGATTTTATTTTGAAAACCATGGCATTGATCTCTTTACTTACAGTGTGTAAATAGCAACACTCTCTGAACAACTGTTTACAGAAGAGGAAAACTAAAGTCTGCTGGGAAGGAGATGCCGAGTCAAAGGCATCAGGTTCAAATCCAGGGTCCATGCCTGCCATCTGTGTGACCAGGAATGTATTTCTTCATACCTTCTGACCTTTATGTCTTCATTTGTTTAAAAATAATGTGTGCATGCAGGCATGTGTATGGGTGCGGTGTATGTGTGTGTGTGTGTAATATTAGCTCAAAGGACTGTTGTGAGGATTAAATGTTATGGTGTTTATAAAAGTAACTAGCACTGAACTAGTATATAGCAAATACTCAATTACTGGCTAATCTGAAACTGAGTCAAAGTGCTGAAAAAGCTTTAACGCAGTAGCAGAATTCAGGCCCCATGGATGTTTCTTCAATGACCCTCCTGCCCCAACTCAAGCTCAGTGCTCAGTTACAGACCACATAGATTATATAGTGGAGGGTCAGATCTCCGGATGTCAGGGTCTGGAGCCAACTCCAGGCTTAATCCATTCTAAGGATTGTAGCTTTGGAATTGTCCTCCAAGCACAGAAACCAGCATAGAGGTCCACGTGGCAAAAAAGGTAGGTGCGTGTAGGAGGGGAGAAAGAAGAGGTGGAGGTGGTGAGCAGCGGTCCCCTTGAATCAGCCTGCTGGGCGAAGCGGGGTTGTCTCTCCACAAGATATAACACACTGGCAGTCAGCATCCTCTCTAGGATCCTGAGCCAGATAAGGAAGAGGCAGTGTTGGGAGCGAACCAAGACAAGGAGGGGCTGAGGAAGGAACAGTACAGGAAGGCAACCACAGAAATGGAGAAAATGGATGTGGTTGGGAAGACTCAGGCCCAGAAAGCAAAAAGGTTTTATTTAATATCATTTTCAGTTAATCACGTTTACCAATGCTTAAAACACACACACACACACACACACACACACACACACACACACACACAGAAAACTGGTGCACTTTTGATTCCCATGTCAATGAAAGTCATCTTTGGTGCTCACAATCATCACCTGTTTCTAATACCTGCCTACCTGAATGAGCCGCTCTAGCAGCAGCAGCGGAGGAGACGCCCCCTGTGGCACCATTTACCTGGGAGCCTCTCAACACAGCCTCTCAGCAGCCATCTGGGCTACTCAGTGCCTCTGGCCCCATTCCCAGCCTGAGACAAGCATTCTACCTTCTCTACCACATGATCCTGCAATCCCACTCCTGGGCATATATCCAAAGAAAACCATAACTTGAAAAGATACATGCACCCCAATGTTCACTGCAGCACTATTTACAGTAGCTAAGATATAGAAGCAACCGAATTGTCCATCAACAGGTGAATGGATAAAGATGTGGTGTGTGTGTGTGTGTGTGTGTGTGTGTACATATATATATATATATATATATATATATATATATATATATAATGGAATATTACTCAGCCATAAAAAAGAATGAAATAATGCCATTGGCAGCAACATGGATGGACCTAGAGATTACCGTACTAAGTGAAGTAAGCCAGACAAAGACAAATATGATATCGCTTATATGTGGAATCTAAAAAAAATTGATACAAGTGAACTTATCTACAAAACAGAAATAGAGCCACAGACATAGAAAACAAAGTTATGGTTACCAAAGAGGAAAGCGGGGAGATAAATTAGGAATTGGGGATTAACATAAACACACTAGTACATATAAAATAGATAACCAACAAGGACCTACTGTATAGCACAGGGAACTATACTCAATATTTTGTAATAACTTACAAGGAAAAAGAATCTAAAATATATATATATATATATGTATAACTGAATCACTTTGCTATATACCTGAAACTAACACACCACTGTAAATTGACTATACTACAATTAAAAAAAAAAAGAAAAAGAACCCTATCCTCTCAACAACTCCAATTTTTCCCACCAGTTAGCAAGGATTTATAGGCATTGTCAAGTCAGCTACAATGAAACTCTAACCAAATTCAGCAGAAACTCTCTTAATCAACTTTTACCTTCACTTAACCAGACTAACTGGGTTAACCAACACTAGGGGTGACCGTGTAATTTATTACCCAGGACCTCTGGAAGAATGAAAACAGTGCTCTTAATAGTTAAGCCAGGACAAAAGGCACAAACCAGGGCCATCTCTGTCCCTCTTTAAACCCACTGACCTATAGGCAAGCACAGACTGTTTCCCAGCAGCCTCTGCACTTCAGGTGCCCATCAACTGAGCTATAAAGAAGCACTTGTCTTGGGCTTCCCTGGTGGCGCAGTGGTTGAGAGTCCGCCTGCCGATGCAGGGGACACGGGTTTGTGCCCCGGTCCGGGAGGACGCCACATGCCGCGGAGCGGCTGGGCCCGTGAGCCATGGCCGCTGAGCCTGCGCGTCCGGAGCCTGTGCTCCGCAACGGGAGAGAGGCCACAACAGTGAGAGGCCCGCATACTGCAAAAAAAAAAAAAAAAAAAAAAAAAGAATCACTTGTCTACAATCCCAGACATGTTTATACCCATTGTATTTGTTATCAGAATTACGTAATTATAGTAAATACTATGTAAACCGATAAAATATAAATGTAAACAGAAAAGGTTTCTGTAAAAATTTAGTTGAATGTCTCAAAAAACTCAAAAGTGAGTTGCTTTAAAAACTGCTGTCCATCTAGGTGCGGGTAAGGCAACTGTAAAAGGCAGGAAGAAAAATATATGAAAACTTCCGTTTAGACAGAGACGACAGTCAGTTTACTTTGCAAGTGTTTTTAAGATCTTGCTCCACTTTAAAGAAATTGCAACTGGATGTGGTTAATGATGCATGACAAGAGTGGTTTATGTAAGAATGAGGACATGGAACTCCAAACAGTGAACTCATAGCAAGGAAAAGCCGGACTTCAGAGTAAAAAATAATCCATGCATTTTAAGTTTAAACTAAAAAGTTTAAGACATTTAGATATCTATAGCTCTATATCTCTGTATCTTTAATTCCTAGCTTTAGCAGACTTTTTCAATTGACCAACCAACATCTGGTCCCTACCTTGACTCTTGCCAAAATTACAGCAGGTCCTCTGTCTTCCTACGTAGACCAAGTCTTACAGTAAGAGGTCTCTTGTCAACAGAAGATGCTTCGTATCACACCTCAAAAATTATTTCAAGGCAAATAAAATGATCCCATTTTATTTATGTAATGAATCTTAGGGAGGAAGATTTTACCTCAAACTGAAAAAAGACCAGGGGTAATGAAACTGAAAACGTCTGCTCTTCTACAAACAATGCTCTGGGCAATGTAAATGTGTATGAGTTTATGTGACCATAACTTCCTACCATAAACAAATATGGCACAATAAGCAAATTTTATGGAAAATGAAAAGGGAAACTACATTGCTGTGTCTCTTATCACAAATTACTGCCAAAACATACCTAATTTAACATGAGGAAAAAGTACTCAGCAGTGACTAATAAAAGAGAAAAAAAAAAATTGGTGGTCATCGTCCTTGAAAACAAATTCAAAGTTAGCGGTTTAGCTGAGGTGTGTGAGGTTGAGGGTCGGGAGATACGAAGGAGGAAAGTGGAAGTTAGTGTGTAATGAAGTGAAAGGAACGTGACAGTAATTGTAGCCCTGTCCTTCTTCCTCTGACCCTTATTCGAGAAATCACTTATTTATTAGAGAAATAAGTGTACCTCTGTTCACAGTACTAGAAGGATGTAAAGAAAACAATAATAGAAATAACACCTACATACGTCTACTCTATGTCAAGCACTGTTATACTTATTAATTCATAAAAGAAAAAAGCATGAGAGCTGAGAGGTAAGAGAGAATATTAGAGGAACAGAAATTGGGTCCTATGAGGATATTGGTCCTCCAAAGACTAGATAAGGAGATAATGGTTACATTATGACAAAAGAGAGCTCAGCTGAACATAAGGGAGAAATTATTTGGTTATGAAGTTGATCAAACACTGGAAGAAAAAGTTCTGGGGGGACTGTGACTCCAAAAGGCCATTTGCCTAGGGAAGGAGCCTAGGTACAAGGGAGCCGGAAAGGGCCAAGGAGACAGATAGGCTAAATCCCAGTTGGCAGAGTAGGGCTCAGAGCAGCCCCAGCCCTGGAAGGAAAGCCTTCACCAAACTGCCAAACCAAGGGGCCACAGTGAGAAGCCTGCCAGGTCATTGAAGCTGAGTCATGAGTCATGATGCGGGATGGAACACACGGAAAGAGCTTACCAGAGGCAAGAAGGCAGGTCTGAAAACGCCAGCTGAACAATGTGTTGACTTCCAGATTGTCAGCTGCTCCGCCCCACATCGTCTTCAACCAGTGTGTTGACTGTAACGTAGTTCCCCTTGCGAATTGCTACCTGACTCTGAGACTCTTCCAGGAAATTTTACTGGGCAAGGGATTTCCCTAATAGTTTATTTACTTCTCTTATCTCAAAGCAGGATTTAGACAAGGTGTTCACACTGTATCTACAAATTTTAGGATTCAATGAAAAATGTGGAAGAGATGAAAGAAGAGAGGATGGGACAAAAGAAGGGAATAAGAATTTTAAATTGCCATTGATGTAAACCTATGTTTAAGTTTTAAAACGAGTGATCCACCTGAAAAGGGAAATAAATGAGAAATCTACAGTTAACCTGGTACAATGGTCAGAAACAGCCACCCATGGCAGACTAGGTACGTTAGAATCAGCCGAGAAGCCTTTTTAACAATATATCCCCAGCTCTCTCTCCCAAACCTACTAAATCAGAATCTCCCGGGATAGGAAGGTTATCTCTATTTTTTCAAAGCTCCTCAGGTATTTCTGATACATAAGGAGACTTGGGAACTTCTGACTTTGCAGATGCCTTCAATGTTTAGGACATTTTACCAAAAACAAGTGAGGACTTCTTACTCAGCTACCTGCTTGGGTGCTAGAACACTCGTGTTGGTTGTTTCTATCTGATTCAGGAACTTCCTAATAGTAAAAGAAAAAAACTTTTATAACTCAGTACCTGATGAGGAAAATGAGACAATGTTCAAGGAAATACAACCCCCTATGATGAAACAAATCTGCATCTTCTTTCATCATGGTCTCTATATCCAGGCAGGTCCTTTCCGGTTGTTTCCTGCTGTCAGTGCTACCACGCTCATCTTAAAGAACTCTTTGCTGTCTGTGTCTGCAATTACTCAAAGTCCATTGCCTAATATACAGGTTTTCTTCCACTTAAGACATCAACTATATTACTATCACTCTTTCTATCTGTACTCCTAATTGCTTTTGTACAAACTCGTATAACCAAAGAAACTTCTAAAGGTACAACCCTCCCGTATAACTTCTTTTGAATGGAACTGTATTCTGCTCATGACTTCTGATCTTTCTAGTCTCAAGAGAAAAGAAGAGGAAAAGAAAGAAAAGAAAAGAGAAAACAAAAACAAAGAGGGAAAAAGCAAGAAAAGAAAAAATATCAGTTCTGAAGTGAGCATTTTAACTTTGATTACTGTAGTTCCTTTCCTTATATCGATCGTGCGTGTCCCAATGGGCTATAAATGGTTTCCTTATCTTGCATTTATCACAATGTATGTAAACGTGTTTAATTTTTTATCTCTACTATGAGTTTTAACAAGTCTAAGAGGGCAGGAAGCATCTATATTACCATTGTTGAATCACTTATACCTAGCTTGGTGTCTGGCTCCTATAAATGCTTCATTAATATTTATTGAATTGATGGATAAATGGATAGATGGATAAATGGTTGTTTCCTGCTGTAACCACCATATTTTTCTGACTAAAGTACTACCTGCCATTGAGCCCCCAGAGAACAGAGATGGTATCACATTCATTTGTGTGTCCAGAGTACACATGTTTGAAGAATGACTGAATAACCTAAGGCAGAATTAACCAGGCCATGTGATTCGCTGCTTTGTTGTTCAATACCTTCTACAAGATTTACGTAAGCTTGTATGTTATCTGAACCAAATCAGAGGATTTGGTAGACATTCTCTGAACATGAATAGTCTGGCTTGTGCAATACTGAATATCTAAACATTCCTAAGTTTCCAAACTGTATATAGACTAAATAATTTGCAATCAGGAATTGTCCCTGTTAGGGAGATTAGTGCTCAGAGAATCCCAATTCATACACTATTAAATCTGAGAAACAAATTACATGTCCATTTACCAGAGCCATGGTTTCCTTATGCCATCATCTGAGATGAGTCATGAGCAAAAAGGTTATTAGTGTCAGAAATGTAATCACTGGCTTCCTGCACAGCTGAAAGCTAGAAATGAGATTTAGGAATAGAGATTTACCACCCAAATATTCCTTCCTTCACCTCACTCCCCTTAAATGCACCCAATCAAGCAAAATTCGGTACTTGCACAGACTATGAAAAGCAAGATTTTCTTGTTTCCACTTTCAAATATAATATAGTCACCTATAGTAAATAAAGCATGAGTCACGGCTGGGTAAAGATGCCCTTGTTGGTCACTTGATAAACATATATCAGCTATATACCTATAAAGACAACCTGAAAGAATTTGAGGTGCAGAATAACAAATAAAAATTAGAGCTAATGTCTATGGAGCATTTGCTCTTTGCTATAATTGTGGCAACTACAGTTGACCCTTGAACTAAGTGTGGGGAAAAGTTTGTGTTTGTTTAGAGATCACAGTATGTGGACTCAAAGTAGGGTTTGAACTCTGATTCTACCCAAACTGTTTCAGCTTCCTGTCCTTGGGCGAATCATCTATCAATTCCATTGTTTTTGAGGCAGAGGCGGATTTCAGCTGTGTGGTGGGTCAGCGCCCCTAACCCCAGTGTTGTTCAAGGGTCAACTGTATATAGAATATCTTATTGAATCTCCATGGTAACCCAGGAGGTAGACTCTATTATTATCACTATTTTATAGATAAGGAAACTGACATCCATAGAAGTTCAATAACTTTCCCAAGATTGCACATTATGTAAAAGATGGGGCCTGGATTCAATCCCAAACAGATGAAAAGACAAAAATCCGATCATTTAACAGCTGAGTTAAGAAATAGAGAAATAAGTGAACACCTTTGAAGGTTATTTTTGAATTAGGTTCCTTTGGAATTAATGGAGTCTGGAATACATGTAAGACTTTCAACTCCATGAAATTCAAACAGAACAGGAGACTGTCCCGTGTGGAAGGGATTGGTGGGAATATAACTGATGCCAATGAGGAAAGAAACAAGAGTACAGATTGATAATATTATCTGTCTCTCCCAAGGCCTATTCCAGAGAAGTTGTCCAATTTTTCAGACTTTCTGTCAAGGGTCACTTTAAAACCCCAGTCCTGGGAGGCTCAGAAGCAGTAGACTTTTTAATACCACAAGAGCACCTTAAAAGAGATAGTTTACTTACTAGTCTTGTTACCTTTGGGGGTAACAAAAATCACTCAACAAAGGCAGGTCTTTTCCTTATGATCCATCTACTACCCTGAAGCCACCAGCTTATTATGAGCTCCATGATTTCCATTAACACTGCTCTGCTCAGGAAACAAGAGGCCTAATCATAATCTCTTCTCTGCTAGCCCCTGGCAGGCGAACTCGTGTTCCGACAGTCCTCATCTGCAGTGAGGGCAGTTCCTTTTGTGGCTGGATGTAGACAGCATCTGTTATCTGTTCCATTAAGCTCACCTAAGCGGTGGCACATATTAATGTACCTGCAATCATTTCTTTGGCCCTCAAATGCTCTGAGGAACCGACTTAGCCTTGATTTTCCCTGTAGGAATTGGGTACTGGGAACAGATTAGACAGTTGCAGCCATACTACTACGTAACTCTCTTCATAGCAGGCCGCTCCCAGCAAGCAATCTTTGCATACAGCCCTGTCAAAACTCAGTCCCAGCTCCCAGATGTCAGCCCCAATCTGCACAGAAACTTCCCATCACAGTTCTAACGAGCAGACTCAGCTTTGGGGGTCAATGGTCAAAGGCAGGAGCT
The DNA here is from genome assembly GCF_963924675.1 of Phocoena phocoena. NCBI lineage: Eukaryota > Metazoa > Chordata > Mammalia > Artiodactyla > Phocoenidae > Phocoena > Phocoena phocoena. The sequence goes on along the minus strand of NC_089229.1, from coordinate 42,435,486 downwards.
GAAGTGGGAACTTGGAGCCAGAAGGTCAAGGCCAGAAAGACCAGAGCCAGCACAGAGGATCTGGAATAAGTGGGTCACTTTCTATGATGGTTCATTTCATGTGTCAACTTGACTGGACCACAGGGTGCCCAGATATTTAGTCAAGCATTATTCTGGGTGTTTCTGTGAAGGTGTTTTTGGATGAGATTAACATTTAAAACGGTAGACTGAGTAAAGCAGACTGCCTTCCCTAACGTGCATGGGCCTGATCCAGCAATTGAGGGGCTAAATAGAGCAAAACTACTGACCCTGCCCTACTTAAGAGGGGGAATTCACATAATTCTCCCACCTTCAGACTTAAACCGAAACATTGGCTCTTCCTAGGTCTCAAGCTTGCCGGCCTCAGGACTGGAACTATTCCATGGGCTCTCCTGGTCTTCATGCCTCTGGACTGGGATGGAGCTAAGCCATCAGTTTTCCTGGGTCTCCAGGCTGCTGACTCACCCTGTGGATCTGGGGACTTGTCCACTTCCATAATCATATGAGCCAATTCCTTAGAATAAATCTCTTTACATAGGTAGGTAGGTAGATAGATAGACAAACAGACACGGATATATAGATATGGAGTATGGAATACATACAATATCCAAAACCATAAGATATATATATTCTATTGATTTTGTTTTTTCAGAAGAACCCTAACTAGTATACTTCCCTTGCAGTTTTGCCTCTCACACCCATGAGCCATGATTACACCTTTAGACCTTATGGCTTGACCTGAAATTCAGCACCTCATTCTGACCATAATTCCCTACCCCTTCAGCTCCTTGAGTCCTTTAGGCCCACCACACCCTCTCTCTGACTCATTAAGACCTCCCATCCTTGACCAACGTCTTTTAATTACGGCCTCTCTATACTCGCTTCCGGCCCTACCTGCCAAGGCTCAGGCCATCACGCAGCATCTCTTGTACTATCCTCAACTTCCTTGCCTATAGTCAGCCACTTTGACCTGGCAAACCCCAGGTTTTGGATCCATCACACTGTCTGCGTACCTCTTCCACATTTAGAGCCAGGCTGCTCAGCACTGTTGGAGAAAATCAGAAAACCACACCTACTGATGCTCCTAGGAATTTTGACTTTACTGAACACACTTTCTCTGGTTTCTCCTCCTCTATGCGTGGCCCCTCACTCTCATTCTCTGATGGGAATGCTTCTCTCACCTGTCTTGCAAGTCCATCCTCCAGCCTATTCTCTGTATATACTTTTTCTGGACAATCTCATCTACCCCCTTTAACCTCTACCTGTCTCCTCATTACTTACCCATAGGTCATTTTCTTTTTTCCCACCTTTGTACCTTTATACACCCTACTCCCTCTACCTGGACCACCCTAACCTCTCCTATGTCTGCAAAAAAAATACACACATAAACACCTGGAGAATGTCTACTCTTTCTTCAATACTTAGCTCACATTTTTTAAATGACTCAGGTCAGGCATTACCTCCTACAGGAAACCATCCTGACACCTGACTCCCTCTTCGGTGTCCTGCCTACGGTCACTTATTAGCTCTCTTAGCATCCCTTCCCTTAATAGTATCTTCACCTCACCCCTCTTTCCTTTGGGAATGGCTCCTCTCCCACTACCCATTCTGTGTGAGTCTACAGTATCTGTAATCATGGTTTGCTGTCCTCCAGCCACATTACCTAGTTCCAAAATTTAAATAATAACCCATGGCCCTAGTTGTTGGTCCAAGGAGTGGAGATGTGACACAAGCTTAGCCAATAAGAATCCTTGCCTTGCACACCACTGTAAAGCAATTATACTCCAATAAAGATGTTAAAAAAACAAAACAAAACAGAAAAACACTTTGCCTTGGATTGTTCTAAATGGGGCTAGCAGGAAAGGTTTCTATGTCTGGGGTCATGGAAGTAGAAGGATGTGGCACAGGGGTTATTTATAATCACATTCTCCAAGGACCTACTGTATAGCACAGGGAACTCTGCTCAATATTCTGTAACAACCTAACTGGGAAAAGAATTTGAAAAAGAATAGATAGACGTATATGCATAACTGAATCACTTTGTTGTACACCTGAAACTAACACGACATTGTTAAGCAACTATACTCCAATATAAAATAAAAAGTTAAAAAAAGATCACATTCTCCACTAAATTCTAACTACGGAATCCTAGTATATTCTCAGAATGCACTGAGCTTCCCTCTATCAAAGACCACTGTCTCACTGACTGGAGTTACCCATTTAGCAGATGCTCAACAAATGTTTGTTGAATGACTCTCTCATGTTTGGGTGTGCCTCATCTCTAAAGGGATACTGAAAATTGAGTACCGACAACTGCCATCTCTGGCCACCCTTGATGTTATGACGCATCTTGCTACAATTTGACAGCAGGGATGTGTTCACTCCGTTTATTTGAAATTTTGGAGGAAAGAACCATCCTTCACACACATCTTGAGGGGAGAATGTATGAGTCTGTCCACATCTTGAACCTAGAGAGTGAAAATTAAGCTATACTTGGTCAGAGCTCAAATCTTTCCTTTAATGTGAAAAACCTTTTTTGCACGTGACCCCTTAGAGTTAAAATGGCAGAAGCCATTGAGGAAAGCAAAAGAAGGATTTGTTTGTTTGTTTGTTTGTTTGTTTATAAAGAACAGAAAAGAAAGGATACAATTTAGTTACGCTGGAAAATAACTTATGTGAAATGAAAAAAACGCAGGCTCCAAGCATTGTTTAGCCACTGAATTGCCAAGAACATAGCAACCCTATTGTGTAGGCTCTCCTCTTCCACAGCCAGATCTATAAATTAGAAATAATATTATGTGTCCTGGCTAGTCTCACTAGAGCTTAATGAGGTTATTTCTAGGAAACCCTTTGACTTCAAAAAAGTCATATGAAAATTTATTATAAAAGGTTTCAACTTGATTAAAAAGCCCTTGATGCCTTCCTTGTGAGTCATGCATATTTCCCACTGACTTCCTATGTGTCTCTATTATCAGTATTAAATATTTATTTTAGGTCTATTGAAGTAAAAACTTATTCTCCCAGCTCTCAGCCCAAGGTGATTTTTAATGCCTATTTAGTTTCTATGATGATTTTTTAAATGTGCATTAATAATAGAAGAATCTAATGTTAAATTGAAGGTTATTAAAATAGGCCTCCTTTCAAGGCAACTGGATGTTGAAAAGCTCTTTTTTCTTTTACCACATCCTTCCTTAATTGCATGAGAATAAGGTTACACTTGGTTATAATTTAGACTTTCTATAGCACATTTGTATAGGCAAAGACTTGAAGTTGTAGCATAGTAGAGATTGCCATGATTTACTGCCTCCTCCACAACAACTTGGATGCCTAATATACATCGAAAATTTCACATATCCCCCAAATACTACTACTGTTCACCCCTCCCCACCCGGCTCTTCCTGCAGGCTTCCCCAACTCAGTAAGTGGCAACTCCATTTTTTTAATTGCTTGCGTCAAAATCTTGAGGTCATCCTTGGCTTCCTTCTTCTTCCCATAGTTCACATTCAATCTGCCAACAAATTTTGTCAGCACGACTCTCAAAATATATCCCCCAATACACCCCTACCCTGGTCCTCCTGGCTCCCATCCTTCACCTGAATCACTACAGCAGCCTCCTAACTGGTTTCTCTTCCCCCACCGTTGCCCCTTCAGTCTCCGTCCAGCACAGCAGCCAGAGTGACCCCATTAAACAAGTTAGAGGATGTTTTCCTCTACTTAACTACAGCCCTCCCCCCACCACGGCTGCCCAACTACGCAGAGCAAAAGCTCAATGCAGACAATGAGCACGAGGACCTTCCGGAACTTTCTAGTCCTCCAACCACCAGACCTACTTCTTCTTCAGGACTTTGTCCTTCGAATGCTACCTGCATGCTCCTCCCCCAGATACCTGCCTGGCACCTTCCGGCACCGTCTTCCGGTCTTACCCCAACATTACTTTCTGAGTGTGGCCTTCCCTGATAACTTTACTAAAATTGCAACTCCCCACGCCCAGTCCATCCTTTCCCCCTTCCTGCCTTACTCCCCTACCCTCTTCAACACTATACACAATCCCTTGCTATAATTACGTAATCTAACATAATGGTGTTCATCATCTGATTCCCTCTCTAGAATGTACAACTCAGCGGGTTGGAGGGGGCAGATATTTTTATCCCTTTTATTCTCACTACTCTATCTTCAGGGTCAGACACAGAGTAAGGGGGGCTCAATAAATATCAGTTGTCTAAAAAAATATGAAAAAACTTTTAGCTATCTTTACTATAACACCAGGGATGATTCTTCTGCTTTTAAACTCTCATCTTGCCAGGCATAGTATCCTTTTTCTAGTGGACATTTCAGACCATGAGAATAGAAGAGCAGCTGTGGCCAAGGGTAGCTGGGTGGGAAGACAGGGGGTGCTTGGGCTTATATGCAGTCCTTCTCAATGGCTCTGAATCTCTGTTAGGTAGAACAAACCACAGCAGCTTTATGAAAGGATATGAGCACCCAAGGAGACCCATACATGCCAGTGAGACCTTCCCAGAGAATATCAGTTCCAGGAGCAACGAAATTTCCCCACTGATTTTTTTTTTTTTTTTTTAAACGGTAACATCTGAGATTTTTAGGACATTTATTTTTTATTTTTAAGGATTTTTTTTTTTTTTTTTTTTTTGCGGTACGCGAGCCTCTCACTGTTGTGGCCTCTCCCGTTACGGAGCACAGGCTCCGGACTCGCAGGCTCAGCGGCCATGGCTCACGGGCCCAGCCGCTCCGCGGCATGTGGGATCTTCCCGGACCGGGCCACGAACCTGTGTCCCCTGCATCGGCAGGTGGATTCTCAACCACTGCGCCACCAGGGAAGCCCTAAAGTTTTTTTTTTTTTAATGTGAACCATTTTTAAAGCCTTTATTGAATTTGTTACAATATTGCTTCTGTTTTATGTTTTGGTTTTTTGGCCACGAGGCATGTGGGATCTTAGCTCCCCGACCAGGGGTCGAATCCACACCCCCTGCACTGGAAGGCGAAGTCTTAACCACTGGACCGCCAGGGAAGTCTCCCCATTGATTATCGACTAAAATAAAACTACCCCTAACCCACAAAGGATGAACCTGAAAAGTCTTCAGGTGTCATAAAGGTAATGCAAATCAAAAGGACCCTGGCGGCACAATGAAAAAGTTGTCCTTCCCTCAGGCAGCTGTTATCAGCTGACTTTTGTCATGCCAGATTACCAGATCTTGTGATTTTCAAGAAAAGCCAGACTTCAGATTTCATGAGAAATCCCTCAAGTATAAAAAGCTGGCCCTTGCAGGGGAGGGAAGACCAAGAGGGAGGGGATATATATATACATATAGCTGATTCACTTCACTGCAAAACATTGTACTGTGTTAGCAGAAACTAACACAACATTGTAAAGCAATTATACTCAAATAAAAAATAAAAGAAAGCTGGCCCCTTAACTCAAAAGAAAAACAACTACCACCATAAGCTGTGAGCCAAACAAAACAGCTTCTAACCACACTCAGCTGGGTTTCAGCCTCTGCCTTACAGGCTGGTAAAAACTAAACCCAACTCTGAAAAGAGCAAATTAGAAAAAACTTCTGCCTCCGTTAATCTTCTGTTAAATTCCTTCCCCACAGAAAACAGTCCTTGTGGTCTTCATGCGCAGGTCAGAAAACTCAGCACCAATGTACTTGACACTCTCATCTTAAAACTCAACACCTATATGAACATGTTTCTTCCATCTCTTGAGTTGCTGGGCAGAGCAAGTGGGGAAGCCAGCCTCCCCCACCCCGACCCCCGGCCGTGAGGTTCACTATCCACTGGCAGGATCCTTGGCGTCTGTAATGGGAGGAGTGGAGAACACCAAGAGTGGCAGAGAAATTCTCAGCAACAGCAAGGGAAGAAAAGAGAATTCCGTGGCTGCCAGAGAAGGGAGTGAGGTGGCCTATTTGTGTGTAAGGAACACAGTCTGAGCTAAGAAGTGAGGGGTTAATTGTTACCAAAGTCACTCAGTAGACTGAGCCCCTCAAAAGCTGGGACTGTATCTAATCCACCTTTGTATTCGTAGAATCGACCTACTGTGTGCCTGACTCCGCTGGTTTTTGGATGAAAGCAGAGCAATCTATTTTTCTATCATATGACAGAGAAAGGGAAAGGTTCCCAGTCCAGTCATAAACTAGTGGCCTCAAAACACCCCCAGGATGGGGCTTCCCTGGTGGCGCAGTGGTTGGGAGTCTGCCTGCCGATGGAAGAGACGCGGGTTCGTGCCCCGGTCCGGGAAGATCCCACATGCCCCGAAGCGGCTGGGCCCGTAAGCCATGGCCGCTAAGCCTGCGCGTCCGGAGCCTGTGCTCCGCAATGGGAGAGGCCACAGCAGTGAGAGGCCCGCGTACCGCAAAAAAAAAAAAAAAAAAAAAAAAAAAAAATCCCCAGGAAACTGTGATGTGAAATTTAACACTTTAGGGGAACAGCCTAATTATCCATGTCAGAATCACAGATTTTATTGTTCTTCTTTCAATTATCATTAATAGAAGGAAGGGGAAACAATGACAATTTTAAAACTAGTGCCCGTATTTTATCAATTTTAAGCAGCAGAAAAATAATTCACTCCCAACCAGGAGCAGGTAAAACAACTGAAAACCCAAAGAGATGTGGATAAAACTGTCTTACAGCATTGTTTCCTCCAGACACATATTTTTTAAATGCAATGATTTTAGCAAGGGTCAGAGAACTGTTATTTGTTAGATGAAGAATATGTAATTAAACCCACTGTTCTGAAAGAAAAGCTTTGTGAGTATTTTTTTTTTTAATCTTCTATGACTGGGCTGGTAATTCCTTCCTGTCTCACACCTACTCAAAATCCAGAGGATTTGTCCTTGGTGCCTGCCATGAATATAAGTACAGTTCTCTAGTGTATAGTTCAATCACAGCAGACAACTACTGATTTCTGTTTAAGTCGGAATACACATAATTTTCTCTAGTCTGGGAATTATTAAAATGTATTAACAGACTAGGGTTTCGTGTTTCAAGTGTGGCAATGGTTGGGGGGGGTGGTTTTCCTTTGTATTTTTAAATTTTCCTTTTTCCTTTTCCCCCCAAGAACTGAGCCAAGCCCTTTCTGAGCAGGAAAGCTCCACTGACTTGTTCTGACAAATTCTCATTCAATTTCACACTGGGTCACACACAGTCAGAAGAAAGACATACCCGTGGCTGAGGGGAGAGCGAGAGGGTTGAGGCTGATTGCACAGAAAGCTCCCTCTCTCTTTGCTTTTCCAGGGATTGGAGGAAGCCCACTTTCTCTTCTTTCATGATGGAGATAACTTCTCGTTACAAAATCTTAATTTAACAATCTCAGAAGATTTTTTTTTCACACATTTTTCTTCCAGTAGCAATCGTAATAACACAAAGCGTCCGTTCCCTTCCTGTTTATAAAAACACTCTCTGACTGCAAAGAGACCACATTTCAATGGAAAAGGGCAAAAGTAGGCAAGTGAGAAGACCTCGGTGTGGTTTGGCTTTGCTGCAGTTCTGGGGAAGTCACAGACCGTCTCTGGGCTCAGGTTTTCTGTCTGCAGTAAGGGGATTAAACATCAGTGGCTTTCAAATTGTGCACCATGAAAGTCTGGGGTGTAGAGACTGGAGAATACATGCGTCTCTAGGACCCCATTCCCACAACCACACTTGAGCCACAAGTCAGTTCTTATCTGTTTATATATTGGATTTCCACATCAGATTTTCCTTAGAGAAAGGGTTTCACAGCTTTATAAGTTTGAAAAAAAAAATCTGTCTTTCCCAGTTCTCACTTTCCATGATTCTGCGACTGTTCTCGCTGAAAATACAGCCTCGATTTCCTGCAACGCATGTGTTCACGAAAGCAGACCACAGTACAAAACGGGAAACTGGTTCATGCAGGATGCTTTTCGCCAGTATAAGCACCTCTGCCATCAAAAACATGAATTTGCTAAGCATTCATTCATGCACGATGCCACATGGGTTACTTATTAGCACAAGCAAAGTTGACAAGTTCCATTTTCAATTTGAGAGACTAAGTGATTTTACTGATTTTGAAAATGGGAAATCTTGATAATTCTTTCAATGTGGTACAGCTATGAAGTAGCAGAGGCAGACGTGAAAATGGACAACGAATCTGATAACGCTACTGTAACACAAACAAGTTAATAAGCAATTAAACGATCTCATCTAAAACCACTGTCTCCAGAGGAATATTTAAGCCTTCCCTGTAGAACCAAACAGGAGAGTATCATGGCTTTATGAAAATAAGTAACCAGATTTCAGCATCTATTCCGGGTGGAAAGTGACTCCTCCCAGGAAAAAGTATCTAAATACTTACCACCCATTACCACAGGCATAGGAAAGAACACTGATCCCCGAGAACACAGAATATGAATTCCAAAGAGCAAGCAGCAGCTGAGCTAAAAAGGGAAACAGAGCTCAGAGTGGGAAACTAGAGAACTGCAGCGTTGCATATCCACAGACAGAATTTGCAATTCACCTTGAAAGACAGCAAAGGTGGAAGTTAATTGATGGAAACCCAGTATTCAAAATGCACTTTGAGAAATACCTGAGCAAAGACTAAGACCTAGCAACAAAGATCTTAAAGCAAGAAGAGAATCTCTTAGACCGACCACAAAGAATAAAAAGGACCATATTAACTTAGACATACCTGTTGGTATTATCACTAGGTCCTCTTTGAGAAGGAACCAGAGATCAAGATTAGAATTAGCACATATCTTTTTTATACCATTATTCATCTACCTTGGTTAATAAACATTGTTGCCAAGGCTAGAATGCAGTTTTTTAAAAATCAAGAATCTATAAAGGATGTATATTAATCTATCCTTTTCCCCCTCATCTATTTTCCCCTTAATTTTTCTATTTTGTGAGCTGGTTTGGCTAACAAATTCACAATTCAATTCTCCTCTGAGTTTTCAGATTCAGCACTATTCTTGATCTGCTGATATTCCCCAAAACAAAAAACCCAAATGCCTCAAAACTAGAATAGAATGGGAAAAGATGCCTCCTGCCAAAAAGAAATAGTACAGGTACTCGAGTTCAGATAATTTCGAATGCTTTAATTTAGTGCTTTAGAGTTCTGATAATCTTATATGCAACCACGAGTAATACAATGGATTTCTTCTCAAATGTCTCAGAAGTTCCTAAGAAGTGGTCCTCTAGCTATGTAAAACCTACCATCCTCATGGGAGTTAAAAAAAAAGAATGTGCACCAAGTACCATTAAGTACCATAGTACGGTTGTCCTACCAGGAGAGTATGTGACAAAAGAAAAGTTATCTAAAAAGAAGGTAGCACCTGGGCACCAGTCTAGCCACAGATGACCGTTCTGTGGCTCCTGGAACCAATTAGAGAACATCCTATGGGGTCCACTTAAATCTAAAGTCACTTTGGATAGTCATTAGTACCGTTTGCCAAATATTTCCAGTTCACCCTACTGCCCAGACACAAGATAGCATTGCCTGTTCTGGCTCCCTTATTGTGTGTGAAGCCATGTGACTAGTTATGGTCAATAACTTGTGAACAGAGGAAAATAAGTCACTTCCAAGAAAGAGCATTTAACTGGTGACTCAAGACCTTTAAGGCCTCTCTTGTTCCTCTGACACAGTGGTCAGAAGCATCAGTGATGGTGACTGCTTCATCTCTCTAGGTTCCAGAGTGACAATGATGAACAAGCCCTCCACCCCAGGTGTGGAGACACAATGAACGTACAGTAGCACAAGAGAGAAGTAAACCTTTGTTGTTTTAGGCTGCTGACATTTGGGGATTGTTTGTTGCTGTAGCATTACTTCACCTATCCCAACTTAGATCCCCTCAGTCCAGGAGGAGTATGCATGAGAATGGACTACAACAAGAGACTCCAAGAACCAACCCAAACATCGCTGCAAATCCTCCAAATCAAGGATTATGCTAGATCTCTCAGAGGGTTTCGGGCTGACTACCCTCATTCTTCAACCCCACATCCCTAAGTAGTACTCTCTTTTTTTTCTGTTTTTTTTTCTTTACTGAAGTATAGTTGATGTACCATAGTATATACGTTACAAGTGTACAGTGATCCACACTTTTTAAAAGTTATACTGTAACCAGGCAGGACCCTATGGGGCCTTCCTGGGACAGACCTCCTCCCCCATATCCTCTGCTATAGCTCCTCTCTGAAGTACCCAGGTAACAGTATCTCATGCATAGTTTCTGAGTTTTTCAGTGCTAAAAGCCACCACCAAATGGAAGAAATTAACTCCTTGATGATCATGAGCACGTCGTCCCTGGAACCTTCTGGTGCCTAAGGATGGATAGTGTTAACCGCCCTATTATTTCAACATCAGCCAATCAGAGAATTGTGCAGGAGCTGATCACATACCCTGGGGCGACGCTCCCTCACCTGGCCTTTAAAGATGCTTTGCTTAGACCCTTCGGGGAGTTCGGGGTTAGTGGTGGGCATGACCTACCCATTCTCCTTGCATGGTCCTGCCAATAAACCTCTCTTTGCTCCAAACCCCAACGTTTTAGTTTGTTTGGCCTCACTGTGCATCGGGCACATGCACTTGTGTTCAGTAACAATACTCCATTTATAGGGACTTCCCTGGTGGTACAGTGGGTAAGACTCTGTGCTCCCAGTGCAGGGGGCCCAGGTTTGATCCCCGGTCAGGGAACTAGATCCCACATGCATGCCACAACTAAGAAGTCTGCATGCCGCAACTAAGACCCGGCGTGGCCAAAATAAATATTTTTTAAAAAACCAATATTCCATTTATGGTTATTATAAAATACTGGCTATATTCCCCATGTTGTACAATACATTCTTGTAGCTTATTTTATACCTAATAGTTTGTACCTCTTAATGCCCTATCCCTATATTGCCCCTTCCCCTTCCCTCTTCCCATGGGTAACCACTAGCTTGTTCTGTATATCTGTGAGTCCCCTAAGCAGTACTCTTAAGCCTAAGGGACATTCAGGGGTCTCTAGGCTTTAAACCCACTGTCCCATTAATTAAGCTGCTTCCTTGGAACGTTTTACTCCCTGTCTTCTATCCCCAGAATGTTCCAGCCAATAGATTCAACTACCAGAATAAAACAACAAATCCCGCAAAGTGCCTTGAGAAACTTCACAGTAAAATTTCTTTGTAGCTTCCACAGGGTAGAGAGTTTGACAAGTGAATTCCTTTTTCAGTACTCAAAATTGATATCACATGAGAGCACCTTAGCGTAGGATAGTTTTCCTCACAAAACATTTATTTCAGGCTGTTCACAGCAGAATATTCAATAATGATTTTGAAAAAATATTTCTTAAAGCTAGTGCTCTTATTTTGATGAGGAGAGGGACTCCTTTCATTTTCTGTTTAGAGTCCCTGTCCATTTATCATAGCACTGGGTTGTCAGGATAACGACCTCAAACAGCAAGTCTCCTTGACATTTCACCTCAACCCTGGAGGATTTGGGATTTTTACCCACTTTTCCCCCAGATCTATGATTTCAAGTTATTCCAAAGAACTTTGAGTGTCTATTTTAGGAAAAGGGGAAAAAAAAAAAAAAAACACCTCTTCTGGCAAACTAGAAGCCATCAAAGTAGAAACAGTTTGACAGAGGCTGCCATTAACAGAAAGCCACAGGAAAAACAAAGTAAAATGAGAAATGCTGAAACACTGTTTTCTTTTCCTTTTTTTTTTAAGCTGACAGAGTGAATGGAAATAACTTAAGAAAGATAGTCAAGTAAACCTCTAACCTCCTGCAACGGTGAGCTTCAAAAACCGTTCTTTAAATACAGCCACTGGAATAGGGTTTTATATTTAGCTTTTGCACTCCTCCGGTCTCCTCCTATGGTACTAATATGTTTTTTAAATGCCTAAAACCTTTCTTAGTACCTAAGAATTCCCCTAGATCTCATGAATTAATGCAAATGGTAATCACCAGTGCAAATGAGTAATTGGTAGCACAAGCACCCATCTGTGCATGCAATTAACTGCCTTGAGCAAGTAATTGCCTGTTTTTACAAGAGCCTACTTAGAAATCTCAACTTAAGCATATATTTTTTTGAGTAATTCTGCCAATAACACAGCAAAACTTTTACTTGCGACAAATACTTTTAAGCAAGCAGCCAAACAAGCAATAATTTGAGTCTTATAAAGGTCATACCTAGGAAGCCACCCTCCACGGTAATTGATTCCGCGAGTTTCACAATTCCAGATGCACGTGCTCAGGGCATTTCCCAAGAGAGCAAGCCATTTGTTCAGGAGAGCCCAGTCGAGCTAATCCTTATGATGAGTGCTTTCCTCCCAAGCATCTTGAGATTTCTGAAACTTTTGGTAATTTTCTAATTAATTCATTCAACAAATATTTGCTGAAGGCGTATCATATACAAAGCCTTCTGTTCTAAGCATCTTACGTCCATGCATATTAAGAATGAGGACGTGGTATATTTTTCTCTTAAGGAACTTATAACCGTTCAGGAAGTAGAAAGCTTGAAGCTAACTATCTAAAACACAGGAGGCTTTGTAATTCAAGGGCTGTGAAGGTGTACCTGTTACCTTACCAAACCACACCTGCCTGGCACATAGGCATGTGTTTTGGGTAAAAATCACAATTGCAACAGAAAGGATCTTTGGACCTGAGCCTTCGCCAAGCTGTGTCCTTGGCCCCCTACTCCCCCAAATCAACCAGCTTTCCCTCCCTTCGCAAGGTCACCCAGTCTCCTTGACAGTCATCAACATTTTTCTTCAGCAGCTACTGACTGTGTTCCCCCCACCTGCTGCCAAAAGACTTAATCCATAGCAGTTTATGGTCCCGCACCAAGCTGCTACTTCCTTGCTATTGCCAAATGCCCTGTCGTTCCTCTCATCACTGCCCCTTGCCTTTAAATACCACCTATACGCTGACAACTCCCAAATTAAGATTTTCAGCACTAACTTCTCCCCCAGAATCCCACGCTGATCTATCTGACTGCCATCTCAGCACCGCCACTTAGGTAACTAAGAGTCATGTCAGACTACGTTTCCTAAAACCAACCCGATCCTGTTTCTCAGACCATTTCCCTATCTCGACGATGGGAAGTCCCAAACTTCATAGTCATCTTTGCCTCCTCTCCTTCCTTCCCACCAGTCAACCAACCCATCAGCTAATCTTTTTACTCTACTATCAAAGGAATCCAAACTCCCCCACTTCTCACACCCACACCATTTCCACCCTGGCCCAAGATGCCATCACCTCTTGTTGGATTATTGCAATTGCCTCCCAACTGGGCTTCCTGCCTTCACCCTCTAGTGATTCTCACTCCTTCATCAGAATGGTCCTTTTAAAAGTCATATTACGTCACTCTTCTGATCAAAGCCCTCAAGTGGCTTCCCATCTCAGAGTCAAAGCAGAATTCTTTTCAAGAATCTACACGATCCTTCCTAATCTGCCCCACAACTCCATCTTTCCTTGATCATTTCCTGCACCACCACCATCCATAGTCATTATCACTCAGCAAACCTGGCTTCCTTATTACTCCTTGCCTACACCAAGTGCACACCTGTTCTCACTCCCTGAGATGCCCTTCCCCACGTGTCTATGTGCTCATTCCCGCACTTCTTTCAGGTCACCATATAAAGAGATCTACCCTGAGCTCCAAGGTAATACAATTCCTTCCCACTGCCCCCTACCACAGTTCCTAGCCCCTTCCCCTGCTTTCTTTTTGTCTATAGCCTTTCTTCCATATGATACACATTGATTTTTCTACCTCCAGTATTAGAATGCAAGCTCTACGAGGGCTGAAGTTTTGTTCTGCTAAGCTTTCTAGCATCTCAGTACTGCCATATAGCTTCAGGTATGAATGAATGAATGAACGAATGAATGAATGAACAAATGGACATGCCTAGGATGGAAGAGGCTCTTCTTCCCATTAAGAGTACGGTTCTTATAAGACTTTCAAAAAGGGTGGTCTTGCTCTCTGTTTTTCTCCCTCTCTTGCAAAAAAAAAAAAAAAAATGGGACGACGTCTCCCAGGTTGCCACAACTTGGAGAGTTGCTCTCAAAGACAGTAAACCAGCACCCTAGGATGTAGTCTGGGTTCCTCAGATCTCTTCCCTCCAGTTGAATTCCTTGCCTTTAAAAGAAACTTCCCAAGAAGCTAAGGGAGCTCATTCTTTGAGACTCATCCCCAATGTTCTGGTGTCCAAATTTCAGTCACCATCTTCTTCCTGTTCTCTCCCAGGCCAACCATCAGGTTTTCATAAGACTCCTGATGAGCCCGTATCTCCTGCCTTAGGCCTCCCCTGGGAACCTCATTACACAAATGAGAAAATAGAATTTTTTAAAAAGTAAATTCTTTCACTCAACCTCACATTAAGCCATCACCAAATTCAGGAGGCAACACCTCAATGAACACTGAGCTCAGAATTTCAAATCCTCAGCTTCCTCGCTAGAAAGATGAAGCACCATCTTCCTCATTAAGTAGTTAAAGATGATAAGAAGGTGTGACTAAGTGGTTGGAAGAAAAAAAAGGGGTAAAATCTTCAGAATCCAACCACTTAAAAAAAGAGTACGGATGAAAAGGAAACTCCCCCAGATGCTGAGGGATTTTTTTTTTAATGCATGAATATGGGTGTTAAATAGACTCTGCTTTGCCAAAATCAGGGGTACCATTCTTAAAGATTTAACTTGATTTATTCTATCATTTCTAAGGTGGGAAAGTTTGAACTATTATCAAACCTCAGCAAATACTGAAAGAATTCAGTATATGCCTTTCAAAAACGTCTCTTACATCTAAGTTAATAAGCTTACTTTAAAAATTATGATTCAAAAGTTTAAGTAAGCATGTTATATATTTTCAAATTCTGTACCGATAAAATACTCCTCTATATTTTTAAGATAGATCTAGTAGATCACAGAGCACAATATCGCTGTTCAACAAGATTTAAGGAAGAAGAGAATGAAGATAGGATGAATTATTAAAACAGGCAATGTTTTGTGGCATAAAAGTTTCTCTTCTAGATCTTAAATTCTGGCCCTATGCATGAAAAAAACTGTGAATTCTTTTCTAATCATAAAACTTTCTCAAAATGGGAAAACAAAGCTATCTAGGAAGAAAAAGAAATAGGAAATAATAGGAGGTCCTTTTGCAATAAATAACCCTATGGTTTCTGCTTCCATGCTAGAAAATCTGAGAACTGCAATACAAGCACAATTTACACGGGGTGCTCTGAGCAGGCAAATCACAGATTTTCCCCTTGAGTTCTGGCTCTACAAAAAGGACATGAAATAAAGTGTCACACGTTCACATTTTCAATTTAATTACCTCTTTAAAACGCTAGGATTTTTTTTTTTTTTTTTTGGCGGTACGCGGGCCTCTCACCGTTGTGGCCTCTCCCGTTGCGGAGCACAGGCTCCAGATGCGCAGGCTCAGCGACCATGGCTCACAGGTCCAGCCGCTCCGCGGCATGTGGGATCTTCCCGGATCAGGACACGAACCTGCGTCCCCTGAATTGGCAGGCGGACTCCCAACCACTGCGCCACCAGGGAAGCCCCAAAACGCTAGGATTTTTGTGCCACGTGGGACTTATGTACATTTTCAATCACGTAGGATTCAATATTGTAAATTATTAAATTCTCATTACACCTCCTGCAGTTCATACACTACCCTATCTGTACATAATATGATGTGTTTAAGTAAGTTGCCTAAGATCATTTAAGTAGTAAAAGAGAGAAATGAGACCTGCAACAGCAATTATGCATACTAGTTGAGTGACCTTGGAGTCTAAACCTCTGCAGGTCTCTATAAAAGGAGAGAGCTGGTCCAGAAGATCAGATCTCTTCTAGCCCTAACAGTCAATGATTCCCTATTCTTGATTTTAGACTTGAACTTTTTATCTCTCTACTGTGTTTCAACTTAAGACTCTCAAAATTCAGCATCATTAGTTCACTTTAAAGGCATCTTAAGGATAAGTCCCTTAAGTTTTATATCAACCAAAAACTCCAATCATATGAGTACTTATTTCTTTTACAATTTCTTAGAGGAATCTTTTGGCATCAGTGAAAATGCACACTCTCTCTGCTCACACTACCCAATAACCCATAGTATATAACCCTACTGTTATGGATAGAATATTTGTGTCCCTGCCCCCAAATACCATACGATTAATGTGATGGTATTAGGAGGTGGGACCTTTAACAGGTAATTAGGTCATGATGGTGGAACCTTCAGAAATGGGATTAATGCCCTGAAAAAAGAAGACATGAGAGCGTCCTCTCTCTCTCTCTCCCCCCTCTCCTCTCTGCCATGCGACGAAACAAGGAGACAACAGCCATCTGCAAACCAGGAAGCAAGTCCTCACCAGACAGCAGAGCTACCCACCAGATCTTAGTCTTCTCAGCCTCCATAACGTTGAGAAATGTCTATTGTTCAGGCCACCCAGTCTAAGGTAATTTGTTATAGCAGCCCAAGCTGAGACACCTACTATTCTTCAAATCATGGAGCCTTCTGTTTTCACCTCTCAGCTTTCATTGAGCTAAACAATTTTGATTCTTTTTGTCTTTTCTCCATAGTTTGTTTTCCTACACTTTTATTTCCTTCACCTTTTCAACCACTCTTTTCTTAAAAGCCTCCAGTGGCCCAGTAAGATTGTAGCCTGCTTTATATTGTTTAAGGGGAAAATTCCCTTGTTCTTGATGCATGCTAGGAATCTCTTTTTCATCCCAATGTAGAGAAATGTGGTTGTTTTGTTTTGCTTTAATTAAGCACACTCAGCTATATTATTGCCTCTTTCTCAGCTTTATTTCAACATCAACTATTTCTGGTTACTTTTGCTTCTAATTAGTAGTTAACTATTCTCTATTTTCATAGCTTCATTTTCCTCCAGAGGTAAAATAACTTATATCCAATGGTAAAACACGGTTCTGGCTGCTACTGCCTTGTTATGAACTGAATTATGTCCCCCCACAATTCATATGTAGAAGCCCTAGCCCCCTGCCTCCAGTACCACAGAATATAACTATATTTAGAAATAGGGCCTTTAAAGGGATAATTAAGGTTAAATGAGGGCATTAGGGTGGGCCCTATTCAATATGACTGGGTGGGCCCTATTCAATATTTCCTCTTCTTACAAGGAAATCTAGACACAGACACACACAGAGAAGATGGCCATCTACACACCAAGCAGAGAGGCCTCAGAAGAAACCAACCCTGCCAATATCTTGATCTCAGACTTCTAGGTTCTAGGACTGTGAGAAACCAAATTTTTGTTGTTTAAGCCACTCAAGCTATAGTATCAATACTTTGCTATAGCAGCCCTGGAAAACCAGTGCAGGCCCCTCTCCCGGTTATGACCTGGAGGAGAAAATGATATTGCTACTCGTCCGTGCATACCCAGTGCTACTGTTAGGAGGAGACAGGTGGTTAGTGTGCCCCATTCTAGCACACAGGAACAGTACCGGTGGCTGACATGGTATTCACCACCTTCCCATCATGCCTAGTCCCGCTGATGCAGAAGGACAGATCTGGGTCTTTCACAAGAGAAGCACCTTCTTCAGTAGCTTAAACTAGATCTCCAATGTTTCCCTTTATTTTCTTTATACTCAAACACTAACAGCCTAGTAAATCCCAGGTAGGCAGTCAAATAGCCAAAGATTTTCCTGAGAAAAATGGGGCCAAATTTACTCTGGCCATCTTTCCCCTAATCTTATCCCCCATGGCCATTCTACTGAATGTTTTCCCAAAGTCTATGTTTCAGGGGTCCACCTCAGTAAAAGTCCAGTGGAAATAAGCCCCTTTTTCAGAGGAGCCTAATATCTGAGCCTAGTATCAAGACCAGAATATTCCTAAGGAGAAAGTATTACTCATCAGATTTTCACTAAACAGTTCAATATTTGACCTCTTTATTTTTCTATTCATTGACTTCTTCAGGAAACATTTACTGAGCATCTAGTATGTGTAAGGCTCTGCATCAGAGCCAGGGCTACAAATGATAATAAATCATCAACATATCAAAGAACCATAACGAGTCCCCCAAGAAACTAGATGATGAAGATTTCTAAAAGAAGAGTGAAAAACCACAGAAATTAGAATTTTAAGATTCCAAAGACCAGATGCCCTATTTTTCCAGGAAATTCATAAAGCTTAGGAAATCCAAACAAACATATCAGTTGACTGGGCGGAGAACTCAGATGTGATGTGCAAACTAAGGTCAGGTGATGCCTCACAGAGAGAGAAGATACGGAGATCTCTTTTCCTCTGCCTCCTTCCCTCTCTGACGAATATGCTGATTGCTTCCCCCAAAGAGCCACCATTTCCATTTCTATAATGCTGCCAAATTATGTTTTTAAATGTGTTTCCATTTTTTGAAACTTCTAACGCCATGTTATCCTTGTTACTTTCTTTGAAACAGTTTCCACTGGGCAGAGGGAATAAATACACTGTGTTGTTAGCAGTTCCTCTCTGTTGTCTGGGAAAAGGGGACTGGAGGTGGCAGTGGCAGCTCCGATGGCAGGGGCACTGCCTGGGAACAGTGCTGCTTTTTCATGCAGGGCTGTGAGAGAATGGTGCGGACCACCGCTACAGGAAGGGGGAAGATCCTGAACCCACTCGAGAGAGCGCCTCAAGGGCAGTGGTGTTCTCTCTTCAGGCACGTGATCAGGAACAAAGGAATCTTTATTCATCTCTTTCTGCTGCACTGCTTTGCTTTTTATTCCTTATAAGCAGCTGAGAAAGACCACGAGCAGCCCTTTTAATCAGCTGTGGAAGAGATGAAAGGGTTCAGAAGAGAGAAGCTGCCATTTCTGAGAATGGTTTATTCATATTGTAGAATAATCGTTAAAGAAAAGAACTCTATGAGACTGATCTTTTAATTATAGAGGAATAAATACATCTGTGAAATCCACCAATTTCACTTTGGATTAAATTAAATTACTCTCTCGTTTACAAGCCAGATACTCAGTAAACAGAAGTCTCAGTTTGGAAATGGCTTCTCTCCCTAATACACGGCTTCCCCCTTTCCCCACCCCATCCCCAAATTCCAGTCACTATTTAATAAACAGCAGGGAGAAAAATACATAACATCTCAGAGATCCGCTTCGGGGGCCTTAGATATGTTCCGTTTGCCACCAAGCAAGGTCTGGATTCTCAAAACGTCAGATCAATTATCAGTGATCTGTGAATAACATTATGATCATGCTATCTGACAGGTTTTTTATTTATTTATTTATTCAAAAATCCCAACACATTTTCATCCCACTCACGAATCGTATTCCAGCTCTGGCCAAAGAATATGAGTCCTATCATAGAGTTCTTGGTGTACCTCCACAGCACTGGTGACGGGCACAGACGTTCAAAAAACATCTATTAACTTCAAATGACACCATTCACAACTCTGGGAACTCCACCAACCAAAAATTTTAAATCGCAGTTTCTTCTAGTTCCTTTTAGATGAACAAGCAAAGAAACAGTGCCTAGTTGGTTGCATCTTTGCTGATTCTTATTTTATATAGTTCCTCTTACTATGACAGCCCAGAAGCAACTCTCCCATCCATACACAAGTGTGCCAAGGGCTTTCTGAAGCCACTTTCCCTTTTCTGCTATTTCTGGATCTTGAGTCAGCTCTCTTCCTTGGGGAGTTCAGAGACTTTTGCAAGTTCCCATTTCAGGAAATCCCGTTTCTGTTTGAAGTTATCTCTCCCAGAAAATAAAAAAAATAGCTAAAGGAAAAAAGACCCTACATCGTCTTCAGAACTATTTCTTTTCTGTCGATGTTTTGGTAATTTTTCACATTGGCATCCTTCTCTAAACAGGAGGCTATCTACACAATATTCTAATATTCCTCTTTTAACTTTGCACTACACAGAGATACTTTAATATATGATGTTTAGGCAGATGATTTCTCAAAGGTAGGTCGATTCTTCCCATTATTTACCAAGTTCTTATTCTGAAGCATTCTCATTGCTATCTATTGGCATCAGTTAACCTGTCTTTCCAAAGGTTGGTGCCAAGTTGTGGTTCTTCCTGTTTGCAAACTCATCTTCTCCTCAAGTGTTCCTGGGGTGGGGAGGGTCCAGGTTCTTGGAGCAACTTCCACGTCGATGTACCCTGTGGTGAGTGTCTCTTCCATCCCTATTGTTCCTTATTCTCAGATGCTTCCCTGAGCATTCAGGATCCAGGCTCTGGGAACAATCATCTCTTCAAAATAATCCCCTGCCGGACAGGTTTCCATCCAGTTTCTTCTTAAATCGTCTTCAAAAAAGTTTTACAGACTAACCTACCCAGTTTTAATCTAAATTAGAAGAGGAAGAAGAGGAGATAATATCAAGAAATGCTCCCTTTACAAGGAGAAAGCATAATTATCTTACATGTTGTAACTTTTGTTTCTTCTGCACTTCCATAAAGCTAAAGGGCTGATTAGGGAGACTCAGGGGCCAACTCTGGGCCAACACAGTCCTTTGTTTGAAGAGGTGGCATCACGGAATTCCCTGGCGATTCAGTGGTTAGGACTTCTCGCTTTCACTGCCGAAGGCGCGGGTTCAATCCCTGGTCAGGGAACTAAGATCCCACGAGCCACGCAGCGCAGCCAAAAAAAAAAAAGAAGAGGTGGCATCAACTCACAGTCCCTGACTCATCCCCTCACTCACCACTCCTATGCTCTGACCACTGCCCAGCTGCCAGGTAATGACCCACACTGACCTCTTAGGCAGGCATAATTCCCCTGAGACGGAATGAAGAGCCCTTGAGAAAGACCCGTTCATAGTCAGCATTGCACATATTCTTTTTTTTTTTTGCGGTACGCGGGCCTCTCACTGTTGTGGCCTCTCCCGTCGCGAAGCACAGGCTCCAGACGCGCAGGCTCAGCGGCCCTGGCTCACGGGCCCAACCGCTCCGCGGCATGTGGGATCTTCCCAGACCGGGGCACGAACCCGTGTCCCCTGTATCGGCAGGCGGACTCTCAACCACTGTGTCACCAGGGAAGCCCTGCACATATTATTAACAGTATATTCTTACACTGTATTAGATGCATTTGTTTGTAATTGTGTTTTTCCCTCTTAAAAGGTCACCTCCATAAGGGGATGTCGCCTCCTTAAGGGAAGGACTATGTTTCATTGATCACGGCTTTCCCAGGGCCACACACATAGTAGATGCTCAGTGAATAATTGTTCATCTTCACTTACTGTTGCTTCTTTACAGTCATCAGGATCTCAGACCAGGTACTTGAGACAAAGGGAAGGGGCTTAACAAACCTTACTCACAGGGATAACATTTGATAAAATAAGGCAACAGGAGAGTGTCCTCCGGAATCCTCAAAGGAAGAAAACCCTGAAACAGGCTGGGGAGAGGGAGGAATAGTAGAAGAGAGAGGAAACCACAGGCCACATGCCAATTATAAGAGGTAAATTTAGAGAGTACTGGCCTAAGACAAGACCAGACATCCAAATGCTGTCCTAGAGCATAGAGCAGCTAAAGAATAGACGCTTACTGAACTATACTCAGTATTTTGTAATAACCTATAAGAGAAAAGAATCTGAAAAAAAATAGATATGTATGTATGTATAACTGAATCACTTTGCTCTACATCTGAAACTAACACAACATTGTAAATCAACCATACTTCAATTAAAAAAAAAAGATTAAAAAAAAAGAATAGACACATTATTACGAGCCACCCTTCCTCCACATACTCCCCTACATCACAGGCCTCCCCAGGGAATTAATGATACCAGCTCTCAGCCTCAGTCTCCTTGCTTTCCTTGTGCTCATGGAGCCTGCCTCTCTTCCCCTTTAGACATGCATTCCTTGATCTTGATAGGGTCTTTCCTTATCTACTACTATTCTCTCCTTTGAAAGATAACCTATCACTTAGAATGGCCTCTTTCTTACCACTTCATCAGCTCCACCACCACCACCTTTGCAATGGAGACTTAGGTTCACCTCGCCTGTTTTATCCCCCGCCTGCAGGCACTGAAGCAGGCCTAATCTTTAATGACCAGTGATGCCCAAGTAACTGATTCAAATAACCTAGATTTTAGTCTCTGGCTTGTAAGGAATTTCATGGAAGATCCCAGACCCTTCCTTGCTGCTGGCTGCTATAATGAATAGCTATATTTATTCTTCTATTGTCTCCATCTGCATTACATTGATTTGGTGTGTTCTGGGGATAGAGCAAAATAAAAATATAACCAAAAACCTTGCACAACCCTGAGGCTCTCTTAAAATAAGAGCCATTATTGGAAGAACTATAGCCTAAAAGTATGGTGCTCTGGCATCAGCTGGTCTTAGATATGAATCTCAGCTCTACTGAAAGACTTTGAGCAAGTTGTTGAACCCTCTGAGTCTGTTTTCTTATCTGTAAAGGAGGACAATATTACCATCTTCCTCAAAGGGTTGCCATGGGCTTTTAACCACTCTGCTCTCTACACTACCTCCATTCACAAAATTGCCCCTGTTTCTCCCTTCACTTCTGTCAGATCCAAGAGACCCCTGGTAACATGGAGTGAACCCCACTAGCCTAAGGGAGATACTATACCAGTTCTATTGGTTGTTTCTTAACTATATTTAAGTGTATTCGATTCTTAACAAACTGCAGCCTGATTTCTTTCAGATTCAATGAAATTTCTTTCAGAAAGGATCTGTACTAATTTGTATGACTTACGTATAAAGTAAGCACTTAAGTGTAAAAAGCTAGGGGTTCCCAAACTGAGGGCTGCACATTCCGTGGACACCTCAAGGGTTACAAATTCATATACTCACTATGCTTCATGTGAGGACTGAATGAACAGTGCAATATATGTACATACATATATATGCATATGTATACACAGATATATCCACGTATATTCATAAATTTCCAGTATTGCTGTTTCAAATGTAGATATAAATACTATTAATAAAATGTAGGTTTATTTAAAAGCATGACTTAATTTGTAAAAGCCTTTATCATTGTATACTTTCTTGATCAACATTTGCTAATGCTACAATATGTAGTGATTCTAAATTTTTAATATAATAGTATTGATATTTTATCGAATCTTGACATTAATATTAGTAATGTTTGATTGTTAATAATAATATCCAACAGTTATTATGTGTCAGACACCGTTCTAACAACTTAACACATATTAATTCATTAAAACCTCACAATGACACTATGAGGCAGAGCTATTATCATTTCCAATTTATATATTAGGAAACTAAGGCACAGAGAGGCTAAGTGATGTATCACGGAGCTAGTAAGAGACAGAGCTGAGATTCAAGCTCAGGCATTCTGGTTCCACAGTCCAAGCTCTTTATTTCGACACAATTAGTTGAGAACTCAGCTATGCAATAATACACTGGTGCCACTGTTTTTGATCAGAAAATTATGTATAACCTTGACATTGATTTCATATTCTATGAAAATGGGCATATTTCTAACTGGGTACAAACTGAAATGTATATGTATACTCTGGCTTACATTTGACCAGGGACACAACCAAGAAATCTATGATAACTGTTTTATGAAAAGAACGATAAATTAATTCAAGCAAAAATAATAATAATAAAAATCCTTCATGCTGCCTGGTCTGCCCACATATGCTCCTGCCCAAGCAGGTCACATGCACCAGAGTGAGTTTCCATTGATGATTATTTTGTCACTATCTTGTTGCTTTCACCCTTCTCTGCCCCCATTAGAAAACTAGTTTTCCAATATTGCACTATTTGATGATTTGCTAACTTGAAACGTAATAACCACAACAACAGAAGCAACAACTACTAGGAAGTTAAATGCAATAAAAACAGAATGATGCATTTCAACTTTTCACCTCTGTAGTTGAGTTTTAGTCACACCCACACCCATGTCCCATTTCATTGACTGAACATTCAAGAACATTCATTGACTCTCTGCCATGTCCAGGAATTATCTTTAGAGCTATAAATATGTGAATAGAACTAGAATGAACCAATCCTTTTAGAGTACAGTCTAAAAGATTCCAGGCAGTCCATTCATTCAACTTATAACTAACTACATGCCAGGCAGAATGGAGGGACAAAATAGTACATGTGTTCTGAGCCGCGAGAGATGATTCCAATAGAACCAGTCATCTGACAGGAAGCCTCCCTGTCAACTCTCTCCCAAGGGCTCGCTTACTCGCAGAGCCACCTCTGCAAATCAGAAAGGCCAGACCTCGTGGGACCACCTTTACTTTCTGGGACCAACTCATCTCATCTCAGGGTACAAAGGTGACCCTCTCGTTCCATATTCTCACTGATCCTCTACCGCCTTCCCCTGGCTTCTTTCTTTCTTTGATTTATTCAACCTTTTTTGTTTTCTTCTTTCATCACTGTCCTTCTTCTCTTAAGGTATGCTACTTCCTAGGAATATTTCCACTAGGGGACTGATGTCATATTGTCTTAATGCTTGTTACCGTTTCAGAAAGTGGTTATTTTCCAACTCTGTTTCCAAATCATGAGAATTTATGATACAGTAGTTCCCCCTTATCCATGGGTGATATGTTCCAAGACCCCCAGGGGATTCTGAAATCATGATCGTAACAAACCCTATTTATACTATGTTTTTTCCTATAAATACATACCTATGATAGAGTTTAATTTATAAATTAGGCACAGTAAGAAATTAACAACAATAACTAAAAATAAAACTATAACAATATACTTAATAAAAATTATGTGAATATGGACTCCCTCTCTCAAACTAGTTTTTACTTTACTCTTTCTTCTTCTGCTTTGATGATGTGAGATGATAAAATGCCTAGTGCGGAGATGAAATGAGATGAATGACAAAGGCACTCTGACATATCTTTAGGCTACTATTGACCTTTGGGCAATATGTCAGAAGGAGGATTATCTGCTTTGGGTGTTCCTGGATCACTGATGGTTGCAGGTCAGGAGCAGATGATGTCAATGATTGGGGATCCTGGGCGGAACAAAGCACAACGGTGCGAGATTCCATCACACTGCTCAGAACGGCGCTGCAATTTAATACTTAGGATTTCTGGGATTTTCCATTTAATATTTTCAGACCATGATTGAGCACGGTAACTGAAATGGCAGAAAGCAGAACCACAGATAAGGGGGAACTACCGTACTTAGAAACTTAAAACCGCTTAAGCATTAAAATTTCTATATTTGATGGCCTTAAAGCATCCTTTCTTGTCCTTCTGAATCAGAATCTGAGTCAATGATGTTGAATAGAGCCAGGTCAAGAATGACATTAGAAAAAGTGAGGAATCTGATGAGAGGTTTGAGGAGAAAAAAAGGTACAAACAAGACAATCACAGGAACTCCAACAACACAGACAGATGGGATACATGGACTCTTTGGGGAAATACCATATAAGACAGAGATCTACTTGAAGTGAACAGCTGCGTAGGCACTGATCTGTGTTCTTTTCTCCATAAATTCTAGATTTTTTTGCTTTTCTCTAAGCACCCTAATCATCCTATTTATTCATCTGCAAACCTTACATTTTGATGGAGCCCCAGTCTTTTGAGCTAAAAATATTTGGGATCATTTTGCACCCGGGGATACAAAAGTAAATGTCACATTGAAAGTTCAGAGGAATTTTCCAGCTTCACTTCCTGTGCTTTGTTTGAGAGGACAGTGTTGATACTGATTCTTTCACACACTTGACAAGGTGTGCTTAGGAAGTAATTCTCATTGTCCTTTGCATTGTTTAAAAGACAACGTGATCAAGCTGAGGAGGTCACTTGAATCACAGAAGATTTCTCTGTTCTAGACCATACCTTCTCACTAATTAGTATTATGTTTATTAAGTCATTTCAACTCTCTGGCTTCAGTTTTCTCATCTGTACTTAGCACATAGAAAGTGTCTTATAAATATTTGTTGAGTGAATGAATTAATAATATTAACTACCTTGTAAGATGATCACTAAGAGCTCGGTTTTAAGCTCCCAGTAGAGTCATGTCTGTTTGGCTTACCACTGCATTCCCTGGCACAGTGCCTTGTACATACCAGAATCTCATCAAAACATGAATTAATGGGGGCTTCCCTGGTGGCGCAGTGGTTGAGAGTCCACCTGCCGATGCAGGGGACGCGGGTTCGTGCCCCGGTCCGGGAAGATCCCACATGCCGCGGAGCGGCCAGGCCCGTGAGCCATGGCCGCTGAGCCTGCGCGTCCGGAGCCTGTGCTCCACAACGGGAGAGGCCACAGCAGTGAGAGGTCCGCGTACTGCAAACAAAACAAAACATGAATTAATGAATAAATGCACAAATTAATAAATTTCATAATAGCTGCCATATTTCACAAAGTTAATGAGAATAACTTGATTTGAGGCACACAGTGAAGACGAACTATGTTGATGAGACTCATCACTGTGTCTCCAATACCTAATTTGTAGGTGCTCAATATGTAATTTTTAATTAATAAATGGTCAATAAAAATAGATGTAAAATTGCTTCAAAAAGCACAAAACCTACATGAGGCATTAAGAATCTCACACATCTATACCAACAACCTCTGTAGGGAGATGACTCCAAAGGGTATGAGATATAATGATTTAGAAGCAGATGATATGAACCTTCTGACTCACACCTGGCTCTCAGGTCTTAAACGGTCATGTGGTAAAGCTCAATACAGTCTGAGGATACGCAGTGACAGGGTTTAGTTACATCTCTTAGGAACATAATCAAGATGTTATTCTGGGTATGCTAGCTATTATATTTTCAGTGGCAAACAACAGAAAACCCTGTCACGAAATGTCTTAAACCACAAAGAATATGTATTAACTCAGAAAGAAGCCAGAGGTAGAGGTAGAACGGCTTCAGGATGGGTAAATTTTTTTTTGGGGGGGGGGCTTGTGGGATCTTAGTTTCCCGACCAGGGATCGAACCCAGGCCCCCTGCAGTGGAAGCACAGAGTCCTAACCACTGGACAGCCAGGGAATTCCCATGACAGGTAAAGTTTAGGACTCAACACCATTGTCAACAGCCCAAGTTAATTCCTTCTTTCAGCTCTGCCATCCCCTGAGATGTCCTCAGCTGTTTCCTCTAGAGTGAAAAGTTGCCTATCACAGACCCAGGCATTATTAGATGACACATCTAGTGGAAGAAGGAGAAGGGGAAACCTTTTCTTGTGACTTGTTTTTATCAGCAAGGAAATCATTCTCAGAAGCGGCCTTCGTATCTTGCCAGCCGGAATTATTATATCATGTCCATTCCTAAACCAATCACCATCAAGGGAAATGAAACCATTATGGTTGGCTTAGATCTGTCAGGCTTTTATCCCTGGAACTGAAGATAGGGCCAGTCTTCCCTGAGTTTTATGGGAGAGCTCCAGAGGTAGCAACAAGGGAAAAGAGATGTAGAGGTTTGGCAATTAGGTGGGCAACAGTGTCTGCTAAAGACAGAACATACTGTGCTTTCAAAATTGTTATTGAATGAATCTGATTAAGATTCTATGGGATTAGACTTCAAAAAACTATTCTGTCTTCAATACAAACTCAGAGAAGGCAGCTAGAAAAGTTATAAAAAACTTTTTTTTTAAATAAATTTATTGATTTATTTTTGGCTGCGTTGGGTCTTCATTGCTGCGCACAGACTTTCTCTAGTTGCGGTGAGCAGGGGCTACTCTTCATTGCGGTGCGTGGGCTTCTCATTGCAGTGGCTTCTCTTGTTGCGGAGCACAGGTTCTAGGTGCGCAGGCGTCAGTAGTTGTGGCACATGCGCTCAGTAGTTGTGGCTCGCGGGCTCTAAAGCACAGGCTCAGTAGCTGTGGCACACGGGCTTAGTTGCTCCGCGGCATGTGGGATCTTCCCAGACCAGGGCTCAAACTCGTGTCCCCTGCGTTGGCAGGAGGCTTCTTAACCACTGTGTCACCAGGGAAGTCCCAAGAAACTTTTCTCGTGGATAAAATTGCTCAGAAATTGATGTTGCTTCCATTGTATAAGGCACATCTTCCCCAGCGGCTCTTAAACACTGGTGTCCTTGATCCACGGTAAAAAATATAATAAACAGCACAACCGTATACATACTTCACAAACTTCAGTGAAACTACACTTACTACCTTACTACCTGTGAGCACACTCATGTTTTCTATCCCATTCTATTTCCCTTTTTTTAAACTATTCATCTCAACCCAGTAAATCGATTTCAGGACCCGGTAATGGGTTGCAACGCACTCTTTGAAAAACATTGCTTATTCAAGGGTCCAGCCAGTCTTGTTATTATTTCTTATAGACAACATGACATGGCATTATTTATTAAAAGCAATCGTGATGCAATTTCAGTTAATCCTGTGAGTATCACTAACCCCTTTTTATAGCTCTGAAAACACATAGTGTGAGGGATTTGTCAGGATCTTATGACCAGTGAGGACTGGGGTGGGGTGTTGGGTGGGCAGCCCTCAAATGAAGGTGTTCTGATTTTAAATAGGCATTCTGAAAGAAACAAAAACAAAAACAACAATCTGGTATTCACTGGAATATAGTCTTTAGTTTCATCAAATGGCAGCTGTAAAAAATAAAAGCATAATTCTCACACTTGCATAATAAAAAACGGCCAAGTACAATTGTTCATGGCTAATTACCTCTGCCAGGCCACAGAGTCGTACAGTCCACCAGACAATCCATTATATCTAATTGAGGGAAATTATTTCGAGATGACTCCGAAGCCTATTAGAGAATGTTTTGTGCTAAGTTTTCTAAAATGTTTATAGAGCAGTTTATGAACCATAAGAGAGTCTGCAAAACTAGAATTCTGACCTGGAGAGATTAAAAACACTTGACCTGCCCTATCTCCTCTCTTCTTCTAACTTCAGGGATTAGGTTGGCCCTAAAGGTTTTCTTTCTTCTTTCTTTCTTTCTTTCTTTCTGTACGGTATTAAAGTTATTATTTGCACTATTAAATCCTAAGCAGAAAAACTCCTTTGAGCTTCACGGGTAATATTTACTTTTCTAGCTCAAGGAAAAAATCAGCTAAAGAACTGTCAGCCCAGAGACACAAAGAAGATGAACAATGAACTCTCTGCTTCTCAGATTAGACAACTGGGCCAGACCTACATTGTGACACAAGGCCCAGCAATGTCCTTTCTAATCTCCTTTAAAAGAAAAAAGAGCAGAGGCTGTCTAGACACTCAATAACGACTCGCTCTATTCCTGGACCATCCAGTGTTCGAAGTGTCCCAGGTGAGGAAGCTAAATGGTGGAGAACAATGCAGCAGCTGTGGGAAGCAGAGAAGAGAGGAAGCAGGAGCCAGGGATAAACAATGGCAGCATCACTCAGACTTTGTTCCTGGTCCCCTCTGACAGATGGAAAAGCCGCCAGGTCAACAATCATGGTACAGAGGTCACAATGCACCAGGAGGAACTGTGCCAAAGGCAAGGTGCCCTGCAGGAATAGTAAAGCATATTATCCTCACCTCACAGGAGACTGTCGGACTCCCCTGCTATGCTGGCCTCTTTTCCTGAGTAACACTTTTGAGAAGCCCATGAAACCAAAGGGCTCTGAGTCCAAAAAGACTGTATATTCAGAACCAATATTGGAACTTGAAGTCCATCTAGGGTTTGTTGTTGATATTGTTTGATTTGCACTAAAAGTTTTAGAAGCCTAAATAATTAAGTTGCACTATTTGTGGATTTAATAAATCATTTTAACTGAAGAGAATGAAATAACAAGTAGATGCTGTCCTAGTAAATCCAGGATACGCAACGTTTAGGAAATCAAAATGGTAAAGATATTTCAGAGTTGCCTCTGTGAAGTTCTAACTGTGGATTTCAGTAGGCACTATTTCTACTCCCCACAACTACAGAGCGATCAAAACAGATCACATACAGTGGAAAACAAACAAACAAACCCTAATTCGTGTTTTTCTGTGACTCTCCATTAAAACACAGATTCTGTGGAGACAAATATAATTTCTACTTCTTTGAAAACTTCCTCCCAATATTTCATACGGTGCCTTGTACAATAAAGAATGTTATTACCTGTGTTTATTTGATGCATTATCTGAGACTATGGCAGAATCTTTACCAAAAAAAAAAAAAAAAAAAAAAGAACAAACTGTTTCAACAAGGTAAGTATATTTGAGTTACAAAAATTTTATTTACATACAACTTTAGAAATTTTACTTCTCTATTAAAGGAGACATACCCATCCATGATTCTGAGTTATTCAGGCCTCCTGTTGGAAGGTAAAGAATTTGTAAAGCAATAATCAACTAGACTATGAAGTTATGGGCCAGAAAAGACACTCAATACTCCCATAGACTTGAGCCTATGGTACTCAAGCTTGAAGAGCAGTAAAAATACAAGGGACTAAGACTGGATCCTCTTCCACAGGCAGCTTTGGCTAGTAGGTTAACTTAGGGCTAACTAGCAGGACTCCACTCCCACGGGTGTGCAAAGCTTGGAGAGCTCTTTCTACTTCATGAACCTCCTTTGGGTAGTCCTGTCCACATAATGACCTAGCACCAATAGGGGCAATTGGGCATATGTGCCCTAGAGCAGCTAGTGTCAGAAGGGGTATAATGGACAACGCAGATTCTGGTTCTTGTGGCCTTAGGAACAAGCAAGACTTTCGTGATCCGGGGGTGGGAGGGACAATAAGTCAGAGTCTCTCTCAAACCTTCTGATACTCAGAAAGTGTTGATACTACCAGCAAACACGCATTATAGCACAGGCAATATTATAATCATTGCACTTGTATTAATGCACTTAATCTTCATCACTATCCTCTCAGGAAGGTAACCATTATTATCCCCACTCTGATAAACTAAATTTTATCAAGGTTAAATAAATTGCCCAAGTTCACAAAGCTGTGGTGGTACCAGGAGCTGAACTCAGAAGTCCGTCCACAGAGCCCATGCTCTTAACCATGACACTACATTCATGTAGTACATATGTGTGTGCATGTTTGTGCATACATATGTGTATGTATGTGTGTGTGTACTACATTGATATCCGATCATGCATTCTGTCATAGAAACTGAATTGTCCTAAGGAATATTCTTTTAGCAGCAATACTTCAAGGTCATAAAAAGAATAGTAAGTATGATAAGTAAAAAGAAATAACAAGGTCAAAGGATTGCCAAGCCTACAGAGTGAATTAGAGAAATTCCCCTACAGATTCAGCAGGTCTCCAGAGGATTCAATTTGCCTGATACATAGAATGCTTTCCTCCAAAGAAGTCATGAATATTAATAATCATGAGCATGGAGAATTATTTTACTTGACCAGACTTTCCCTGCTGTATACTTCACATAATGATGTGCATCAGACCAAGGCACAAAGATGAATTTCAGCTTTGTTGCAATTAGATCACCAATTTCCCTGGTAGCCAATATTTATTAATAGGAGATCCGAAATCACCTTACTGGAGAACAGCACTCATCACCCACCCCCACCATCTTAATGGCCGTGAGAGAAGAGGCATCAATGAGGTTATATGGGATAGAGTGGATCGCTGAGTACCAATAGAGCTTCTTCCTCTTGTGTACCAGCGCACCCTGCTTCAAAAATATAAACAAATTGAACAGAAGGGCTCTAGATAAATCACCAATTCCATTTTATGCCTTCAGATAAATGGATGCTTAAACCAACAAGACTGACAATTTTTTGCTACACCTTTTGCATTTCCATGGACAGTGGTTCCACCTTGTCCTTTGGGTGCCCCATCTAAGTATTTTACACACAACAGGAAAGAAATTCTATTTTCTGCCCAAGCATAACCTTTAGTTTAAATTAAATCCATTTCCCTTGAATATTCCATGAGGGACAGAACCATTTTGTGCCCTCCTCACAAAGTGCCTATTTACCATAGGCAACATTATTCCTTCACACTTTTCATCATTTTTCACTTTTGCTATATTTCTTGGAGACTTCTCTAAGGCTCCTGTGTAGTTTTTACTCCATATTAAAATAATTTTTAAAAATCATATTGACATAATACATTTTCCTGGTGGAAAATTTGAGAAATACTGAAAAGCCCAAAGAAGAAATTTTTAAAAATCTAACATCTCAAGTCTCAGAGCTAATTATTTTGATATGTATCTTTCCAGTCTCATATGCCAATGTACATATGTGCTTTTCTGACTATTTTTCCCATGTCACTAATTATTGCTCTTTCCTATAGAGGTGTAGTATTCAACCCAAGTCTGTGCATGGTCTTCATACAGTCAATGAATTCTGTGAAATTATATACAAATTTTTTATGTAGGTACATATGTGTTTTCTTCCCACGAAGGGAGTTGGCAGCTTTCATCATATACCCAAAAGGGTGTATGACCTAAAAACAGTTAAAAATTCTCATTTAGCCACAGCATTTTTAATGGCCATATAATATTCCACCATATTAACCAATCTTGCTATTATAAATTATACTGTAAAAAACATTTATAACTAAATCTTTTCATTCAGCTTCAATAACTTTTTAGGGGAAAAATTCTGAAATTAGAATTGCTCCAATAATATTCACAGTTGAAGGCTTTTAATACATGTTGCCAAATTCCCTGTAGAGAAGTGGTATCTTTCAGATCCCTTCAGGTTTCTGGCCACACCACACAGCTTATGGGATCTTAGTTCCCCAGCCTGGGATTGAACCCAGGCCCTTGGCAGTGAGACTGTGGAGTCCCAACCACTGGATCACCAAGGAATTCCCGAAATGAGCCTTTTTTTCAAACAACTGTTAACACTGAGTCTTATTCTTTAACTTTTCTAATTTTATTGGTTAAACTACAATACTAATGTTTGAATCTTCTTTTTAAGGTTTGGGGGGCAATATTATTTGTAACACACTAGTAAGTGTCTGAGGTACTCAGAACACAGAGGAAGAATTCATCTCAGTTTGTCTCAGCTCTATTCCAACCGTGATGTTGCTGACTCACGTAATGATCAGCTCTGACCCACGGGTCTTTTAAAATAATGACTGTAGCTAGTCAATCTGGTAGTGATTTTTATAGTTTTGGTTTCCTAAGTACCTATTCTCACCCTTGTCTAACTGTCTTTTATCCTGTTTGTCTAGGATTGTGCTCCTATTGAATAATATTGCATTGGTCTATTTGATGTAGCATCACCTAGCAGCTAAATAAGCATATCCTCAATGTCCATCATCAGGACATCAACGACTGAGAGTTAGGCATAAGTAGATGCAAACTATTATATATAGAATGGATAAACAACAAGTCCTACTGTATAGCACAGGGAACTATACTCAATATCCTGTGATAAAACATAATGGAAAAGAATATGAAAAAGAATGTTACATATCTGTATAACTGAATCACTTTGCTGTACAGTAGAAATTAATACAACATTGTAAATTAACTATACGTCAATAAAATAAATCTTTTAAAAAAGAAAACAATTTGTTGTGGATATTTTTTTAAAAGATATCAGTGACTCTAAGGGTAGTAAGATCACTTGACATATGCCTTTCACATTGATGCCAGATCATTGGAAACTGCTTCTGGGAGGATTGTCAAGTAAATACCCTACCTGCCTCATTGTAGTATCTCTGGAAATAGAATCTGGCTGAAGAGAACATAAAATCACACTGCAATCAAGAGATAAGAGTGACCAAAAGGCCCTTTAGTAATTGAGAGGGTGAGCTCTTGCAGTTAGAGTTCCTGGGTTCAAGTCTCAACTCCCCCACTTGCTGTCTGTATGATCTTGAGCAAGCACCTCCATGTGTCTAAGCTTCACCACACCTTAAAATAATAAAGGCACTTGCTTGCACAGTATGCCAGGAGTTTGCCTTCCTGTTGGTTGTTGGGTAGTCTCAGGACTCTTTCTACACAATATGTGCAGATTATAAAACCGTAAACCTCTGCGGCCCTCCTCCACACTCACTCTCTGTCTCCCTCTTCATGCCCAACTTCCTTCTGTTACATGTCTCATATCTGATATCTGATATATTTGTTTGTTTTGCAACTGGCCTCTCTCACTAGAATGTAAACCCCACAAGAGCAGGACTTTTTCACTTTGTTCTCTGCATCAGCACTAGCACCTTGAGAAAAAAGAATGGGGTCATTATGAGGATTGAATGACTCGTGTCTATAGTGATGTATTGATATTCGTTTCCTAGGCTACTATAACAGTACAACAAACCAGGTTTTAACAACTGAAACGTATTGTTTCACAGTTCTAGAGCCTAGAAGTCCAAGGTGTTGGCAGCTCTGGGGGCTGTGAGGGAGAATCTGTGACAGGCCTCTCTCCCAGCTTCTAGTGGTTTTCTGTCCATCGCTGGGGTTCTTTGGCTTGTACCTGCATCACCCCAGTCTCTGCCTTCACCTTCAGTGGCCTTCTCCCTGTGTGTGTGTTGGTCTCTGTGTCCATATTTCCACTGGATTAGCGCTTACTCCAATGACCTCATCTTAACTTGATCATCTGCAAAGATCCTGTTTCCACATAAGGTTACTTTGATCAGTACTGAGGGTTAGGACTTCAACATTTGGGGGGAAGACACAACTCAACCCATAACAAGCAGATGGCAGAGTGTCCAGCACTCTGTTGGCACTCAATAACTACTCTTCTTATACACTCACATTACGGGATCATTACCTTACAGAGAAAACTAATTTGGTCTAGCATGACAGGTTCTCGCAAGTCACTATGACACACCTTCACTCTGAAGAGATGTGAGCCAGACATGCTGTGCTCCCCATGCCTTCAACTCTGAGTAATGACTCATGGGGAGGAGAGGAAGCTATGAAGTCAAAGTCTTTGCCATCATTGCAAATCCATTATTTTATAGGCAAGAAAGGAGAATCTAAAAGGTAATGACTTATACAAGGATTTACACAAAGTTAAAGCAAAAGCAGGACTAGAACCCAGCCTGTCTCACTCCTGATTCCTTGCCTCCTCTATATAAATCTATCTACAAATATTTAAAATAATAATTACGATTATGGACACATTTTTAAATAGGTTGATTATAGAATATTTTGCTCATAGATTAGTCTGAATGGTTAAAAAAACTGACTGGAAAAACAAGCTGACCCATAAATATAGTCAACTGATCTTTGACAAAGGAGGGAAGGCGATACAATAAAGCAGAGATAGTCTCTTCAACAAATGGTGCTGAAACAACTGAATACAAAATATGTAAAAACAAAAACAAAACACTAATGTAGACACAGATCTTACACCCTTCACAAAAGTTAACTCAAAAACGGATCATGTTCCTAAATGTAAAATGCAAAGGTATAAAACTTTTAGAAGGTGGCACAAGAGAAAACCTAAACGGCATTGGGTATGGTGGTGTCTTTTTAGATACAACACTGAAGACATGAACCATAAGAGAAATCACTGATCAGCTGGACTTCATTAAAATTTAAAATGCCCCGCTCTGTGAAAGACATCGAGAGAACTAGAAGACAAGCCACAGGACTTCCCTGGCCGTCCAGTGGTTAAGACTCAGCACTTCCACTGCAGGGGGCACAGGTTCAATCCCTGGTCAGGGAACTAAGATCCCGCATGCCACTCACAGACAAAAAAAAAGAAGAAGAAGAATACAAGCCACAGAATGGGAGAAAATGTTTGCAAAAGAGACATCTGATAAAGGAGTGTTATTCAAAATACACAAAGACCTCTTAAAACTCAATAAGAAAACAAACAACATGCTTAAAATATGGGCCAAAAGGGCAGACAGCAGAAGCAAGAAGAACTACAATCCTGCAGCCTGTGGAACAAAACCACATTCACAGAAAGATAGACAAGATGAAAAGGCAGAGGGCTATGTACCAGATGAAGGAACAAGATAAAACCCCAGAAAAACAACTAAGTGAAGTGGAGATAGGCAAACTTCCAGAAAAAGAATTCAGGATAATGATAGTGAAGATGATCCAGGACCTCGGAAAAAGAATGGAGTCAAAGATCGAGAAGATGCAAGAAATGTTTAACAAAGACCTAGAAGAATTAAAGAACAAACAAACAGAGATGAACAACACAATAACTGAAATGAAAAATACACTAGAAGGAATCAATAGCAGAATAACTGAAGCAGAAGAACGGATAAGTGACCTGGAAGACAGAATGGTGGAATTCACTGCTGCAAAACAAAATAAAGGAAAAAGAATGAAAAGAAATGAAGACAGCCTAAGAGACCTCTGGGATAACATTAAACGCAACAACATTTGCATTATATGGGTCCCAGAAGGAGAAGAGAGAGAGAAAGGACACGAGAAAATGTTTGAAGAGATTATAGTCGAAAATTCCCTAACATGGGAAAGGAAATAGCCACCCAAGTCCAGGAAGCACAGAGAGTCCCATACAGGATAAACCCAAGGAGAAACACACCAAGACACATAGTAATCAAATTGGCAAAAATTAAAGACAAAGAAAAATTATTGAAAACGGAAAGGGAAAAACGACAAATAACATACAAGGGAACTCCCATAAGGTTCACAGCTGATTTCTCAG
This sequence comes from Phocoena phocoena, assembly GCF_963924675.1. Taxonomy (NCBI): domain Eukaryota; kingdom Metazoa; phylum Chordata; class Mammalia; order Artiodactyla; family Phocoenidae; genus Phocoena; species Phocoena phocoena. The sequence continues at coordinate 42,399,142 of NC_089229.1, read as the reverse complement.
CAGAAACTCTACAAACCAGAAGGGAGTGGCATGATATACTTAAAGTGATGAAAGAAAAGAAGCTACAACCAAGATTACTCTACCCAGGGCTTCCCTGGTGGCACAGTGGTTGAGAGTCTGCCTGCTGATGCAGGGGACATGGGTTCGTGCCCCGGTCCAGGAAGACTCCACATGCCGTGGAGCAGCTAGGCCCATGAGCCATGGCCGCTGAGCCTGCGCATCTGGAGCCTGTGCTCCGCAACGGGAGAGGCCGCAGCGGTGAGAGGCCCGCGTACCGCAAAAAAAAAAGATTACTCTACCCAGCAAGGATCTCATTCAGATTCAACAGAGAAATGAAAACCTTTACAGACAAGCAAAAGTTAAGAGAATTCAGCACCACCAAACCAGCTTTACAACAAATGCTAAAGGAATTTCTCTAAGTGGGAAACACAAGAGAAGAAAAGGACCTACAAAAACAAACCCAATCCGTTCTTCTTACCCATTAAGAAAATGGTAATAGGAACATACATATCGATAATTACCTTAAACATGAATGGATTAAATGCTCCAACCAAAAGACAAACGCTTGCTGAATGGAAACAAAAGCAAGACTCATATATATGCTGTCTACAAGAGACCCACTTCAGACCTAGGGACACATACAGACTGAAAGTGAGGGGATGGAAAAAGATATTCCATGCAAATGGAAATCAAAAGAAAGCTGGAGTAGCAATACTCATATCAGATAAAATACACTTTAAAATAAAGAATGTTACAAGAACCAAGGAAGGACACACATAATGATCAAGGGATCAATCCAAGAAGAAGATATAACAATTATAAATATATATGCACCCAACATAGGAGAACCTCAATACATAAGGCAACTGCTAACAGCTGTAAAAGAGGAAATCGACAGTAACACAATAATAGTGGGGGACTTTAACACCTTACTTACACCAATGAACAGATCATCCAGACAGAAAATTAATAAGGAAACACAAGCTTTAAATGACACAATAGACCAGATAGATTTAATTGATATTTATAGGACATTCCATCCAAAAACGGCAGATTACACTTTCTTCTCAAGTGCACACGGAACATTCTCCAGGACAGATCACATCTTGGGTCACAAATCAAGCCTCAGTAAATTTAAGAAAATTGAAATCATATCAAGCATCTTTTCTGACCACAATGCTATGAGATTAGAAATCAATTACAGGGAAAAAAAAATATATGTATGGGCCAAAGACCTTAACAGACGTCAAAGAAGTATACAGATGGCAAGTAAGCATATGGAAAGATGCTCCATATCACTTGTCAGGGAAAAGCAAATTAAAACAACAATGAGGTACCACTACCCAGCTTTAGAATGGCCAAAATCCAGACCACTCACGACACCAAATGCTGGCGGGGATATGGAAGAACAGAAACACTCACTCATTGCTGGTGGGCATGCAAAAGGGTGCAGCCACTTTGGAAGACAGTCTGGCGGTTTTCTACAAAACTAAACATGCTCTTACCAGATGATAAAGCAATCATGCTCCTAGGTATTTACCCAAAGGAGTTGAAAATTTATGTCCACACGAAAACCTGTGCATGGATGTTTATAGCAGCTCTATTCATAACTAGTAAAGCAGATCTGCGGGCAACCAGATGTCCTTCAGTAGGTGAATGAATAAAGAAGCTGTGGTATGTCCAGACAATAGAACTGTATTCAGTGCTAAAAAAAATGAGCCAAGAAAAGACACGAAGGAGACTAAAATGCCTATTACTAAGCAAAAGAACCCAATCTGAAAAAAGGCTACATACGGCATGATTCCAACTACATGACATTCCGGGAAAGGCAAAACTATGGAGACAATAAAAAGATCAGTGGTTACCCCAGGGGGGCAGGAGATGATGAATAAGGTAGTAAAAATACTCTACATGATATTATAGTGATGAATATATGCCATTATACATTTGTTCAAACCCAGAGAATGTACAAAATCAAGAGTGAACCCTAAGGTAAACTACGGACTTGGAGTGATTACGATGTGTCAGTGTAGGTTCATCCTTGGTAAAAAAAAATGTACCATTTCAGTGAGTGATGTTGATAATGAGAGAGGCTATGCATGTGTGGAGGAAAAGAGTATATGGGAAATCTCTGTACCTCCCTCTCAAATTTGTTGTAATCCTAAAACTGCTTTTAAAAAATAAGGTCTTAGAAAAACCTGAGACGTTTCTGGCCAGAATTAACTGCCTTATTTTATCAAATCTAAGATTTCATTTACTGTGAGTGATACCATTATTTTAACCACCACCAAAAAAAAAAAAGCCAATTAATTAATGTGTGACATAACATAATAAGAAAGACACCTCCCAAATTCTCAGGTGTTAAAGGGAGAAAATGTCTGAGTCCCAAAAGCCACAAAACATAGCAACACAGCCCCTCAGTCATTGGACTAAACATTTCATTTATATAAATTCTCTTTCTTAGACTGTCTCAGGGTTAAGATGCCACTTGGAAGGACAGGTGAAATAAAGTTTAAGACACAGAATTGTTCATCTAGACCCCTCAAGCGACCTAACACACCCTCTTGTCATTTCTATCAAAGCCACGCCTGTATTTCATATCTCCAGGAACAAGAAGCAACCAGCAGGAGAGATCGTTTTGAATCAAAGAGATGAGAGCAGAGAAGAGAGGACCACCAAGCGATTCTCTGCCAAAGCAAACAGAGACAGGCAGAGGGAAGTGGGAAAATGACATTTCCTTCCCAGAGTCTCTGAAGGAAAAGTACAAAGACTTCATCGACCAGTATCTGGAGCTGAGACAACAGCTGTAGAGGTATGATGAGCCCCATGTGAGGGACAGGAACCTGCGAGATTTCCTCTGGCTGTCTCTAGCCTGGCACAAGACCAGAGCTGTCTCTGGCTGCTATTTACAAAGAACTGGTGAGGGGCCAGTTGGCTACCAGGGGTATGTTTCTGTATCATTTATCACACACAAAGTGCTCTGTGGCTGGAAAAAGAGCCATGATCACTGCAGCCAATCAAGCCCGGCAGCAGGACAAGCCTTCCCCCACTCTTTCTAAGTCTCAATCCCTTCCTCAAAAGCAAACAACTGGCAAAAGCCCAGCAGCGGTCAGAGAAAGGGACCGAGGAGACCATGCAGGGTATGGTTAAGCTCGTAGAGACAACTTGCCATGATCATCATTCACTAAGTTATTTCTTCAACACCCGCTATGTTCTAGGTCTTGGGGATACAGTGGTAAACAGGACAGCACACTACATTCCAGTATTTTTGATTTGGAATGATTTGGGGCCCTGGGTTCTTCCCATCTACTTCCAGGTGCAAGGGAAGAAAACTGCTCCAGTTTGTCCCTTTGTTCAGTCTCTTCAACGGGCTCACATCTTGCTCCCCTCCCAGGCTTTCACAAGATCGGTCATGGGAACGCCGGCTCAGCAGAGCAGCCCAGGAAAACTAACAGCCCAGCTAAGTGAAGTCAGCATTTCATCATAAGTTTGGAAAATTTCAAAGTGGCTCACAGGAGAAAAAGGAAGGAGGACAGATAAGAGGGGCATGGTCGTCATTAACAAGAAACAGTACAGCCTCACAGCCTCTAGCCATGCGCTGAATAAGTCTGTGAAATATTCTTGGGAGGATAAACACTGATGGCCATTCAAGCTGACAGTGGGAGCTGGACAGTTGACATTTACAACAATGCTCAATGCAAATCAAGGCACTTGCCCCCAGAAATGGAATTTCATAGATTTATCCTTTGAAAGGCTGTTTCTCTGACTAGTCTGGGTCAGCAGTTAAGCTGAAAGAGAAATATTTCTATTATTTGGTAGATTTTTCCAAAGCCTCTAGTTCATTAGGCGAGAGAGGCCTTGAAAAAGTCTGATTCTGGTGTGGTCGTCAGGCAGACAGAATGAGAAAACATCAAAGAACAATCCCACCTCCAGAAATGATGAAAACAAATACTTCCTCTGAAGTCACTAATGTTCCGAGAGGGGGGTGTCCTCACTGGCCAGGTGTCCTGGCAGCATTCCAGTTCTGCAAAAATTGTTTCCATATGCTCCAATAATTCTCACAGAGCCACCTTAAAGAAGTGAAACTTTTCATGCATGCCACTACTGCTTGCTATCCCAGAAACGGATTAAAACTCAGAGCTTCTCACTAGTTGGGTGACCTTGAAAAGTCACAAAGCCTTAAGCAAACCCTCATTGCTTCACACCTGCTGCTCCCTCCACCATCCCCACAATCAGTGATTCCCAGATGCACTGTGTTTTATTTTCCTCACAGCACTTAATATTTGAAATTATCTCATGTATTGGTTTGCTTGTTTATCACAGTCAGCTTCCTGAGATCAAAGACGGTACCTGCTTTATTCATCTCTGACTCCTTAGTACTTAAAAGGATGCCTGGGGGCTTCCCTGGTGGCGCCGTGGTTGAGAGTCCGCCTGCCGACGCAGGGAACACGGGTTCGTGCCCCGGTCCTGGAAGATCCCACATGCCGCGGAGTGGCTGGACCTGTGAGCCATGGCCGCTGAGCCTGCGTGTCCGGAGCCTGTGCTCCGCAACGGGAGAGGCCACAACAGTGAGAGGCCCACGTACCACAAAAAAAAACAAAAAAAAAGGATGCCTGGTACCTACTAGATGCTCAATAAATATTTGTTACACAAATAAATGAAACTTATTTAAATTATTTTAGCCAAAATTCTATAAAAATAAGAGTAATAATACAAGGTAATCACTGCCTTATAGGATTCTTTGAAAGATCAAGTGAGATCATGTTAATAAAAGAGGAGCCTGGAACATTGCAAAGTGCTCAATAGATATTAATTTAATATTAATATATATTAGCATTCCTAATTCCACAAAGCACTTTTCTCGGGTAACTTTCCAGAAACAAAAATTCTGAAATAATTCATACTTAGATATGATTAACTAATAACTGTTTAATATACCATATTTATAACATTCTAAGTCCCCATCTACTGAAAATGCATTATAAATATAATAAAACTTGGCTGGGAAAAAACACTGTAATATATTCATCACTTTTAAAGCATATCAATTTCAAAAACGTAGAAAAGTGAAAAACTTTTAAAAATAGATACGGTATTACCTCTCCTTGGGAAAAATAAGGTAAGTTTTAGCACAAATGAATAACTCTCTAATTTCAGGTGCTGTGATTGGATGGCGGGAAAGATCATGGGGGAAAGCCTTCCTCACACCTCGAATTATAGCATCGGATGCTACTTCCTGGCCCAAGTTTGGAGTGTGAGCAACTGCTCTTACTTTGAGACTAGGAAGTAAGCAATGTAATGAACAGACATGCAATTAACTCTTAATTAGCCTGGAGTCAGGAACTGCTTGACTAGTCAAACACCCTGCGAAATGAGATGACTAGAACACGGTAGCTGGAAAGGAGAGAGCAGGCTAAGGAGATGCCCTCCTTTACCGTGTGTGGGACAAAGATGAGCTCAACTCTCTTTTATTAAGTAGAACCAGATGTGTCTACTCTCTAATGGAAATGCTCACTTGTGGATTTTTAGTTTCTTCTTTCTTTCTTTCTTTTTTTTAATAGTCACCACGCCGTACATTACATCCGCAGGATTTATCTATCTTATGACTGGAAGTTTGTACATTTTGCCCACCTTCACCCAAAACTCTTTTTAGTTTTATCCCCTCATCCTTCCAGCATTCAATCCCTGGGCAGCTGGGTTAATGACCAAATAACAGGGTGACAGGAGAACAAGAGGCCTAGATGGTCCAGCAACTTAACAATCAAGACGTAAGTGACCCATCCCCTATTCACTCACGAGTGTCCAGTTTCTTCCACTGAATGAAAAGTCCTATGGGCCGATCCATAGCATTTAATGCGCCTCTCCTCTTCTCCCATTTTCTCACTAATCACCATCAGTAACAATGAGAGTTCAAAGGTCCTGGAATAAAGGCTGGGGAGAGTGGACAGGAGGCATTTTCCTGTCAAAGCCTTGTCTCTGATGTCCACACTTGAAGTGAATGCCTCCCATAATGAGATGTCAGTTTATTTTTTTTTCCTTTTAGATCTGCACATAAAAAAGGAGTTCAACTGGCAGACAGCATCTTCAAGGGGTCCAGACTCAGCGCACTGGGATGCCCTGTCGCTTGTTGGCGGTGGGGGAGATCACCAGCAAGTCACAGCCTTCCTCCTGCACGTCTTTGTCCCTCCCTGACCTCTCAAATAACAGGAGGGAGCAGAGAGAACAAGGACAACATTTAAAGGTAGATTTCTAAATGGAACATCAATATATTACCATGAGCCATCTGCCAACTCCTGAGTCTGGGGAACCATTATATTTTCTGAGAGGGGGAAAGTGGGCTAGTTCTTGGACAGAATAAAAATAAAAACAGCTTCAGTGAGCTTTACCCACTGACCTGTCTCAAAGCCCTTCAACAACAGGAGGAATTTCCAAAGCTGTGAATCCATCCAAGAAGCACTATTTCTAGGAAAGACAAAACCAGGTTCAGATGGAAAAATAGAGCTTAAGTTTTGTTAGGGTTTTGTTTTGTTTTGTATGCTTTGTTTTCCCTAAAAGAAGTCTATAAATCAATTAGCTTCTTTGTGCCTTCCTGTGTACAATACAGGGCAAATTGCATGAAAACCTCCATCCTTGTCAGACTGAATAGCAGCTTGGGTCTGAGTACCGCACATCCAAAAGGGGGTGGCCATGTGTGGGGCATTACAGCCTTTCCAAGTGCCGGCTTGGTGTCCTGAGCAGCAAGCTGAGATGGGCTTCCCAGCCCAGCCAGGCACACCTCTGCCGCCCTCCGCTCTAGCTGTGAACACCAGCCCAGCATGCATGTCCTATGACACAATCCCCATTCAGATAACTGGCCAAACAGATAAGCACATCAGGGGGTCACCCATCCTGACTGCAAAACAAGTCAGCCAAGTGGCTGCGAAAGGAACAGAGGATGTCACCGAGAGCTTTGCTCTTGTACGTTTAAATTCTATTCTGCCTCTGAGCACGTGTATCCAACACAATCGAATGTCCTGATCCAGATAAAACCGTGTTTGTTCCAGGGCTCTATTGGGTAAATAAAACAAACAAAAAGACAAAAACCCTTCCATCTCCATTGACAACAGTTTTAGTTTGTTCTCACGTCTTCCCAATACAATACAATAGGATTTTTTAAATAAGTGGATGACCTCTTTACAAAGTGTGATCAGCTAACAGCTAATTTGGAACAGTGGAGAGCTGACTGTATAAGCCACTAGCTCAGCGTTAATACAGGTGGTACAAATAGATAGTTAAACTACTTACTTACCTTGGTATTTGTTAAGGTTTTACTTCTGGTCAAGTGAAGTCTTCACTGGAAATGTAAGCTCAGTGGTTAACTGAGAGATTTAAGATCTTATAAAGACAGCATTTGTTACTTTAAATTGAGCCAAGAAAGCATGAATGCCTTAGATCAATAGCTTCAAACTCTAGGGACCCACTGTAAGAAACGCGCTTACATCACAGCCTAGTACATACCCTTACATGGGTGTGTGACTAAAACAGAAGTTTCACCCAACAGAGCTCACCCTGGCCCTTTCCTATCAATTTCTTCTTTATCAGAAAATGCTGTTGCAAGTTGAAACTCACTATACTGAATTGATGACCCACTAATGGGTTGAGACTAGCAAATTTTTTTTTTGGCTGCGCTGGTTCTTCGTTGCGGCACACGGGATCTCTAGTTGCGGCTTCTCTAGTTGCGGTGCGCAGGCTTCTCTAGTTGCGGCGCGCAGGCTTCATTGAGGTATGTGGGATCTTAGTTCCCCGACCAGGGATGGAACCCAGGCCCCCTGCATTGGAAGCTCGGAGTCCCAACCACTGGACCACCAGGGAAGTCCCGAGACTAGCAATTTTTTTTAATCTTGCTTTAAATTATATCCAGGGAAAAACTACTAAAACTCTCCTTTCTATTTCTCTAATCCCTAATGCCCTCTCGCTCAAAGCATAAATATCCACATATTATCTGAAATACACTGTTATGTTTTTAGGATAAGAGAAGTGGTAAGGGGTGGGGAGGATTAAAACAAAATAGTAGGGCTTCCCTGGTGGTGCAGTGGTTGAGAGTCCGCCTGCCGATGCAGGGGACGCGGGTTCGTGCCCCGGTCCGGGAAGATCCCACATGCCACGGAGCAGCTGGGCCCGTGAGCCACGGCCGCTGAGCCTGCGCGTCCGGAGCCTGTGCTCCGCAACGGGAGAGGCCACAACAGTGAGAGGCCCATGTACAGCCAAAAAAAAAAAAAAAAAAATAGTACAGGGAATTCCCTGGCGGTCCAGTGATTAGGACTCAGTGCTTTCACTGCCGGGGCCTGGCTTCGATCCCTGGTTGGGGAACTAAGATCCCGCAATTCGTGCAGCATGGCCAAAAAAACCCACAAAAGTACAAACCAGAAAGTACTAGTTGAAAACTTTTAAGGAGATTGAGAAAATAGCTCCAAAAGTTGTCTCATAATGCTTCGTTCAACCAACAGATTCTGAGCTCCCCACCATGGACCAGGCGCTATGGGAGGCTCATAGTGGGGAAAGAGAGGGAAGTAACAGGACTTTTTGCTGCTTGCGTATTCACCACCTCAGACCCTCTACACACAGCCGGGGACCAAAGGAACAGCCTAGGCCAAGGCTGCCCCTCTGCTTCCATGAGACGGATGCTTGGAGCGCCAGGCCCTCACACAGGGTACAGCACAGAGGCCTGGGCTCTCCTCCCCTTGCCTTTCACGGGGAGGGAGGAGGGGCCCCTAGAATGGAGGTCCAGCCTTAAGCACCATGAAATTTCTCCGGCCAAGCCCTAGTTACTCATCTAACAAAAAGCGGAGAAGGGAAATTATTTATATTCAAGAGTCTAAATTTTACTATTGATTAATTGTAATTTATTTTCTATCCTGGCAGGAATAGTTTATAAAGCACATTTCCCAGCCTCACCTTTCTCTTTCCATTTCCTCTCTTGATAGGAAAGAAGGGAGGGAGGGAACAGAGAGGAAAAGGATAAAGGAGAAGGAGGAAGAGGAGAAAAGGAAGGAGGGAGGGAAGGAATAAATGAAAGCAGACAGGGAGGGAGGGAAATACTAAAGCTAAGATCTAATCAGATCTCAATTCAGTTAAACCCAGAAAATTTTTCCTTGTATCTTTACTGTGGAACCTTCATGGCCACATGGGACCAAAAATATTTGGAGTCTTAGCTAGTTCTTTTTTAAAATGCAAAGAATAGAGTGAAACTAATGTAATTTATACTAAAGTGTAAAATGCATCCTCAGCGCCTTTCTAGAAGCGATAAAGAGTAATCAGTAAAAGGTGTGAGGCCTACCCAGCTATTACCACTTTGTCTAAAATAGGCCCTAAGGATTTCCTACTTCTTAAATCATTTTATGGATCATCCACCCCATTGGCTCAGTTTCTGCCTCTTCTTTCAATCAATCCAAAGGTCCAAAAGCACCCACAGCTAACATTAGTCTTTTCCAAAACCACTCTACGATGCTTGGGGAGGGGGTGGGGAGCTCCAGTAGGCAGCCAGGAAAACAGTGATTTAGCAAGGATGGCAAGCAAAGACTACAAATATTTTCCGGAGAATTAAACATAAAGTGAACTCAATCTCTCTCCATTTAATTACAAAGGGCTTCCAGTCTTCTCTCTTTTTTTTTTTTTTGCGGTACGCGGGCCTCTCACTGCTGTGGCCTCTCCCATTGTGGAGCACAGGCTCCGGACGCGCAGGCTCAGCGGCCATGGCTCACGGGCCCGGCCACTCCGCGGCATGTGGGATCTTCCCAGACCGGGGCACGAACCCACGTCCCCTGCATTGGCAGGCGGCCTCTCAACCACTGCGCCACCAGGGAAGCCCCAGTCTTCTCTTAATGACATCTTGATGCTCTTGAAGATCACACTTCAACAGAATGCCTGCTCTGTTTCTGTTGCCAGCTTACATGTGAGCATACTCTCAACCACAGGCAGGTGAGGTTTCCAAGCCAACGATGAGAAAAGTGCTTAACTTGAGATGAGTCTAAGATAAGTGTTTGCACTCACACCCGTTTTGATCGGGCAGATAAAACATAATGTTGGATAGGTTATCAGCAGGGCTCACTTTATAGAATTTTCTTCTCTCAGCAGGAATCTGAATTTATACAAGATCACATTCAGAATTCCTTGATGTCAGCAAGATGGGAAATATATATAAAAAATATATACATATATGCACATATATACATTAGAAGCCCATTAAAAACTTCGGCTCTGGGGCAAAATGAAGCCACATAGCCCTCCCTAGAAGTAAAAACATTCTCTGCGGTGGAAATTAGCTTGATGACAAGGAAAAGCTACAAGTTACATCCATGTTCCCATAGAAGAAGGGCACCACCAGTGTGGCGTTTGTCACCAGCCAGAGCACCCGCCTAGGTTAGGTTTTTCTCTGAGAATAGCCATGTCACAAACGTGCTACTAAGAGTCAGAGGACCTGGGCTTCAAATTATCCACCTTGCCCTCTACCAGCCTAGTGACACATCAGGAAATCTCTCTTAGCCTCTGTTTCCTCAAACACACAGGAGCACGGACACATGAACTGTCATCTAAAGAATGCCAGTACTCGGTTAAATGATGTCTAAAACCATTTTCCATTTATAACATCCTGTTCTGAAAATAGGAATCATTTTAACTCCTAATAAATAAGTGTAGGTTAAAAAAAAAAACCCAAACTGCCAGAGTTCTAACACAAAACAAAATATGCCTTGAGTTTGGAATGGAGGCTAACGTCACACCAAGGCTCGCGACTTCCAAGCCAGGGTCATTCATTCCTTCCTTCACTCAGACAGTCAATAAAATGTACTGAACATCTGCTACGTACCAGACACCCCCCTGAGCATGAGTGAAGCTCAGAGGGAGGGTAAAAGATTTCAAAGCCAGCGGCTCTATAAACAGGTGGGAGGTAAAGGGAAGAGTAAAGAAAAAAGAGAAAAGGAATATGTTAGCACACTCCTTCCAGAACAAGGGTCCCAACATTTTTCACCATAAGTATGTATGAATTTATAGAGTACTAAGAGTTGAAAAGGAACTAGAAGAAGGTGTGCTTATTTTTTTTAATAGGCTTTGGTTTTTAGAGCAGTTTCAGGTTCACGGTAAATCTGAACAGAGAATACACAGCTTTTCCTGTTTTCCTGTACAGCATCACCCCCACACACGCGCAGCCTACCCCATTATCAACATCCCCCCTCCACAGAGTACATTAGTCACAACTGATGAACCTACGCTAACACACCATTGTACTTATTTTTTCAACAGACAAAATTCACATATAACACTGATAATCAAAATATAAAACCACCATTTAATCTTTAGGATATTTAATCCGTTTCTCTCTTTCTAACCCAACCCCTCAATCCTTAAGGGACCAGAGAGGAAAGAAGACTCAAGCTGCTTCTGAAAATCTGGTAATCAGCTGGGAAACCTTGGAGGCCCACAGTCAGGGGAGGAAACCCCCTTTAGTCACTGGAGCAACTATTAACAGTGAGGACTGCTCTTGGGGTCCATGGTTACTTTCCAGGATTCTTCCCCCCAACTCCTCTCCCTCCCAACTGCTTCCCAACACACACACACACACACACACACACACACACACACAGAGTCATTCTAGCTCATAAAGCCTCTGTAAGATCTTCCTTTGACCAGGAAGTTGTAGACCATTTTCTAAGGATTCTTTTAGACCTTTGATTATCCTAATTTAGGACATGACCCCAAGATGTTTCCATGAGTAGGGACTACTAACAGGCAGTGTAGGGACTCTCAGAGCTCAGAGGTAACATACCTCCCACTAAAGGATATCATAAACTCTTTGAGTTAAACAACCCAATGGGCTAAATCTTCTTGGAGCCATTATTCAGATGCAGGCATTAAGGCTACCCAGTTAACAAGTAGCACAAGTCTCAACAGGTAGGATGTAATTCTGAAATCAGCTTAGAATAAAGATGGCCAGCTGGTGACCAGAGGCTCCTATCAGCCCATAGATACGGTCAGTTGGCTCACATAATTGTTTTTAAGGCTACATTTGATTATTCCCTCTAAGGTATCAGATTTCCCATGTCTTTTGAAAACTGGTAACACATGAGGTTGACGTGCAACAATCGGCTAGAGCTAAGGACAGAGCAGCTGACTTGATTAGATGGAGACTGTCCTCTCTCCAGTCTGCCTCAGTCTCCAGCCCCCAACACACACACACACACACACACACACACACACACCGAGGCTCCGTGAATGCACACACAGTAAATGGGACGGCTTCACTCACTATGTAAGCAGCCTGGCCCTTGGTCACAGAATACACCCTGTTCTTTGTTCATCGGGAACTTCAATCTCAGAGTGCCCACACTCTTTAGTTCATCATCCACCAACCTCCTACCTAGAGTCAACTGTTTTCACCTGTTCATTCTCACTCCTTTTCAAAGTTCTCTGTAACTAGCATTGTCAGCTTCTAGCTGACTTCCCACCACGGTCCTTCCCACAGTGTTGAAAAACTGAGTAAATGCGCTACTCATCTCCCAGCCCTGCTGTCATTGTTCAAGAGAAGACTAGGTGTTCTGAGGGGCTGGCTAAAGGCCATGAGGCTGTCAAGTTCTTGTGACACTAGATTCATTACCATTTACCTGTTTCATCAGTCATTTTGTACCGTCCAGACCCAGAAAATAACAAGTAAAATAACCTATACAAAAGAAGATTTCAAAAGAATACTTTTTCCCCCTGAATTAGCAGACATGAGGTATTAAATAGTAAAAAGTATCTAAAATAAGGCAGTGTTCAATAAAAATCTTTGCATTTATCCCACCTTCATTATATTATTTCTGTATCCAGAAGAATGATCTGAAAAATAACAGAGAAATGTAGTTTCCAAGGCACTGTGCTTGCATAAATTTTAAAAAGCACTGTTTGATATACAAAGATACTTTCACAAGAAAAAATGTATTATATTAAATAAGCATAATCTTGATCACTATATACTAGGTGTTACTCCATAGAAATACAGGAAGAAAGGCTACAGCTGAAAAGGTCAAGAGTTGACAGAACTGTTTATTGCTAAATTCTCTGTGTAGCGGCCTCATGTGATCCTTTATGTAAATTCATTAGGTAGTTGGTCTCAGTCTCCATCTGCCTTGCAAGGAATTCTGCTCATTGGCTAATAATGCTCTGGCAACATCCTTACCCGTGTTTACTATACATTAATTCACTCAAAAAGTAATTAGCAGGCCTAAAAGACTCAGTCCTGAGAGTCATGCCGAGTACGAGACAGAGCCATCCAGTTTTTGCGTTTTAACAGACTATTTTCCACGGCATCTGGCTGAAGGTATGGCCTATTCTAATGTTTATGACTCATGTAGTAGAGGCAGGACTGTTACTGAAACAAGTTCTAAGGACTGAAATCTAAGCCATCAAGCCCCTGGGCTTCCCAGAAGCTCCAAATTACCTTACCTTGTGCTCCTCTGCCTTTGGCTATCATAAAACACTGCTGACTGTCTTCCCCCTTAACTAATATTGCTTTAACCTTATTTAAGGATGCTGCCTAAAATTAGCTTTGTATATAAGTAGTTTAGAGAGCAATATAAAAAATGAATTAATTGTTTTGGATAAGTGAATGCATGAATTGACTGATAAAAGGCAAAGAAAATTGGAGCTTGTTAGAACTTTTTGAAAGCATCCTTCCATATAAAAACTAATGAGGGCTTCCCTGGTGGCGCAGTGGTTGAGAGTCCGCCTGCCTGCCCATGCAGGGGATACGGGTTCGTGCCCCGGTCTGGGAGGATCCCACGTGCCGCGGAGGGGCTGGGCCCGTGAGCCATGGCCGCTGAGCCTGCGTGTCCGGAGCCTGTGCTCCGCAACGGGAGAGGCCTACGTAGCACACAGACACACAAAAAAAACTAATTAATGCTCACTTCATCTGGTCTCATGAATAAGGATTTAAAGTCAGACAAGAGAAGTTTCTGATTATTAGACAACAATCTTCCACATTAATGGAAACGAGTCAAACTAAACTCTCAGATAAGATGATAGCTTTTTCTATCTTTGGGAATATATAAAATATCGATTCATGCTGAATTCAGCTGTGAAAGGACGCTTGGCCTAACATGAGGATTAATTAGTTATCTTTGCCTGAGCACATGGTGACTTGCTGGAGGACGGGGATATGAGGAGAGAGATGACAACACCACAGGTAATGATGGTAGGAGTTCAGTCCAGGATTTGAAATATGCCATAAGTAACCTACAATGTAGATAACCTACATAAAGAGTAAAGATAAATGACGGAAAGCAGCTAGCTTCAAATTTAGCAAATTCTGTCAGATTCCGCTACAGCATAGTTGGCTCAAAGCTATACTTTTGGTCACAGTATCAGAGAAGGAAGTTAGCAGTACTGAAGACACAATTCACGAACACAGTTTGGCTGCAGTTGGAACAAAAACAACATGCTCTTTTAAGGAACTGACATTGCAGAGACTTGATGATATTCTAGGAAATGAACATGAGATAATGTTTTCAAAATAGCCCCATGATAATGTCAATGAGTAATTTCGGTTCTTATCACCATATTATGTAGTTCAGGGCAGTACTGATACTGTAGCAAGGAAAGGTGTCAGAATGTTTTAAAAGAATTGGTGCTTCCCTCCCTCGCTCCAAGGAAAACAGCTGACAATGGATAAAAACTTTACACTGCTCATCATGGGGAAAAACAAAAGAATCTGAAAACAGGTTTTGCTGTTTCTCAGCAAATAATGAACCAAAGATCTTGACCCATCCGCATATGTCCAGCTTTATCATCAGAGGGAAAGTCATGGAAAACAGGGCCCCATATCATTCAAGCTGGAAAAGGTTTTAAAGATCACTAGGCCAGAGCCCATACTGACAGATGCCCAGAGATATTAAGTAACTCTCAACTGCCCAGCATATGAATTGCAGCGACAGAGCTGTGGAACCAGGTCCTCGCCTTTCTCCTCTGCCTTGTGGTATTTCTCCACCTACTTAATCTATTTCCCCTCTTCTTTTATAAACAATATAGATCAGGGAAGAAAGACTGCTGAAACCCTTTTGCAAATCTGCAAAAGTACAAAAAGCCACCCACCCTGGTCCCCTTTTCTCACCTCGCATTCCCTGCTCACATATTGTATCTCTCTCTGGGACACTTTTCCACCCCTGCCTACTTCACAGATTTCATTTCTTCTTTGATGGTTTTTCCTACCCCCAAGCCAGAGTTAGGGGCTCAGTTCCTACAGCAACCTATTCAGACCTGTGTCACCATATCCACTACCTTATTGTTTTCTAACCTCTGATAACCTTTCTATCTCTTACCACACCCACAACACTGTGATTTCTTGGAAGCAGTGATTTTGTCTTACTTACCTTTGCAGATGCCATTAAGCCCAGCACTTAGCGAAGATCAGTAACTCTTTCCTGAATACATAAATGAATGTTACAAAATATTTTTGCCTTTCGAGCTTTTGGAAAAAGCAGACAGGCAAAGTTGCATGATGGTACAGGACAACATATGTATGCTTATATAAATATTTTTTCAAATTGCAGAAGATTCATGATTGGGTGCTATCTAGTCTCTGTAATTTTTCTTTTTTAAGGGAGCATGAAAGGGCCTGCTAATTCCAGGACAGATACCTAGCAAACTATGCCCATAGTTTAAAATTCAAGTTAGTCTCTGCCTCTCCCTTCACAGGCTTCTCTGCCCCAAATGCTCTTCCCTCCATAGTTGTTCTTGATCCATCCATTTTCAAGGCTCAGCTCAAACACTAGCCCCCCAACAGGGCTTTCCTTGACCCCCTTGGTGACCTCAGGGCCCTTTATCACACCTTCTTCTGAAGTCTTACAGCGTTGTAGCTGTACCTCTTTATTGATTGCATTCTGTTTATTTAAGTGGATATTTTATCTCCCCTCCCCCACTAAGCAACCTGAGGGAAGGGTTTCTTTCTTTATACCCTGAAGATGTCTAACACAGAGCCCTGCCCATGGCAGGTCCTTGGTAAACGGTTTTTGAATTGCTAAAAGCTTCCCTTCTTAAAGACAGCAAGTTGCAAACAGACAAATCTTTACCGGCAAAATGAGGAGGAGATCCTTCCCGGCTGGGCTGGTCCATGACTTAGGTAGCTACGTGTGTGAGCACCAGCCAAGTCAGTAGGTGAAGGAGGACAGGGTGGAGATGTAAGCCTATCATGGGGGGATTTCTCAAGGCAGATAGATAAGAAGAGCCCCTAACCTGGACTACAGGGCAGAGAAGACTTCCTAGAAGAGATGACCCCTGAGCTAAAGCGCAAAGGTTGAGTATCAGATGGGGAATGGGGAATGATAGACAAGGAGGCTGAAGAGGTGAAGACCTAATCAGGGCTTTATACACTGTGTTACCAAGCTTCTTTCTTTTCCTGGAGGAATGGAAAGCCGTTGAAGGATTTCATATGATCAGGTAGCATTGTGGGAAGTGAACTGGAGGGTCCTAGTTGACCCATGGCTATGGCAGTCATCTATGTCAGATGAAAGGAGCTTCAAAGAAAAATGTGAAAAGTGGGCAATTAATATTAAGATAAATATCAGCTGGTGATCTATTAGAAACGGGAGAAAAGAGAACAGGGAGGGAGAGGAAGACATCAAGGATAATTATGAAATTTCTGGCTTGAGTAACCAGGTCGTAACATTCACAAAGACAGACAAGGCAGAAAGTAGAGGAAGTTTAAGTGGGAAGATAATGGATGAATTAAGCTAACTGAGTCTGAATTGTCTAAGGGATGTCAAAGTGTCTGTCCAATAGGAATTGGCTACACAGACCCAGATCTCAGGAGAGAGATTTCAGAGCCAGAGATATCTATTTGGGAGTCCTTGTAAGGTGATGGTTGAATTCATAGGAATATATGAGATCACCTGGGGAAAGTACACAGAACTCACGCGAGGCTTAAATCCAAGGGCAGATAAAGAAGGAAGACCTTTGGAGGAACTGAGAAGTTGCAATCACAGAAGTAGGAGGAAAACCAAGAGAAACCAATTCATGGAAGCTGAAGGATGTTTCAGGAAGCATGGCGCGGCCAACACTGTAAAATGCTGCAGAGATATCAAATGAAATAAAGACTCAGACCATAGCCATTGCATTTAGTCAGGAGGTTTTAGTGCCCTTGGAAAGGAAAACACTATTTCTGAGGAGTAACAGAAACTGAAGTCAGGCAGTGGGTTAGGGAGTAAATGGAAGTTGAAAGTGTGGAAAAAATGAATAATGAAGAGATTTTTTAGAAGCTTGGTTTTAAAAGGAATGTGAGAGATGGGACTAAAATCCAAATGAGACACAAGACCGAGGGTACTCGTGCGTGTGTGCGTGTGTGTATGTGTGTGCGTGTGTGTTATTTGGTTGGTTACTTTGTATAGTTGAGAGAGCCCTTCAGTGTTTATGTCCTGAGAGCGATAGAGTCAGGGAGATACCAGAGAGGGAGGATAAAAAATGGAGGGCGTTTCCTAAGAAGCTGGTGGAGAGAGACCAAGGGTGCTGATGGAAGAATTAGCCTTAGATAGAAGGGAGAAGGGACACTTTTCTCAGGACCAGCAGAGGAGGGAAGGATGGATGCAAGTGCTAATAGGAGTATAGGTAGTTAAGGGTACTGGTTAAGAGACTCTTTCTGTAAATCCTGATCAGCTGTCAGGAATGAGAGAGTTGGTCACAGTAATATAGCAATGGTTTCGAAAGCAATCACAGGACCTGGCTTCTTCAAACAAACAAAAACTATACGTATATGTATATAAAGAGAAAAAGAGAAAAGGAGGAGGAAACTTTACCTTAAAAGAGACTTACCAGACATGTCAACCAATCACAAAATATTGACCTTATTTGGATCCTAATTCAAACAAACTTTTTTTAAAAAGTCAAAAGGCAACAAAGAAATGTGAAAACTGCCTGTATGTATGTCTAGTGGTATTAGAAAATGACTATTAACTTTTTACTGAGATAATGCTATCATGCTTAGTTTTTTAAAGTGTCCTTATCTTTTAGAGTACGTACTGTATTCACAGATAAAATAATATGGTGTCAAAGATTTGATTTAAAATAATTTGGTGGTGGGATAGAGGCCATAATGGAACAAGACTGGTCACGAGCTGAGTAACAGATATGTGGAGGTTTAGGACACTATTCTCTATGCTTTTACAAATGTTTGCAATTTTCCATAATAAAAATGTTTTTAAACCAAAAATACATACTTTTAAACGCCAGAAGAAAAAAGTAAGGCAATTGTGGGGAATGAAAGTGATAACCCAAGACACATAGAAAGATTAATATGCAGCATTGGTAGTCTGCCTAAAGTTGAACACAATCAATTTGTTGCAACAAAGCTGAGTGACTTTTTTTCCTAGCAGCCTTCAGAAGGCTAGATGTGAAAGTGAAGAAGTTGCATTGGTACAGGGTAAGGATCTTGAAGAATATGACAGCAGAAGGGATACGATGGTATTGCCTAGAGAAAAAGTGAAGCATTAAGCCATCATCCTGTCTAGGCTGGATAGGAAGGATGTGAAAATATAGAAGTGACTGACATGATAGGGACAAAAAGGAACCGGAAGTCTTGAAGAAAATGCATGGCTGGAAAATGGAGGTGAGAAAGCTGGAAGAATTATAAGCCTGTGGTTAGCAAGCCAGTCTATGGAGTTTAAGATTTCAGCTCTGGGTGATGACAAGGTCAAGTGTAATTGTAAATGCCTATGAAGTGCCTATGTAAAAGGATGGCTGAAGTGGGATAGAGGTGAAAGTCAAATAGAATTAAGGCAGTTATAAAAGTGTGAGGTTGGGTGCTGGATGGGTCCTAAAAGAACACTTAAATCTCCCATAAAGATGAGGCTCAGTTATAAGTTCTGTAACGATAAGGTCCATGTCTCTCTTTTTTAAAAAATTAATATACACCCAACATTGAAGACAGTGCCTGGACCAGAGAAGATGCTCCAAATAGCTGTTGAGTACATGAATGGAAGGACCATGTCACTAACTCTTTTTTTTAATATAAAATTATTTATTTATTTATTATTTATTTTTGGCTGCGTTGGGTCTTCGTTGCTGCGCGCGGGCTTTCTCAAGTTGCGGCAAGCTGGGGCTACTCTTCGTTGTGGTGCGCGGGCTTCTCATTGCGGTGTCTCCTCCTGTTGCGGAGCACGGGCTCTAGGTGTGCGGGCTTCAGTAGTTGTGGTGCGCTGGCTTAGTAGTTGTAGCTCGCGGGCTCTAGAGCACGGGTTCTAGAGCGCAGGCTCAATAGTTGTGACGCACAGGCTTACTTGCTCTGCAGCATGTGGGATCTTCCAGGGCCAGGGATTGAACCCGTGTCCCCTGTATTGGCAGTCAGATTCTTAACCACTGCATCACCAGGGAAGTCCCATGTCACTAACTCTTTAACTTAAAGCCTTCAAGTTTCTACATACCACTGGTTAGCTGGTTCGTTGGGAGTGGGAGAATGGCATGGGAAAAACAAACCAATGAATATGCACCAAAGCAATATTCATAGAGCAAAAGAAATATTAAAGGAGTTAAAAGTGGAACCTATGAGAAAAAACTCAAATGAGTTCACTCCTACTTTAGTCATTTATACCTGAACTAATATATGAGCTGTGGTCAAGTTAATAACTATCTATGAGTGTACGAAAGGATATTTTAAGGGAGGGGAAAACAAGAGAGGATTGTTTGCCTAGTGCCCTGCCCTGTTGCTGTCTGGCTGGGACCTGGCTCAAATGCGAGTTGATCTGGATCACACCAGCCTGAGGTCGTCTCCGGTTCATAAGCCAGTGAGCAGGGCGAGGAATCAGGCCTCTAGGAACCCCTGTAACTCCGTAACTGGGCAGAATAAACTCCTCACCCTGCAATTGATCTGCCCACCTAGGAATCTGAGGAACAAATGAGAATTTTTGAGAATACAGTTGGCTCTTATCATTGGGAACATAGACCACTATCATTCAGTCACTGTTGATTCATTTATTCAACAAAGACTGAAAAATAAAATAGTGGTTTAAATTGAAGACTTCCCTGGTGGTACAGCGGTTAAGAATCCACCTGCCAATGCAGGGGACACGGGTTCGAGCCCTGGTCTGGGAAGATCCCACACGCCACGGAGCAACTAAGCCCGTGCGCCACAAGTACTGAGCCTGCGCTATAAAGCCCACGAGCCACAACTACTGAAGCCCGCACACCTAGAGCCCGTGCTCCGCCACAAGAGAAGCCACTGCAATGAGAAGCCCTCGCACCGCAACGAAGAGTAGCCCCCACTCGCCACAACTAGAGAAAGCCTGCGCACAGCAACAAAGACCCAACACGGCCAAAAATAAAAATAAATAAATTAAATAAATAAATAAATTGAAGACATGATTTAGAAAAGACATTAAAAAAAAGAAAGTGAGAGAATTAAAGACTAAGCTTACAAATAAAATTCTTATTAATAATAATCTCAAATACTGAGTGAGTTTACCACTGGCCACATACTAAGTCATGTGCTTTACATAAATTCTCATGTCACCATCACAGTAGTCCTGTGATCCAGGTATTACTGGGATTCCCATTTAACAGGTGAGGAAACAGGGTAAGAGGTTAAATGACTTTTCCAAGACTACCAGCTAATATGAAACCAGTCCGGGTCTAGCTGACTCTAAGGCACATGCTTCTAACCTGTACTCTAAACTGCTTTACTAAACCCTGGAAGTCAGGAAGGGAGTAGATGAAGCCCCATGTAGACAGACTCGAGCTACTAGTGATGAAGGAGCTGAGGCTTTGAGGAGTTAGGAATGTAAGATAGAAGAAATTTTTATAGTATCTCTCTGGTCTCTGCTCTCACATTCATGTAATTCATATTTTCAACAGAGAAAGGAAAGGCTGCGTCAGGGACACGTTAAGGGCAGGAAAAAAATGGGAAAACTGACAACAACAACAAACTTCCAGAGATCATTTAGGTCACTGCCTATCAGAAAACAGAAAAGGGAGGAACTCCCAAAGTCCTCGAGTCCCTATTTCCCTGCGAATGAAAGAGACTAGTATGTAAATTAGAGCTTTGCATAAGCTAGACATTCTTTCAAGTCCAGTTTATCTACCGTATGAGTCACTTCCTTTTTAAAGCAGGAATTAAAAGAGATAGAGGCATATAATCATTACCTAGCACAAACCTTTTTTTTTTTTTGAGTTTTAAAATGAATTTATTAAAGAATGGTCTTAGGAAGGCTACAATGTTTGATTTGTCGTAAAACGAAGTTCTGGGGCTTCCCTGGTGGCGCAGTGGTTGAGAGTCCGCCTGCCCACGCAGGGGACACGGGTTCGTGCCCGGGTCCAGGAAGGTCCCACATGCCGCAGAGCAGCTGGGCCCGTGAGCTGTGGCCGCTGAGCCTGCGCGTCCGGAGCCTGTGCTCCGCAACGGGAGAGGCCACAACAGTGAGAGGTCCGCATGCAGCCAAAAAAAAAAGTTCTGTTTCTTCATGCTGTATAATAAAGGTAATGTAAGAAGGTACAGAGTTATAAGCTTCTTTCTACTGGAACTCTCTGATATTACAGCACAGTGCAGTCACTTCTGCAATGCCAGAATAAAGTTTTAAAAAGTCTCTTCTATGCTTCTCTTCAAAAAGCGATGAACAATAACAGGATAGCATTAAAAAGCCATTTTTTTTCCTATTCATTCTGTAGTATTGGAGCCAGTATTTTTACCATCACAGGCTACAATTTTCACTTTATCCACTTTAATAAGTTCTGTCACCTCTCCGAATTCAACATCATTCAATACAAAAGTCCACACATTATCACAGAATCTGTACGTATTTAGAGAGCCCCTGAAATTGACTCTGTTACTGACCCTCTGTGCCCATGCTGAATTTATAGCCTTATCAAACTGAAGTAGAACTTGAAGGGCAAGTTGGGGGGTAATCTGTTGAGACTGTATAAGCTCATCGAGGCTCTCCTGAAGACTGTTTCCCAAAGTGCTTTTTCTGTACAACTGATATGCCATGGCTTAGGAGGGAGAAATTCTTTTTCTTATTCAGGCTTGCATTGATATCTGTCAAGTCACTGACCCACACAATCTTGATAGACCTTTTCTTCTCATTCAAGTAGCAAAAAGGTAAAGGGCTCCTCCTTGGACAAAACAACAACATCATTTTGCATATACTGTACACACAGCCTGACCAGTTCCTATCCTCATTGGCAGAGAGAAATGAACAAGTAAGATAAACAGGCAGGTGAGATGATAGAAGAGGCCACAGCCCGTTAACCTGCCACACTTCCAAAGGAATCTGAATAACAAGAAGCCTTTGACTGACTCAGGAAATGTTTATCTCCTCCAAAAGGAAGTTTAACCCCACGTTATCCACTAGAGCAAAGATGCTCATAAACCTTTGGAGGAAGTCTCAGAGTAGCCTAATGCCAGAAAAAAGGAAAAGGAAACAGCAACCCGTTCATTCACAGATAAAGGCTCCGCCTTGACCTTTCAACTGAAAAACAAATATGGTTGTATTCTGTGATGGCACAAAAAGTAAACAGGAAAGTGACTGGCCTCTTTCCCATCTTAATGCCTGCTGTAGATCTTGTCCCATCCCTGCAGTACATTTATCAGGGATGACTTTTTTTCTTTTTTTTTTAGGATTAAAGATTCAATTTGAAGATTGAAGCAGGGAGGAGGAAGGAAGCAAAGTAAGTAGAAACTGAAGCACATTCCCATTGCCTCGGGAATTCCAGAACCCTAATCCATCCTTCCTATATACTCTGCACATGAAAATGTGTCCAGAAAAGCCTTAGATTCACCCAGTTCCGCCAGCGTCCACATTTACTAACATGCAAAGTTAATAAGAGCCACCAGCACCAAAGTTTAGAGGTCCTGGGATGTCCTACATAATACAACAAAATTCTATGGAGCATGCACCATGTGCTAAAGTGCCGTGCTGGGTGCCAAGGTTACAATAATAAGCAAAATAGATCATTTTTCTGTTCTCAGGGATCTGTGGTCCAGTGGGAGAGGCTGACAAGTTAACGATTGGTTCCAATGCAGCATATGCTAAGTGCTATAATTGCGGGGTGGGAGAACAGGTTCCTACCGGAGCTCAAGAGGGAAGGGGGTCTTCTCAGGGGACATAATATCCAAGCTGAAACCTAAAGGATGAGTAGGAATAAAGAAAGGATTTCAGGGAAGGGAATATGCAGGAGAAAGAGGAAGCTTTGCCTGGGTATACAGAGAACTTAGAATGCCTTAGATCCACCCCATAAAAGAAACAAAACCCATGTCAATTAAGAACTAGGTGTTTTCCTCTTCTAGTGTTTCATCAATTAATCCTCCTTGTGCTTTATGAGAAAAACCCTAGCCTTTGCTCTCCAAACAGCAATTTTCCCTCACTTTGCTTATCAGGTAATTTGTGAGCCTGAAGTCGACAGCACTTGAGTAATTAGATTTCAGAGTATTGGGAAGGTTTCTCCATCCTTAACATTCGTCCTGGCTTATTTAATGTTTCTGAATGTACTGTTAGGACTGGATAGGTGATTGTTACACACACAAAATGAATGTAAAAGTACATACATAGGAACAATTATGAAAATAATAACAGCTAACATTTATTACACGCACACTTAGCACCAGCCACTTTTTCTTAGTTCTTTATGCATATTAAGTCGATTAATTCACACAATAGTAAATTCTACTGATATCTCTAGTTTGCAGGTAGGTTAACTGAGGCACAAAACGTTTAAGCATGGTGTCCAAGGTCGTACAGCTAGCAAGTGTAGAGTCAGGATTTGAACTCAGACAGTCTGACTCCAGGGTCTATGAGTTTATCTGCAGTGCTAGTCAATCAGGGCGAAGATGGAAACAAACTTTGCCTCACAGCTCTTTCTACCTCTGGCCAGTTCTGTGTGGGCCAGAGCTGAGCTGCAAACCTTTCTACCAGGTATACCAAGCAACACAAACTATCCGCTGTTCCACCTGTTAAATCCTAAGGCTGAAAACTTCTGAAATGTCCAGACTCCTCCCCAGATGCCTTGAGCTATGTTACTTCTGTTGGGAGCCCCTATATTCTTTCATAGAAAAGAGCAATTTCTGGTCATTTGGGACCGTTACTTCAGGATGACCGTGACTACATTCGTCAAGTTTCTGACACTGAGCTTGCTAAAGGTGCCTTTTCTGAGGAAAATTCAAAACAATCTTAAGCCATTCCTAAGTCTTTACCTGAGGAATTAAGCTGGCTAGCTCTACTGTGGGAAAGTCATCTTTAAATAATTTGTGTACTACACAAAGAATGACTTCAAGAAAATGTAAAAAAAATTTTTTTTCCTTTAGTAAAAAGTGTTCTAAGTTGAAGATTTATCTGCCTACCCACAGGAAAATGGAGCCAGCTGATTTTTTAAAAAGATACCAGTTACAGGCCATATGATTCGACATGAACAAAATACCGAAACATCTAAAGGGATGAGAACTATAATTTATCCATATCATTATTTTTCTATTTAGAATTAAGTGTCATTTTACTAATTAGAAAAATGAATCTGGGGGAAAGGTTTTAAGAATACTTATCAGTTCGGTTTTGGCTGCAAGTAACAGAAACCTCCTCCTCAAAGTTGCTGAACAAAAGAGAAACAGGGGCATCTTTGGCTGGTGGTAGAATCTAGCTTTGTGGATTAACTTTGAGCCCTTATGGGTCTTTATTATTTTCTGTATATTCAGCTAGGAATATATATTGCTGTTAATTTTTTTTTTCCGAATAGTAGTTGTCAAAAACAAAAACAAAACCTGACCAACTTTCATGAGTCCTAGGAGTCAATAGTTCTCAGATCATCATTTCTATTTTTCCCAAATAGATCAAAGCTGGATGAGAAGCCTCAGTAAAAAACTATGTAAACATTGCTTGTTTAAGATAACCAAGCCTCTCGGCTAACATTAGATAACCCCTGCAGGACTAGTAGAACTTTCTTGTAGCCATAGGCAGCCCTAAAGGCGGGTAGAGAAACCATTATCAATGGGTTTTATGTAGCCCCTATTGTGAAGACCAAGAGAACACCAAAACCCCAGGGGCGGGTGGTGGTAGGAATGATTCTAGAAACTGGTTTCAACCATTTCAAACCCCAATTTTTGTTTTAATTGAAGATATTTCATTAAGATCAAAGGTTTTTCATTATACTTATTTACAGTTCCTTACTAGTCAAAAAGGAAACAAATAATAAACACCTTTATCTTTAGGGAGCTTCTGACAACAGTTTAAAACAGTTTTGTAAATCTGTTTGTCCGTTTGAAATTGTTACCAATTAGATGCCTGAAAACTCGCAATACCAGGGATGTCAGCCTTAAAAATACCGATAACTGCCATATTGGTTAGTGAAATCATGTTTAAAAAAATCATGTATCTCCATTCTACCTTTTTACTTTTTTAACCAACTCTAATCTGTCATTCATAGGAGTACGTATAGAATTTCCCTCTTGCTCTTAGATTTTTAACATGTACATTCTCTCTTCTTTCAAATACTGGTTGATACTCCATTGGAAACAAGTTGCTAAAGGAGCTAGTACAAGGAGGGGCATAATGCTTACCCCAACTTTTTTTTCCTTACCCCAACTTTAAATAAAGGCCACGCCACACACAAAATAGATTGGGGAGCAAAAGTGGTGAATACCACTTTCTAAGCCAAACTCAACCCACTTGTTACTTTCTATCATTACCCACTGCCCTCAATAAGAAAAAACTTCCTGGCAGTCCATTTATGCGAACCTCTAAGCAAGAACTGAAGGACTTAACTGCAGAATGAGTATTCTAAAGAAATATATATCTCTACGTTTATAAAAATTGTTCTGATTTAAACTATTGAAACATTAAGATAAACTTTCGAAGCTCATTTGTCATGAGTTTTATTTCTAGCTTCCAGACAGGTTCATATAACAAGCACAAATGTATTTCCTTTCTGGGTATCAGGTACTTACTTCTATAAAGAGATCTTACCTGTCTGAACGGAAGAGACAGACAGAGTTGCTACAGTCCCAGATCTGTGTCTCTGCTGCATTTAAAGTGGCACAGTTTCTCATGCCTGTTTTTCTTTATAAGCAATTAAAATTATTTGAGATCATTCCGCATCCCCTAAATTTCAAAGATGCAACTGTATATCACACCAAAAAGTAGTTAAATTCAAGTAGCTCATTATTCAAGGATGAGAGGTCAAATTCATTCAGGCAATGAACAACCAATTCTGGCTGCATTCAACTGTTTGTGGCTTAGGTTATTTTCTTTTTTAAAGAGCTGATTTTCCTCTCAAACCAATTCAGTCTTCCACAAACTGTTTATACGGGTATATAAAACTTTTAACACAAAAGCCAGCAAAAATTGTATATGTACAAGATTTGCTTATGGACAATCAGTATTGAACTACATTAAACACTGATTTTTCTTCCATTTAGATAAAATTCTTAGATTGCTGTGATGAAGTCTCATTCGTTCTAACTTCCTTTAAGAGCGAGGACAGCCTTTGCACATTGATTGACATAAGGAAAGAGTTTCGTTGGTGGTTTACAAATGCTTTTGAAGAATACAGGTGGGATTACACATGACGCCTCCACCAAAATAAATGTCGGTAAAATCATGACTCCATTCAGCATTAATCAAAGAGCAGGAGAGAAGTTACTGTGAGAAACCTTACTCAGTAAACAATAAGAGATCAAATTCCACTGTCAAAGAGCAACTTTTAAATAGTTAAAACATGATTCATACAAACATAGAATGAACACGTGTTAACTCATATTCAACTCATTGATGGGGGAGCCAGTGGAATGTTAAAGCTGTTTCCCAGGGCTTTTGAGAACCTGTGTATTTGTAGAAATTTGTAAAAGAGAATGTCTGAACAAAATTGCTACATTAAATACAAAACTGGTTAATGTCCTACTGGATAATCTTTGGAGATATCTTTCTACCAGACATAAATCTACAAATCAACATATAACCCCATGGAGTCTAGGCCTTGTTGGTAGTAAACTGTGTGTTAAACAAAAGGTACTTTTCCTTGGTTAATTATACAATCCTTGGTGGCCTTTTAAACATTTCCCCAGTGTAACATTGATGGGACATGCTGTCCTATTTTTCCCTTATTTCCAAGTTTGCGATTATTTTTCTTGGCACCTGTGAAGTTGTGCTTGAAAAAATAAAAATGAGATTCTAATACTAGATCATTAAGAGCCATTATTGAAAAGTAATTCCCAAATCTGGAAACACAAAATTTCTGGAAATGAAATTTAACTTAGTTTCTTCAGCCCTGGTTTGAAACAATGATTCTCCATCTCGTGAGTCACTGTGTTTGCCTCCCTTTTTTCCTCTCCCTATTCTAGTAAAGACCTGAAAGTTTCCTGGCAAAGCCATCTGGTTCTCCCCTCTGCACACTGGCACAAATTACACAAACTGCTTTCCTATTTTAGAAGAAATACCACATTCTGCCACACCAACATCCAACAACTTTCACCTAAGAGAAAAATGCTTCTAAGTGAACACGAGTCCTTACCCTCTTGTCCTTCCTATGCATTAATGGTCAGCTAACTACCTCTGTTACTAGCCATTCTCCTTTGATTAGAAAGCCAATACTATTCTCCAAACAAAATGATCACCATGCCTTTAATGTCCTCCTATCTTATTTTCCAACTCCAAATTCTTTTGGGGGTCCCTTTTAAACTTTCCTGAACCTGATAGATTAAAATGCTCTCCTAAAACTCCCACAGATATTGAACCAAGGACCAAGTATTCCCACAAATACTGAAAGAAATGAGATTACATTTCCTTTGCCTATTTCCACCTCCTCTCAGAGTAAAAGGTTAGACTTTAGTAGTAAACAGATTGAACGTAGGTAAAAGATGCAAAGACTCAGAAGAGGATTTAAATGAAAAACACATGATGATATCACGCATAGGCAGAATCTAAAAAAAAAAAAAAAAAAAAAAGATACAATTGAACTTATTCACAAAACGGAAACAGACTCACAAACTTATGGTGACCAAAGGGGAAAGGTGGTGGGGGTGGGGAGGATAAATTGGGAGTCTGGGATTGACATGTACACACTACTATATATAAAAGAGATAACCAACAAGGACCTACTGTATAGCACAGGGAACTCTGTTCAATATTCTGTAATAACCTAAATGGGAAAAGAATTTGAAAAAGAATAAATATATGTATATGTACAACTGAACCACTTTGCCGTACACCTGAAATACAACATTGTAAATCAACTACAGTCCAGTATAAAATAAAAATTAAAAAAAAAAAACTCACGTAATTAAAAAAAAAAAAAAAACAGGTACAGAAGTAATTGCTTGGGGCTGAGGATTTGTCGTTTATTGAATGTGTTGGGCTTTGGGGTGTTTTACTACTGCTCAACCTCAGGAAGCCATGGCACGAGCTGGAAGCACTGACCTCTGCCTGCAGTACGCTCTGGGTTTCCTCACACACGAGGACCAAACTGAAAGGAAAGGCCTAGAATGTAAACGTCTCATTAGCCTGAGTCTGGGCTTGCTGCCCAGTTCTGATTGGGTTCCCAGTGACTTCTTTTGGGCTTGGGGCCAGGACTTATTTTTATGTTAGATCTTGAAGAAATTTATTCAGTTCCCACAAACCGCATGGTACTGTGAAAACTTCAGATTCAGCAGCAGCAGTCTCAGAGAGGGGCGTGAACAGAGGGTAGCCTGAAGGAGACAGAAAGACAAAATGCCACAAAGATAATTAATGAGGTACAGAGCTGCGCTCCTTTGGGTCACAACAATCCAGGTTTTGATCAACCAATCTCCAGAGCTCAATTCCCACACCAGCTGGAAATAATGAGCTACCCAGCCTCCAAAGGAAAGCCCCCAGCGTGGGGGGCTGTGAAGGGACAGAGGACAGGGGACTTCCATTTGCTCATCACTAACCACATTCCTAACCTTGCACCTGGTACTTCAGTGGATTCATTCTTCAGGACAACCCCAAGAAGAAGGACAGGGAACGAGAATCTTACAGCCACTATGTCATCAACCCCTACCCTCACTTTTAATTCCATTGACAAACACAGGCCACGCTTAAAATTTGGAAACCAATGACAGTGCCAGAATTCACTATGTAACTTGAATAAAACCAGATTTAGTTCTTCCTTTGCACTTGACTCCCACAGTCAAGTGGGAGGCTCATTAGTAAGGACAGAAATTCACCCCAAAGTGAACTGAATGTATGAAGGGCTATTCAGCATTCTTGGAGGACGAATGGTGAGTCCCACCTCCCCGCCACCGCGCACCACCTCAGTGTCTAAGGGCACTGAATATGTAGATAGCTATGGTCCAAGGATAAATTGTTTTTTCTCTCTCTTTTGGCCAGACTTGGGTTGAACAAGGACCAAGTTCTTGGTCACATGCATGGCCCTTAACCCCCAGGGGAAGGCTGACAGGGTTAGCTGGGGTGTAGTGAGCCCTCTTGGGTGAGGAGACAGAAACCACCTGTACTGGAGGGAAGAGAGCACACAACAGGGAGTCCAAAGCCATAGGTGATTTTGAAAAAGACTTGAATTATGTTTTTTAACCTATGCTAACAAAACTCTAACCTGTGACCTAACAAGCCAACGATATTGGAAGAATCTGATGGGAACAGTGAATTAAAAGCCTTCTTTACTGCTATCTCTTCCCAATGGAAGCAATGACCTTCAACATTCATTCACTCATCCAACAGATATTTATTGAAAGGCTACTATACACTAGACATCATTCTAGGACCTGGGCAGCAGTGAACATGACAAGAGCAATGACAGAAAGGTTCTTTGTCTTCCTTATTAAAGTAATATATGCACATTCAAGGAAAATTATAAACTGGAGACAAACTGAAAGGAGAAATCATTTGAATTCTCCCAATCAGAAAAAAAAAATACTGCTAACTTTGTGGGATATATATTCTTCTTTTCAATCTATTTTCAATGTACATGAATCCATAAGTACATACATACTATTTTCCCCAAAATACTACTAAAATGTACATAATATTGTATCATGGCTGCTTTTTTCACTTGTCACATTGTTAGCCATATTTCCATATGTTACAGTCTGATTAAATGCTAATTTCCTCATTTCAAAAGCAGGAGTAAAAGCATTTTTTTTGAAATCCTCCCCAGTGAGCTAGACTCAATAGATATGAGGAAGAGAAAAGGAAAGAGTAAATGGAGCCCCAAGCCATCCCCACCCCTGGGTTTCTGACCAGGAGAGAGCAACTGCTACCACTCCCACAGTTCCCAGTTGACTGCAGGGAAGCGGGTGGGCAGCATCCTGATGGCTGCAAGTACCTGCAGGCCCTGGTTCATAGCACTGGGTCCATGTGGCCCAGGCAGTGGAAGGACAGCGGGTTTGACAACAACACACAGTCTGGAATGCTTGACCTTTGCCTCAGGTTTTACCTGGGAGGGAGGCCAAAGCGTACCTGGGTGTGGTCAGGGCTCTTAGGGAGAACAGCAGGGCAGGCGTGGGCTACTTGGCCCAGGCATAAGTACCCTGTAATTTCTTCCACATTATATGTTACTAAAAGCCAGTCACATCCTTATTATTCAGCTTAGAACTTACGCCTCAGTTCAATCTGTTGTACTTTGGCAAAGTTGCACGCTTAAGGTCTAAATCACTAAATAATTAAAGAGAAGTCTGGTGCCCAGAGAAAGAAAGCCTCCTCTCAAGGTGGGATTTGCTTGCGGGCACCAGGCTCACACAGGAAATTCCTAGGGGAATTATTCCAGGAGCCAGCCACAGCATCATTGACTATCTCTTATTCCATGGTATCAGTAAACCAAAGTTTATTTTATCAAATGTCTTTTTTTGAAAAATAATTTTTATCTTCCATTTTTTTAACCTTAATATTCCTGTAATGAATATCTGACTGCTAAACGTTCATTCACTTGCTTTATTATAGCCTACGATAAATTCTTTCAGGTAGAATTACCAATTCAAAGGGTATAAATATTTTTATGACTTTTGCAACCAAATTATGAGACAGCTCCCTCAGAGAAGTTGCACCAATCTTTATTCTCACTAGTCTTGTGTGGAGGTATTTAATTGCCTATAACTTTCTCTACACTGGGTATTACCATGAAACAAAACTGTTAATTTGATATGTGAAAAAAATAATTTCACTGTTTTCCTCATTAGCAATAAATGAGCCTGAAGATATTTTTATATGCATGTTTGCTATTCACTTGTTTTATGAATTAACTGTTCACATGCCTTGTGAGTGTCCTTTACAGAGTAAGGATATTAACCCTTTGCATGTATCTACTTTGCAAAGAATGAGCTTTCATGATTTACATTTTATAGATGCCTAATCATTTTTGTCCTCTTTGCCCCGTAAGTCATTTAAACGATTTCTTTCTTCCCTTGTTGGCTGCATTTATGACTTTCCTAATCATATTCTAAAACCATATATTTTGAAAGAGCTCAGTATATAATCCATGCTGTAGAGGAGTCACAGGGTTGCAACAAGCAATTCTTTTCAATTTGTATTTTTAGTCTCATGTTTTTTTTTTTTTGACTGCAGTTGAATTCATATATTTTACTTTGTGATTCAGAATAACTTCTCTGAGTATATATGTCAATAGACACATCTAAGTATGTAAGCAAACATACACAATATATAACATATACGTATACACCACTAATAGAAACAAAAGTTTTATAGAAGAGTACTGTCCTTAATACCCGCCATATATACTGCCATTTTCTTTTCTCTTAGCCTAGTTGAGACCCAGTTAAACTGATTTCATAAACCATTAATAAGATCCAACCCACAACTGGAGAAACAC
This sequence comes from Phocoena phocoena, assembly GCF_963924675.1. NCBI lineage: Eukaryota > Metazoa > Chordata > Mammalia > Artiodactyla > Phocoenidae > Phocoena > Phocoena phocoena. Next base: position 42,367,375 of record NC_089229.1, on the reverse strand, counting down.
TATAATAACTGAAGATGTTCTGGACCTAGGAAGAGATGTAAGCCAAACTCTTCCCCTAGAAGACTCATCCTTATTTTTCTGTATTCCAATTAATTAGCAGTAACAATTATTATCGTCAGAACATTCTTTTGTGCTTATCAAGTGTTTTACATGTAAACCCTCACACTTTTTGATAAGGTAGGGATTATTACTGTCCCCACGTGACAGATGAGAAAACTGCGGCAAAGAGATTAAGAAACCTGCGCAAAATCCCATGGCTAGTATGTGGCAGAACCAGATTTTGAACTAAGCAGCCCAATTCTAGAAACCCTTGTCTTAACTCCTCTGGCTTTCCTCTCACTCCGCTGCAGCTGGATATGAGTCCAGGGACCCTGACTCTTAAGGGTGGAAGAAAACTAATTGCAAAGTTTAGCACCAAAGCTTCAGAAATTTTGGTGGTTCTAATAAACTATAAAACATTGGGAGGGGAAGAATATCGGGGAAAAGAGAATAAAAGGTAAGTTTCCATCATCCCAGTCATCAAGGACAGTTTACAAAGAACCTACTGTGTTGCAAAATCTTGTTTCTCCATGCCCAAGGAGGAGTAGGTGGAAGAAATCTGAAGCCCATATAAACCAACTGCGGAAGGAATATTAGGACAACGGGGCTGGCTGGTTGATGGGTCAGGACTAGAAATCTGAAATGAAACTCCACCCCAAACACATGTGTGCATGTATCTGTCTCTCCTATTTTTTTTGGGGGGGGCTGGTTCGCGGGCCTCTCACTGTTGTGGCCTCTCCCGTTGCGGAGCACAGGCTCCGGACGCGCAGTCTCAACGGCCATGGCGCACGGGCCCAGCCGCTCCGCGGCATGTGGGATCTTCCCGGACCGGGGCACGAACCCGTGTCCCCTGCATCGGCAGGCAGACTCTCAACCACTGCGCCACCAGGGAAGCCCCTGTCTCTCCTATTTTTTAATGACATGGAGCCTATAACCTTTATTGGAATGTGTGGCTGAGAGTGGGGGAAAAGGGAGCTGAAGTCTCAACTTGTGAACAGAAACAGCATCAAAGTCCACCACGTGAAAAATGTGTTCCTTATGTTGTTACTGAGGCATCAACACCCTCCTGCTGTGCTGGTTTCCCAGAGTCCAGAGTCTTAAAGTAGAGTTGCCCAGAATTTGGGTTTTCCGAGGTCACACACTCCAGATCTCTTTTTCTTTCCTTTCATACTTTACTATTTGTGTTTAAGTCCAAGACTCAAGCTTGTCCTACTGAGGAGAATGATGGTCTGGTTTGGTGGTGAAAAGTGCTCCCTCGGAGTGGCAGGAGGACCCCATCGTGCAAGTCTTTAAAAACTGACACAGTAATTCAGACCATCATTTAATAACGTCACAACCAGGAAGTCCATTTTTAGATCTAATCTACACCCATCTTGCTGAAATTTATAAACTTGGGCTTCCCACCCAGCCCCAGAGCGCTGGATGCCCAAGGAAATTTTGCAACAGTAATTGAACGTATGCTGACCACAGGAGAGTTCATCGACTTGCATACAATGCATTGTGATCCTCAGATGAAAGGTGCCACTTTGAACAAGGCCTCACTGATTTCTTCCACAAATTAGTCCCATAATTAAACTCCTGCTAATAGTAATTGTGAATACTTCATTACTAAATAATTCCTATTCAGAAAAGAAAAATGCAGCTCATTTACTTATTTTATTGCTGGATGGGTGTGTACAATGGATCTTTATCTAAAGATCCAGGGCACCGAGCTCTTGCCGAGATAAATCAGGAACAATGCTGAGATAAGTTGGGCACAATGCTTTCAGGTCCTTTGCATCAGAGGAGAATGGGCTTCAGCTTCCCAGGTGTAGGTCAGAGGTGGAAAGACTGGGTTTTGTGGTTGCATATTAACTCTCTGACCTCCACTAGATAGCCAGGTGACAGCTGCAGGGAGGTTTCTTTGAAGTGTGACATTCTTGCGGCACTTCAAAGGGCACTAGCCTCTGTGGCAGGTATGTTTGCCGGCCACACCTGGTACCTGCCAACCCCACCGCAGCAGCTGGCCGGCAGGAAGCTCCAAAGAACCAGCCCAGGGTCTCTCTAATGAAGTGCATCCAACTGATAACTGCACCAAAGGGAGAGAGCGGGGGCCCTGAGATGAAGGAACAGCTTCGAGCCCCGACCTTCTCTGAAAACATAATGCCTCCTCCGCCCAGGTCAGATCTTCACAGCTCAGAAAGCAGCAAGTATGGAATTTCGGCTGGAAAATGCCCTTTGTGGAAATCCAACCTGATTCACACAGGGGAGAGGTCTGAGCAGGAAGGCTTAGTTAAAAGTGAAAGGTGAGCACAATGCTCAGGCAGTAGACGCGGCTGGGAAAGCTAAGTGGGAAACAACCCTAATCACTGAAGCCAGCTGGCCAAAGGGAGCATATGGAGGTCAGATCTAGAACAGGAAAATAACCCTGGCCTCAACCCAAGTCGGTTACGAAGCACTCAGCACATACATTAAGATCCACGGCATTGCCAGTCACCTGAAGCAGCCACCTTTCCGCGGTCCCACTGGGTAACAAGAATTAGAGTCCCTACTAGGTACGGATGAGTGTCGTGAAGGGGATGAAAACACAATGGTCCTCAAAGAAGTTACAGTCTGGTGGAGATTATCAGCTGTAGACCTTGTCAGGCATCTGGCCTCTAAAAACAAACATCCTTGGGTCTGAATCAGAGCCCTTCCATTTGCTTCCTGTGAGACCCTGGGCAAACGGCCCCGACTTTTCTGTCTGAGTTTCACCCCCAGAGAGTAGCTGCGAAGATTCAATGAGCAAACGCATGTCCAATGACTAGGACGGTGCCCAGCACTTAAAAACAGCTCAACAAAGATGAGCTAATATTCTCACTACTATGGCAGGGATGGAGGTAATAAGGTGGGACTGGCCCCGCAAAAACTGCTGTCCCACCCAGCTTATGGGTCCCGTTGACTGGCAGTGAACTGTATCTGCACTCCTCACTCACTCGTTTCTGGGGAAGGAATGGGCCTACACCAGCTGTTCGTGGTCTGGCAGAGAATGCTGCGAACCTAGTAAGTAACCAGAGTCCCCAGTGTAATTTTCTTACTACATCCAGCCTGGAAGCCAGTGCAGTCGATCCCACCCTGGTGAGGCAAGGCAGTGCACTGGGAAGGCGCTGTGCTAATCCCAGCTCACCGCACACAGAGTGCTTAGTGCACGGGCTTGCAGTGAGGATTAAATGAGACCATGGATGCGACGCTCTTAGCAGAGTGACTGACACACACTGAGGGCTCCATAGTCACTGTTTTGTTTTTGGGGTTTTTTTTTCCTGCCACGCCACATAATGTGAGATGTTAGTTCCCCCACCCCCGCCACGCCACCCCCTCGGACCAGGGATCGAATGCGTGCCCCCTGCAGCGGGAGCACAGAATCTCAACCACTGGACCACCAGGGAATTCCATGTTCACTGCCCTTAATGAGTTGAGATACAGCCATCGTCCCGGGAACAGCAAGTGTTTGTTTTCCATCAATATCCATTCCCATCACTGGGCTAGCTGTCCAAGTCACTGTAGAGGGAAGAAGACAAAGGGGGGGTTGGGGGGTGGGGCATTGGGCTTTGAACCCTCACATGCATTACACAGGAGTGGAAAGAGCATTGGTCTGGAATTCGCAAAGACCCGAGTTTGAATCCTGACTTCACAACAGATTAACCAATTTACTTAACCTATGTAAGCCTCAGTTTTCCCATCTATACAATGGAGAGAGGCGTTGTAAAAATTAGACCTGATGGATGTAAAATACCCAGCTCAATGCCTGGTTTACCACGGCTAAAAACATACATTGGTGGCAGCCACTTTCTCTGTGGGTTCTCCCTTCAGGCATTTTATATATTCCCTTTTAGTAAGTGCTTTGTCAATCGTAAAGGCCGTGAAAACTGGCTCCAAACATAGGATAAGATCACATGACAGCAAACATCAACGTTTTTCACCCAAAGAATGAGTACACATCAGAATGAGAAAACCCAGTGTGTCAGTGATATCAGCCATGCTTCCCATAGGTAAGGTCAATGATATCAGCCATGCTTCCCATAGGTAAGGCCGTGGGTGAGGCTGGCACCAGCCAGAAGGGAAAAAGAGCCGGAACTTAATAAACACACACCCTTCCCTTTCTCCTACTACCTCCTCCCATGACTTTCTTTGTCTCTATTGCCAACCAGGCAATGCCTTCCAGACCTTTAACACACGCGCACATGCTAGGTCGTCACCTTGGATCTAGCCCCCCTTCTTCGTATAAGTAGGCATACGGGGCACGGGGTGCTAGAAACGGCCTGAGCTTTGAGGCCAGATGCGTCTGTGACTTCCCAAAGGCCAAACTCCTACTCAAACTGACTCGGTTTTTCTAAGACCCCACCCCAGCCATTTCCACCTTCTTTGCCAAGGCCAAAGCATGTAAGGTCTCTAAGCCTCTTAAAACACCCTCTGTGAGGACTCCCCATTCCAGCATGATTCTCCTCTGTCGAGCCTCCCAGTGGCTGCTGCAAGGATCTGTACCCCATATTTGAGCCCCTCCCTGAAAAACAACCCTACCCTGTGAGCAGGGGAGCCCTCACTGTTAATACCGCTGCTACCACTATAATGATAACGTTATCTCTGTTAAAGCACTGTGCTAAGGGCTACAGGGACATTAGATCGTTTCATTTCTTCCAGCTATAAAGTAAGTATTGTTTTTTTCCAATTTTGCAAATAAGAACACTGAGACCCAGAGCGCTTGGGTAGCCTGCCCAGAGCCACACAGCTACGACAGAGTAGCTCTGGGATTTCAAACAGGTTGGTTCATTCATTCACACATCCACCTATTCATTCCCTCAACATTCAACAGAGAGTTACCGAGCATATACTCTGTGCCAGGAACAGAGCCAGGTATTGGTACATCGACAAACAGGTTGGGTGCCATTCCTGCCCTAGAGGGACTTTTGTCTTCAGTCTGACACCAAATCCTGTTTTGTAACCATTAAATATACGCCTCCCAAATTAGAGACCAAACAGTTGTCCCGACAAGGTATATATGCCCTAACCTGGAAAAGGACTTATAGCCTGCCTTCCCTGGAGACTACAGCCTGATACACCAAACCATCACCCTGTACAACCAAGAGGAAGAACTGGCACGTAGCTCTGGAAAATGCAGACTGTATTGTGGAAGTGCCACCCTAGAAGGCTGAGACCTCTCAATTCCAGTCCTGCCCCACAGAGACTCCAGCTCTCACAGAGAAGCCCGTAAGTGTCTGCCACCCACAGTCCGCCACACCTCCTCTTCCAGCGCTGGGTTCCATCCTGCCTGAGGAAGGCATTTCTAACAGATGCTTCAGTCCACATCCTTGTCAGGCTGGCTCGGCCACACTTCGGGGATTGTTTCTATTTCTGTCTCTTCCATACACAGCCAGTCCAGACAGGTAGGCTCCAAGTCAGCATTTCCTGTGATTTAGAAACACTGAGAAGCTAACTCTACAATCTCCTTCTCCAGGGCCTCTGTGCTGCCCATCACTCGGAGTACAGAGAATATGATACAACAGGTGCCCTTGGATGGGAGACTCCCCCCAAAATCCTATTAATTCCTTACATGCCCCAAATGCCCCAATTGCACCAGCCTTTCCTTCCACACTCAGTAAGACATTTTAAATGCAAATACTCTTCTAAAAGGTCACATTCACACTAAGAGTCCATCTTTTTCTGGTGACATTAGGGCGTGGGAGTGGTATGGAAGAGGAGGCGGACTTCCTCGTGGCAGCCAGGACTGAAGGAGAATTTGGAGCATAGGGGAAAAGTACTGAAGACGCCGGGAACCAACTTTGCCCATGTCTGACTCCCAGTATCAAATCTGGGCCTCGTTTACAAAATCACAAGTGCCTCAAACCAACGGTAAAGTAAGTTGAAATACAAGACCCTGCTTTCTTTCCATACTCTTCCCTCATAACATTTCTCTGTACATAAAAATCTGACATATTTTAGAGGAAAAAAAATATAATTTCCATAGTACCAAACCATCATATATTTTCTAGTTTTTGGAAGATTTATTATAATGTGCTGACGTGCATATCATTTCGAGGAGAAAACTCAAGTTTCAGAAAAGAGGCATTCCACATAAATGTCCATAAGAAAATATAGCCTGTCTTCCACGAATAAGATGGGTTTCATTTAACATTCATTAAAGTGTAACTTGCTTTCAGCTCATAAATCTTGACAACAGATTCTCGCCCCCCCCCCCCGCCCCGTGTACTGTTTTCATTGGCTAAGTCACTTTTTCTTTCCCTTGACACTTTATAGTTTGTGTTTAAATATGAGACACAGCTGGTTTTGCCAGTGGGGGGTTTCTGGTTTGGCTTTACAAGAAAACACAGAACAAAATCCTCAAAGATTTACAACAGGTGCTCTGTTTTCTCCTCCTAGTGAAATAGTACATTGTGTACTAACGAAAGGGGAACAGAAAAAGCAAAACAATGAAATACTCAATCTAGCAGGACAGAAAATATGAGACTGGGCTGATTGGCAATTTTTTGGCTGCCTTGGGGTCTTTGTTGCTGTGCGCGGGCTTTCTCTAGTTGTGGCAAGCGGGGGCTACTCTTTGTTGCAGTGCACGGGCTTCTCATTGCAGTGGCTTCTCTTGTTGCGGAGCATGGGCTCCAGGTGCACGGGCTTCAGTAGTTGTGGCTCACGGGCTCTAGAGCTGCAGACTCAGTAGTTGTGGTGCACGGGCTTAGTCGCTCCGTGGCATGTGGGATCTTCCCGGACCGGGGCTCGAACCCGTGTCCCCTGTATTGGCAGGCGGATTCTTAACCACTGCACCACCAGGGAAGCCCCTGATTGGCAATTTCAGAGCAGCTGCCATATTTTAAAGGGTAGGTATACATCTCTGTAGATGTGCTTAGTCTATCTGTTCCCTTGAAAAAAATCGCCAACGCTAAGGATATCAGAACTTTAAAAAGTATGTCCAAATTCACAAAGTAGAGAAAGACTGTGTGTGACAGAGTTTTGGGGGTGGTGATGACAATGGAATTCTTAACAGACAGACTGTTCTGAGGATGTATACACCATTTTCCTTTTTGCTCAGATGGCAGAAATGGACCAACAGTACACTCTGTGGCCTAATAACCAAGCAAGCCAAGTTCCTGTCAAGCCACAGGGGTAGAACAGCCAAGGATTTGAGGATCAAAGACACTGTATTGTCAGAAGCAGCCTTGACTGGACATGTGAGGGAGCCCTAGATGGGGCCTAATTTTCAGAGAGCTCTTTAACGAAGGGAAGAACCATGGGGATGAAGATGATAGATAAGATTTACAGACTGCTTAATACGGATCAGGCACTGTTCTAAGCACTTAGAATAATTCATTTAATCCTGGTAACAGCCCTATGTGCAGGTACAATGATTACCACCGTTATACGTACGAGGAAACTGAGGCCTGGGGAGTTAAGTGACCGGTCCTTGGTCACACAATTAGCAAGGTATGAGCCAGGATAAAACTGCTCAAGAGGTACGTCTTTGGATGGGCTCATAACTAGGTAGGTACCACAGTGAATATTATCTACCCTCTTATTTAATGTTCTCTGCAGTCAGGTGGCAGGAAACACAAGCAATTTGGCCATCCAGGGAATCTTGAAATGCCTTCAGAAATGTTTAACCTATTCCAAAATTTCCAGTTACTCTGCCCACACTAACCACTAATTATAGAAAGTGCCCAATAACCTTCTCTACGCTCCTGTTTCTATTCTCAGTGCTCTAAATGTACTACACATGAAATTTTCACACAAACCCAATGAAGTGGGTACCATTAGGATCCAATTTACAGATGTGGAAACTGAAGAATGAAGAGGCTTAAAAACTTCCCACATTTGGACAGCTGGTATATGGTTTTCCCAGAATTCTAACCTGAGCCCTTCTGGGTTCAGAACTCAGGGAAAAGACACACCTGTTTTGTTCACCCTTCATGCCCACTCCTGAAACACACATATTGAATGACAATCAGTAATTGGTGTCCAATAACGTTTTGTTGAACTGAATTAATACTATCATCAGACACAAATCTGGAACCTCAAACCCTCTTGTTTCCTGATTACACATACATGTTCATCTTTTGTGGAGCTGCAAGGTCTCAAATTAAGAAACAATTCGAAGGAGAGAAATTCTATGCTCCTACCTAGCAGACTCCCTCTCTCTCCTCTCTGCCTATTAAAAGCCTATCTGTTTCTTCAAAGTCTTGTGTTCCCTTCCCTGGAAGACGTCCCTGATCGCTGCAACAGTCAGACTTAGTTGTTCCCTCCTGTGTGTCCTACAACCAGAGCTCTTCAAAATGTATGTGCATCCAAATGACCTGGGGATCCTATTATGAGACACATTCTGATTCAGTAGGGCTGGAACGAGGCCTAGGGGTCTATATTTCTAACACCCCAGTGATGCACATGTTCTTGGCCATAGATCACACTGAGTAGTGCAAAGCTCTACGTCACTTTGTCATGTATGAGTGTCAGTTGAGGGTCTCACTCACCTTGCTAAGCTCTAGTTCCTTGTGGGCAGCAACTCTTTCTGATTAGTCTTTATGCTCTGCACAAAATTCTGCTTTATTCTGAAGCGCTCTTGGCTCCTCCCCATAATCCTATAGGAACTGGAGAACCAATCTCATTATCCTGATGAACAAAATTGAAGCTTGGGGAAATTAAGAACTTGCCCAGAGTCACCAGTTCTTATCCCAAGCTCTTGGCCATGGTCAGATTTCCAGGTTTGATTGGCTCAGGTTCTGCCTTGTGAGCCTACCCTTGTTCTTAGCCAGTGGCGCACGGGGCAATGGATGTGGACAGGCGTGGTAGACGGTCACGGCGCCTAGGGAGTAGTTGGTGAGCAGGACCTGTAGGTGCTACTGCACAGGACAACCCAGCACAGTAAAGAACTGTCTCACCCGAAATGCCAGGAAAGGAAACTCACAGAAGACATTTAGTGCTCGTGCAATCTCTAGGATTATGCCCAAATCTTGGCTTGAATCTTCCAGCAGCGGAAAGGCAGCATGGCTAGCTGCCTTAAGAGCCTGGACTGGGATCCAGGATCCGTTGCCATTGGCTCTGTGACCACTGCCAAGTCAGTTCACTTTTCTGTTCCATCCTCTGCAAAATGAAGATGCTAGTGATAGTATCTATTTCACCAGATGGCAAGAAGGTTGAAATGAGAAACTGCATATAAAGAACACAATGGGTTCTCAATGACTACTAGCCTTTTCATTATTACTATCACATTTTTTGTTCTGCATGTTGTTCATTGCAAACACAGTAATGGTTTGAAATGGTCAAATTATTAGTCATCTCCCACCTAAACTAGGGCAAAGCCACTGTGTCAAAGCCAGTGTGGCTCAGGAGGTAATGTTTATCTTCAGAGTCTATTTTGAGCCCTGTCCCCCTCAACACACACACTAGCACCACTATTCTTCAGTTTCCTCCGGGATACCCAGAACCCCCATTTCACCCCCAAACGGGTGAATGCCCTGGTTTTTTTTCTCTTCCTTTAACAAAACTCACTTAATACATTCCTCTGAACCTTCTGTTACAAGATCATACCTTCCCAGGGAACATACTTGTATTTTGGCAGGAGCCCTAGACAGATACAATAGCTCACGCAAAGAGAAAAACTCAAAAGGTACTGGGAGTGGGGCTGTAACTCACTGATGTATGAGCCCTCTTTCTGGAAAGCTCTTTTCTTCTCAGACATCTGATGAACTCCTACTCATATTTTAGGGTTAGCCTCACACATCGTGTACTCTGTGAAGTTTTCACGCCTCCAGCCCCTCCCCTCGCCCTATCCTCTCCTCTGCGGTCCCACTACAACCAGCACGTGACTCTACCACATTATGTTGTTATTACTCCACTTCTCCACTTCTAAATGCACCAAAGGGTCCACACACCTCACCCCTCCCAAGGTCCTCCTTCCTCTGACATATCTGGGGAAATCTGGGGCACAGGTTCCACCCAGCTTCCACAAGCCTGTTTGTTTCCAGTTGCCTTTGAGGTACTACGTAACAGTCCCCAAGTCCTGCCACTTTATTATGCAGAGCAAAAAGCTCTCTCTAAATTTCATTCTCTCATTCCAGACCACAGCCCCACCCATGGAGGGGAGGAGGACCACTATTCACAAAGGAGGGGTTCCACTCCAATTTCTAAGAAAAGAGCCATCACATGGGGGTAAATTATATCAATGCCCTAGCGTGCGAAAATGGTGACAGCCATCTTTTTCTCTAATAGCAATGTTTTCCTTCCTTTTGCCTTTATTTGTCCAATCCCCAGTCTGAACCATGCATCATAGGCTCCTCACCCAAACTAAGCCAGGAGCTCCTGGAAGGCAGGGATTGTGCTATATTCATCTTTATATCTTTAGGGACTAATATGATGCCTGGTACAAAAGTTAGTGAGGAGTGGGAATTCCCTGGGAGTCCAGTGGTTAGGACTCTGCACTTTCACTGCCAAGGGCCCAGGTTAGTTCCCTGGTTGAGGAACTAGGATCCGGCAAGCCGCATGGGCCCTTCCTTTTGACAACTTCTTACCAGATCTCTTTGGCAACCAATCCCCCTCCCACTCCAGTATGGGTAATTCCAGCCTGCTGAGAACTTGCCAGACCCTGAAGCAATCTGAGAGATGAGCTGTGCCCAATACGAGAGAAGACATATGAAACAGGCCTTGACGCTTTACCACACTTGGGTAATTACATTTAAATTTTCATTGAGCTCTTTTTATGTAGTCCAAAATGTATATATCTTATTAAATTCTTACGATTTGACTATATTTTACAACAGTGACATTTAAAATCACACTTTTGGGTTCCTCTACCAACAATGTAGCAAACTTTGGCATTATAACTTGCATATACAGCATTTGGTTGGGATAAATCTGCTCCCTATTTAAAACAAATGGAAATGATTTGGGAATGAAGGTCAGGAAGAATGATTTAGTCTTTAGTTCTATTCAGTTCATTAAATCCATATATGGCTCTATATTTACAAGAACAGGATATAAAAATAGAATACTTTGCACTGAGCATTTTTATCTCAAATATTATTGATACTTTCAACCTGAATCTCCATTAATTTCAAGTCTCTATTAGGCAACCTGGTCTACTGCAGAGCAGGAGTTTTGAAATTAGGCAGACCTGGGTTCAAATCCTGGCCCTACCACTTCCTTTATGCGTAGCTTTGTACACAGGGATTCCCCAGTACAGATTTCTGTGTCACACCAACCTGAAAAATTCCAATTTAGTAAGTCTGAGATGGTATCTAGCAATCTATCCTATAATCTACTTTCTAACTTCCAGTTTTGAAATAATTTTAGACTTACCAAAAGGTTGAAAAAATGGTACAGAGAGTTTCCATATATCCTTTACCCAGCTTCCCCTAATGTTAACATCTTGTGTAACCATAATACGATGATCAAAGTTAAGAAATTAACATTGATACAATGCTATACTTACTTGGAGTGATACTTATTTGGTTTCCACCAGTTTTTTCACTAACATCATCTTTCTTTTCTAGGATTCCACATTGCATTAAGTTCTCATGCCCCCTCAGGCTCCTCCAAACTGTGACAGATACTCAGACTTTCCTTGGTTTTCATGACCTTGACACTTTCGAAGAGCAGTGGTAGATAAATGGTAGAATGTTGCTTAATTTGTGTTTGTCAGATGTTTTCTCATGGTGAGACTGATGTTATACAAGATGTTATACAAGATGAGACCAAGGTTGAGCAAGGATTCCACAAAAGCAAAGTTCCCCTTCAGTGCATCATATCAGAGGTATAAAACATTGTTCTATCTTATTTCTGACAATGGTAACCTGGATCACTTAGTGGGGGTGGTGTCTGCTGGGTTACTATTAATCCTATTAATAGTAAAGTTACTATTTTTCCTTTTTTACTTAATAAATACCTGAGGGAGATACTGTGAGATGCTGCAAACGTTATGTTTATCCTCAGACTTTCATGCACTGATACTTGTAACCATTACTGTGGTGTTCTAGTGGTGATTTTCTATTTCCTTCAGCCCTTCTCCATTTATTAATTGGAATCCTTCTGTAAGGAGAATTGTTCCTTCTCCTCCATTTATTTATTTACTCAGTTATTTACCGATATCAGTATGGACTCATGGATATTAATCTTACCCTGAGTTTTAATCGAACGCTGTTATTATTTCTTTTGTTGTTCAAGATATTCTAGTTTTTTTAAGGCTGGTAAGGGAACCATTGACTTGGCCTCTCTGATCTGTATTCTCGTCTGCAAAACGAAAATGATAATAATGCTGCTCTTACAACATTGTGAGGATTTAAAACATCATACATCTAAAGCCCTCAGCTCATTGCTTAGCATACAACAGACTCTCAATATATATCAGCCGTATCATCACTATAGCCATTACATAAATACATGTGTCAGATACAGAGAAGAGCCAGTGGCACAGTGAAGTATGGCCAGTTGTGGAGCAGACGTGAAGAAGACAAATCAAGCAGGAATTCCACTCTGGAGTCAGAAGAGCAAGACCAGCTGTTACTAACCAGCTGGTGATGTTGGGCGAATCACTTGCCCATCTGGAACTCAATTCTTCATGGATAAACACTGGAGGCCCCATACAATTCTAACATGCGATACTAAACTATCTCGGATGTATGGAAAGATTTGGTAACTTGCACAAAGTCAGGAAGCAAATCAACAGTACTCCTATGACTTTACAAATTCAAAAATCACAAAATGAAATGCACAAGAATTCACAAAAAACAAAATCCAAGACTTTGCTGCCACTATAAAAAGAGCAAGGAGGAGAGCGAGGAAAATGACACATGTGGCTATTTCCTCGGCAGGCTCAGACTTCATCTCTTAGTAAAATTCTCATCATTTCCCTGATGTGTAACACTGGTCTGAGTGCTACATATGGCATGGTTTTCTATCATTCCTATGATGACAGACATAAGTAGCTTTTTTATCGTTGCACTTAAAATTACATTGTTGTGTGTTGAAAGTTCATTGAAAAAAAATGAAAACTTTTGGGGCTTCCCTGGTGGCGCAGTGGTTGAGAGTCCACCTGCCGATATAGGGGACACGGGTTTGTGCCCCAGTCCGGGAAGATCCCACATGCCGTGGAGCGGCCGGGCCCATGAGCCATGGCCGTTGAGCCTGAGCGTCCGGAGCCTGTGCTCCGCAACGGGAGAGGCCACAACAGTGAGAAGCCCACATACTGCAAAAAAAAAAAAAAGAAAACTTTTAAAAAGGAAATAAATGGTGCTGTTCATCTGTCTCGTTCATTTGTGTATCACCAGGGTCTAAGACAGTGCCTGGCACATCGTGTAAGCTCAAACACTGTGTATTGATTAAATGAGAAAATCAAGAATGAACAAATCATTCAACATACATATTAGAAAAGGGGGAAAGCATTTCTTAAGAGGATAACAACAGTGTACCACTTTGGAGGCGTTAGAGAGTAAAGTCTGGGTCAGGGAGAAGAAGAAAAATTGCTTCTCACACAGGTCAAAATGTCCCACAGATGTGCTGACATGGGAGCTGCCACCACTGCTTTCTCTCCAACTTCCTTCTATGAAAAAAAAGGCCCTTTAATACTGGGCCCCAAAACTCATCTGGTAAATGAAAGCCACAGGCCCAAGGTCCTGCCCCTGTGACAGGCTCGGAGCCCTGTTCAGGTTCCGTATTCAGTGTGACTCAAATGCTTCTCCCTTCCAAAGTTAAGGACATGGATTTGGACAATTCATAAGCACCTCTGAAAATAACTTTAACATGCTCCATTAATACCACCTCCAGACATGACTACAAAATTAAATCCCTGCCTTGTTTATTTTCCCAACACCTGCTCCTCAACTGACCAAACTGTTTCAACCAAGTATTTAATCTGCTTGACTCTTGTGGGGAAACACTGGCTACAGGGACCACACTGGGGAACTGCCTCATAGCCAAGACACAGCATCCTGTGGGGCTTCAGTGACCACATCTTGGATAAGACCCAAGATGGAGAGGCATTACACCAAATTGTGAGTAGCATTACAGCACAGCGGATGTTTCCAGGGCAATCCCAGTCCATGTCTTTGACGTCTTCTGATTGGCTTTTCTCACATTAAGCTTATAAAGCCATCTACAGGCTACAAGCACCAGGTCACAGAGATAGCCAGACCTGTGATGGTAGGAAGCACAGAAAGTGGCCTTGAATCAAAAGAGAGCTTCAAAGACTGACCATCCTTCCTCCAGCCCTAATGGCGCTACCATAACCTGAAGCCCATTACACTGTACGTTCCCAAACCTAAGCCTGTGCTCTTGAGAAGAAAACTGTTTGGGACCTTGAACCCATTACTACTAATAAATGCAAGAACTTTTCATTCTAATAGAAATGGAAGCACTTTAAAAAGTGATTGCCAAGCACACTCAAAGGTCATCAGGCAAATGAAGTGAGAGGCAGCTTGATGAAGAAGATAGAACCTGGGTTTGGAGTCAGACCTTTGAATTCCTGGTTGTGCCTAGTTCTAACTATGTGATCCTGAATAGTTACTTAATCTCTGCAACTCAGTGGTCTCCATCACAAAATGGAAACAATAAATAATTATCCCACAGTGTTGTTAGTATTTAATAAGATAATGGACCCAAAAGTGCATAGCACAGCCCCTGATTACCCAGGAGGAGGAGAAAGGTTCTGGTGGTTGAATTAATCATCAATGCCTACGGATTTAATCAACCATGCCTGTGTAGTGAAGCCACCATTAAAATCCAAAAGGAGGGATTTCAGAGAGCTTCCAGGTTGGTGAAACAGAATGCCTCCACATGCCACCATGCTGGGCTCCAAACTCCAAGAGGATTGAAGTTTCTTTGTTCTCAACCTCACCCTATGGATCTCTTCATCTGGCTGTTGGTTCCTCTGCTTTAATATCCTTGGTAAAAAACCACTCACCTGCCGTAGGCCTGACAGGGTCTTGGTGTTCTGGCCTGGTGTCAGGCCTGAGCCTCTGAGGAGGGAGAGCCAAGTTCAGGATACTGGACCACCAGAGACCTCCTGGCCCCATGTAATATCAATCGGCGAGAGCTCTCCCACAGATCTCCATCTCAACGCTAAGACCCAGCTCCACCCGATGGGCAGCAAGCTCCAGTGCTAGATGCCCCATTTTAAACAACTAGCAAGACAGGAACACAACCCCACCCATTAGCAGAAAGGTTGACTAAAATCATACTAAGTTCACAGACACACCAAAACACACCACTGGACGCAGCCCTGCCCACCAGAAAGATAAGACCCAGCCCTACCCACCAGAACACAGGCACCAGTCCCCTCCACCAGGAAGCCTACACAGCCCACTGAACCAACCTTACCCACTGGGGGCAGACACCAAAAACAACCGGAACTACGAACATGCAGCCTGCGAAAAGGAGACCCCAATCACAGTAAGTTAAGCAAAATGAGAAGACAGAGAAACACACAGCAGATGAAGGAGCAAGGTAAAAACCCACCAGACCTAACAAATGAAGAGGAAATAGGGAGTCTGCCTGAAAAAGAATTCTGAGTAATGATAGTAAAGATGATTCAAAATCTTGGAAATAAAATGGAGAAAATACAAGAAACGTTTAAAAAGGACCTAGAAAAATTAAAGAGCAAAAAAACAATAATGAACAACACAGTAAATGAAATTAAAAATTCTCTAGAAGGAATCAACAGCAGAATAACTGAGGCAGAAAAATGGATAAGTGATGTGGAAGATAAAATAGTGGAAATAACTACTGCAGAGCAGAATAAAGAAAAAAGAATGAAAAGAATTGAGGACAGTCTTACAGACCTCTGGGACAACATTAAACTCACCAACATTCTAATTACAGGGGTCCCAGAAGAAGAAGAGAAAAAGAATGGGTCTCAGAAAATATTTGAAGAGGTTATAGTTGAAAACTTCCCTAACATGAGAAAGGAAATAGTCAATCAAGTCCAGGAAGCGCAGAGAGTCCCATACAGGATACATCCAAGGAGAAACACGCCAAGACACATATTAATCAAACTGTCAAAACTTCAGTACAAAGAAAATATATTAAAAGCAGCAAGGGAAAAGCAACAAATAACATAAAAGGGAATCCCCATAAGGTTAAAAGCTGAACTTTCAGCAGAAACTCTGCAAGCCACAAGGGAATGGCAGGACATATTTAAAGTGATGAAAGGGGAAAACCTAAAACAAAGATTACTCTACCCAGCAAGGATCGCATTCAGATTCGATGGAGAAATTAGAAATTTTACAGACAAGCAAAAGTTAAGAGAATTCAGCACCACCAAACCAGCTTTACAACAAATGCTAAAAGAACTTCTCTAGTCAGGAAACACAAGAGAAGGAAAAGACCTACAATAACAAACCCAAAACAATTAAGAAAATGGTAATAGGAACATACACATGGATAATTACCTTAAATGTAAATGGATTAAATGCTCCAACCAAAAGACATAGACTCGATGAATGGATACAAAAACAAGACTCGCATATATGCTGTCTACAAGAGACCCACTTCAGATCTGGAGACACATACAGACTGAAAGTGAGGGGATGGAAAAGGATATTCCATGCAAACGGAAATCAAAAGAAAGCTGGAGTAGCAATTCTCGTATCAGACAAAATAGGCTTTAAAACAAAGACTACTACGAGAGACAAAGAAGGACACTACATAATGATCAAGGGATCAATCCAAGAAGAAGATATAACAATTGTAAATATTTATGCACCCAACATAGGAGCACCTCAATACATAAGGCAAATGCTAACAGCCATAAAAGGGGAAATCGACAGTAACACATTCATAGTAGGGGACTTTAACACCCCACTTTCACCAATGGACAGATCATCCAAAATGAAAATAAATAAACACAAGCTTTAAATGACACATTAAAGAAGATGGACTTAATTGATATTTATAGGACATTCTACCCAAAAACAATAGAATACACTTTCTTCTCAAATGCTCACGGAACATTCTCCAGGATAGATCATATCTTCGGTCACAAATCAAGCCTTGGTAAATTTAAGAAAATTGAAATTGTATCAATTATCTTCTCCCACCACAACACTATGAGACTAGATATCAATTACAGGAAAAATACTGTAAAAAAGTACAAACACACGGAGGCTAAACAATACACTACTAAATAACCAAGAGATCATTGAAGAAATCAAAGAGAAAATGAAAAAATACCTAGAAACAAATGACAAGGAAAACACAACACCCCAAAACCTATGGGATGCAGCAAAAGCAGTTCTAAGAGGGAAGTTTACAGCAAGACAATCCTACCTCAAGAAATAAGAAACATCTCAAATAAACAACCTAACCTTACACCTAAAGTAATTAGAGAAAGAAGAACAAAGAAAACCCAAAGTTATCAGAAGGAAAGAAATCACAAAGATCAGATCAGAAATAAATGAAAAAGAATGAAGAAAACAAGAGCAAAGATCAATAAACTAAAAGCTGGTTCTTTGAGAAGATAAACAAAATTGATAAACCACTAACCAGACTCATCAAGAGAAAATGGGAGAAGACTCAAATCAGTAGAATTAGAAATGAAAAAGGGGAGGTAACAACTGACACTGCAGAAATAGAAAGAATCATGATGGATTACTACAAGCAACTATATGCCAATAAAATGGACAACCTGGAAGAAATGGACAAATTCTTAGAAAAGCAAAACCTTCTGAGACTGAACCAGAAAGAAATATAAACAGACCAATCACAAGCACTGAAATTGAAACTATGATTAAAAATCTTCCAACAAACAAAAGCCCAGGACCAGATGGCTTCAGAGGCGAATTCTATCAAACATTTAGAGAAGAGCTAACACCTATCCTTCTCAAACTCTTCCAAAATATAACAGAGGGAGGAACATTCCCAAGCTCATTCTATGAGGCCACCATCACCCTGATACCAAAACTAGACAAAGATGTCACAAAGAAAGAATACTACAGGCCAATATCACTGATGAACATAGATGCAAAAATCCTCAACCAAATACTAGCAAACAGAATCCAACAACACATTAAAAGGATCATACACCATGATCAACTGGGGTTTATCCCAGGAATGCAAGGATTCTTCAATATACGCAAATCAATCTATGTGATACACCATATTAACAAACTGAAGGATATAAACCATATGATAATCTCAACAGATGCAGAAAAAGCTTTCGACAAAATTCAACACTGATTTATGATAAAAAAAAAAAAACTCTCCAGAAAGGCAAACTCTCAACATAATAAAGCCCATACGTGACAAACCCACAGCAACATTGTTCTCAATGGTGAAAAACTGAAACCATTTCCACTGAGATTAGGAACAAGGCAAGGCTGTCCACTCTCACCATTATTATTCAACATAGTTTTGGAAGTTTTAGCCACAGCAATCAGAGAAGAAAAAGAAATAAAAGGAATCCAAAGTGGAAAAGAAGTAAAGCTGTCACTGATTTCAGATGACATGATATTATGCATAGAGAATCCTAAAGATGCCACCAGAAAACTACTAGAGCTAATCAATGAATTTGGTAAAGTAGCAGGATACAAAATTAATGCACAGAAATCTTGCATTCCTATATACTAATGATGAAAAATCTGAAAGAGAAATTATGGAAACACTCCCACTTACCATTGCAACGAAAAGAATAAAATACCTAGGAATAAACCTACCCAAGGAGACAAAAGACCTCTATGCAGCAAACTATAAGACACTGATGAAAGAAATTAAAGATGATACCAACAGATGGAGAGATATACCATGTTCTTGGATTGGAAGAATCAACATTGTGAAAATGACTATACTATCCAAAGCAATCTACAGATTCAATGCAATCCCTATCAAACTACCAATGGCATTTTTCACAGAACTAGAACAAATAATTTCACAATTTGTATGGAAACACAAAAGACCCCAAATAGCCAAAGCAATCTTGAGAAAGAAAAACGGAGCTGGAAGATTCAGGCTCCCGGACTTCAGACTATACTACAAAGCAACAGTAATCAAGACAGTATGGTACTGGCACAAAAACAGAAATACAGATCAATGGAACAAGACAGAAAGCCCAGAGATAAACCCACGCACATATGGTCACCTATCTTTGATAAAGGAGGCAAGAATATACAATGGAGAAAAGACAGCCTCTTCAATAAGTGGTGCTAGGAAAACTGGACAGCTACATTTAAAAGAATGAAATTAGAACACTTCCTAACACCATACACAAAAATAAACTCAAAATGGATTAAAGACCTAAATGTAAGGGCAGACACTATCAAACTCTTAGAGGAAAACATAGGAAGAACACTCTGACATAAATCACAGCAAGATCCTTTTTGACCCACCTCCTAGAGAAATGGAAATAAAATCAAAAATAAATAAATGGGACCAAATGAAACTTAAAAGCTTTTGCACAGCAAAGGAAACCATAAACAAGATGAAAAGACAGCCCTCAGAATCGGAGAACATATTTGCAAATGAAGCAACTGACAAAGGATTAATCTGCAAAATACACAAACCCCTCATGCAGCTCAATATCAGAAAAACAAACAACCCAATCCAAAAATGGGCAGAAGATCTAAATAGACATTTCTCCAAATAAGATATACAGATTGCCAACAAACACATGAAAGGACGCTCAACATCACTAATCATTAGAGAAATGCAAATCAAAACTACTATGAGGTATCACCTCACACCAGTCAGAATGGCCATCATCAAAAAATCTTGAAACAATAAATGCTGGAGAGGGTGTGGATAAAAGGGTACCCTCTTGCGCTGTTGGTGGGAATGTAAATTGATACAGCCACTATGGAGGACAGTATGGAGGTTCCTTAAAAGACTAAAAATAGAACTAGCATATGACCCAGCAATCCCACTACTGGGCATATACCCTGAGAAAACCGTAATTCAAAAAGAGTCATGTACCACAATGTTCATTGCAGCTCTATTTACAATAGCCAGGACATGGAAGCAACCTAAGTGTCCATTGACAGATGAATGGATAAAGGTGTGGCACATATATACAATGGAATATTACTCAGCCATAAAAAGAAACGAAACTGAGTTATTTGTAGTGAGGTGGATGGACCTAGAGTCTGCCATACAGAGTGAAGTAAGTCAGAAAGAGAACAACAAATACCGTATGCTAACACATACATATGGAATCGTAAAAAAAAAAAAAAAGATTCTGATGAACCTAGGAGCAGGACAGGCATAAAGACGCAGATGTAGACAATGGACTTGAGGACACGGGGAGGGGGAAGGGTAAGCTGGGACGAAGTGAGAGAGTGGCATGGACATATATACACTACCAGATGTAAAACAGATAGCTAGTGGGACGCAGCACAGGGAGATCAGCTCGGTGCTTTGTGTCCACCTAGAGGGGTGGGATAGGGAGGGTGGGAGGGAGACGCAAGAGGGAGTGGATATGGGGTATATGTATATGTATAGCTGATTCACTTTGTTAAACATCAGAAACTAACACAACG
This sequence comes from Phocoena phocoena, assembly GCF_963924675.1. Taxonomy (NCBI): domain Eukaryota; kingdom Metazoa; phylum Chordata; class Mammalia; order Artiodactyla; family Phocoenidae; genus Phocoena; species Phocoena phocoena. Next base: position 42,346,865 of record NC_089229.1, on the reverse strand, counting down.
TTGTAAAGCAATTATATTCCAACAAAGATGTTAAGAAAACAAAACAAAACAGTGCATAGCACAAAATAGGGATACAATAAAGGTTAGTTTTCCTTTCCCTGGTCCTCAAACCTGCCTGAGCCAATCAAGGAAGTGGAGGAAGACAAGGTAACAAAAATGTTAAGAATGAGGTTTTAAGTCCCATTGCCACTTGTCTTTTTTTCTAGTTCAACAGAGAATGTGTCAGACCAAAGAAGGTCAAAGAATCCTTGGGGTGAGTTGCAATGAAGGGTGTGATGAAATATTTGAAATGGCATGAGTGTTCTCATAGCAGGAAGTAAAGGGCAGGGGCTAGTCCAGGACCAAGTAAATAGGTACTTTTCATGCTCAAGTTCTGCATACTTTAGAACTTTCTGGGCTACTTCCCAGGGAAATTAAAGAGGGAGGATGTTACGGGGAGGAGAGGAGGGTTCCTATTTCCCATCACAAAATTATTTAACTCTACTTGCAGTTCAGAAAACCCAGAATGTGGGAGAATGGCCATGGAAAGTTTCATGCTTATGTTACCTCTTCACTGTCATTATTTTAAACATGTGTCTTACCAGGAATGTTGTTAGTTCATGACACAGAAAACACAGATAAGAAGTTCTTTGGGGTTTGGGGGTGAGGAAAAGAACATTACGTATACAAAACTCCAGCCCAATGTCATCTTGTGGTCATTACTTAATACAAATGAATGACACAGTGCCACCGGCAGAAGATAGAAGTGATATTGCTTTAGAAAATAATAACCTCGCAAACATAGGTGGTCAGAAAAGCCAGGAAGTGATTACCACAAAAGTCTGGATAGTGGTTACTTCTAGAAAGGAAGGAGGGGGTGTGGTCTGGAAGGTAATCAAAGGAGGGGCTTCTGCGCTGGTTGTTTCCTTTTTTGACTGAGGGGTGTTCGCTTTGCAATTATTCATTATACTAGACATTTATGTTTTCTGTTTGTATATTCTATTTCATAATTTTTAAGAGGTTAAAAAAAGAAAGAAAATAATAATGCTCCCTTCATTGAGGAAAATACACTTTACTGCAGAGCTTAGCTCTAGGTAGGTATTTCAACATCTTTCCCTGTTGATGTCTATGTTCCCTCCATAAATTGATTTTCTGGGAGAAAAAGAGGAGGGTGGATTTTTGAGGAGCCATGAGGAGACTGCTGTTAATGCTCCAGTACAGATAACATACCAGAGATTTTTTTAATACTGGAGTATGTTTGGGGTATATTTTTAAGAGTCTAATTATTCTAGAGTCAGAATTCCATGGGGGCTCCACAAGATACCAGAAAGTTCTCCACGGGGTAGGCAGTGTTCACAAATCAGAGTCATCAGACACAAAGATAGGGGATACAAATGGGGCTATGAAATCATCGGAATAAATACAACAATTTCAAGAAGATATTAAGAACTCAGTTCTTGTAGTTTAGGGCATAGCGGAGCCTGGGGGCCCCTATGTGAAGAAAATCCCTCCTGTGTTTGGCATCTGAGTGACTCACCCAGCAAACCATCCACTGCATGCAGCGAAAAGGAAATGAATCATGAAAGCTTCTGACCTTTGCCCTTGTCATCCCGGTACAGGGAAACCACCCACAGACAGTCTCAACAGAGCTGGAGACAGGGAAATCAAACAAGGCACACAAAAATTATGCAAATCTATTGGCAGAGGAGAACAAGACAACCAGGTCTGGATAATGAAGCTCAGAGGTTGAGGATACAGGATAAGCATTGATTTTCTGATACAAAAAAAACCTAGCAGTTGAACTGGCATTGAGGACAATTCGGCAGGGTCCACTGGCCTGTTTTCAGCGGTTATTAGAACCCCTTCCATTTGTAGCTAGGATGGGGGTGGAAGGGACAGCATGGAGGAGAGCAATGACCTGGATGCCCCTTGGAATCTCCATCTTTTTTTTTTTTAATAAATTTATTTATTTATTTATTTATATTTGGCTGCATTGGGTCTTCGTTGCTGCGCGCAGGCTTTCTCTAGCTATGGCGAGTGTGGGCTACTCTTCGCGGTGCGCAGGCTTCTCATTGCAGTGCCTTCTCTTTGTTGCGGAGCATGGGCTCTAGGCACGTGGGCTCAGTAGTTGTGGCTCGCGGGCTCTAGAGCGCAGGCTCAGTAGCTGTAGTGCACAGGCTTAGTTCCTCCACGGCATGAGGGATCTTCCCAAACCAGGGATCAAACCCGTGTCCCCTGCATTGGCAGGCGGATTCTTAACCACTGTGCCACCAGGGAAGTCCCGGAATCTCCATACTAAGTTTGGCATTTGGAGAATTTGCTTGGCTTGCTTAGAAGAAGTACACCAAACTCACACGAGTATGAAAGTTGGAATGAATTTGACAATCATTTACATTAAAGAAGATGGGAGCCCAATGAATGCATTCAGAGAGGCAAAGAGTTTATAGAACAGGCAGAGGAGTCCTAACACAATCTGAAGAATAACCTACAGCAGTAGCCCGATACTTCAGGTGGTGATTTCATTTTTAAACAAAAGCAGGACGCCTTCAAAATGCTAATCTAGAAGCTGAATAGAGTTCATCCAAAAACGTGCACAGAGTAGAAAGGAAACACCTAGAGACAAGAAGAAAGGTCTCTACTGGCCTACATTACTGAACACAAGTACATTCAAGGGTTGTCCATGGAGGCGAGATTGCTCTCAGCCTCTCTGCTCACCCATCAAAGGAATAAGTGACTACCTGCTGAGCTGTAGAGTTCAAAGTCATTTCCCTCCACTCCACGGTGCTTTCTAATGCAATCTCTCTCCTCCTATGGGTCTAGAAGTGGTAGTACAGCCTCCTACTACCTCATTGTATTAAAAGAATATACCATCCCTCCAAAAACATCACCCAAGTTTTTGCCCTCAGGATGAACTTGGCTAAGAAACCTTGCCCTGGCTGATTAAGAAAATGGAAATTAGGCACTCATATGTCACACAGCTTAGATCAAAGCTCTGACCTCTGCTTGGGGACTCAAGTTGATAGAGGACACTGGATACCAAATGATGTTCCAGTCACAGGTCAGGAACGCAGACTGGGGTTGACCTTAGAGCCTTTCCTCTCCCTACCACCTCCACTTCCCACTCTGGCCACTTTCATATTCTCTCTTCACACCCACTGCAACATTATCCTACTTTATTAAATTAGAGAAAGGAGATTAGTCCCTACTAGGTAGACGGTCAGGATTTCTTGGTCTGTGCCCTGTTACTGCCTTTAGCATTTACTGGTAGAAATGGAAGTGATTCAGTCCTCTCTCAGAGCACAGACTTAGAATATGATCCTTTGCACACTGTTAAATGATTTACATAAAATTGGTATCAGGGCGTCCCAGTAGCATCTTACCACTCCCTTTATGAACTTCTATCCCCATTTCTTCAGTATTTACAACTAACAAACTAGTATATTTTCTGTGATAATAATAAATTTTTTTAAAACAGCTACCATCTGTACAATACTCACCACATGCTAAAGGTTTTACAGACATTAATCCTTTTAATCTTCAGAGTAACCTTATTATGATAGGTACTATTTTCATCCCTACTTTATAGATGGGAAACCACAAATTAGAGCGATTGTGTCACTTGCCCAAAATCAAGCCAGTAAGGGAAGTTGCCAGGGTTTAAGCCCAGAGCTGTTCAACTTCAGAATCTGAGCTCTTCACCATCACGTGATGGGTCCTAGGAGGCTGGGGTAGAAGAAGAAAGAAGTGAATTGTATTTGTTGCCTCATGAATTTTGCTCACCTTTTCCTTACGTTCAGGTACATAATTACAGCAGGCAGTAGAGGGGAAACATAAGAAACATATTTCCACGTGAACATCCCACCTGTCATCTGTAAGCATTTTTTATATTTCTTTCTTATGTGTAAGAAATGAGAAAGAAAGAAACCTAGCAACAGAAGTCCTAGCAGTTTCTAGCCTGATTTCTCTATTCCTTGATAATGGGAAATTTGACCTTTCTGAAAAGATGATCTTTCAAGCTTGACCAATAAAAGCCCCATCAGAAACACCTCATCAAGCACACGTTGAAAGGGGTCAATCGAGTTCAGCTTCCCGTGTGGAATTCATGTTCCGACCTTCTGCTGGGAGCAACAGTAAACAGAAGACAAATGACTCGCATCTTCTACCTCCACGCTTAACCTGAGCTAACCTAACAGCAGTGTGCTGTGCAACCGGCATATGCGTTTCGATTATAACAATCACTGTGTAGTAATCACGGAAGGATTAGATAGTCTGTCTTTAATGAGTACCTGTTCCCCATAGCTTGGCATTTAATAGCTAGTCTATTGCTGACGTATAGTACAGTTGGTTTCTGATTTAGGACCTCACTATGTTCAAAACAATATTTTCTTTTAATTAGCAGCTTAGAGATTTAGGATTTGTTTTGGCTAATCAGGGTTCTGACTTTGGGAGTAGAGAAAGAATATTGCCACGACAATCCAACTCTTAGATTTCAAACGAGTTATCACAATAGTTGGAAATATTCCAGAGAAACTAAAATTTATCTTTGGAAGAGAAAAAAAGGAATTGTCTTGATTCTCTTCTGATTTGGTTTAAACCCCATATTGTATCAGAAGTTTTGCCCTTAAGAACACAGGTTTTAGAATCAGACAGATCTGGTTCAAACCCTGCTTCCCACACTTACCACCTCTAACTTAGGCAAGTTATTTCTCTCTGTATGGACCAGTCTCCACCTATAAAATGGGTTGTGAGAACTAAACGCATCCTCTCTGAAAAAGACTAGCACAGTGCCTGGCACAGAATAGGAGCTTAATTCGTGGCAGCTTACGAAAGAAAGGAAGGAAGGAAGGGAGGGAGGGAGGGAGGGAGGGAGGGAGGAAGAAAGAAGTCTGTGTTATTTTTCCAGTCAACCAGTTTGAAAACTGTCGATGCCAATGACAGGATGACCTATGCAGCAAGGTAAGTTGTAGCAGCACAATGAAGATTCATCACAAAAATACTGGCTACAGAGCAGATTTTGCTGTAAGAAAAGTCCCTTTAGGATCTGTTCACAGGGGCCTTAGTGATTATTGAGGCACTTCTTTCCAAGACAAATTCACCCATATCACATTCCAACAGACCTGACAGGGGACACCGGTGGCTGAAGACTGAGAACTCGCCCCTTCACTGAGCTCTAGAGGGAGAATTTACCAAGATAACCAACAATAACTGGCATCAAAGAAAAAGGCTTTTGAATTCAAACCCAGCTAATTGGCAGAAAGAGAGGATCAAACAAAGGAAGCCCAAGAACCATTTGGAACTAGAGTCCGAGTTCCAGTTAAGCCAGAACCATTAAACAACGTAAAGCAGGTGACTTGAACCACGTAGGTCTTCTACATCCAGAAATCTGGATCAAATAACGTCTTCCCCAAATAAAGCCGGGAAGCTTTCGAGTGGAGTTTGATAATCTTGAAACAAAACATTAATGGCGATTGTTACATATTTTATCCTAGCTGGCAGTCTCATCTCGGACTTGGCAAGGGGAGAATCACCAAAACTTCCCCAAATGAAGTTGCATTATTAGGGATGCACAACTGATTTCTGAATGAAACTGAGAAACCCACAAGTGACATAATGAAGGTTAAAAAAAACAAAACACAACGACAACAAAAAAAACTCCATTCTGAGCCTTGTCGATTAGAGTCAGAACAAAAATGCAAGCCAAATCTCAGTATATAACAAGCCATAAGTAATGAAATTGGGGAGGGGAAAGTAACAAAATGAGCCAAAGAGAAAATTGCCAAGTTCTCACAGAATCTACAGAGAATGGGAGGAGAAAACATAGCGGCTGAGAGAAAGATTCAAGGAAACTGTGGGAAAATGCGAAAGTGCCTTGAGGAGAAGCCAAGTTTTAGTGGGTGGGAGAGATGAAATGATAACATCTGCTGGCTGCCTCAGCTCTGACAGGAAGAATCAGGAGCCTCCTTAAGACCCTGAAGGAAGGAGAGGGCCTCTGGAGCCAGCCAAGTGGCTGTAGATGGGAAGAGCCTCAGTCACCTCATAGCCATGGGCTAAGGACTATGGTGGTGAATAACAACCATGCCAACATAATAAACATAATAATAAGATTTGTTCAGTCCCTCCAGAGAGATTTCGTTTTCTTCTGAGGTCATCTGTAGGGAGAGTAACTCCCATATCTTTTTCTCACAACTACTCTGTGCGGAGAGAAGGTGGCAGGAAGGGTTGAGCTGGCCGGGCTGCGGGAGACTGAGGTGGTGTCAGCATTCAGCGACTCAGCTGGACCTTGGCAGCTGGAAGCATGGAGACACGACACGCGGCTCAGCTCCACCATCTGCCATCCGAGGGCTCGGAGGGCCTGTCTTCGCCTGGGATTCGAGAGATCGCCACACACCGGCAGCTGCTCTTAGCGATGAGCTTCCAAGGATGATCGCGATCCTCAATAAAGCCCCCCAAAGCAGGGCGAAGAGCGTCGATTTCTTCTAAACAGCCATTCCTCGCCCATTCCTCACGCTTGCTTCCATTTCCCTTTGGCAGTCGGGTGAAAGGGTACAATTCCAGACTGTGCTGTTTGAAAAGGCGCGTCTGACTGCTGACTTGACATTTCCACTCGATAACTAATAGCCATCGCAGGCTGAACTGCCTATCCTCCCCTCCCCCGCTCCAAAACGCTTCCGCTCCACCGTTAAGTTCCCCCCTTTCATTCAGCGCAGTCCCTTCTCTCTGGCTCGCACCCCACCTCCAGTCCCCCAGCAGGCGCGGCTGGCTCCCTATGAGAATAGACCCAGACTCTCAACGCCTCTCACCCCCTCCACGACCTCTCCCCTGGATTTTCGCAACAGCCTCCAAACTGGCCTCTGTGCTTCTGCTCCTGTCCTCCTCCGTGTAACACAGCAGGCCAGCTGGTTCTTCTAAACTTTAAGAAAGATCACAGCACCTCTGTGCTCAGACCCTCCGAGGATGCCCAGTCTCAGCTGGAGTAAAAGTTAAAGTTCTCCCGGTGGCCAAAAAGGCCCTGTGTACTCAGGCCCCCAGAGCCTCTCTCTCTCTCTCTCTCTCTCTCTCTCTCTCTCTCTCTCTCTCTCTCTCTCTCTCTCTCTCTTTTTTTTTTAACATCTTTATTGGAGTATAATGGCTTTACAATGGTGTGTTAGTTTCTGCTGTATAACAAAGTGAATCAGCTATACATATACATATATCCCCATATCTCCTCCCTCTTGCATCTCCCTCCCACCCTCCCTATCCCACCCCTCTAGGTGGTCACAAAGCACCGAGCTGATCTCCCTGTGCTCTGCGGCTGCTTCCCACTAGTTATCTATTTTATGTTTGGTAGTGTATATATGTCCATCCCACTCTCTCACTTCGTCCCAGCTTACCCTTCCCCCTCCCCGTGTCCTCAAGTCCACTCTCTCCGTCTGCGTCTTTATTCCTGTCCTGCCCCTAGGTTCTTCAGAACCAGTTTTTTTTTTTAGATTCCATATATATGTGTTAGCATATGGTATTTGTTTCTCTCTTTCTGACTTACTTCACTCTGTAGGGCCATCCACCTCACTAAAAATAACTCAGTTTCGTTTCTTTTTTTGGCTGAGTAATATGCCAGGACATGGCAGCAACCTAAGTGTCCATCGACAGAGGAATGGATAAAGAAGATGTGGCACATATATACAATGGAATATTACTCAGCCATAAAGAGCCTCTCTTACTTGGTCTATTTCTACTTTCCCTTTTTCTCCCTCCACTCCAAACACTGGCCTCCTTTTACTCCTTCAAATATGTGAGGTAGTGTTGAGTCGCCAGATTTAAGAAATAAAAGGACATTTTTTTAGTATGAGTATGCCCCACAAACTGCAGGGCACGTATTTATATTTCTAAATTATGTACCATGTATCTGGCATTCGTATTTCCTGTATTTTCTCTGGCAAGCCCAAGCGTACCTCCACCTCAAGCCCTTTGTACCTGCCTGTCCCCAATGCCTGGATACCCTTCCTCTGATATGTGTGTGACTCACTTCCTCACCTTTTGTTCAAATATCGCCTGGGGGACGCTGGCACTGGTCACATGAAAAATTACAATCTGCTTCTTCCTATCCCTTTCCTCTCTTTCATTTTCTCTAAAATATACTTCTGCATTGTTGGTCTCCCCCAACTAAAACAGAAGCCCCATGAGGGAAGGGTTGGTTTTTTGTTGTTGTTCTGCTTTGTTCACGGCTGCATCCCTAGCACCTAGAACATCACCTGACACCTAGTAGACCGTCAATGAATATTGTTTGAATGAATGAATGAACAAATGAAAAAACCTCTCTAAGCTGCCGAGAATGAAACAGCCAACACCAAGTTGCCACTGATTCAAGGATTTTTAGAATCTACCCTCCACCCACTTTGAGATGACTAAAAGAAGCTCGCCCCACTCCCAGGAGAGCCACCCCAGAATAAATCACCTTTCTTGGCTCCGCACAACAGGGAATGTCTCGTTTGCTATCGATTTTAAATAGGAAAATGCCAAACTTCACAGAATGTATAACAGTGCATTAGCTTGCCCTGCTTAGCACTTTACAGTTTACAAAATACCTTCACCACATGAACTCCTTTTTGAAGACCTTAAATGTAACAGAACCAAGTTCAAGAGAACCAAATAGTTTCACAATGGAAAAATGTGGTTTCCATCATAATAATTACAGTTGCAAAGACAGTAACACCCAACCCAACCCAAAATAACTCAGTACAATCTCTGTCTTATTCACCCTGCTGAAAATGTCCTCTTTAGAACCCATCTGAAACTGTTACTATTGTGATTAATAGCTTGTGAAAATATATTTGCAGTGGATAACAGCCTGACTTTGTATGTGTGCGTGTGGTTTTAAGAGACAAACAGCCTGCATCACCTACCCTGAATAAGGTGAGCTCAATTAATTATGGAACATGTGACGGCTTTATAATCATCACAGTCTCTTCGGTGTTTATGTTAGAGCATGAGAAAAGTATGCATTGCTGTGTGCTTCAGGGTGAGCCAGTATACAGCCCCTCTGATTTTCAAGAGGAGGGAAAAAAAGCCACTTAGAAACTTAACTCATTTACATCCTGTAAGCCAGGTTCCTCGAGTCCTGGAGAAAGCTGGTGAACACAGGTGTGTCCCTTAGGCTGTTAGTGCAGCAGCGGTTTGCAGCCTCAGCTAAACACTGGAATCACTTAGGGAAGTTAACGATTACTCACCGATGCCCAGATCCTATCCCAGAGTAACTAATAGAATTGATCTGGGGTGTAGCCTGGATCCTGGGAATTTTAAAAAACTTTCCAGGTGAGCCTACAAACCAGCCAAGGGAATTCCCTGGCGGTCCAGTGGTTAGGACTCCGTGCTTCCACTGCTGGGGGGCCCGGGGTTCGATCCCCAGTCAGGGAACTAAGATCCCACAAGCCATGCAGTGCGGCCAAAAAGAAAAGAAAGAAGAAAGAAAGAAATAAAAGACAGCCAATGTTGAGAACTACTGTTTTAAAGTTTCCCCAAAATGCACAGTGAAATAAACCTTTTTTGGTTTGGGGTGAGGAACCATGTTTCCAGGTTTTCAAAGCTCCTCTCCAGATTGGAAGTTGAAAGGGGAAAAAAAAAAAAAAAAAAAACCTCTCAGATTTTATCTAAAATCAATGTGTACTGTTTGAGGGAAAAAAAAAAATTATCCAGGCTTTAATATAAACAAAGGAAGTTTCAGTTCAGCAGCCCTGGGAAACTCCCCAATTTAACGTAGCCTTTCAACGAGTCTCAGATTCTCACGTGCCATAACTGTGGCGGCAGAAAGAAGAACTGACAATGTGCTCTTTATTCACACCAAACACGCCAGTGGACTTCAAAAGAAAATCAACATTTATAGTTTAATTACTGTTTATTTCCTGTATTCAAATCAGCTTTCTTTGGCTGCCCCCTTCTAAATGCTCGAAGGGGATTTAATCATCTGACCTAATTCTTCCAAAGAATAGAAAGTTATCATTATGACAGCACATTGAAAAAAAAATTCATTAAACAAATGCAAAATAAATTGGTTGAAGCATAACCACATTGGCTATTTTTTAAAACCTCTGTAAGATAAAACATTTTCTAATACAAAAATTTAGGGGTTAAAAAGCCTTATTCCTATGTCGTAACTGAGTTTCAACCTATTACATCTATACTAGCAGAATGAAACGCCTTCAGTGAAAAATATTAGTGTTTATAGTCAATGTAGTACCATCTACACCAGTGCTATCCAATAGAAATATAATGCGAGCCACTTCTGTAATTTGAATTTCCTAGTAAATGTATTAAAAAGTAAACAGGAACAGGTGACATTAATTTTAATGATTTATTTAGCATTCATCCAATATAACAAAAATATTATCATTTCAATGAAATCAATATTAAAAAAGTCATCAAGATAGTCTATATTTTTTGTACTAAAAAAATGTAGGGCTTCCCTGGTGGCGCAGTGGTTGAGAGTCCGCCTTCCGATGCAGGGGACGCGGGTGCGTGCCCCGGTCCGGGAAGATCCCACATGCCGTGGAGCGGCTGGGCCCGTGAGCCATGGCCACTGAGCCTGCGCGTCCGGAGCCTGTGCTCCGCAACGGGAGAGGCCACAACAGTGAGAGGCCCGCGTACCGCAAAAAAAAAAAAAAAAAAAAAAAATGTAGACTCCAGTGTGAGTTTGATATGCACAGCACATTTCAGTGCAGACTAGCCAATTGTTCAATTCCTCAATGGACCCATGTGGGTCCATGTGGCTACCACATATTGGAGAGTACAGGTCTGCATTAACCCAATAGCCTGAAAATTAAAGTGAAGATTCTCTCTTCTGGTTTTTACTTTTAGGCAAAGCACCTTTAGCTGTGCTAAACAGAATCTAGGCTTCATGACAAATGACACATGCTGAGTACTTTCTACCCTTTAAATTTTTTTTGTAGCTTTGTTAGAAATGAAAACTATAGTTTGGTCCTTTTCTGCACTATCATAATTCATGTTAGCTTTCCATTAGCCAAAAAGAAGAAATCTGCTTGAGCCTGGCTCTCAAAAAATCCCTAAAAATTAATGGCAATTTTCACCAACATGTGGCCTATCCCTGTAGACACTTGTTTTAAGACCTTCTTTCCCTTTGTTAGTAATATTTATTGATTACACTCAAATGGCTCACACTACCTTTACTAACCGCAGTATTTGAAAACTGTTTCACCCACACCTAGGAAGTAGAAGCAAGCATTTTTCAAATACTGGGATTTGAAATTTTATTATAAGATCCTGACAGCAGAACAGACTTGTGGTTGCCAAGAGGGAAGGTGGGTGAGGGAGGGATGGATTGGGAGTTTGGGATTAGCAGGTGCAAACCATTATATACAGAATGGATAAACAGCAAGATCCTACTGTAGAGCACAGGGGACTATATTCAATATCCTGTGATAAACCATAATGGAAAAGAATATGAAAAAGAATGTATATATATATATATATGTGTGTATAACTGAATCACTTTGCTGTACAGCAGAAATTAACACAACACTGTAAATCAACTATACTTCAATAAAATAAATTTAAAAAATAAAAATAAAAAAGATCCTGATAGCAAAGTCAGCCTCTCACACCGGGCAAGGGACTACCATTGTAGACAATGTTTTTACAACACCCAAGACACTTAAGCTTATTCTTAACTTTCAATGACCTATCCAACAGGACTTGTTCAAATTTAACCTAAGTCAACTTCCCATAATATCCAGAAGAGATCCAGGCAATCTTTATCTAGGCCTCTCTCCTTACATTCTTTGAAGTTACATTATTTCTTAATCACTCTTCAGCCATTGGTAAATACTCTGCCTTCTCCAAATCAAACAAAAAGTCTCCATGTTCTCCAGCTAGTAGATGATGTCAGAAGAAAAGAGTGAAGGAAACATTTATATTTATGCCACAAGTCAATGCATCGTGACCTTCACCTCAGCCTTTAAAAAAAGCAAATCAGATAAGGAGAAATGGCAATGAGTCTGTCACAGGAATGGATTTTAAGAACCCAGTTATCAGTTTTGTCATTTACTAGGATCACTGGAGTGCAGTCATTGTGCGCTGTGCAAATATAATTTGCCTTCTTTGTAATGGCTTCATTTTTCCATGCACGAACGTTTTAAAGAATCTTTGCACACAGCAGAGCCCTTATAAAAAGGAATGGAGAATTCTGAAGGCTGAAAGGCGTATCTTTTCCTCTCTGCTGAAGAATACAATCTCACCATTGGAAAGGATTTCCATTTTGATGTATGCAGTGCCCGAAAAACCAGAATAAGAATCTGCCGTGAATGCCTATGACTTATACACCAAATCTGAACTCCCTCCGTAGCCTGACCTCACACGACCCATCCTTTCGTCTCACTACTTGCTTTTATATAATCCTCCCTCTTATCGGGATGGTTTTTTTACTGCCCCGTCCACCAACCCCTTAACTCTCTTCACCCCCCAACACCACATACGTATTCCTGCCCACCTGTCTTTACCCATTGTTTTCCATACACCCAGAATATCCTCAATGAACAAGTGAACCCACAAACAAATATCGATAAAAGTACTGCACTTTATACCTTACCACTTCTAGGTTTGCAAGGCTAAGATTCCCAAGGCTCCTTTATCCCCCCATCATAGTAACCATTGCCTGGCTTGACACTGCAATCTAATTAACTAGGATTCCCACAGGAATGCTTGACTGAATCTGACAAAATGCTTTTTCTTCTCAACTATGCGTTATAAGGAAAGAAGCTGTTTATTCAAGGGAAAAACTCATTGCATATGCATGTATTTTTTTATGTGAAATGTCTGGGGTTTTTTATTCTGCTAAGATATACATGTCATAAAATTTACCACTGTAACCATTTCTGAGAGTACAGCTCAGCGGCATTATGTACAATCACATTGTTGCACAACCATTACCACCATCCATCTCCAGAACTTCACCTTACTAAACTGAAACTACCCATTAATCAATAACTCCCCATTCCTCCCATTCTATTTTCCGTCTCTACGAATTTGACTAGGTACCTCATATAAGTGGAATCATACAATATTTGTCCTGTCTGACTTCTTTCACTTAGCATAATGTCCTCGAGTTTCTTCCACGTTGTAGCATATATCAGAATTTCCTCCCTTCTTAAGGCTGACTGACATTCCATCATATGTATATACCACACTTTGCTTATTCATCATCCATTGATGGACATTTGGGTTGTTTCCACCTTTTGCTCCTGTGAATAATGTTGCTATGAACATGGGTGTACAAATATCAAGTCCCTACTTTCAGTTCTTTTGTGTATAAACACAGAAGCAGAACTGCTGGCTTGTACGGTAATCCTACGTTTAATTTTTTTTTTTTTTTTTTTTTTTTCGGTACGCGGGCCTCTCACTGTTGTGGCCTCTCCCGTTGCGGAGCATGGGCTCCGGACGCGCAGGCTCAGCGGCCATGGCTTATGGGCCCAGCCGCTCCGCAGCATGTGGGATCTTCCCGGACCGGGGCACGAACCCGTGTCCCCTGCATCAGCAGGCGGACTCTCAACCACTGCGCCACCAGGGAAGCCCCTATGTTTAATTTTTTAAGGAACTGCTATACTGTTTCCCACCGTGGCTGCATCATTTTACCTTCCCACCAGCATATGCATATATTTTTAAACTATAGCAAAATACAAAGAAGTAAAGTGTAGGACTTCACTCGAAGACACCATACTGTTTTCAATCACTATTTAATTTCACTCTAATATTATCAAGAGATGGTAAAAACAAAACTTTGCCACGAATCCCGAGCCTTTTGAGAACTTTGGCTCTTTCATAATACACATACAACTTTAGTCTGGAAGGGGCTGAGGGTGTGTTAGCAATCAAACACTTGTATCAAACACCCTTGCAGGCAGATTTCTTTGGTCTTTGGGGTTTTTTTTCTTTTCTTTTTTTTAGCAGAAAGCAACTTTATCTGAGACAAACTACCACAGGAAAGGCTTCATTTGCCCTTTGAAGCTTCTTCTTCTTAATCTCTGGTTCCCGTCTCCCTCATGGCAAAGTAGAAGTCCCATAATTTATTTTTTTTAAGTTTTCATAGTAGCGTGCTATTAAAAGTTCACACGTAGGTCTTTTAAAAACTTGGAAAGTATTCTAAAATATTTCCCTACCTCAGCTATCTCCCAGTCTCATCAGTCTTGCATCTGCTAACAATGAACTGAATTCTGCTTTAAATCCTAGACACACTCAATACTCCTGCTCTCCTTTGGTACAGGACTAGGATGTTACTGAAATTCCAGCTGGTGACACAAACTAATTTCTTTTTTTCTTTTTTAAATAAATGTATTGATTTTATTTATTTATTTTTGGCTGCGTTGGGTCCTCATTGCTGCGCACGGGCTTTCTCTAGTTGCGGTAAGTGAGGGCTACTCTTCGTTGCGGTGCGCAGGCTTCTCACTGCGGTGGCTTCTCTTGTTGCGGAGCAAGAGCTCTAGGCGCGTGGGCTTCAGTAGTTGTGGTTCACAGGCTCCAGAGCACAGGCTCAGTAGTTGTGGCGCACGGGCTTAGTTGCTCCGCAGCATGTGGGATCTTCCCGGACCAAGGCTCGAACACATGTCCCCTGCATTGGCAGGCGGATTTTTAACCACTGCGCCACCAGGGAAGCCCAGAAACTAATTTCTTAAATCACAAGTAAAAAAAACACTGAAGTCAGGCCCTGATCACTTCCAAATTATATTGTCTCTCTCCTTTAACTGACGTTTATTATTATTATTATTTTAGGGCTTTGCATGACATGTAGCACTTAATCCTATTCCATATTACTATTCCCTTGATTTCTGTGTTTTCATTTTGTCCTCCGAGCTACAATGTAAACTCCTTCAAAGCTGGTTCTGGATCTTCTATTTCTTTTTAGTCCCTCACTATACCTTAACATGACTCTCATTCATTTCTCCAAAGAAAATACTTGTCTGACTATTTAATTGCCTGAGGTAATTTACGTCAGCTCACATTGTGGGTGCCCAGTAAAATATTAATCAACAATCTCTTTCTCTATAGGTTCAAAGGAATCATACTTGAATTTCACACTTTCTTTCAATATCCTGACTCACTAACTCAAATATCTAACTGGTGATCTGACCATACTCAGTGACCAAGCAAGGGCACAGGTGAAGCATGCTTCTT
Source organism: Phocoena phocoena (assembly GCF_963924675.1). Lineage (NCBI taxonomy): Eukaryota > Metazoa > Chordata > Mammalia > Artiodactyla > Phocoenidae > Phocoena > Phocoena phocoena. Next base: position 42,331,733 of record NC_089229.1, on the reverse strand, counting down.
GCTATCTTACACCTTGGGTGTGCTGCATTCCTGAAATGATTTAAATAGATTTCACCATCTTGAAATCACCAAACAACAAGCAACCAGCAAATGGACAGCCAGAGAGAGGGGAGACACTGGAAATACCAGTAATTCTGCAGGGAGGGACCCAATTTTAAGTGAGGAACAAGTCTTCAACAAGTCCACTTCACGGGCAAGAAAAGAGTCAGCAAATGCCAAAGCACATAGGACTGAAGTGAACGGAAACCTGTGTACGTTTCCGTGGCATAATCTATTTGCCCTCATGTGACGAGGCAGCCCATCATAAATGGAAAAGTTCTCTTTACTCACAGGGAAGGATGATGACAACCATGATAACAATTGGCAACAGTGATCACAGCAACTGCTGAGCACTAATTGGTACCAGGCAATTTTCCAAGTCACTTTTTTTTTTACAACACGCCTGCAAGTCAGGTGTTAAAATACCTACACTACAGGTGAGGTTATTTAGATTAAATAGCAGCGCCATTTACTTAGGAGCTGTCTTGGTAATTAGTCCTAAAGCTACTGGACTCCAAAGTCTGTGCCACATACCTTATCAGTCAGACTAAGCCAGAGGGGCCCTGAGAATGTGCTCTAACTTATACTTTTCCTTGGAAGAGAGGTTAGCACTGGCCTAATACCCTTGAACACTCTGCTTTATGGCCTGGTATATCAAGAGTTTGTCTAAAGTACCATGAGAACGTCACCTAACCCTAACGTGACTATATAATTTGTCATCCAGACCAGGTCTCTATTGTCTCGGATAAATGCTTAACCAATTGGGTCACCAGGAAAAAAAGCATTAACTTGGACTGTCCAAGGCAAACTAAGATCTACTGACATACTAGGTGCTCCTACCTAATCCAGCTGTTTCTGATAGCAACACTGCTAATTAAGTGACCAACTATTTGAAGTATTAAATAGCTGAAGTATTTTTAAGGCTAGGTCAACTGAACTGTAATGTACATACCGCAAAAATTGACTCTTAGGCATACAGCTCTATGAATCAAGATATAGAATACTGCACTGCCAAATTTATAGTTAACCTTCTCTCTGATCCCAGTCTGTCCCTATAGTTTTGCTTTCCCCAAGAGTGATATTAAAGAGATCCATGAAGATAGCTTTTGAGCCTGCTTTCAGTCAGTTAGCATAACACATCTGAGATTCATCCATGGTGCTGCACGGACCGGTAGTCCATTCTTTTTTAAGTAGTTTCCATAGTATGAATGTACTCCAGTTTGTTTATCTATTCATCACCGGATAGACATTCGGGTTGTCTCCAGTTCTGGGGTGATTTTGAATAAAGCTGTTTAGTAAACATTCACATATAGGTTATTGTGTGGACGTATGTCATCATTTCTCTTGTGTAAATATCCAGGAGTGGGAATGCCGGATTATATTGGTAGGTGTAGGCTAATTTATAAGAAACTGTCAAGTAGTTTTTCAAAGTAGTTGTCCTTTTCTGTGTTTCCACCAGCAATGTATAAGAGTTCCATTAGCTCTAATTAGGGCCAGCATGCTAGAGAAGTGCTGTCGCATCTGCTGTTGTGTCCTCAGTGCATCGTATCAAGTTATTGTCTCGATTTGCAAGGTGAAGATTCTGAGCATCCTAGAAGGGTACACAGTTGGTAAGTGGTAAAACTCAGATGCGAAAACAGGAATTTGCTTTTGACTCTGTCACTCGCTGCCTCCGTACAGGACTTGGGTGAGAAACATTTGGGAAGAGACTTTGTGGAAGCCAGTGTGGGAGGCTTTTGAATGCCAAACAGGTGAGTTAGGGTGCTACTCTGCAGAGATCAGGTAGCTATTACGGATCCTGAGCAAGACGGTAAGATGTCAAAAGCAGCATCTGGGGGAGATTAACTTGACCACCGTATAAAGATTGGAAAAGGGAAGGCTTAGTGGCAGGTGAATCAGTAAGCCTTTATCTAATGAGAAATCCAAACACAAGGTGATAAAGTCCCACCAGCTTTTCTCCAGGTGTGGCCCAAGGAGCAGCCACAGCAGAACCAGTATCAGGCTTTTTTTTTTTTTTTTTTTTTTTTTTTTTTTTTGCCACACGGCTTGTGGGATCTTAGTTCCCCAACCACGGATTGAACCCGAACCCTGGCAGTGAAAGCGACGAGTCCTAACCACTGGACCACCAGGGAATTCCCATATCAGGCTTTTTTTAAGTGCAGATACCTGGGCCACATGGAAACATCTGTTGAACCAGAATCTCTGAGTGTGGGCCCAACTATTTACATTTTAAACACGCTCTCTAGGTAGTTCTTATACACATTAAATGATTTAAATAATTACAAATATAAGGAAGAGAGATCAGCTAAATCAGGGATCAGCAAACTTTTTCTGTAAAGAGGGCTTTTCAGGCCACACAGTCTGTGTTGCCTGAACCAGCTACATGATTTGTGGGCCCAGTGAAAAGTGAAAATGCAGAGTCCCTTGCTCAAAAATTATTAATAGCTTCAAGATGGCTACAGCAGAATATTAAACCACGAACCAACTGGTAACTTAGGGAAATGTGGAATATAATAAAACCTGGGATCAGAAAGACATGTAACAAGGTCTGTCACGATTTCTTTCATTCATTCCTTCATCATTCATTCAACAGACATTTAATAAATGCTAAAATTATGCCAGAAAAAAAAAAAAAAACAAGAACCAAACCCTTCTACCTGGGTCTCCGTACATACTGCTCACGTTACACACCTATGATGCTGCCCTGTCAGAACTAGTCAACTCTGCAAATACAGTTGACTCTTGAACAACATGGGTTTGAAATGCATGGTCCACTTTTTTTTTCTATAAATACAGTACTACATGATCTGCAGTCCATTGAATCTGAGGATGTGGTACCCAAGACATGGAAGGCCAACTATGACACTTGAGCATCCATGGACTTTGGTATCCACAATGGGTCCTGGAACCAATCCCTGAAGATACTAAGGGATGGGATGACTGTTCTGTCTCTGCCACCATAACGCAGAAGCAGCCACAGACAACAGGTCAATGAATGGACAGGTGGCAGCAGGATTTGTTCGAGGGCTATAGTCTGCCCACCCCTGAGCTTGACCACCTTTTAGCATCTCGGCATGCTTACTAATGTTCAGAAGGCTAATGGATAGCTAATAAAAAATAGAAAAAAAAATAAAACGAAATGAAACTGCATATTTACTGAATAAGCACGATTCCATCCAGGGGTTAATTTAGCTAGGTAAATCTTATTTAATATTCTTACTTAATGCAAGAGAATGAACAGGTTGCACTGACGGAATTAAGAAAACAGGGGTGCAGTTCTCAACTGAACATCCTGCAGTTCAGGACTTCTCAGATGCAAGCCTTGTTCCTGGTTTATCTATCATCTCTAAACCATAATTCAGCTAAACTCTACTTCAAAGAAATCTACAGTCTGTTCAATTCTAGAAGATTATCCAGAAAGCAAGGACAGTTTTTGTGTTTGTGTCAGAAATAAGATCATAGCACTATGGGCTTTTCTATCAAGGTAAACTAAGAATGATTTAGAACTCAATTGAAATTGGAAAAAGAAATAGCAACTTCCAACTGGCAACATCTAATCAGCTTTTTCCTGGATGTAACAATCCAACTACAGCATTAGAGGTGTCCTGCTTGTCTGACTTCATGTTACTGTCTCCTACCACGCAACATTTCAGACCTTAGCCTCTCTCTCCACCAATAAAATTAGAATCACTCTTAAAAACCAAGATGGTATATCTACGTGGGATAACATTTATGAAAAGCAACTAGCTCAGATATATAGTAGGTGCTCAAAAAATCTTTGCTCTTTTCTAATGATAAAACCATACAAAACCAAGAAATAAATGAAAAACATTCTCAGTTCATCAGAAGAGGGGGAAAAATGCTGGCATTTTTTCCAGCCTTAATTGTTCTGGCGCCTGTGGCCATGACCGTTTTAGCAAAACACATGCTGCACAGCTGCAGATGCAAACCTGATTACCTCTAAATTAATAACATGTAGGACACAACACTTGCAGCTGTGAGAGACAGCCAAAGAGAACCCCAGTGCAATACAATCCCGTTCACATTTGTAACTGTTTATTTTATCATAAATATCTTTAAATAATCATAATAAAAATGCAATCCCTGGAGGTAAAGAAGCACAACAAAAGCAATCAAACTCACCACAGCCAGTTCTTTGCTCTTGACTGGCCACTTGGGGTTAATTGTCATCTGAGTCCCAGCTGGTTTTCTTTCTTGAGCCTCTGGCTCTGAGGATGTGGAATCTTTCAGCAGCTAAAGGGATCACAGAGGGGAGACTGCAAGTACCTTTCAGCGGTCAAGGAGCTAGCATGTCCAGCCTATACACCTCACGTCAAATACGGGAAGTTGGAGAAGAAAAATCACAGCTGGGAATTTCTGCAAAAGGTTCATTTTTCAAGAGCAGAACTAATGTACCATGTAATGGGAGGACTCGGGGAGAGGGGCTGGGGAAGCTTTGGACAAAGTGCACAGATGCTTCCTTAAGACACAGTGTTTCTCTTAACATGCAACAAGGGAAAGGAAAAGAAGGAAGTCTGTAGGTAACTTAGGGTCTGAACAATCTTGGGTTTGGCCTGGATAAAGGCTAACACCTAAGTTATAAAGATCAGTCAGCAAATTCATCAATAAGTAGTTTTGTTAAGTTCAAGTAATGCTGACGTTCCCCACCCTATGTAAGAACCTTCAAACGATCTGAAAAACATATAGAGCCCCCACGTTTGACCGGGAAGCTTTAACTCCATTTTTATTGGACAAGCAAGATATGCCCTTACGAAATCAGGGAGGACTGAGTACTAACTGACTTGGTAAAGAATCTAAATGCTACAGGATTGGAAGAAAGAGGAGGGTAGTGGGCAAGTTATGACTTCACCTCTCTGTACTCAGATTCCTCATCTGTACAATGAATATAATAATGCTCGCTGCATAGGGTTGTAAGTGTAATTGTAAAAGTGCCTGGCACACAGTAGACCCACGAGCATCAGCTAAACCTGAATCTGAAGGAAATGTATGGAGGGTCTGCTAGGAAAGAACCTGAGTCTGTGAACATGACATCTGTATTTGGCAGCAAGGAAAACTGGGCCAAAAAACAGCAAAGAATTTGTGTACCCTGAGGTTCAAGGGCAGCAGTGGTTGTGGAGCCAGGTAGTGGGGTCCGTAGTTGATCATGAAGGCAGAACTCACTGGTGGTGTTTGAGGTGGTGTGACAGAGACTACCAGCTCTTCTCCCATCTTTACGGTCTCCTTATCTCCCTGGGCACAGGTAGACTACCTTCCCAGATTCCCCTGCAGCCAGGTGTGGCCATGCAACTGAGAACCAGCCAACAAAACATGGGTGGAAATAATGTGTCCCACCTCAAGACCTAACCCATGAAAAGCTTTTATACGTATTCTTCCTTGCACTTTTCCTCTTCCAGCTGACTTGGACGCAACCCCAGGGGAGCTTTTAAAGTTACGTGTCGGAAATGCTAGAAAGCTCAGGGACTTTGTGAAGCAGAACCCCACCTCCAATCCGGAAGCATCCTGGACTGTTACTGACAATTCTTTTTCACTGTGCTGATACATTCAGGTCTTTTTGTTACCATAGTTTAAAGTAACAATCCTATAGCTAATCTAGCTAGAGAGCTGCGTGGTGAGAGCAGTGCTTTAACAAAATGGCATACCTGGGATCAAAGAAAGAATAATAAAATAAGAACCAGCATTTATGGAGTAACTATTGAATGCTCTATATGAGGATAATAATAATTTATACAATGTTTAATATGTGCCAGCCACTGTTCTAAGCACTTATTTATATTACATATATTAACTAATTTTAGTTCTCTGAACTCTCTTAGCTGGACACTACTATTATCCACATTATCCATTTTTCACAGATGGATAAACTGAGGCAAAAAGTATTTAAATAACTTGCCCAAGATCATACAGCTGTACATAAGATCTCATTTGGTTCTTCCATCAATGAACCCTCTGAGGTAGGTATTATCATCCCCATTCTGCAGGTGAGAAGACTGAGACTGAGAAGACCAAAGTATATTCGAGGACACACTGCCAGCAAGTTGGAGATGCTGGGCTTGGCACCCAGGAACTTCCAGAGCCCGTGTCCTTTCACCCTGCCTGTCTCCCCAGAGTCTGGAACTCAGGAAATCTGCTTGCTGTCTTCTTGAGAACTGAAGAGGCTAGAGGAAAGACTTTATTTACACTTTATTGTCAGAGCTAATTATTCAGTGGGTTGATCTACCTCTCCATCTCTCATTAGACTCAGTACTGCTTTTCAGTAAGATAAATAACAAGCTTGAATTTCTCCAATCTGTGCAAATCACATACGCGTTACATTTCCTGAGGGGTATCCAAGGCTCCTTTTAGCTTCCTCCTATGGGAATGGCTGCGATCCAGACTGGGGGCCTCCTCAGGCAATGGATTAGTAGAGACATGGGTTGATTAACAAATCCTTTAGAAGCTACTTTATAATAAACTGCATGTTGTTTTTTTTTCAAAGAAAAATCAGCGCCAGCAACACAAAAGGATACTGCAGCCAGGCAGGATAAAAATGTCCCGCAACAGCTGCCCTTCTGAAGGTGGCCAGAGACAGTACAAGGCACCAGTGGGAGGTCTGTCTTCTACTCGGCCTCTTTTTCTATACCTTCACCTCCTCTCCTGCAGTCATCACTGTCCACCTATAGCCCCATCCTGTAGACTACGTTTCAATTTCAGTCACACCGATTGAGCACATAGTAACCTGAATGCATTTCAACCTATCACTTCAACATTTGTATTTTATAAGATGTTTATCTATTTCTAATTCGGGGGCAAAATCGATGGTTTGCTATAAACTGAATTCCATATAGCCTTCTGACAGGTATAGAGCTAACCATCTGAAAAGCCTCTATGAGACCCTTCAGGTGAACGTCACTTATTTGCTCATTTATTTGTCAGTGAGTTCATTCAGTTTTTATTCACTCAAGGTTTTAGCACAGCCCTTATCAAAGTTCCTGGCCAGTAGGAAATATTCAGTAAATGTTTGTTGAACAGACAAAACAATGAAATATTGATTAATATGTATTCAGTGTGTATTGAATGAATATGAAAAATGAATAAATGAAAGGGGAGCAAGGTGATGCACTAGAACCACAGAACAGTGGTTTTCAGACCCTCAAGTACTCTCAAACACACACACGCATGCACACACACGCACACACACACACACACACACACACACACACACCACCACCGCCGCCACCGCCACCACCCACAAACACAGTTTCCTAAGGCTTGGCTCGGGAATAGCTACAAGAGAGCACTGCTTGGGGTAAGTGGTGACAAGAGCCACTAGTCCCTGTCACTAAATTCTCTCAGTAGCAGACAGATTAGGAATCCTCCCATCTTCTCCCCTCCCTGACCGGGGCAGGGGAGGGCTTCTTCCTGTGTCTCCCTGAGCCTCAAGTCACCTCCAATTCTCCTGTCGCTCAAGACATCCAGGCATAGATTTCATGATTTTACTGCACTTAAATCCCCTTCAGTTAATACTGAAAGTCTTGCTGGCCCTTACTCCTGTCATCCTAAATTAAATACTGCTACCTTGTCTCTTATCCTCACCTCTGGTAATGGAGTCTCTAACAAGGGGTTGTGAAAAGCCACTGTGTAATTAACAGAGGTATTGTGGTGGCCTTCACAATCAAACTAACCATGTCCTGCATAAATAACAATAGCAAGAGCGACGGGCAGTATGTATTAAGCCATTACCAGATGCTAGGTTTTATGGGCACCTCCTTGTTTAATCCTCCCAACAACTCTTTGAGGTATTATTATATTATTTATTGTTATCCCTTTTTATAGATGAGGAAACTGAATCTTAGAGGCACTGAATTGCCCACAGTCACACAACAGGGAAGCTGGGACCAAAATCCATGAAATCTGACAACAAAGTAAATGTTCTTACTACCAATATACCAGTTATTCTTAATACGTCAATCATCTGGGATAGCAGAGTGAATATCGGAAAAACCCTGGTTTGAATCCTGATTGTGCCACTGCGTACTTTGGGCAAGTTCCTTGACTTCTCTGTTTCTTTATCTGTAAAGTTCAGATAAGACCTAATTTATAGGGGCTTCCCTGGTGGCACAGTGGTTCAGAATCCACCTGTGAATGCAGGGGACACGGGCTCGATCCCTGGTCTGGGAAGATCCCACATGCCGCGGAGCAACTAAGCCCGTGCACCACAACTACTGAGCCCACGCGCCACAACTACTGAGCCCATGTGCTGCAACTACTGAAGCCTGCGGGCTCTAGTACCTGGGCTCCGCAACAAAGGAAGCCGCCTCAGTGAGAAGCCCGCGCACCACCAACGAAGACCCAACGCAGCCAAAAATTTAAAAATAAAATAAAATTCAACTAAAAAAAAAGAACTTTACAATTTACAGATTGATTGTGGGAATTAAAAGAGGGAAAACACGTGAAGCCTCTTACCATAGTGTCTGGCCCAGGAATGGATCAATAAATATCTCCATGTTTTCCACCCCAGTTTGTAGCCCTCATCCAATGACTAGATGTCAAACTAAAACATGTTAAATCCTCTGTCTGTATCCCAAGAAAAGTAGATCCAAGAAAAGTAGATCGCCTCAACCTGCTAGCCAGATAGAAAAACAAATTTTTATGTCGCAGGGGAAGCACAGAGCAGGTAGTCTTTACAAGACACCCTGCAGGAAAGCAGGCAGAGAGCACAGACGTCCCCCTCCCGGCTGGCTAGAGACACCCCATTTAGAAATTCTTGTTCAGCTGGTCTCTCTCCCCCTTCTCAATTAGACCGAGGCGTTCTGTGTGAGAATCATCAAAGCTACGGATTCCCCCAACAAAATGCATTGGTGCGCGATGTAGCAAAAGCTAATGCTTTTAGCCTCCTTACAAATATGGTCTAGAACAGGAAATGTTTCCTTTCTGCTTATTAAAGAGCCAAGGAATTCTGGTTAATGGAAGGTGCCATAGAAACAGAGTCAAGAAAGATTACGTCAGATAGTAAAATAATTTAAACAGCTGATACCTAATACTTGGGTTTCAATCACTTGAGGTTTACGTAAAAGTAGGGTTTGTTCTGTTCTGCTTTGTTTTTCATCTTTTAACCCCTAGGTTTTTAACCTAGTCCAAAGAGCCAACTGTCTCAATTCTTAACATCCATATAGAAGTTTAGAAACAGGATTAACACCTGCCGGAACACCATATTGTTTCTTGGCTCAAGTACAGATAGCTTGTGAAATATGAAATATGAAATTCAGGTAAGCAGGTGCAAACAGAAATGTCAATGTACTCAAACCTCCCTTCCCTGGCAACATTCTTATTTAACTAAATTGATAGGTAGCAGCACTCCATTGTATTAAGAACTATCAGGGGTTTTTTAAGTTTTATGATAGAAGTGGTGATTGCAAAACGTATGTATTCACAGTATCTATTAACCCAATACCCAGCATACGGTAAGCACTCACTAACCAGTCGCCATTTTACCATACTTGCAAGAAGTACTAGAAGTAGTAATAATAATAGTAGTATCTATTTCCTACGTGTCAGGTGCCAAAATATATTTGTTTATGTACATTTATAATTTCAAAATAAGGCCTATCCATGAAACAGGAATTATCATTCCCATTTTACAGATAAGAAAACAACTGCAATAAAGTATCAAGTCTACTGAGTGGTAGAGCTGAATATCAACTCTAGGATTGTCTAATTCCAAAGCCCACGCATGCCTTGCTCTGTGAGACTAGATTATGACCACCAGAAATCTGCCCTGGGTGGACATCAGAGGAGATCCAGGAACCCAGCCACCTTGGCTTCCATCCCCTTTTCTCATGTCCCTGCTGTCTCTCTTCTTTCCAACCTCAGGGAAATCTGGCAGAGAGATGGAACAGGCAAGGGAAGGGTGTGCTGGAGGCTGCAGTTGGGGTTTCAACATGGCCCTGGGCAAGAGAACACATGCATTTGCTTGGTTCAAGTTGGAATACTCTGGCATAAGGGATGCTGAGTTGACAGAAGCCAGGAAGGCATTTTTCTCTTTGCTGTCTATACAATGCTACTCTTTGAAGCTCTTCTGCTTTGTTTACAGTTATGCCCTAATCATTAGCCAACAGGGACTTTGGGAGTAGAGTGTTCTGGGAATACTTCCTGTCAGGTTTTTCCCAGACTCTCTTCGGAATGCCTCTGCAATCCACTTTGTAACTCTGGGGGTGGTCCAGGGTGCCCAGAGGGACTCTGCCTTGTATTGCTCAAAAGGATCCCAGCACTCAACCTCAAAAATAGCTCAGAGCCTGAGGAGACCTCACGCAAATGATTTGTGCTTAAAAACAAGTCCGGCCTGGTATCTACCAGTCACACATAAAGACGTCTTTTGCTACTTACTTTTTAAATTACACGTCGCTATAGGGTATTAATCTGTGTGCTTGTTTTGGAAACTCTGAAAATTGGGACAGGCTACCAGGATTCCTCTGTCTGTGTGAAGAACTCCTAAGCCTCCCAGGCGAAGCAGCAAAGGGACTTTGGTCTGGACAGTAAGACACCTAGGAGACTGGGACTCACCCTCCTGAGCAAAGAGGGTCAGGAGATGCTCTCCTGATAACCTGGAAGAGCAGAGGAGGAGGTAAGAAAGGAGATGAACTGATTATCAGGGATCACCCCGGGAGGGAAGGCAGCTCAGGGCAGGTCCTGCATGAGGACCTATGTTGAGACACCTGAATATCACATTTGCTGTCAAATGGCATCTGGCCCCGGCACAGGGAAGCCTTTCTAAGGTCCTCAGTGGATGACTCAACTCCAGGAATCTCAGAAGGTCCTGGTGGCCACGGGAGGGACAAACTGAGATGGCTATGACAGAGTCATGCTGATAATGGCTTTGACTGAAGGGTCAACACCAAGCATCCAACAAGCTGTCTAGACCTTCAAAGGAAAGGAGGCGAGAAGGGAAAGGTAAGTGGGTAGGGAACCAAACCAAACACCACTGTTGCCCAACCAAAGTTATCTCTGCCGTCAGGGGGATCTGGGGACATTCGGATTTCTTAACAGTACCATGACACGAGGACAAGATCAGCTCCTCTCCCCTTCCAGCCACCTGTGCTGACTCCCACCTGCAGTTCCCCACTGGGCCTCAGTCTTTTCTCAGCCATTTGTGACTCTGTGACTCTCATCTCCACCCCCAGCCTCTTTCTTTGCTGGTGATGCGCTATCACACACGCCAGCTGTACGTGCTTGCTACCGAGGAAAACGGAGCTGCTCCGTTCCCGGAATCCTGGCCCTCTCAAGTCCCAGGCGTTCCACGTGAGAAGCCTCCTTCTGGGAACTGCCCTGAGCACCCTCGTGGTAAGTGGTCAGACGTGGGCCAGAGCTGATGGCGTGGAGTGGGCCAGGAGAGGCTCAGACTGTAGGCAGGAGTCGGAGATGAGGTCCCCGTCCACACAGTAGGTGGACTGTTCAGACATCAAGGGCGAGGGCCTTGGAGAGATGAGGCTGTAGGCAGACCAAGGTGTGGCGGAGTGGGGAATACAGAAACACAGCTCTTAGAAAGATGCTCTCTGTTGGGCAACGCCATCAGCTGCTCTAGGAGGCACGGATAGAACCAGGTAAAAATGTGAATGCTTCCTCATTACGCTTCTGGGCTCTTCGCCCTTCATCTTCTCTTGGCGAGAGCTGGGGTTTGCATCTCCACTCAAAATCTCTCCCCTTTCTGCTTCCCGGCAAAGTCTGTCCTGCTTTTCACATCTCTGCCTTTTCTATAACTTCTACATTCCTTAGAAAACTCATCCTCCTAGGAAAACGTCTTCCACACCCCCCCCCACCTCCTCCCAAAGGGAGACGGAAGGGGTCCTTTAGGGCAAGCAGGTGGCTCTCAGACCTGGGGAGCAACATGTATTCCAAAGCCTTGCCTACGCCTTCAGCCTGCAGACTGAGGGGCAGCTCGGATCCAAGGCTCCGCGCGGTCTCTAAAGGCAAATGAGACACAAAGCTGGAAGGAGATGGCTCTGTGCTCCCACACTGAGCCTCAGCACCCCTTCTGTATGGGTGGCAGCACTGCCTTCACCTCCTGGGCCCTGAGGGTTAGGCCTGAACCCAGTAATGCCCAGGAACCATGAAGGAGCTGGTGGAAACCGACCTCAGGGGTCTCCCAGTGAAATCACTGTGGCCGGAGCACCTGCCTGTGCGTAGGATGCAGTCAGATGAGAGCCAGAGAAGGAGGGGCTACAGGACAGCATCACATCTGCGATGCCACAAAGACCCTCAAAGTGCTTATCTTCTTAGAAAGGGAGAAGCAAGAGGGCCAGAGGAGACTTTGATAAATTACCAAAAAAAAAAAAAAAAAAAAAATCTGATGAAATCAAGTGATGGTGGGAACCAGGTGAAGGCTGAGTGGTGAGTAGACCAGCTCTTGAGTCCCCATCCCCCTGCCTCGATTTGAGCTCCTTTCTGCTTGGATCCTGTGCCGGTGTCCTCACTCCATTGGCTGGACAGTTGTCCACCAGACTTTCCGTTCACCGTGATTTACGTGTTTTCCTCGGTTATGGCCCAAGGTTGAGCCTTGGCAAGGTGGGGGTCTCTGGGATGACAAGGAAGTAATCCTTGTCGTTGTAGTTGGAAGACAAGCCATCCATTCCATTACTTATAAAGGCATGTGTTTTTCTTGAATAGATGCTAAGTGAAACTAGTCTTTACGTCTTTTCCCATTGATCCACAACCTCGTCATTCCATAAATAAAATGATGCCTTCAGAGAACACAGACTGCTTGGCAGGGTGGTCTGGGGAGAGAATCTGCAAACTGTGGGATGGCCTATGACAAGGCACTCTCCTCCAGAAAGTCACAGTGGCCATGAAGCTGCCGTCTGCCAGGCCCCACTCTCCCTGAGGAAGGTGAGCCCTGCTGGGCTTGGACTCCCCCATTGCTCTCACTCTGAAGGGCTGGAAGTTGTGGAAGGCTTAAGGGCCTCTGGAGTCTCCCAGATCTGCATCATTGACTTCTTTATATTTATTTATTTATTTTTGCAAAAATATATATTTTTTACTAAATTCTTCTATTTATTTACTTATTATTTTTGGCTGCGTTGGGTCTTTGTTGCTGTGCGCGGGCTTTCTCTAGTTGCAGCGAGAGGAGGCTACTCTTCGTTGCGGTGTACGGGCTTCTCATTGCGGTGGTTTCTCTTGTTGCAGAGCACAGGCTCTAGGCACACGGGCTTCAGCAGTTGTGGCACACGGACTCAGTAGTTGTGGCTCACGGGCTCTAGAGCACAGGCTCAGTAGCTGTGGCGCATGGGCCCAGCTGCCCTGCTGCATGTGGGATCTTCCCGGACCAGGATTTGAACCCTTATCCCCCGCACTGGCAGGCGGACTCCCAACCACTGCGCTACCAGGGAAGTCCCGTATCATTGTCTTCTGATCTTGGGGATTTACTTAACTTCCCTCAGCTTCTGTTTTCTTATCAGTAAAAGGGAGATAATTACCTACACCTCATAGCACTGTTATGATAAAGAACCTGTCATAAAATAAATGCTCGGAAAATAGCAACTATTATTGTTCAATTTGTGTTACTCCCTCAATCTTTATTCTCCCTGGTGACATTACTGAAGTAAAATGTAGCTCATTAGTGTGTTCAAAGTAATAGAAGATTCAGCTTAAACACATTTTCTGCCTACATCAAGTCATTCAGAAGCACCCATTTTCATTTCAGGCCATGGAGTAGAAAATAATTCTAGATCATGTGAGAATACATTCCAACCTTAGAGTGTAATCAGGTAGTTGGATCATTTAGTATCTGTCATCACTCCGATCAGTAGATCTCGTTGTACCATTGGGTTTTCATTGGATAGGAGTCGGAAGACATTGAGTTGAAGGCACATTGGGCTGTCAAAACAACAAAACCAAAACCAAACCCCCCCAGAGTAGCATGCCTTGTTGTAGTTTTCTTTTTCCCAAAGGAAGGAGCGGGATAAAGCACAGAATAAAGACAGATGGTTTTGTAAGTTGTTAGAGATTTTTGCTGTCTGTGGTTCCAGGGGTTGAAATGAAGAGGTCATGAGACAGGGATGCTCTTTAGCTGACACTGGAGACAAACTCTTCCTAGATGTTTTGCCTGAATAGACACAGGCTTCCCAGTGGGGAAAGAGGTCTTTGGTGTTGTATCTAAACTCACTAGATGAACTGAAAAGAAACATTTTTTGATCTATGGGTACAAACTGTAAACCCCTTCCTTTCTTGTCTCTCTCAAAGCAGAGAGGACATAAAAACTCTCTCTCTCTCTCTTCTTTATTTTGGTATAAAGTAGATATTAAGCATTAAGCACTAAAAAGGAAGAGCTAGTATGGGTTAATGACATATCTATTGATCACATTTAGTGATCATCTGCTACTGTGAAAAGTGCTTTCACGTATGTTATTTATTTCAACCCTCACAATAGCTCTATGGGACAGGTTTCATTATTCCCATATGACAGGTGAAGAAGCTGAAGTTCAAAAACGCCAGGTGACTGGTGCAAAGTCACACAGTTTATGAGGGGCTAAGCTAAGAGTCAAACTCGTGTCCTCCAAATGCAAAGTCTGTACTCTTTTCCAAAGGCAACTGAGGCTAAAAATATCTAAGGATTATAAATATCATACTTGAAAGGGAGCAATTGAGACATCTTTACTTGAAAGATGAGGAAACTAAAGTCCTTACTATATATAAAATAAACAACAAGGGCCGACTATATAGCACAGGGAATTATATTCAATATCCTGTAATAAACCATAATGGAAAAGAATATATACATTCTTTCAACATTGTAAATCAACTATACTTCAATTTAAAAAAACAAAACAAAACAAAACAAAACATTGACGTCCAGAGAGGCAAAAATCATCTAATTAGGCTCTCACAACTTGTTAGCAGCCAAGCCAAGCCTAGAATCCAGGATTCTTTCTACCACTCTTTGCTGACCCTTGAAGGAACTCCCTAAAGAATAAGAAACTCTCAGGGTAGAGTAAACACTAAGGTACTCCTCCTGTTTAGCATGAATAAAAAGTATTCATTTCTTCTTCTATTTCCCTGATTTGGATCTTGTCATGGAATCTATGAACGGTGATAGACAGAGCTGCCTGCTGGAAAAGCACCACTGATGGAGACTAGCTTTAGAGCTCCAGATTCCTGAGAACCTTAGATCTTTCTTCTCTCTCTCCAATGTCAATATGACTCCGACATGAAGACACAGAAAGCAACTACGTATTTCTGTTTTAAAAATCAGTTGTGGGCTTCCCTGGTGGCGCAGTGGTTGAGAGTCCGCCTGCCGATGCAGGGGACACGGGTTCGTGCCCCGGTCCAGGAAGATCCCACATGCTGTGGAGCGACTGGGCCCGTGAGCCATGGCCGCTGAGCCTGCGCATCCGGAGCCTGTGCTCCGCAACGGTAGAGGCCACAACAGTGAGAGGCCCGCGTACCGCAAAAAAAAAAAAAAAAAAAGTCGGTTGTGTTCTATTTAAATTGCTCTTTTGTAAAAAAGAACCAAGTGAAAAAAAAAAAAGAAAGAACCAATTGAACATCATTACAACAGTACCATATTTGAAAGGAAAATGTTAAGACCTTAGTAAGAATGGTGAAAGTATGTAAAAGACTTTAAGCTAATATTTCTAAGCATCTTCCCATCTCTGTGAGAGGTCTATTTGCATTTTCATGCCAGCACATGGGCACAGTTTGCATCGGGGTCAAACACAAAGGCAGTGGAATTAGACTCCTGGATGACAATCCTGGTCCCACCATTTGCTGGTGAATTTCTCCAACTCTCAATCCTCAATTTCTTATCTAGTAACTGGAAGGTGATAAGAACTATGGCAGAGACTGCTAGTTTCCTTCCCAATAACCATTCTCCTCTTCTTCTTTGCTCACAGAACCCTGATTTTGTCTGGGATGGCAATGTGCCCAGCTGAAGGAATACATTTCCAGCCTTCCTTGCAACTTTGGACAGAAAATAAGCTGTAATTGCAAGTCATCATATGGGGGCTCCAAAATTTCTCTAAAAAGAATTCTTTATCTCCAAGGTGTTCCCTTCTGCTCTACTCCCAGTTCCTCTTTTTTCCTGTCTAGCACTCAGATACAGTGTCTGGAGCTCCAGCAGCCATCTTGGACTGTGAGGATACAAGCCCTGTACACCAAGGATGGTGGACGAGAAAGGTAAAAGGAGCCTGGGTCCAAAAAGTCACCATACCAGCTCTGGACAACCCACCTCCGGATGTCTTTCAGATAAAAGAGAAGTAAATCTTTATCTTAATCCACTTATTTGGAATCACCTGTTATACAAATCAAATCCAATTCTGATCTTTATAATAAATAAATAAAATAATCCATATGAAACATGTGGCATAGGACCTGGCATTTAGTAAGTACCCAATAAATGTTAGTTGCTGCTACTTCTATTACTAATACTCTATGAAGTACTATGATTAGTACTACACCACTGATAGGATTATGTCTCATCTTCCCTTTGCTTCAGATGTAAGTTCCTGGAGAGCAAACCTTACAACTTACTCTTATTTGTATCCCTGTAGGCCTGCCACTGTGCCCTGCACATAATTTTTTTTTAAACCACCTTCTACTTACAGAAAAAGTAATTTTAAGTTTATTTTTCAGTTAAATCTGCTGAGTAGAATCAGGCTTATTAATACGATAAAACCTGAAGAAATAGTTCCAATTTTTATATAGGTGTCTGTATTTCCTAATTCTTATTTTAAAGTACCTATTTTATTTATATCTGAATTAGCAACCAGTTTTGTTAAAGTGTGTTATGAATAAAACATTATCTTTTTTTACAAAAAAAAAAAGTGCAAACCAACCATGGGAAGTCTGGCCTCTGGCCCCAGAAACTGTCTTACACGCCCCATCACACACCTCGCACTGTCTCATTGTTATTGTAGCCATTCTCTATGGAGCACTTGCTATGAACTTGGCACTAGGATAAAGCACTTAGGTACCTTGCCTGAATTAATTGCTCATATCAATCCTGTGGGAGAGGTATGATTACCGCCGTACACTACACTCCTTATGGTAAGGTTAGGATCTAGAAGGAAATAGTCTAATGACTGTTCTATTTTCAAACTCAAATCAAATTACAGAAAATGTTTCTTAAGAGCTTTGAGCCTATAGAAAACTCGCAGAAGTTTCACTTTATTCTGTGTTAATTTCCTTTTTCAAAGACCGACTTACAGAAGAAACGAAGTCTTCAAAAGCGAGAAGAAAGCTTAATTCTTCACTCCCCTTTTCCTCTAAAATATTTTCATTTTTTAAAACGTAGTGTTCTTAAGCAAAGGTCCGTAGGAACTTTACAACCTGAGAAAAACAGAAACTTTCATTGCTACTTGGGGAAAGCAAGAATTGAAGAAGTTTTTAAGAAAAATGTCTTCCTTTCCCCTCCATTTTCCTGCAAGATCTCTTCACTTCCCAGGCCTGCCTGGGTCCCCCTGCCTTGCTTATCAGGAGGGTGGAATCCTCTTGCCAACCTTTATAACTCACACCCTCCCATTTCAGATCTGATTCTTTCCATATTTCGAATTCACAAACACTCTTTGTCTCTCATTCCTGTTCTGTTGGTCAATTTCTGTGCAATAAGTTTGAAGTAAGCGTTTTGATTTTATATGTCAAGTTAAATAAATGCATATAAATAAGAGGGTACCCTGATTATGATACCAACATCATCATGAATTTGTTTAGCGGCACCAAGAACCAGCTAATCCCACAAAAGCTGCTCTGTGGGGGCTTCCCTGGTGGCGCAGTGGTTGGGAGTCCGCCTGCCGATGCAGGAGTACACCGGTTCGTGCCCCGGTCCGCGATGATCCCACATGCCGCGGAGCGGCTGGGCCCGTGAGCCATGGCAGCTGAGCCTGCGCGTCCGGAGCCTGTGCTCCGCAACGGGAGAGGGCACAACAGTGGGAGGCCCGCGTACCGCAAAAAAAAAAAAAAAAAAAAAAAAAAATCTGCTCTGTGTACCTATTTTATGTAGTCATTTGGTTCAACTGGATATTGTTTTTTTAAAGCCACGTTGAAATCAACGCGTTTTCCCAGGCTCTTGGAGTGCCCGGGTCAGGAATGCTGACAATCTGCCGTCAGAGAGAGGCTGTCAGCATCACCCGCTATCAAGCCCTCCCAGTCATCACTTGCATAAGAACAAGCAGGCAACCCGCTGCCTTGTGACAAATGCTGTGACTCCGGAGCCAAGTGCTATGAATGAAGTCCTGTAAAAGGTCATTTTACGTAAGAGGAAATAATGGCGTCACCCGGGGTGCATACATAATTTTGAATTAAAAACCTGTTCACTGGATTCTGGAGTACATACACTTATTAGGGATCCCTCTCCTTTTTTTCTCCCCCGTCATCTCATTAAAGGTTACAAATTCTGAAATCTTGTCCAAGTTGTCTATTTGGGGTATTTCGTGTCCTAGGTAGGTCATAAACTGTTATTTATGATTGAATTCTGGGCTATGTGAGTTACATTCACCTAATTCCCTGGAAGAGCAGCAACAAGTTTTACCACCCGACCTATTAGCATTTCATGGATACCTATGGATCTATCACCCTCCATAAACATTTTTCAAGGAATATTTCTCCTGACACCTACACAGAGCAGCTAGAAAAGCCAGTGAGCTATTTCCTCAAGTACCCGTATAAACATTCAAATCATTTCAACTTCTCAGCTCCAGAGATAATTTCAAGACCTGGGGGGGTATGTGGAGGTGACTAGTAACACCAGAAACATTCCATGAATATTTTAGGAGCCAGGTGATAAAATAAACTGCAAGCAGTTTTTTAGCCCAGGTTCTAAATAAATGATTTTCAAAAAATTTTTGAAAAAGAATATATTCTAACAACTGTATTTTAAAATATGCCCATTTCAAACTATTGCTTTCTTTTGTGAATTTTCTTCCTGCTTAAGGTTTCTTTTAACCCACATGGATTATATTTGGAAAGACTAAATCACAAAGCACATTTTAAAACAGTAGAATTGGGCTTCCCTGGTGGCGCAGTGGTTAAGAATCCGTCTGCCAATGTAGGAGACACGGGTTCAAGCCCCGATCCGGGAAGATCCCTACATGCCGCAGAGCAACTAAGCCTGTATGCCACAACTACTGAGCCTGTGCACCACAACTACTGAAGCCCCCGTGCCTAGAGCCCGTGCTCCGCAACAAGAAGCCACTACAATGAGAAGCCTGCGCACCACAATGAAGAGCAGCCCCCGCTCACCGCAACTAGAGAAAGCCTGCACGCAGCAACGAAGACCCAACACAGCCAAAAATAAATAAATAAAATATTTTAAAAAATAACAGTAGAATTAAACAGCTTATTTTCAATATCTATAAACCCCTTAAGACAGTTTGTATAATTTAAGTAAAAATTTATATTTTGGGGGGGAAGAGGTGTGATGTCTGAATACTTCGAGTGATTATTTGCAAGAATAACATCTTGAGTTTACATAAACTATCTTCCAAGCCTCACAAAGCAGTGCCACAGTGGAAAGAGCGTTAATTAAGGATCAAGGGAGCCGGATTTGGGTTCTAATCCTGTCTTTGAGTTTAATTGGCTGTGTGACCGGGGGCAGGTCACTGGCCCTCTTGGCTTCATTTTTTTCCTCTGCAGAAAGGGGAGAGATGAATGAGACTTTATCAAAACTCCTAAAATTCTGTTTTCAGCTCTGATCTCAACTTACCATTTATACAGGTAGAGAAGAGGTATTACTGCTTACCACTGTATAGAAAGCAAATACAAACCAGGGTCCACAAGCTGTCAAGACAGCCATGCAGCTCAGGTCTTGGGGTAGCTATGCGGCACTTTTTACAGGCATCAGGGATTTTAATTAGAATCCTAGGCAATAATTACAATTATTCTATAGTGAGCCAGTGCATTGTGGCAAGGATAAGATTCACTCTCACGCCTGCAAACACAACTCACACTGTTGTCTACCTTAAGGACCTCCTTTGCTGTAAGAAACTAAGACTAAGTCACCGAATCGTCTCCCACAGAGACCCGTCATTCCCTCCAGTGGTGGTGTCGAAACACGGCAACAGGAAATTACAAAGGGGATCTGGCACCACCACAGCCCACTGCTTTGTCATAGTGGTTTAGGCAGGGTGGGGCTAACCCTCAAAGCAGGATGCCCCAAGCTCTGAGGAAGCCAGCTCTGCTCAGTACAGCTTCAAATCCTTCAGATGTCAAGTTCCACAACAAAAAAACTGACCATCCCACCTTCACGGGCCATGAACATTACTAGCAAGAAAAGTGTATATGTATGTACAAATACACACACACACACACATATATATACATACATAGATGTACATACCCACAAATGTATATATACTGGGAATTACTTGGAAGGATCATTAAAGACAGGCATGTGTTTAAAAACTGGAACCAAGCTTTGTAAAAATGAACATCTCTCCAGCAGCTAAAAACTAGAAGGAGAATATGCCTAAAACTATTACAAGTTTGGCCTCTTTGACTGTGATGACTCACAAAGCCGGTCTGCTCTTTTGAGGTGATGAGTCAGCCCTGACAGAGTAAGCCACACCACTCGGTAGAATTTGTTACAGCAAAGTTCAAAATACTTGCAACATAACTGAACTGTCAGCTTCAACAGGAACTGAACTGGATGAACTACCAGCTTCAGGAGAAAGCCAAAGGAGGACAGTGACTTAATTGAAACTTTGAAACTCCTCAAGAGTCATTTCCTGTTGCTTTCTGTACAGTAGTTGAATACTCATTTATCAGTTACTTCAGAAGCACAGGTTGTCAGGTCTTAAAGGACTATGGAGTATGTTTGCCCACTCTGTTAGAAATGAATTTGGCAGGGTTTGAGAGCATGCAAATAACCACATCGACTATTTTTTTCAAGTGTTCATTTCTGGCATCTAACTAACCATCCAATACTTCAGGTGAATGCCCGGGGCAGGGAGCAAGTGACTCCCACATGGACCCTATCTCAGAGCAGTCAGTTGTGACTCTGCATCAAGGGGTGACAAAGCGGTCCTTTCTGTCCTCAGGTCCTAACAATCCCTTCAAAATAAAATCGGATTTAGAACAACCTTCAGACCAAGGAGACCTGCCTACATCTATAGCCCACCCTAGAGCATCTAAATCTTCAAAGCCCTCTTGCACCACCTGTGCCATCTTTGATAACCTGACTCACTTTGTAGGCAGGTAAGGCCAGGGGTCAAGAGCACCCATGCCATGGCATTTATTGCCTTTCTATGTGGTGAAGATTTCCAACAAGGTCTTTGAGAAAGAAACAAAGCAAGGAAGAACACCTTGCTAAATAGATTCATGTGGCCAGTGAGTTCATTGCTCAGGGTTTTCTGTGTCAATAATTCTAGACAGTTGTAACGTTGTATTCACATGATTCCTTCCACTTAAATACAAATATAAATTTGGCTCAAGTTCTACAAAAAACTAGGGATTACTGGATGCTATTTTTCTAGTTGTGATAACATCCTATTTCTTAAATCCAAATTATTTGGATTGGAATACACATATGTGTTTTATACACACATACAATATCTAGATATGTAAGTATAATAAATATATAGATATAGTATCTAACCCCTCTTAAAATGGTATCCGGGTAATAGTATTTTCATGTACATAATGCTTCACTGTGAGTAAGGTGGTTAAATGGTGGCTCTAGGACTTGAACTCATGTAGATTTCACTGCCACTTCACTGTA
This sequence comes from Phocoena phocoena, assembly GCF_963924675.1. Taxonomy (NCBI): domain Eukaryota; kingdom Metazoa; phylum Chordata; class Mammalia; order Artiodactyla; family Phocoenidae; genus Phocoena; species Phocoena phocoena. The sequence goes on along the minus strand of NC_089229.1, from coordinate 42,309,994 downwards.
TGTCCATAATAGCTCCCCAAGGGCAAGGCTGTTATTCTCACTTACAAATGAATAGACTAGGCTCAGAGATTAATGTCAAAAGACTAAACAAAGTCAGAACTAGAATCCAAGTCCACGTTCTTCTCAATATGACGAATGCATGAAGATATTTATTGCAGGAGTGTTGAAAACAGCATGAAAACAGAAACTCACTAGAAGACAATAGGCAAATGACTGAAATAATACGTCGACTCAATGGGATATCATGCTGTCATTAAAATTACCACTTTAAATAATAATGAGGGTGATAGCTACCATGTATTGAATGCTTACTTTGTGACAGGAACAGTGACAGCTCATTGCTAACTACCTAATTTTGGATTCACAACTCCATGGGACAGGTACAATCACCATCTGCATTTTACTCACGAAAACTGAGGCTAAAGTAAATTACATCACTTGCCCAAGGGAATTCAGCTAATAAAATCAAGACTTTTTGATTTTAAAGCAGGGTTTCTCAACCTTGGCACTCCTAACATTTTGGGTTGCATAATTCTTTGTTATGGAGGACTGTCCTGTGCATTGTTGGATATTTGACAGCATCCCTGACCTCTACCACCAGTTATGAAAACCAATAATGTCTCCAAACATTGTCAAAGTCTCCTGGGGGAGAAAATCGCTCCAGGTTGAGAGCAACTACTCTAAAGCATAAGGTTAATCATTATGCTGTAGACCCCCTTCCAACACCACCAACCTTCCTACAGAAGCATGGTGGTGGAAATACACACACACACACACACACACACACACACACAGTCATAGACAAGATCCCCTGAGAAACAGGTTCTTGACACTCTGATGTTTGACTGCAGGAGGTTTTGGGGGGTGTTCTTGAGAGCCTCACCTGTGAAGCAGCAAGGGAAAGAGGATTGGGCAGAGGGAGAGTTGAACTACAAGGCCACCTCCTTGTTGAGACAGGCCTCGGCCACTTCTCCAGGGAGCACTGGAGCTGGGACGGCCCTTTACAGTTGTCGGACTTGAGACAACAGGGCCTGGTCTTTAGCCACTCCCCATAGACCAATCGCACCCAAGGAGGGGGTATGTCCTAGGGCAAGGTAGCTCTCCCTGAGACAAGGCTGAGGACAATTCCAGGGAAAAGGCTAACTGACATCATGACAGCCACCGACAGTCTCATATCTGGGGACTGAGTACCCTCTCTGTCCTCAGGTGGCAATCTGGGTGGAACACCACAGCATCCTCTCCAGACGCATATATGAGAATTCTGATTGTTTCATTGTAACTCACTTAAAATACATAAGCATGTGAACGAAGACCGGAAAGTAATAAGCAAATGAAAATAGTAGTGCTATAAATAATGCCTTTTTTGTCTTTTTTCAAAGTTGAAAACAAGAATGTTGCCATCATACTGTTCTTACAATTTAAAAGAAGGGCTGAGGTATCAGAAAATACAATTCATACCTTTAAAACACCGTATATTATATATTCACATGGTTATAATGATCCCCAAACCTGCTTATGTGCCCTAAAATGCAGGGAGCTTCCTTTCATAGCTACACCAGGCACTGTTCTAAGCACTTTTACTAACTTATTAAATCTTCTCAATAACCAGAAGGTGGGAACCTTTATTAACTCCATATTACAGAGAAGGAAATTGAGTTTCTAAGAAGTTAAGTAACTCAGGCTGTACATGGCCTGTAAGTGGTAGAACTGGGACTTGAACCCATGTACTCACAAATCCTGACTCTTACCAACCCTGCTTTACCGCCTGCTTCACACATTTATTTCACATTGTACCTCTGAAATTCCCTCACAACGGCAGTAGTTTGTCTTCTCAGATTTCATTTCTTCTTTAAAAACAAAACCAAACGGGGAGGAATCAAGATGGCGGAGGAGTAGGACATGAAGCTCATCCCCTCACACAAATACATAAAAAATACATCTACAAGTGGAATGATCCGCACAGAACATCTGCTGAACACTGGCAGAAGACCTCAGACTTCCGAAATGGCAAGAAAACCTCCACATAACCAAGTAGGACAAATGAAAAAAGAAAACAAAACCAAACAAAAACAGTAAAGTAATAAAGCTCTCAATGTAAGACTATGTCAAGAGATAAAAAAAATGCCTTCAAATTTCCTATTTTAAAGTCTTTGAAGATTTAAACACTTTTAGATGTCAATGGAAATTGTAAGTAAAGATATGGCATATTCCTTTAAAGAATCAAGTCTCGGGACTTACGCGGTGGTCCAGCGGGTGAGACTCTGTGTTCGCGCTCCCAATGCAGGGGGCCCGGGTTCATTCCCTTGACAGGGGAACTAGATCCCGCATGCATGCAGCAACTAAGAGTCTGCATGCCACAACAACTAAAGGTCCCGCGTGCTGCAACTAAGACGTGGCGCATCCTTAATAAATATTTTTTAAAAAGAAAAAAGAATCGAGTCTCTCTTCTGCTCTCAACACAAAACAGGAAGCTTTATAGATACCCGCTTGAAAGATGATTCTCCTAGAGTCAAGGCCTCACCCTCTCAATGGACCTAGGAGGACTCAAATCTCTCTGGAACTCAAGAAGGAATTGCCTCCAAGCTAATTCACTAGGGGCCATTTCTTCTCCTCTGGGCACTATGGAAAAATTCAAATCAAATTCATTAGCATTCAAAAAGCAATAATTATTTCACCAAATAACCTGAGTGAAATTCTATACCCTATATTCAAAATGACCAGGTAATTTTTAAAATAAATTTCCAACCTCAAAAGATCATCTTTTTCTTCCCAGAGTGGTCACGGCCTTTACAATGCCCAAGCCCTTTAGAACATTGCTCCCACAGGTACACGCAGCGCACAGAACTAGTGAACAAGGCCTTCAAAAGGTCCACAGGTCAGTCATCTTGACAGATACTTTATTTGAAATGGAATGCATTTTGAAAATACGAAAAATAAATCACATCTCTCCAAAATCATTTAAGAGACATATTTACACAAATGACGACCACTTAAGTTCACAAACGTGATAGTTTGTAAAGCATTTGGTACATGGTGACGCTTGCTTTTCAAAGCTCGTATTTGCATATTCTGAAATTTTAAGCAGAAGGTTGACAGGGGAATGTAACAGACAATTGTTTTATCTTTCTTCTCAAAATAAATACAATGGTCTGGAAGGACCACCTGTTGTTAAAATCGGCTTCCCCACCACCCAGCTGATCACCAGCAGGTGATCAGAACAGGTAGTTTTTATGCAGCTGCATCTAATGGTCCAGGGCCCTTCTGCTTCCTTCATTGGACAATAATGACCTTTCTAGGAAACCCTGTTGGATCCTTTACTCCATTTGACAGATGGAGTCCTGCCAACAAAGTTACAGATCACGTTGTCATCCAATCTTATGTAAATCTGGATTGGCTGTTCGGCACCGCAGATCAAAATTCACCCTTTAGGGCTTCTCTGGTGGCGCAGTGGTTGAGAGTCCGCCTGCCGATGCAGGGGACATGGGTTCGTGCCCTGGTCTGGGAAGATCCCACAAGCCGCGGAGTGGCTGGGCCCGTGAGCCATGGCCGCTGGGCCTGCGCGTTCGGAGCCTGTGCTCCGCAATGGGAGAGGCCGTGGCAGTGAGAGGCCCGCATACCGCAAAAAAAAGGGGAAAAAAAAATTCACCCTTTAAACTGTGTCAAGAATTTAGAAAACAGTTCTTAAAAACCTATCCAACCCAATTCCACAATTAATACATCTTAGGTTGTTTTAGGTAAATAGGCGTATTTCTCTTGAAAGAATCACTGATGGATTCATCGAGCTCTATAATTCCCAAATTTAAATTTTATTCTACTGAGGGCATTTTACTGGTAAAGCAAAAACGAATTCGTTTGACATTTACAAAAAAAAGAGGAAAACGAATGTTCACAGGCCCATCATCATCCTACAAAGCTCTATTTTCTAGAGATTGCTCCAGTTTCATTCAAGTCTTAGATCCCTCTTGTAAACCTGCCACTGAACATGACACTGTAAACACTTGGAGCCAAACTAAAATCAAATCACTCTTCCTGGGGACAGAAAACAAGTGATGTGTTTGAACCCACACACTGGCAACAACTCATATAGTGTCAGACTTGAATGAAGAGTCTTTAAGAGAAATAGTGTTTAGAATATGAGAGCAATACAGCATTAAAACTGGCCTCTCAGCTTAAGCCAGACTTCCTAACGGTGCTAACGTGTTAAGAGGAGCTCTTTTAAGCAACAACTGGGCTTCGTTCTTTTTAACCTCCATTGAAAAAAATACGTGAAATGAAGTTATAAAGTTGGTTTGATTTCTACATGATGAGAGAATCCCCCTTCCTCTGAGGGAAATGTTCATTTTGAAAGGGCCCTTTATAGCCATTTGCTCTCTGACCTCAGCACTCCCCGTAGGGCATACGCAGATCCATGTGGATCTCCACTAAGAAAGTATGTCCAAGGAGTTCCGTCATGATGCATAGCCGGTCCCAGTGGTAGCTGTCCTCAGGGAATGGCATGAGAGCAAGTAAAGAAGGAAGCACTGTGTGAGGCCAGAGAAATCACCCTCCTGGGTGCTGGGGAGTTAAGACATTTTTTCCTTCTTTCGTTTGTCCCAACAGATAGTCATTGAACTCACTGTGTAGGAGGCTTGGTGCCAACACAAGTTCAAAGACAAAAAGTTCAGTTTCCAGATGGGACATTCCTTTTAATTTTCCAACTTTTTACATTTTATGTTTATTTAAGGGGTGGGTTTTCTACTGGACCTCTCCTCTCCTTCTTCCCTTTCTTGGGTTGAAAGAAGAATCACCTTTCTCCATGAAGGTGATTTGTCAGGCCTCAGAATACCCTAGGTGGTTTGTATCATTTTCTTACAGGTAAAACAGAGCCACCAACACATTAAATGATTTGCATTTGTATTTTGTTTTGCTGAGTATCGTTAAGTATGCTCGCTTTTTGTTGTTGTTGTGCTGGAAAAATTATTAAGCCATAATAAGTGTTAAATAAAAACAAAATCCCATCCTACTCCTCTCCTTTCTAATTTCTGAGGTTTCACAGTTAAATGCTAAGAGGGGTTCAGACTAGAGAGTCACTAAGAGGGTCAACTCAGTATAAATATCACAGCAGAGCAAGGACTAAGGGCTGTGGAAAGATAATACAAGGAACCATGATTCCGGTGGCCACATTACAAACCAGAGCCATTGTGAGAAAGAAAAAAATTCTAGCAGCCACGAGGGAGCCTGGGCATACTTTTTTTTGACAACACTACTTAGCCAGTATGTAAGCTAACAACATACAAGTGCCTTTAAAAGCCTACAAGAATCTTAATTTTAAAAGTATTTGGTATGGATTTTAATTTTTTTATAGCATGAGAATTTGAAAGAAAAATCCTTCCATCTGGAAAAAAAAGCTGTGGTTTAATTGGGGTGACATGATCTGCATGTATTAAAATGACAGTACAATGAGGCATTATTAAAAAGCACAGCAGTGGTTCCAAAGAAATCAAACCGAACTTGACTTAAGAACTCTTGAGATCTGCTCTCTGAGATGCCCATCATATATACATTTTTTCACAACTGCAACTTAGCCTCTGCAAGTGGGAGTCCACTTAAATTCTGCTTGCCATTTGGTTGACTTTTACTTCCCCCACCACTTTTTGGATTTGAGTTATGATCTCAAATTTTCATCATTTAAATATTGCACTGAGAAGTAATTTGACCTTGAAACTCCTTTTCAGATGGAGGGAGAATAAAGATATCTCTAGCATGAAATTCTATTTTCATTTCTTGACTACAGAACTTAGCAGTGGCCCAATACTGACCATTCCAATTTAGAAGCTGGAAAAATACTGATCAAGACTTTGCAGAAAAGATGATGGAAAACAGAGACCCGTTAGTAAAGCTAGGCAGATAGGAAGTGATTTTCAGCCGTAAGAGGATTTGGTAGCATCTATGGGCTCTTTTTAAACTTAAGTAGCATCTGCCCTTGTGGACTTTGACCATCCTTTTCATTTAACACAGAAGAGGGTTTGTTCTACCTTTAAAAGCACATGCTCTTCCCCCACCTCCCCCCGCCCCACCAACAACCCCCCAGACTCCTGAACAAGTCGCTGCTAAAACAAGACTGGGGTTGTTTTCTTACTGCAAATCCAGTGTTTATCCAGTCCTTCCTTTTTCAATTTCTGAGTTTAGCTAACCTAACAACAAAACATATAACCCTTGGATTTCTCACAGAGCAATAAAAAGCGAAACAGCTGGTGTTTCTGATCAACATTATTCTCAGAATGAAAACAAAAAGCTATGACTCCTAGTCCTTTGAAATATTTACAAACTGTATTTTAAACTATGAGGTTCTAGATAGAATATGATTCTAGAACAAAGTAAAAGGGCCAGAAAATGTGGTTCACATCAAGTGTGCAAAGCTCTTGGAGAAGGGTAATCTCTATTGTGGCTATGAGCACAAATGTTCTCTCAAACAAGTGGAATAATTCTTTTCCCCCACTATGTTTTTTGAAATGAAACACCTAATGCATTCATACTCAGAAATCATAGAAAACTTCCTTATTAAACCCTTCACACATAGATAATCTAAGAAAGCCTTTTCCTACAGCAGACCCAGCCCTCCTTTGTATATTCAGGATATGACCATCTTGCCATCAGTTGAATCAGCTATCATTACTACTGATTTTCTTTTAGAAAAAGCAATTCGATTTTTATAATTACACAATTCTGAACGTTTAGCTTCTTTAAACTTCCATTCTACACAAAATATATGTCGAAGGAAAAAAAAAACTCAAAAGAAAAAAAAAGAAAGAAAACTCCACGTAGTAGCACAGAGTTTAATTTCAACCACCTGGTATAACATTTAAGTATCAGACCTTCTGAAAATGAATTCTTGATGTGTTCCCCTTCACCGCCCTTTTACTTTCTTCTTTCCCAAGATTAGAACTTACTAGGGAATAGGTTTTTGAAAATAAGTTTCTTTTTTGGAAAATGGCCTACATTCAGAAATGTCTCAGAACAAGCATTTTTAAAAAACTAATAAATAATCATAAATCAAAATACATTAAAATAACATTACAGTACATCATCGCTCCTAAAAGGTCCACCATACTGGAAGATCCTCTCAAAGGTTCATAAATAAAGCCTTCTGGACTCGAAATCATTTCCTGCATTGTGATGAAGAGTATGCAGAAAAACTAAGAGGAATCGCCAAGTTATCTGTCGTATTCTGTCCAAACTACTTGGTCTGGTGCGGGCGGGGCGACTGTTTTGTTTTCGATCCAAGTGAAGACAATAGAAAGGTGCTTGTCCCACTTCCTCAAGTCCTCACAACCTGGAAAGAAATGACACGGATTGAAGTGGCTCGGACTCCTACAAGACCCAGTTCTCTTCGGGCCTGTCCCGTGGACAAAGCAAGCTCAGAAGGACACCGGGGTCGCTCCCTCGAGTCCCCAGACACACTCAAGTGGCGCTGGTGACAAGGAGAGAAGCTGCGGCGTCGCTGGGGAACGCACCAGTGAACATGCGTGGGTCAGCGTGGGCGGACGGGCGATCAGGAGAACTTCCTGCGCGGCCCGAACCCCGCACCCTCCCCTCTCTGCCCCGCCTCTCCTGGCTCCAGCTTGTTCCCTTCTTTCCGCCTCCCAGAAACCTGCATTAATTTCTCATTTTTCCACCCAAGATCCGAACCGGGGAAAAGGCTTCCTACTGCTACCACCCCCAGCCCCACTCCTCGGAACCTCCCTCGGGAGCCGAGCTGCCGGGACCTTACCTCGTCTGGCTCGGGTGCTGCCCTCTTCAGGCAGAGTTGGAGGTGCTACGGAGAAGCCGGTGGCCGTGTGGCTGCGAGAGCGGTAGTGGGTGCGGGTGCGGATGTGGGTGCGAACGCAAGTGCGGATGCGGATACGGATGGAGCGGCTGCGGCTGCGGCTGCGGCTGCGGCTGCGGCTGGGGCTTGGGTTGGGGCTGCGGCTGCGGCGGGGCTTGGGGGTGGGACTGGGGCTGAAGCTGCGTCTGCGGCGGCTGCTGCTGGACCAGGTGCTGCTGCTTCTGCCGCGTGGACTTGACCGCCAGGATGGCCTGACGATTCTTGTACTGCACCATCTGAAGCGTGATCTCCGCGTTCCAGCCCTGGTCCTGCGGGCACCGAAAGTCGATTTCCTTGCCCTCGGCCATCACCACAGTGAAGTACATATACTTGCCTTTGCGCTCCACGCAGTCCACGGTCTTCATGTTGGAAAAGTGCAATTCCTTCAGCTTGACGGGCGGCTCGAGGCTGCCCACATTGGGGCCTCCGGGTTGGGATGGCTCGACCGGCCCCTGCCCGGGCTGCTGCTGCTGGTGTTGCAGCTGTTTGGGCGGGATGAGCAGCAGCCCCTCCTCAGTGAGGATACAGCACTTTTTCTTCCAGAGCTGCAGCAACCCGTCGCTGCGCTTCTCCAACACACCCTCCTTCAGCGCCTTGCAGCCGCTGCTCTCCAACATCCTCCCGGCATAGGAGGGCCGCCGCTCGGCTCGGCCTCTCCTCTTCCAGCCACCCGGGCCCGGGGGGGCAGCAGCAGCCGCGCGCCGTCCTCGCCCCAACGGCTCCCGCGGCCGCCCGCCCGGAGCGCGCAGAAGAGGCTAACGCGCAGGAAGCAGAGTGGCGGCGGCGGCGGCGGCAGCGGCTGCGGCGGTTCCTCGGGGTCCGGGCAGCAGGGCAGCCGCGTCCTGATGCGCCACAAGGTCCGGGAGCTGCGAGCCGCCGGGCCTCTGCCGTCCTCTTGCGAGCGCTCACTGAAGGGCTCTGGCCGGGCCCCCTCGCGGCGCTTTTGAATGGGCCATCCCCCCCACCCACGAGTGACACCCAGCGGAAAAGGCGGCTCCTGGCGCCCGCACCGCGGGGGAAAGCCCAGCTCCGAAAGGCACTCCGCCGCCGGCGCACGCCTCATTAACTTGGGGGCTTTCCAAAGCCGGCCGCGTCCACGCCCCCCGCGTCCCTTGCTCCGCCTCTCGCCGCCCACTCGCTTCCGCGCTCCTTCCCCGGGATGGCAGCAGGGACCCGAGCCCCGGAAACTCCTCTCCTCCGCCGGGGGCCACAGCCGAGGGCGCCCGAGATGGCCAGCGAAGGATGCCGAGGCGCAGAGGGCGCTAAGAGGCCATCCCCAGCCGTCCCGCCTCTCCTCCCGGTGGGGCTTTCTGCTAACAGCCTCAGAAAATGAAGATGGGGCTGCGAGGACGGGTACAGCTACCAGACAGTGCCTGGTACGCCAAGCTGACCCTCTGCCCTCGGGAACCCAGCCCTGGGGATTCGCGCTGCGAGCAAGGAGCCTGGGGGTGAGGCTCGCGAGCCGCGGAGTCCCGTGGAAGCGTGCCTCCCCCGGACACTACGTAAACATCTTAGTCCGCAAAGGCCGAGAGGACACGGTGTCTTTACACTCACATTCGGTTACGGTCACTAACTAGCTCTTCTTGGAGCCGAAGGGGCGATTGTTAAAGCAACAGCGCTACCGTCTGTCCCGTTTGGAAGGGGTAGAAGAAGGGGACCACTTCGGATGGCATCTCGCCTTCCTTTTCTCGAGCCAGGAGCGCAGGCACTGCCTATCTTTACCCGTGACACGAGCGCTCTAGCTTCCTTCTTGACCCATCCGTACAGCCCGCAATATCTCACAACAGTTAATTCAACTCCAACGACAAATTCAGGTAATGCCCGGTCCCAACACTTTAAGGCAGTTTAGCCTTCCAAACGGCAGGCTAGCCTCCGCGGGTCCCTCTCTTTGCAAACGCCAAACGGGTCCGATCTCTTGTAATCTCATTTATCTGTAACCTGGGGCAAGTAATGCGGTACTCGCCCCTAGCTCCCTCCTACTCCATTTAAACAATTTCTATAGAAATTGTGGGAAACAAGGCAGAATAAAGAGCCTAAGCCGAGACCAAACCTCTTGGGGGAAATGTATTAAGTAAACAGAGAACCCCAACTATGTACCGACCCTGAAAATACGAAGAATTAACACAAAGAAGAAATAAACCAGGGGTGGATAAGTCAGAGTTGGCCAAGGTAAGAGGAAAGGCTGCTACTTGAACTCAGGAAGAAGGGAGAGCTTAGCTCATCTGTAGTTTCATCAGGCTGGTACAAAGAATTCAAAGGGGAAGAAGTGAGAGATGAGCTTGGAGAGCGGAGCAAGATTCAAATTGTGTGTGTCACGCTTAAGAAATTCCAGGTTTATCCCAGGGTAATCGAGAACAAAGGATAACTTTTAAACACGGGAGGGTCCTGAATCTTAATATAAGGAACAATGTTTCAGCAAATGGGACAATTCCAGCACAATCCTGAGACCCACTGAATTGCACTTGGTGGGCTCTCAGGGCCTTCACATTGTTGATTAGTCTTTTAAGGAGAAAGGCAAAGTCATGTAAAGATTTCTTTACATGATTACATTTTTTTTTTTTTTTTTTGCGGTACGCGGGCCTCTCACTGCTGTGGCCTCTCCCGTTGCGGAGCACAGGCTCCGGACGCGCAGGCCCAGCGGCCATGGCCCACGGGCCCAGCCGCTCCGCGGCATGTGGGATCCTCCCGGACCGGGCACGAACCCGCGTCCCCTGCATCGGCAGGCGGACTCCCAACCACTGTGCCACCAGGGAAGCCCATGATTACATTTTAAAAAGGTTACTTTTTAAAAAAATTCTGTATACCAATGAATGACAAACACTGCACCTAACATCTCAGTTTTTCCCCTGCCTTTGCAGGACAAGTGAGCATTCCAGAGAATTTCCACATGACCAGCTGTTCATCTTTTTAACAGAATGCCATTCTTCAGCTCATTTAGAAAGGATACTTCCTTTAAATGTGTAATTCAGAGTCTCTGAGGGCAGGTGTAGTTGGGAAGGACATTTCATATGGAAAATTGATACTATACAAACCAAACTGGGTAAAACATTAAGATGTATTCTGGAAGCCCAAGCCATTTTCTTGAGAAACGCAGCATTTGGTGTTTCTATCCTTCTGCAGTTTATCAGGATGCAACAAATGCATTCTATCTAAGCTACTTCACAATGTCTGAACAACCAGCAGCACGATTTTCAAAAGCACTTGTTATTAGAGACTTTAAAACTCAGAATTTCCAGTTGGGTATTTCACAACTTAGTGACTTTGTGAACAGCTCAGAAGTATACAGTTTGCCTTCTCCAACCATAGTGCAACTGATTATTGGAAATCTCAGTAGTATAATATAGGAATTGTAGATAGGTGACAACTTTGCTTTTAATTTCACCAGTCACCACCAACTCACAAAAATGGCCATATTACCATTTTTAAGACAAATAAATTCACAGAAAATGAATTACAGGAAATAACTGCCCCCCCCCCAAAACCCACTTCAGTTGTAGATAATGAAAACCTACGAATGTCACTTAAAAATGACTAAAGTTTAGAAAGCTAGCTAACAAGTCACTGCTTTGGTAAACAAGTCTGAAAAGGCTTCAAAGTGTATATTATGGCCAGCTGCATCAAGTTGTCTATCAGCAGCATCTGAGCGTTGACCATCTTCTGCTCTAGGACAGTTCTTCACTGGCTTCGAGGACATCAGTTAGCTTTCCTTCCACCTCCCTGGTCATTGTCTGTCTCCTCTACAGGTTCCTCCTCTTTCCAATCTTTTGAGTGCCCCAAAGCTCAGCCCTTGGTTTTTATCTACACTCACTCCCTTGATCTCATCCAGTCTTATTATTTTCAATAAGACCTATATGCCCAAGACTCCCAAATTTATATCCAGCTGCTTGTTGTCAAAGAATAAAACAAAGACTACCAAAGTTAAAAAATAATAACACCCCCAGGCAAGGGAACACATACTGGTGAAGACATGCACTGAGTAGTTCGCTAGAGGGAAAAGTCTGAGGAGTTTTTCGATCACAAAAAGCAGGGTTCATGGAGCTTTTGCGAATAAAAAATAGCATGCTGGATAGGATGGAGTCCATAGGCTTATATATGACTGGTTAAAACAAATGCCTGGGTAGAACTGGTTCAGTAAGGGTCTGAAGTCAAAGTTCATGGTTTGTTAAAGAGCCTTAGCTGGTTAGAATGGCTGTAATGAAAAAATACCCTTCAGTTTTTATATATTCCAGGCCACTGTTACTGTAAATTGAATTTTTTCCTTTTCCCTTTCTCTACAGTACTATTTGGGTGTCTATTAGAGAACCAGAATATATGCACTCCCAAACTTATCTCCTCACCCTGACCTGTTCTACTTACCTGCAATCCCCCTCTCAGGTGATGGCAATTCTATCTGTACAGTTGTTCAGGCCAAAACCCTTGCAGCAGTACTGCCCTTAGAACAAGACAAAAGGAGCCCTGTGCTTTGAAGAGCCAGTACTACATGCCTATCTGGAACTCATACTTGTTCTAGACTATACTCCAGGTACTCACTCCAAATACCCTGCCTAAATGACCTCGGCTATTTCAGAGTATTACATGACCATTGTGTGCACTAGTGTGTAAGGTAGGTGGACAGATTTTGAACATGCAGGCTAGGAATGTCCACACACACGTGCAGGAGGCCCCTTGCCATACAATTCAGAGGCAGGAACGGGAAGACAAGTAAAGTGGGACACAGGCAGAGGATCAGCTTCCTCACAAGGAAGCTTCTGGCACGGTTTTAAGGATCTGAATTTCAAACCTGGACCTCCAGGTACTTGTGAAGGTGTATTTGGCAGGATAGTAGTGTGGGATCTTTATTGAACAAAACTTTAAAATATTTAATCACTGGCGTCTCCATTGCACTCCTACCCCAGGACGGCAAATGTTTAGAAGCATGCCTGCCTTGCAAAAATCCTTGCACTCCTACCCCAGGATGGCAAATGTTTAGAAGCATGCCTGCCTTGCAAAAATCCTTTACTCACTTTCCAGTACCCAATCCACAAACTGAGTCAAGAAATCCCAACGGTTATGCCTTCAAACCATATCTATATTCTGTCCATTTCTCTCCACTTCATCACCACGCTGATAATCTCTCCCCTGAAATACTGCCGTGGCCTCCGAACTTTGCCTCCCTGATTCTACCCTTGTTGTCTTATCATCTATATTATAATCTATTTAAGACATCCCAATCACTTTCTTCAAGTCTCTGCTCAAATGTCATCTCAATGAGGGCTCTCCTAATCACTCTAAAACTGCAACCACCCAATTTCCCTTAATTTTTCCCATAGCATGTATTACCTCCTAACATAACTGAATAATTTATAATTCCTATTGCTTATTTCTGTTCCCATTCCTAGGGAATGTCAGTTCTTCCAAGAGGTCAAAAATCATTGTTTTTATGTGTCCCGATCACCTAATACATTTCTTGGCACACAGGAGGAGCTCAACATATGTAGAAATTTTAAGACTCAAAAGCCCACATCTGTCATAAAAAGAAAATCAATGTCTTCAAATGCTTGACAGATTTTTCATAATGCATCCTACTTTTTAAAGTTTTCAAAGTTATAAAAGTTATAAAACAAGAATTTATGAAAAGACTTCTAAATCTTGCCATACCAATACATGTATTTGGTAATAGTTTTTTTCTTTTTAAGTAAGTTTATTTTTGGCTGCGTTGGGTCCCTGTTGCCGCGGTGCGCGGGCCTCCCACTGAGGTGGCTTCTCCTGTTGCGAGCATGGTAGGAGCACGGGTTTCAGCAGCCGTGGCACTAGGGGCTCAGTAGTTGTGGCCTGCAGGCTCCAGAACGCAAGCTCAGCAGCTGTGGCTCACGGGCCCAGCTGCTCTGAGGCATGTGGGGTCTTCCCAGCCCAGGGCTCAAACCTGCATCCCCTGCCTTGGCAGGTGGATTCCCAACCACTGTGCCAGCAGGGAAGCCCTGGTGATAGTTTTAAAAAATGGAATTAACAACTATACATGCTAGGCCTCTCTGAACTTTAAATGCTACTATAGTCTATAAATGCTATCTAAAATACATCCTACAAACCTTCCTTTTCCTGAGCAGCATGCAGCTTAATATTGAGAGGTATTTATACATCATCCTATTGCTTGCTAGTAAGAGTAATCAAAAAAAAGAAACAACACAGTAATGGAACTGAATTGATAGAATTTTCTCTTAGTTGGCAGATACCTGCTTAGAAGTTCATTAATACTGGCTTAAAGACATTTAACATAAGTTAGAAAGTTATAAAGTGTTTACTTTCATTTACAACATGATTACAAGATTATAAAACTTTTAATCTATAAACTTCCTAATTTGCAATATAAAGTAGAAACTCATGAAAAATATCATTATTAAAGATTTGGATAAAGTTCAAATGTCTTTAAAGAAATAGTTAAAAGCCAAGTAATCATGAAAAGTCAGGTCACCTTCATTAGTGCATAAACGTCTGTTCAGACTGCAATTTAGACTTCTTAGCCATTCACCTCTTCATTTTTAAAAATTCTATTCAGTAAAAATATTTTACAAAGATTCTTATTTCCAAAATGCTGAGTTGAAAAGGTTAACAACTCTTCAACTGAATACAGAACTATTTTTCTTCACAGATGCGTCCCTCTAGCTGCCTTCCTTTTCGCCTAAAGTTGATGAACTGTGCCTCCTAGTGACCAACTTGTATAACACAGCTTAGAGCAACTGAGAATTGTGAAGCGTTCAAAACACGGCTATTACAACCCGTTTACAGATCAAACACTGTCAATCAACTGTCTCTGTCCTTTCTATTGTGTCAACAGCCTAACTTTAGGTTCTCTTTTCTCTCATTCATGCTCTTGTAACAGCGCAACCACTTGAATCCACACTATCTAATACACTGCACTGCTACCACTTCCATTCCTAAATTATGACAAAATTTTCGGTCTCCTATTCACATAAGAGAACATCTCAACTCCTTACTCTAGCATGAAAAGCCCTCCACAGAAATGTAAAGCCCTACCTGCCCTTACAATTTAGACGCTCCTTCCACTCAACCCTAAGTGAGCTCGTCACTTATCTACTTTGTGCTGCTTTTGCTTTCCCTAAACCTCAGTAACATTTGAGCAGGCAACACTGTACTGATACTCTGACTTCCGTGCCTTCAGGGATGGCAGTAGAGAAACACCAGGTACTTCAGTGACTGACAGTGGAAGCATTGGAAAACTTGTTTGCAGGTTTACTTTGAGCACTGCCCTGGCAGATTAGCATCCAAGCCTCTGCCTTCCAGTAAGAGCCCATAAACACCTAATATCCTAAATCTACTTCTACTCAAACTAGGTAAATGCTCCTGTTGCTTGCAACTCAAGTATCTGACGGATAGCCAGTGGGCAAATCTCTCCTTTTAAGGGACTAGAATACATGGGGAAACTCCCTCTTTTGCAGTCTTCTTTTACAACATAGCACAGTCTGAGAACAGACTTCAGTTTGATCATTGACACCTGCAAAAAAAATGAATAAATCAGTAAATAAGCAAAGGGCTTTTTTAGGTGGTAGAGGAGGAAAAGTAAAAGCAGTGAGTGTACAGAATTCCTTCCAAAAATTCAAGGATACAGGAAAACAGGTGGTATGATAAACTTGCTTGGGTGCTGCTGTAAATGGCAAGGTTACTTAAGAAGAGGAACTCAGGTTTCAAAGACCAAGATTGCAGGGTGGAGGGTGCATCACAGATGTCAGCTGACAGAGAACCAAGGAATAAAAGAGATGGAATAAAAGAATTCTGTAGGGTGGCCAGGCCCAGAAAGATGGAGGAACACTTTTTACCAAAGATAGAACCCAGGAAACCTTTTTATGGCAAGCTTCCACACTGCCACTAAACCTATCAGGAAAAGCAAGGCCCCAGGTTAGAGGCCAACAAAATCGCCACACAACTCATGACTACAAACTATTTAACAATCGGCATCCTTTAACAGATCAGAAACTGGAACATTTAGCAGTTCTTGCTTCTAATGAGATTCTATTTACACTTTTGCTTAAGTCATTGTCTCAACTTCACTTGTGTATGCAGGGGCTCTGGGAAAGATTATCACGTAAGGAAAAGCGAAAAACCCGGAAGACGGATAAGACTCCAATCAGAATTCATCTTCAAGTTGTATTCCTAAATCACCTTTCTGGAACTGGTTTACTTATTTCTGAAATGCAGCTGTTTGCCTCCCGTTTTCCAGGATATCCTAAACCCTTTTCTAAACCCGAAGTTCTTCAGCATGCATGGCTGATGTGGCTGTGATCCCAGCCTTTGTTCTACCCAGGGTCTACTATATTAAGCAGCCCCACTTTTGTGCTGAAAGCACAAATCGTAAGCCCATCTCTAAAGATGGTTGGATGCCAGGAGCCTTTTGCGTCCTTCAGCCCCACCTGCTGCCTAAAACCTGCAAATAATGGGTAAGAGTGGCAGCAGCCATGTCAGACAGTAAAGCAACTTTAAAGGTGGAAGCCGTATGTCAAGGAAAACAAAGCAGAAGATGAAGCTCTCAGAGCAGGTGCGAGCACTGACAGAGGCCAAAATAGCTGACATCAAACACCTGACTCCAACAAAGATCAGCTGGGCAGCCCCGTTATTTACCTTTTACCCTTACATGTCGAGAGGGAATAATTACCATTTTCAAACAAGTATTAAGATTAAATAAAACATTATTTCTATTACCTTAAATGGCTGAATACACATTTGGGTGTTTTTCTTTAATGCTGATTAAGATTTATAATGCAAAGTCCCACCTAGTCTGAAATACAAACAGTACAGCAATGAAGCTTTCTTCTGAACCCCAAACTATGTAATACACCCAACCTTTGAAAAGAAATATGTACTTAATTGTCATCGTATACTTACCATTTAAGGTTCTTTTACTAATCAAGCCTGACATTTTAATGATCAGTGAGCTAATTATGTGCACATTTGGTAATCTCAATTGTCCAGATAAATTCAAATGGTAAGATTCCAGTATGATAAAGTAAAACGTTCTTTCTCCACAAACAGGCATACAATATATAATTTAACCTTTCCTGATGTTTCATTTTGGGAAACTATTGTAGCCTTTGTTTTATCAATAGTATTATAGCTAACTGTATTTTCCAAAGACAAAATGTGGCCACTACAAGATTCCAGTTTCTCTCACCTTCCCCAAACTTTTATCATTCCTCCAGCAAGATGTAGTCCTCTCCCATTAAACCCTGGTGGCTTTGACTATAACCAACAGAGTACAGAAGTGATGACTTCCCAGGGTAGGATAAAACTTGGCCTAATTCTTGGAACCCAGCCACCATGCTGTGAAACAAAGTCTAGGTGGAGCTCTAGCCACAGCCCAGCTGAAGTCTCATCCAGCACTGACCACCTGTGCATGAAGAGCCTTCAGATGATTCTAGGCCCCATCCTTCAAAGCTGCCCCGATGATGCTCAGTAGAGCAGAAATGAACTACCCAAGCACAGTCAGCAAAAATAAATCTTGTTGATGCTTTAAGTGTGGCGAGTGGCTTTTTTATGCAATATTAGGTAACTCCAACAATTGATTCAACTCTCCACATTCTCATAGCCCCACTGAGTTCACAGAACAATATACACGGTCCAGTTTTGTGGTTTTATTGGTTTTCCCAAAATAAGCAACTCAGTATGCAGAAATGTGACAACTACAAAGGAACTTGGAGCATCTTGGTTGACTTAGGAGATTGAAATAATGAGAATCAGTCACTTGTTACATGGCCCCATACAGTATTATGGCTGGTAAACTGGAAGGAGTCCAGATAAACCCTACTCCATCTACGCATTGGCTGTATAAAAATTTCCTGTACAGCTACCATCTTCCTGGCTCCACACTGGAAATCAGAGAATCCAGCAGTGAAAAAGCATTCCTAGAGTCCTTCTTGAACTGGCAATACCAGTTCAGAACTAAAGAACCAAAAAAAAGTACGTGTTAATTCAATGAAAAAGAGACTTGAGCTAATAAGGTATGTGCACAAAAGACCCAGGAGAAGGAAGTGAAAGAAAAGACAGCCAAGCATAACTGAAACAGTACAAATGTAGGTTAAACAGGGCAGGTCGTAGATGTGCAAGTTGCTCTAAAGGTTCTGGGTCCACTCACCAAGCCAACTCAACAGCAAAAAGACAACTAGCCTAATCCAGGTCTAAACCCACATCTGGCCTGAAGACTGACAAGTCTCACTGTCCACCCCTAGACGGTCCACCCACAATGTCCAGGGATCCAGGTTAATAAATGTTTGGGATGGAAAGGGATGGGCTAAGTAATGACAACTTGGAAGTTTTGGAGCATGAGGTATCTAAATACAGTCAAACTTCATTTAGTTTTACCCTAGATGATTTCTGAACTTCACAAAAGGAAATAAATCAGCATTTTTTAAAAATGAAATCAGATTTTAAAGACTGATTTTAGGTAAGGGGGATCAATTATTCTTTTCTTCTATTTTTCTTATCTCTTTATAAAAAACATCAAACACCTTCAAAATGGGGGCATAGGTTTATATTTATAATCCAGTTTTAGTCTCAGGGTTCTTTTGTACAAGTATGGACACCTCTTAGCCAGGAGCCATTTTGCCTTTAGAATCAACAACAAAAACAGAACAAAAAACCCCCAACTAATTCTGAAATTAACTGTCAGAATCTATTATAAAAGCTGATCCCAACCACAAATTCTAGATTTTCTTATGTTTAGGAAGCATGTTTACTAATTGCTCATTATATGTATCAGGTTCTAAGTACTCCTGAACTACTTCAAGAACTAATGTGTTCTCTCATCAGTGCCCACTACCATCTTTCACAAGACAGCAAAATAATGAAGCTAAAAGAACAAGTGGTAGATTAACTCCAAAGCTTATATTTAACCATTCTACTATCCAATGTATCAACTATTTTATTCCCATATTCATTAAAAACAGATGGTAAGGGTCGTTTGTCTAGGGCTGCCAAGGTTTCAGTCGAAAATCTTTTCCACTTTTATTCATGGTTTCTTATTCCTATAGAGCAACCTCACCTACAATTCTCAGTTGGATCAGCTACTACTAAGCCCACCTGTTTGAAGGTAGTTACAAATATGTACTGGGGTAAGGCCGGAAAAAAAATCCTATTGTGTTGGATTAACTTTGAAATATTCAGTGTGTACTCAGTTTTTAATATATTTCCTAAGTGTGTCACCTGAAAAGACCTAGAAATAATAACATCCCAAGAACAAGCAAACCCATCACCTAGACTTGATTTCTAACTACCACTGCCCATTAAAGGGAACCAGGGATCCTTGGGGAAATAGCCAGTTTCAGAGCTGGTACAAAAAAGCCTAAGATGATCCCAGAAAATCTTTCTGAGCTATAAAGTATGCAAGAGCTCAAATGATGCAGGACACACCAAAAGCACACAGGAACCAATTGTAAAAGGATACCATTGATCAAATCTGAGATGACTGAAGCATCAAAATGAATTATGATTACACAGTAAAATTTCCTGACTTTGATTAATCATACTGTGATTCTGTGTCTTCCTAATGAAAAAATACAGCATTTAGAGGCTAAAAGGGCACAATGCCTCCAACTCTGTCAAGTACTATAGAAAAAAGATATATGCATGAATATAGAATCATGTAGCAAAAACAATAAATGGTGATTTTGAGCAAAGGATGTACAGGAATTCTTTCAACTATTGTAATTTTAGAGTTAGAGAAAAGTTGCAATATCCATAAGGGCTTCCTTGCAAAAAGCAATCTGGAATTTAAGAGGATTCATTGCAGATAACCTTGAATCTATTATTTAAAAAACAAAAAAACCCAAAAATCTTCATCCCTTACTTTGACACTCTACCCTACTTTTAGACCCAGCCTCTAACCAGCCCCAATGTTCTTACCTACGAATGGTTGACTCTTAGTCTTAATCATGTCTTATTTAAAGTTATCTTCATGGAAAAGTCATCATCACTTGAAAACCCCTTTAAAAGGACTTCTACAGCTAAGCCTTCCATGGCTTCGCCCCTTATGTCATCCATTCTTTCACTGCCTTGAAAGTGCCATGGATTGTCCTACTTCAGGACCCTCATGCTGTGTCTCCTCTGAAACCTTCACCTGAACTGCTCTCTGCTCGGAGGCTCCATCCTCACTACACAAATTCCTACTCATCCGTGAATTCCCAGCTAAAAGCTCTTACATAAGATTTGAGTATTCTAGCAGAAACTTTTACCACTCCATGGAAGTTTCTGAGCAACAACTGCTTAACTTCATTATGAAAGAAAAATGAGTATTAATACTATGCAATCTGTCCACTTCTGGCACTTGCATTTTTCAACACATCCCCCAGTTCCTTATTTTCAAACGTAAAATACATGAAGACCTAGCCTGTCTGAAGAACCGACAAGACAGCAGAAGTGGAAAGCAGCAGACCTTCCACGAGCTCACCTACTGTGGCTTGGACCTCGACCCACCGCTGGACATATCCTAGGAGCAGCCAAGGCAGCTTCTTGGCGCGCGAGGCAGTGGCGGCGGCCGCACTGCCGCCTGCGGAGGAAACAGCACTGGCTGCCGAAGCGCCTGCGCAAGGTCAGGTATGCGGCACCGCCCAAGGAGAAGCCCGAGGTGAAGCCCGAGGTGGTCAACGCACCTGCGCAACATTATCATCCAGTCCAACGTGACGGGCAGCATGGTGGGCGTCTACAACGGCAAGACCTTCAACCAGGTGGAAATCAAGCCTGTGATGATTGGGCACTACCGAGGCAAGTTCTCAATCACCTAAGAGCCAGCCCGTGCAGCATGGCCGGCACAGCACGGGGCCACCCACCCCTCCCGCTCCTTCCGCCTCAAATAGCCTGCCGGCCAATGAAGACACAGACTTCTCTTTAAAAACAAAAAGCACCCACACAGATGAAGAACTAAAAAGTACTGCTTTTAACTAACACATCCCGAGTTTCAAAATAATAAAACTCAAAATAAGAGATCTACAAAAGCTATAAACTCTCAACATGAAAAGTAAGCAATTTGGTTAACTTGTTTCCTGCCGGCAATTCATTATTTCTAAATTGTTGTGCTCTGTTTCTCGTTTACTTTACACTTAGTCAATACCTCAATTTTTAAAAAAACTGAAAAACAAAGTATGGTATATAATGTCAAACGGAAGAAACACAAGATAGCGCGTATATTGTATTTTTTGAAAATAAAATTAACTGAATACAATTTAAGTTTTCTAATGAACATTTATCCTTAAATAATTCTACACTCCAACAAAGATGTTCCCATTTCTCTGAAGTAATCCTTAATTAATCCAAAAACTTGGCTCTTTCTCCAAGTTATAATTTTAGCATCTGGATTTTTAAACCAGTATACAAAAATCACCACTATATAAGTTAATCTCAGTTAATTTCACCATTATCATTTACATTTATTTTTCAGCTATTAGCGACTTAGTGCTTTAAGTAGCAAACTACCTAAATTATAAACACGGATTTTCAAAACAAAATCCAGTTCACAATTACCAAGTATATATACAGTGCAGAAGATTAAAATCTATGTTAGCATATGATTTCTCTTTCCTAAGGTTCCTATAAAGAATGTATGCTTCTAAACTATCCATTAATTCTGTACATTTAAATAACATTTGGCTTGACTTAAATAGTCAAAAATATAAAGGCTAAAATTTTTATAAGACTAACTCATAAAAAAGGACTCAAATTCTAAACCAAGCCCTAAAACCAAGCAAAGAATATTTGAATATTAAATAGTTTAATACTTCTGCATGGTACAATGAGGTTTTCACAATGATTCAGTTTTATTTTTATTTTCAATGATGGGAATGGCCTACAACTCAGATAACCCACAAATTCACTGTCTTACAAGCAGCAGTAATATACAGTTAATTCAGTTATCTTAAGGGCCTTATCAAATACACCAATGAATACCATAACCCGTTCACAGAATAATTAAAATGTTTCTGTCAAAGCCAATGTGTCCTTTTAAGGTTTACATGTTGTTATTAGTGTTAAAAAGGAAACAGAGGTAGAATCCCACGTTTTAAAGCACTACTCTGTAAGCCAATTCCACACAATTAAGACATTTTTATGTCACATAAATACTAATACAGCTTCAGTGAACTAGATAAAATAACGTTCAGAGATCCATGTTAATCTAAAAACCAATCAATTTATGGAACTGTTGTTCTCTGCTTATAACCATATTTGAATAAAAAAAAATTTAAGCATTACTTTACAGGTGATCATATGGGATTTTACCATTTCTAGAGAGAAAAAGAGAATTTCTTGGTAGTCACTGCCTGGGCTAGAGAATACTATAAACTGAAAATGTAAAGACAAAATTCGAAGGGCCTCAAAAGCATCTATAGTTAACTCAGAGTATAATCTGTAGAACTAGGGAATTCCTTTCTGTCTAGTCTTCCAATAACAAACACGATTTAGCAGAGCTTGGGAGGTTGCTCTTAAAATGACACATTTTACAGGCCATCATGGCCTAAGCATTGAATAGCCTACTCAAAACATCTCTACTCTCCACTCTTTCAAAAAAAAAAAAAGAAAGTATATACTCATTCTTTTTTAAAAACCACCCAAAATATCACCAGTACATTTTATAAAATTAAATGCAGTTTTATTAAGGATTTCAAATTACATATGTCAAATTTCTAGAATGGAATAGAACCATTTTGAAACTGGAAAGATGGCATAGATGAACACTGATATCCCTTGAAACTCCAACTTTATTTAAAAAAACAATTCCTCTGCAAACCATATTCCCCCTTATATAACAAGATGAAATGGTATCTACCTCTTCACTTTGGCAACAGCTATTTCCTAAAGGAGTAAAAAAAAAAAAAAAGTAGTGATTTTGCTACTTCTTTAAGTTCATTAAAAATGGGATTCTATCTTTAGATTAAAAAATTTAAGTTCAGAAAAAGCTGTGTTCAGGTGAACTATGGGTACAAAAGAAAAAAAAAGTCACAGAATGTCTAATCAAAACAACCAAAATCATTTTGAAAATAAAGAGGAAAAACAGGCGTTTTCATGGCATTTTCCCCTTTCCCCCCCTATAAGCTACTGCAATTGGTTAAGGATTTCCAGTAGTTAATTAAAATCTCAGGAGAGGAACGGACAGTACTATACAAAGAACACAATGTGTTTACATTCCAAGACCTTAATACTAAATTTTTAAAACAGAAGCTCTATCACCTCTAAAAAGGAACGCAATGTAATTTTATTAATATAGAAGGAACTCTAAGGCCTTCCTATAATTACAACCCAATTAGTCCATCCTCACTGTCAAAGCTTTAAAGTTCATCCCCAAAAGTAACAGTAATTCGCCTGAGGTATTTTAAACGTGGCTCTACAGTCTCTAATTTAATGGCATTTCCCCCGCTCTAAAAATGGTCTTATTTCCACTTTAGTCCCATGATATCTGCAGTATTTACTACAATATGGTCATAATTAAAAGAGCTGGGAAAAAAATTCTTGGACCTTTTCAAACAGTTGCTCATCCATCCACTTCTATTAAAATAGGAGCCACACAAAGATCTGCAAGGGTTGCCTGACCGGATCCAGAATAAAGGTCCTTAATCTTTGTTTTCCAGTTTAACTATCAGACCTTGGTATAAATAAAATGCTGAATATCACATACTTGTGGTACAAATAGGTCCAAACTTTTGAGCTTTTGATGAGACTGAGAAACATTTCATAAAATTTGACTTAATATGCCTTAACACATCTGTGAGGTAGTTAAGTAAACAGTACTACCCATTTTAATAGATAGTAAAACAAAAGGCGTGGGTAAATGACACACTCATACTTTAAGGAATAAGAATTGGAATTAACTGTAGAGGCTTGGGGCCTTTTGTCTAGTTCTGACCAAAGGAAATAAAATTTACCCTTTTAATCTTTCTATTAAAAACATTAAATCATTTAAGATTTTGTTTTCTTTTTTAATACTCTCTCATTAGTAGATGTAGTACCTCTTCCAAAGTTGGCACCCTTTTCAATAATGCGGTAAACTGGGTACATAATTTAAGCTAGGCCTCTGCTTCTACCTGAATTAGTACAAAATTAAGACATTATCTCTGGAGAACTAAAATTATATTTGACATTTTTATTTTAGGCTGCAAAAACAAAAACGAGCAAACAAACAACAAAAAACTTGAAATAGGCTTGTCAAATGATGTAAATTCATCCTTTCCAGGGAAGCAGAAGGTAGACCCTACCACAAAGAAAAGATGCTTAGTTAATGGAGGTTAAATTTTAAAAGTACAGTTAAAATAAAAATAATGAGACTTAACTTCTGAAAATACTAGGTTTTATTCACCTCCCTGTGGTAACCAATAACCATACTATTAGTTAATAAGATTTCTTTATAGTAACTGTCACCTGAAATACAAAAATCCATTAACAATCTAAGTTATCAGGTGTGGTCTTACTGGAAATTCTTAACCATATACTTGTCTTGACAAGTATTGTTTTTTAAATGATGAATTGTCTTAGTACAAGTCACCGTATTTCTGTAACAAAGTAATGAAAGGCACAGCTAGTGCAAGCGAACTTAAACCCATTCAACTACCCGCTGAAAAAATACTTTGGTTCTTCAGGAAAAAAATTAGCAAGACAAAAAAATCTGGTTCATTTCACAGTTCTGTTCATTTTCATAACTGTAATCTAGTAGTTACAAGATAAAAATACTTCAGGAAGAACCAAATATGTAGCAATGAACAAACATGCGTGAGAGAATTCGTGCATTCAATGTATCTGGCAGAAAAACTAGTTAAAATGCTAAGTAGAACAAATTTGGTCTTTAAAATATCAGTTCCTTTCCTTTAAAAAAAACTTGAGTCTACCAAGAAAATACAAAAACATAAGGCTGTAAGTAAATAATAGCTGTGTTTAGGCTATTACAGTGCAGGTTATCCTCAAGGCCACATACATCCTGCTTCACTGCTGCTTGCACTCTGCTGGGTTTTGATCCTTCTGTTAAAGGAAAACAACAAGTCAATCTATCTTTTTCTACCTGCTTCAGTTTATTTTTCAATAGTAGTTAACTATCTTAATTATCACATTATCTCACTGTTCTGTCAAAATTTCTGCCAAATTAAAAAAAATAAATGATGGCAAATTATTTATTCAAATATTATCAAGTCACAAAAATGCTAAAAAATAAAAGCCCGAATTTTACATTGTAGAATGAACTCCATAAAGTGAACACATTAAGCTACCATCTTAAAATAGCCAAGCAATTTAAGTCATATTACCAATTATTTTTGCCTTTTAACAGATCAGTTATTCTAAAATACTAATTCCATTCATATTTAGCTGTTAACCCCAATTCATACCTATTAGAATATTTGATTTTTTTTAACTACCTTCTGTTACCTGCTCACTAGGTTAAAGTATCTTCTGGATATTTTTACAGCACAAGCAAATGAATAAATACATTAAAGAAAAACCAGAAGTTCCAAATGAATTCTGATAACATACTAAGCATTCTGTGGGAGATAAAGTCCACATGACAACTTCCCAAGAATAAGAAACTGGGACTCTCAGATATGGAGCAAAGAGATGACTGGGAGAACCTAGGAGTATTGCTCCCCTATTCCTGTGCACTCCCGCTTTCAGATGATTTAAAAACTGACCTATTATAAGCTTTCCTTTGGGGAGAAAACAACCTAAAGAACACAAGCAATAAGTAATTTTAAGTGTTTCTAAAAAAAACATTAAAAAAAAATGCCCAAGATAATGTGCCATTAAAATAGAACCTAGGGTTATTTCGCCTGAAAGTAGGAAAAATAAAGGTCAGAACCAAAAATAAACATTTCTTAGGAAAGGTGCATTGAAATTACATGTACTATTGAAATGCCAGTGAGGAGAGATTTATTAAAGACTTTAATAGACTAAAATAAACTTTACATTAAAAAACACTAACTCATATTTAACCTGCCTTAAATTTAACAGAAAGCAGCACTAATTTTGCTCACCTTTGGGTCATAGTCTGGATCATTTTCCTCATCTCCTTCTTCTTCCCCTTCCTATATTAAAGTTCAAAATGCATCCATGAAGTAGGTACATAATAGGAAGAAACGGCTCATAATGTGGGGAGAATTTAATACAAGTTACTCTATAAGTCAAAAGATTTTCATGATTACAGAGTTTGGTGACAATGCAATTTAATTTGAAAGCTTCTAATATGAAAGATTTCCCAACACAACTTGAGACATCCAGACAGGTTTTATTGAAAAGATTTACTGCAGCCAACGTTGAAAAAGTTTACTGCAGCTTTTGACTTCTTCAAAGAGCTGATAACCCTGCAGCAGAACAGAATTATTTGAAATAAAAAAAATGTTCTGAGTTTTGCAATTTATTTATTGAAACCTCATACATACATTGTTTGGCTGTAGAATTCTAAAACCATATTTTTTTCCAAAAACGTTTTTATCCCATATCACAGAGTAATGATTTATAGCAAAGGAATACATAAGTCACTCAATTTGCTTCTCAATGTGTTAAACAGAATTATTTGCTCATTTGGTAAACATTACCTCATCCGCTTCTTCACCTTCTTCATCATACTAAAAAAGGGGAAAAAAGGAGACATTTGAATGACACTAACAAACATCTGAAAGTAGCATTTAGTTAATATCCACCATTGTATCCCCTAATATCTAAAGAGAGGAAAAAATACATCCCCTATAGTGACTGATTATAAATTAAAACAAGGACAATAGCTTCAGGAATCACCCAGCTCAGTGCCATTATCTAAACCTGACACTTTAAAAAATTAAAATAAAGAACACAGTACAATCATGGATGAAGTATGATCAGATAACTATGACTGTAAATATTACTTGCCTGTACAAAAAGGACCTAAAGGCTATGTGAATGATTGCCATTTAACAAGAAAGATATACAAAATATTTGAGAGCAGCCTAATTTTACCTTAATCATTACTTAATATTCCTATGGATAAAAATTCCATGCTTCCTAATAAAGATTTTTATCAGTAGTAGAAAATGTACAAGGTTACGTTTTGTTTGGTCAAAGATGTGTAATGGATTTACAACACTAACCCAACATAGTAAAGTTTTACTACTTCAGAGAAAGTAGCCTTCCTAATAGCAGGAAAATAAAAACTATAATAAATGAACCCAAAGATCCTAAAAGGACCTACTTAATTCAAGGAGGTTATCTGAAAGGACATAAGTAATCAGCCTAATTTTGAATTATTCTGTCTTGCTTTTTAACAATTGCATCTATTCATTAAACCTCTCACCGATTCTGACTATCACACCCTCACCAAACGATTTCACTGCTGGATTCAAATTCACTCACATCATCATCATCATCTTCAATAGCTTCTCCAGTAAAGTATAACACTGATCTTGGGATTATGCGCTCACGTAAAAAGTGACCAATTTCAAAGTCCGCAGCAAGGATAGCTTCAGCATCATCATCCTGTTAAAGAAAAATAAAAGCACAGAATTTAATAACTTATTTAATTTGGCATATGCGAGACTTGGATTTAAATCATGCAGAAACTCTCAACTTCACTTTTAACTTTAAACTTTTAAAATTATCTTACATGTGCATGATCAAATAGTCTCTACATATGCCCTAGGTTTACAGGTTTTTAATAAAAATAAGTTAGCAGGCCAGTATACATACTGGTTATCGCTTAAGTTTTCTCTAGCTTAAAAGTTACAAAAGCAACTTTGCTATATGACTACAACTTTCTTTTTAAAATATTAATTACTGAAAACACCAACGGGAATAACAGTAAGAAAGAATCTCAGGCTTTTCCAAATAACATTATGTATATGGCACATAAGACCAGAGAAGATCGTTTCACACTTCCTAAAAGACAGCATCCAAGCGTCTGTGTAATGCCAAGTGAGATACTGTCCTACTTGATAAAGACTAAGTCAATCTAAGATTTCTACTTAATGGCAAAGTACAGCACAGAAATGCTGTTGATATTATTCAAAATTAAAATCACTCCATGATACTAAAGTTCTAGTTCTGTGATACTAAACACTGAGTAACTATTTTGTGAATTCCTGGATGTTTATTTTGATTCATCAACATAATCCACTCTAACAACAACAATAAAACACCAAAGGGTCGTGGGGGAAGATTTTGAAGGAAAGGATTCTAATCACAGGCAGAGGTGTTCTATCCATAACTCAAGATTGTTTTGGTACCATCAACATTTCGTAACAGACTTAAGCCAAATTCAAAACTGAACTAGCCTACCTTGCCTGTGTAGATTTCTTTAAGGCTGTTCCTCATTCCTGGCTGTGTGCTAGGCACATTTCAGTTTTTGGCTATATGACCACATACATAAAACCAAATTTCCAATGGAATAATAACCACACAAAGAACTCTAAGTACAATCTGGTTAGTGTTTAGTAAATAGTATAAATGATTTAATACATTCTATTTTCAATAAGGAAGAAAACTAGTCTTGAAAACTTGAATCCCTCACAGCAGTATTTGCAAGTCTCAGAAGAAAGGACTCTAGCCTTTCACCATTTCTCAGTAGAAGCACCAAAAGCTTTTTTTTTTTTTTTTTTTTTGCGGTACGCGGGCCTCTCACTGCTGTGGCCTCTCCTGTTGCGGAGCACAGGCTCTGGACGTGCAGGCTCAGCGGCCATGGCTCAGAGGCTCAGCCGCTCCGCGGCATGTGGGATCCTCCCGGACCGGGGCACAAACCCGCATCCCCTGCATCGGCAGGCGGACTCTCAACCACTGTGCCACCAGGGAAGCCTCAAAAGCATTTTAAATGGAGTAATTTTTCATATGCGTAAACGTCTTCCTCTATGCATTGCAAGCCTCAGAACAAAATACTAGTAGCAACTATTCTACTCCTTACATTTAAGAACCAGTCCTTTAATTTCATATTTAGTAAACAATTCAACAAATAAATAACAATTCAGCTTACCAGATCTCCACTCTCAGGAACTGCAAAATTGAGAAAAGAAATTCAAATGAATAAAAAGTAAACAAAGCTTACAATAAAACAACCATAAATACCCAAAGTAAAACACTATTTACCTTCAGGAGGGGCAAAAAAATTAAAGAAAGAGTCATTAGAAACTGTTTTGGTCACAGTACGAACTGTCCCACGTCCCTTGTGTTTCTGCTTCTTCTTAATGGTTTTCAAAGTGACATTCTTCCCTTTTTTCCAATCTATCTGGCACCTTCCAAAACAAAGGGGAGAGATGGTCTATCACAATTAACACATTACTTTCAACTGCTAGGAAAGCTGAGATTTTTCTAATTAAATTTCTATTTAATTTCAAATTTAGAGGGGAAATTTGTGCTGCTTTTTGTAGCAGTACAAAGAGAAAATTTTTATTTCTAAACAAACTTTTTCAATAAATATATTTACAATTACCACAAACTCACAATAAATTTAAATGTACACTCCTTTGGAAAAATATCTGTAATGGTCTATGGAGAATTCTAGGAAAATGAATAAGCCCTTCTCAGCAAACGTTTTACTGAAATGTTTGGAGATAAAAATGTATGTATGTACTAAGCAGACACACTAGAAGATACCAAATATCACAAATCATAAGTAAAGCAAAAGCAGATATAACACCCTGTTAAAGTAATAAAATTAAACTTACCCTGTACAACCCATAATTTCTGGTCCATCAAAAGAAAAAGGATCAGAATCATCTGGTTCTGACCTCATCCTATATGTCTTTGTCAACACTTCATTTGTGAAATATTCATTGGGTTCAAAGTGAAATTCTAAGACAAAACTCTTAAAAAAAAAAAAGAAAAAGCATAAAAAGTAATTAAATTCCTACATGATAAATTTCAATGCTTCAGTAAATAAAGCTTAATCTATGATTTTTATAAACATATAAAATCTTAAGTGACAAAGTCCTACTCTGGGAAAGAAAGGGTCAGATAAATCCCGAAGTATCTTAAAAGCAAAATGTGGCACAAAATAAACTGAATAAAACTTAGTTCAGCTAACACTACTATTTAGTAACATGTTTATGACATAGGTTAGGTACAGCTGAATAAACTGACCAACCCCCCACCCCCCCATCTCCACAGAGAGGACTTTAAACCTTAGACTAGAACCTAGCTTGACAGAGAAAAAGCCCAACCGTATCACATGTAATATAAGAACTAATAGCCTACAGAGCCTCTGCCCATGCTTTACATAATATTGATGGTTTTGGAGAGAAGCCGTTGGCTGATCTTTCATAATGGGGAAGTGGGAGCCCTCTAACGTTTTTGTTTTACTTAATTCCCAGACACATGTCTTTTAATACAGAATAAGCATTTTCTTATTCATGTTCCTTTGCTATTATTTTTATATACATTTTTAATCTAGGATCAAAAATTGACTATATTTCAAAAATAGTTTACAGAGGGAGGAAAAGGAATAAATACTGCATCACAACTGTCAACGTCCAAACATTTATTTCCTACCATCAATTAAGTATCAGTTTTAATTTCTTCCCACTCCCATGTCTAACCCTTGAATGTCACCTTTCTTTAGAAAGTTCCATTTATCTACTTGTAAACAGCTAATGCTACAAAATTGAAAATATTTCAAAATTTTTACCATAGGCTGACCAGCATCTGAGAACTTCACTTTAATATCTTTCAAGTGCTTCAGAATAGGTTCATCATGTTCCTTCAAATTAAAAAAAAAATTAATTTGATAAAAATAAAAAAAATTAAAATGAGTATCTGAATGGCATACTAGTGTTCTGTTATTAGACAATAAGCACTTAACTGACAGACATTTTATTGGTCAGTTTTATGTACTATTATGAACCATAAAGACTTAATTCTCCAGGTTATGCCTTATACTGAAGCTAGTTTACTTAGTTCTACCTTCTATCACCATTGGCTGAAAAAAGGTGACTAAACAGAGAACTACATCATTATATAGACTGAATGGGCTGAAAAGTTCAAAATCAAGTCTAAATAATTCATGTTTGCTTTAAAAATGTTTCCAGACCTGGACTTCCCTGGCGGTCCAGTGGCTAAGACTCTGTGCTTCCACTGGAGGGGGCACGGGTTCGATCCCTGGTCGGGGAACTAAAGATGCATATACCACACGTCGTGTGGTGCAGCCAAAAATATTTTTTAAATTATTATTTATTTATTTATTTATGGCTGTGTTGGGTCATCGTTTCTGTGGGAGGGCTTTCTCTAGTTGTGGCAAGCAGGGTCCACTCTTCATCGCGGTGCGCGGGCCTCTCACTATCGCGGCCTCTCTTGTTGCGGAGCACAGGCTCCAGATGCGCAGGCTCAGTAACTGTGGCTCACGGGCCTAGTTGCTCCACGGCATGTGGGATCTTCCTGGACCAGGGCTCGAACCCGTGTCCCCCGCATTGGCAGGCAGACTCTCAACCACTGCGCCACCAGGGAAGCCCCAAAAATATTTTTAAAAAAAAAGCTTCCCCAATCATTAATTGCTGCCTTTTCCAGCTGCTTGTTCCTTTTCTACTTTGCTAAAAAGTAGAAATGCAGTAAGCAGTCATTGTTCTGAGACAGTTTCTTTTTCTTGACATTAACATCCAACAATCACAATACAAGGTAGCAAGTACTACAATGCAGATGATAGCGGCTCAAGAAATGATTCAGATTAGGAGAGGCAAAGTTTCCCAGAGAAGGTGACATCTGTGTCAGTTTCCCAGGGAAAATGACAATTGTTAAAATAGGTAAATATTTTTACAGTATTCTTTTAAAATACAAATGTCCCTTGGAGTAGTTGTTTCAGACTGAAAAGGTCTCTGGGGTAGGACAACTGAAACTCCCCCATCCTACCACCACACTCCACATCTAAAAACAGAAGGCACAGGGATATATGAGAAAGCATCATACAGTGAGATAAGCAATTACCAAAGGGACTATTTCATTATCTAATTTTTGAAAACAAATTATAATTTATTTGATTACATTAATCAAAGCTGCAATTTTCCTTCTACCAATAACAGCTCTTTCAAAACAAAGCAATCATGGGAATTCCCTTGCAGTCCAGTGGTTAGGACTCCCCGCTTTCACTACCAAGGGCCCGGGTTCAATCCCTGATCCGGGAACTAAGATCCCACAAGCCGCATGGCGTGGCATGGGCCCTCTCCAAAAAAAAAGAAGAAAGCAATCATTATATAAAAATCAGGGCTTCCCTGGTGGCGCAGGGGTTGGGAATCCGCCTGCCGATGCAGGGTACACGGGTTCGTGCCCCGGTCTGGGAAGATCCCACATGCCGCGGAGCGGCTGGGCCCGTGAGCCATGGCCGCTGAGCCTGTGCTCTGCAACGGGAGAGATCACAACAGTGAGAGGCCCGCGTACCGCAAAAAAAAAAAAAAAAAAAAAAAAAAAAAATCAATAATAAAGAGACTAGTCATCAGAGCCATTTAAACTTCAAAGGTTTACCCTTTGAGGTAAACTGGTGTTTTTATGAATAAAATTACCTGAACCATATCACTGAGCAAGTCAACATTCTTAAAAACGGTCAACCAAAATTCAGGAATTCCTTTGGGGTCTTCTTTTTCTTCATCCTTTTTCTCATCTTCAATCTTGGTCTTTTCTTTTAGCTCCTCCTTAATAAAAGACAGCATTCATCATTACTGAATACCCAGATTAGACATCTTGATAAAATTTTTCACATCCCCTTAACTTGCATGCAGTGGGAGAGAACCCAACAAACCCTCAATGACTAATTTTAACATTTAGCCAAAAAAGTTCTAGTCTAATTGTGTAAACACTGCTGTTACCCACACCAGACCTTACTTCCATAATATTTCTACTACCATACCCCTTCCAAAAAGAAAGCCACTAGGACCATGAGCTGTAGGAAAAAAAATTCAGCTTCATGGGAGAGAAGAGGAAAAAAAAAAAAGACTTAAGCACAGTAAAGAGGAAAAGCAAAAGAAATATAAACCCTGTCCATTGCCTCACCCATTGGTGTTCTTAATCAAAATATATTCTCTTAATCACCAATGTTAAAACATCAATGCTGGAGAAACAGGTCATGTAACAGAGTACTGGATTTGTATCACAGCTTTGCCATCTATAAGTTGTGGGCAGGACATTTAGAGACCTCCATTTGCACTTTAAAAATGGGAACAATCCTTTTGTATGTCATCATGAAGTTCAAATGAAAAGTTTATATGAATCTATAAACTTTAAATGCTATAAAAATGCAAGGAAAAGGTGAATTTGGGTACAGGTGGAGTTGGGCTAACAGTCGATCACCTGCACTCACTATCCATCTCACAAAGATAATTATTTCCAAGGTATAAAAACACACTAAATTAAAGTTAATACCAACCGAAATTTCATCTTCCTCATCTGGTTTCCATTCACATTCTTCTTCTGTAGGTTCATAAATGGCATTAATGATCTCAAATCGCTAAAATGATTAAAAACAAAAATTTACATAAAAACACTGGCATCGAAGTTAAAAACTAGATGTCCCTCATTAAGAATGCTTAAAGATTTAATTAATTCATACAACTTGAATTGCTATTATTGATAGTTCTCCCAAATTCCTCTAATAACCATTTTGCTGACAGTTCTAACAAAAGTTTGTTTATATTTCTAGAGCTTTATCTTCTTCTTAAATTTTACATTAAAAAAACAGAGTATTAGAAAGCATTACCTTATCAAATAGAGGTTGATAGAGAACAGCATACTTTCTTTCAAGATCATGAACTTCCTCATAGAACTTGGCTTCTATCTGTGCACATTTAACTTGAAGGTTTTTGAGAGCATTCACGCGTCTTTTAACTACCCTAGGCAAGCTGAAAGGTTAGAAAGCACCAGTTATATACCATCACAGTAAAACCCAAATAACACTTCTTTTAGCATACTGAAATTGCAGCATAAAAGTTAGTAACAGCTTTCCTATTTGAAGCAAAAGGTACATTCAAAGTAATTAAAATTCAAGAGATATAAATACACAGACCTCTTGACCATAAAACATTTCAAAAGAGGAAATTTAACCAGGTACAGTAAATTGATAAGAAAATGTAAACCGTATCACCAACCCTAAATCTTTCATTGTAATTAAGTTCAGCACTGGGCTCGTCAGTGCTGGCATCTCAGTTGTAAAATGCAGTCTAAAAGTTAAAAAGTCACAGACTGGGCTTCCCTGGTGGCGCAGTGGTTGAGAGTCCGCCTGCCGATACAGGGGACACGGGCTCGTGCCCCGGTCTGGGAAGATCCCACATGCCGCGGAGCAGCTAGGCCCGTGAGCCATGGCCGCTGAGCCTGCGCTCCGCAACGGGAGAGGCCACAACAGTGAGAGGCCCGCGTACCGCAAAAAAAAAAAAAAAAAAAAAAAGTCAT
Source organism: Phocoena phocoena (assembly GCF_963924675.1). NCBI lineage: Eukaryota > Metazoa > Chordata > Mammalia > Artiodactyla > Phocoenidae > Phocoena > Phocoena phocoena. Next base: position 42,275,814 of record NC_089229.1, on the reverse strand, counting down.
GGACTAACCATCCTAACAATAACCTGAATAATTTTAAAAAATATGTACAATTGAGGGAATTCCCTGGAGGGCCAGCTGTTAGGACTCCGAGCTCCCACTACAGGGGGCACAGCTTCAATCCTTGGTCAGAGAACTAAAATCCCACAAGTAGCACAGCACAGCCAAATAAAATAAATAAATTAATAAAATAAAATATGTACAGCTGACACTTGAAACACAAGTTTGAACTGCATGGGTCCACTTATATGCCGGTATTTTTCAATAGTAAATACTAGAGTACTACACAGTCTGTGCTTGGCTGAATCCATGGATGGAGGAATCGCAGACACAGGGGGATGACTACTGATTAACTCCTGTGTTATTCAAGGGTCAACTGCATATTCACCAGTGTCAATTATTAGGGGAAAGAAGGGGAACATATGTGTTTTTGGAAAAAGAATGGTATCCTACACCATTATTTTCTTTTTAGTCTCAGTATTTAATTTGGAATTACATTAAGTATGTAAAATTTTATGAAGAGGGGAGGTAGATTTTTAAAATAACAGCTTTTCTAAGATATAATTCATATACAATTCACTATAAGAGCATAGATTTTTTTAAAGGTTATACACACCTAGTTTATGAGCCCCTCAAAAAATGATTAAAATTATGAATCCCTCTACCACCCAAAAAATGTTCACACTCAAAAGTTCCATAAGTTCAGGGAATCTGTACAACAGATCCAAAATCCAGGTTAGAATTTCCTGCCATACACAGATTAGTGTAAAGCAAATTAATTCTCTACTTAACCACTTTAGTTAAGGTAATCAGAAAACAAACAAAACCAAAAACCTAAAATACAAACTCTTAATTCTTACAATTAAAATTAAAATGTTGTCAAGGTGGTGAAATAGCTTGGTCAGCTAGCCTCCCTGCAACTCCACATCTCAAAAAAAAAAATCAACCCTGGAAACTTTAGAACCATGAAGCAAACAACTATTTCTCACACACACCATCACACCATGAGCAATTTCTGAGTAAGACTGAAGGTTGTCTTTAACTGGTACAGACAGGGTGAGCTGCAACTTGGAAGGCAGGGATGGGGGTAGGTGGGTGGTGGTGACCAGAGTGGGCAGCAGTGAGGACAAGGTGGAAGAAAGCTTTTTGCAGAAAAGCTTTAAAGTTCTACACTTGCCTCCAACACTCACTGCCTGTCCCCTTCACCCTTCAGAGCCCAGTGCCATTGCTCCTAGGATAACATGAAGAGTTGATGAAAGCTGGACTGGCTCAGAGCCCGTAAGCACTCACTCTTCCACCTCCTCCAATCCCGGAACAATGGATTACAACCAAAGGAGACTGGTTCCTCCCAAAGCAGCCAAGAAAATTGCCTTAATTGTCAGCCAAGTCTGAGTCTGAGGTGACTGGAGCTCTCCTTAGGCTCAACCAGTCCCCTTTCTCTTTCGCCATGAGATTGTTACAGACAGAAGTCTAATCTTCATTCCTCCCTTAATACTCATTACTAGAGTAACTGATATCGCCCAGTGTGCTGGAGCTATAAGGCCAAAATAACTAGACACTTGAAGAGTACTATGAAAGAATGAAATATTTAGCATCTGAAGCATTATTAAACAAAGGATTTAAACAAGAATGTAAATACATTTAAAGCGTTGAAGAAAGATACATCTTAACTCTGAAACAAGACCAAGAAAGCTAAAACAAGGTGGGAATATTAAGTATGAAAAATACAGTTAACTAAAGTAACCAAAAATTGGACAAACAAGGTATGTTCAACTGAAGAAAAAATCCATGAGGTTTAAAACCTCTTCAGAAAGGCAGCAGGAAAGACAGACAGAAAAGCTATGAGACATGGAGGCACTGGTGCCAAATGAAACAATAGCTGAAAAAGAGAAGGGAGGTGGATATCTGAGGAAATGAGGGTAATGAATTTCTCAGTTACAGAAACATGAAAGCCCTTATTCGAACCACTAGACACGTTTATGAGATTGATGACTATCAAAGAAAAAAGAAAATTCTAAAGATATCCAATGAAAAAAGCAAACAACCTACAAAGGAAAAGGTATCAGAGGGATATTGGGTTTCAAAGAGAACACTGTAGACAAGAAAAACTGAAGTGAATTTTTAAGATATTTAAGAACTTTGAACTTAAAATTTTCAGATATGAAGGCAAAATAAAAACTGTATAAGGTATATGAGGCTTTAGGAAGTATGCCACAAATATTATATTCATGAAAAATAATTTTGAAAAATAATTTTGAGGAAGTAAAAAAAAACCCAGATGCTATATAACATATGGGTGAATCAAAAATATCTTGATAAATTTTACTGTTTCCTTGAAAGAAAGAAAAAAAGAGGCCTAGAGGAAGTATATTATTGGTGAATTTAACAGATCAATAGGGGTAAATAAACTGAGGTATTAGGTTTTGATCCATTTTACCATAATAACAAAAAACAAAATGCATTAACTTTGAAACCAGCAGAAGACAACTTGATCTTTTCAATGGAAAACAGAAAAGGAGAAAAAAGTACCATAAATTAGATAATAAGAGAAGAGAAGAGCAATTAACTCCAAAACAATACCACTTCTAAGAAATGTAAAGAGTTTGAAATTACTAAAAAAGAAGAACACGATCATACTAGAGTAAGATACAAGGATGGAAAAAGACACGCCAGATAAATAAAAACCAAAACAAAGCTGGAGCAGCTATCTTAGTATCAGACAAAACAAAATCTATGACACAATCCACAACTGACAGAATTATAGGATGAGAAAGATAAATTAAGAAGATTTTTTTATACATTCATCCCAAAAACTGTTAGATCAAGCAGTCAATCAATACGCAAAAATAAAGAGAATCTGAACAATACAACTAATATGCCTAAGCTATTGATTTCGGCATATAAATTTTCATACTTATTCACACAGCATTTATAAAAAGTTTTATGGCCGTAAAAGAGACACATTAATTTTTTTTAATTAAATGAACTAAGCAGGCAATTAAGAAACTGGGAAGGGCATAGAGCAAACCCACATAAGGAAATAACATTAAAGCCAGAAAAAAAAAGCAATAACAAAAAAAATGCAAATGGAAAATCAAAACATTAAGATTGAGACAACTGGCAAAACTAATGCAGATACAAAATACAGAATATGAAAGGGAAAAATCAGATTTTTAAAAATATGAACTATACACTAATCAATTTGAAACCTAGATAAAACACATACAGTTTTAGAAGAGCATAAAACTCCACAATTGGCACAAGAGAAATTGAAGAGGTCAGTTAGTATGTTATAAAAAAAGAAAATAGAAAAAAAAAAAAAGAAAAAGGATAAATTCCCCAGGACCTCTAGCTGCCAAATCCCAAAGGCCCAAGTCAATTTTTAGAAGAGTTCCACCAACTGTTCAAGGAATTCCTATCTTATACAAGTTGTTCCAGAAAACAAAGAAAAAAGTAAAAGCAATCTTGTTCATTTCTAGGCAGTTGAAATCTTGACTCTAAAACCAGGGATAGAGTGAGTGAGTGTGTGTGTGTGTGTGTGTGTGTGTGTGTGTGTGTGTGTGTGTGTGTGTGTGTGTGTGTACAGGCACACACAAGCTCTTTTCACTAATAAATAAGGACCCTAAATAAAATATTAACTACCCAACTGAGGTTTCCAAAACCATATTTAATATACATTTAGTAGATTCAAAGAAAAAGTCAAAAGACCATCTGAATTGATAAAGGAAAAAAGGTCATAATAAATCACAAACAGACACATTAATGAAGAGATTACATACTCATTCCTGGTTAAGATAATAAGACAAGGATGCCCATTTTTAATGCTAATGTTTAACACAGTATTGAAAGTCTGGCCAATGTTACAAAGAAAGAAAAATAAACATGCAGTGTGGTATAATGTGGAAGATTAGAGTTAAAACTGCCACTTGCAGATAAGATCTTTGGGGCTATGTGAGAAATAACAGAACAAATTACTATACAGTAAGAGTAGCAAGGTTTCTGGACACAAGATCAACTTTAAAAAAATAATAATCAGTAGTACTCCTTTATCAAGAACAGCCAACCAGAAAATACAATAAAAAATACTATTCACAACAGCAACACAAATATAGAGGAATTAACCAAGAAGAAAACTTTGTAATAAAAGATACAGAATATGATCTGAATAAATACAAGGATATGGATGAGACAATCTAATACTAAAAAGATATTGGAATTCTTAAGAAAATTCTAGTTTTTTGTTATTTTGAGGGTTTTTGTTTTTGTTTTTTTAAGAGAACCCTGATAAACTTACTCTCAACCATACATGGGATAAAGGGCTACAGATGGTAAGATCAACCTTAAAAGTGTGTTCCATGGTGGATGAGGGGTGGTAGAAGAAAGCAACTCACCCTGCCAGATATTAAGACATACTATAAAGCCAGAGTAATTAAGTGGGACAATGACAAAAGAACAAGCAAAAAACCAATGAAGAAGAGTGCTGCTCAGAGACAAAGGTGTTTGTAAGAATTTGATTTACAATAAAGGTGGTAACACAAATAAATGGGGGAAGCATGAACTGTTTAGTGAAGCATTATAAAAACTAGCTCACCAAAAAAGAAAGGAAAGAAAGATGCCTATTGAATATGAAATACAAAGGTGATCTCTAAAGGGATTAAAGACCTAAAGGTAAAAGGTAAAACTAGTCAATAGGAAATGCAGAAGGAGTAAGGAAAGATTTATCTTCAGAAGAACAAGCCGTATGTCAAAAAATTTAACAAACATAAAAATTAAGGATTTGTTTAATAGAGGACACCATGGACAAAATTAATAGAAATGACAATAGATTATGTACAAAGTCTAAAACTGATAAGGGATTAAAACCTAGAATACACAAGGACTCCTACAAAACAAGAAAAAGACAGTAAACCAGGGCTTCCCTGGTGGCACAGTGGTTAAGAATCCACCTGCCAATGCAGGGGACACAGGTTCGAACCCTGGTCCAGGAAGATCCCACATGGTGCGGAGCAACTAAGCCCGTGCGCCACAACTACTGAGCCTGCGCTCTAGAGCCCACGAGCCACAAGTACTGGGCACGTCACAAGTACTGAGCACGAGTGCCACAACTACTGAAGCCCACACGCCTAGAGCCCGTGCTCCACAATAAGAGAAGCTACAACAATGAGAAGCCCGTGCACGGCAACAAAGAGAAGCCCCCGCTCACCGCAACTAAAGTAAGCCCACGTGCAGCAACAAAGATCCAACGCAGCCAAAAATAAATTAATTTTAAAAAAAAGATAGTAAACCCCAAAATGTGAATGGGCAAAAGGGTACAAAATGAGCAACCTAAAAGGTTCACTCGCAATCATTATGAAAGCAAGCTCAACCCATTAGAAATCAGAAAATACAAGTAAAACAAAATGAGCCTGCCCCTCTTAGATTGGTAAAAACAGAAAAACGATAAAGCTGAATGATGTCAATTGTTGGCAAGGACACAAGGGTAAAGCGACCTTCACATACTGGATACAGGCATTGCAGAAAGCACCTGGAGGTACTGACGGTCTGCATATCCCATAATTAACAATTCCACTGGTAAGTACATATCCCAAGAAATTCCCACACAGCTCCTTAAGAGGACATACACAAGCGTGAACAACATCACAACTGAATTCGTGCTGATGAAGCTTGGAGACAAACTGGATGACCATCAAGGAAAAAGCATATAATAAAGCATGGTGGACACACATCACAGAGAACCAGGAAACATTCAGAAGCCAGAAACTAATGACGAGAGATACATATAGACAGCAATGTGGAGAGATCTTAGAATTATAAAGTTATGTAAAAAACTATAAGCAGAATAAGATATTTGGGCTATTATTAGTGATTTATATCACCAATGAAATAAATAAGAAATCTGTATTTCTTTTAATTCTGTGCATTTCTAACAAATCTCAGAAATGATTTAAGATAAGTATACTCCCTACGGAGATGAACCAAAATAAACTTTAAAAGACCAACTCTAAATCTGTACTCAGCAAAATTTTAAACTCCCAATAATCCTATACTAGATACTAATGAACACTAGCTTTCCACTGTGACATACATTAAGTCCCAGATGGCCTTAAAAATATACACCTGCAACGTTGATTATAGAAAGATAAATAAGGACTATGAAAAAGAAGAACTTGTACCTTTCAATGTATCCTGTTGGTGTTTCTACCAGACCATCAAGTCTTTCTTGAAGGGCTGCAAGAATCTGAGGATTTTGCATCATCTGAACAGTCAGCTGACGCGCTTTGAAAAAAAAAAGGGCATTGAAAGAAGGATTTTATGAAAATGTATCATGCTATTTGAATAGGACAATCCAATCATGAAACTTTCCTGACTAGCTCATAAATCGCTGGTATGAGTAGAGACGAGCAGCAAGCTAAAGAAAATTCACTCTAGGAAAACCCAGTGTACAGGAAAAGTTCAGATTCTAATGATGTCTAACGTACACCATTTCTCAAGGCCACTGCCACAACTACTATGAACATTATCCTTTCTTTTCCTACTACCTTGTTTTACCCACCTTGTGTTTTGGGAAGCTCAAAGATTCATCCAGATGCCTATCTATGATCCTTGATAACCCTCTGAAGTCAAACAACACATACAAGAAAACTGCAAATATAGTGACAGTTTCAAGCCTGGGACAAAGATGGTCAAATGAATCTGAACGTTTCATTGATGCTTGTATAATGTGCTTGTGGGTATCTGAACAGAGAAAGTTAACAACTGAGATAGTCAAAAGTTGTAACTAAAGCCAAACAAAATTTGGTTATTAATGGCATCTAAAAATTATATTAAATCTAAAAATAACCCAGATTTATGCAAAACAAATTATTTTGCTATCTTATTTTCTCCATCAATACAGACTTCACCAAAAAATTACCATTAATTTTTCCAATTTGTTTTTAAACATCAATTTACTTCTAATACTGATTTTATTATTGGATGATGTACAGCTGTGATAACCAACATGCTTTCAGAAATACCAATACTGGCCACTAAAGATACAGTTCTCTATCTTTTAAAAAAACGCTGCACAATGAAAGCTGAAGCTAGAAGTTCAGCAGTCTTTTCAGAATAAACCTCATTCTGGCTTAAAAATGAGAAGTTGAGGGGCGCAGTGGTTGGGGGTCCGCCTGCCGATGCAGGGGACACGGGTTCGTGCCCCGGTCCGGGAGGATCCCACATGCCACGGAGTGGCTGGGCCCGTGAGCCATGGCCGCTGAGCCTGCACATCTGGAGCCTGTGCTCCGCAACGGGAGAGGCCGCAGCGGTGAGAGGCCCGCGTACCGCAAAAAAAAAAAAAAAATTAAGAAGTTGAGTCATCTGGTACGTTGATATTCTTGGCTCCTAAGCTACAGGGCATATCCTAAAGCAGTGTAATTCTCCACTACCATTATTACCCCCTTTAAAAATAATTTGCTATAGAAAATTTTGAATGATTTTGTCTACATTTAATAAATGTCTCTTTTTGATCGGTTGGAATGGATTAAAAACACAGACATACACACTACGTATTTTCTACATATTAAATACTAAACATTTTCAAATAAGTCTAAGCTAGTGTTATTTAGAAGCACCACTAGAAACAACTGCTACCACCACCTATAACGTACCTAAATTGAGACAAATCTCACAGGCAACTGTTTGACAAGCTATGCCATCACTCCAGCAGTAGAGCGTGCACACAGTGACTTCTGCTGGGTCACTACATCCATTCCCTCCTCGCTTACTACCACTCCTCTCCATCTCCAGCTCCCTCTGCCCCTCCCTTCCTCCCTCCCTCCCTCCCATCTCAAACATACATTTACACACAAAACTGTTACTGCAGGTTTGGCTAGTCAGTAAAGTGGACAAGTATCCAAAAAGAGAATGATATTTACTACTACCCTCCAGAAGACACGCGCCAGCAATCACTGGCTCCTGAAGGAATTTAAAATAATACCTTTGATTTTTGTTTCTTCACCAGTTTCTTCTTCTTCTACTTCTTCAACATCATCCAAATCTTGATCAAGTTCAGACTGCTCTTTGCTATAATATTATAGTATCACACCAAGGTTCAAATGTACCAATTACCCAAAAAAAAAAAAAAAAAAAAAAAATTATAGAAAACTTCAGTTCATTTTCTAGGTGAATATTCCTCTTTCAAAAATATGAAGTAGGAAATCCAAAGGGTGATTCAGTTTTCTAACTTCATATGTAAACAAGGACAAATTGGAAATACTTAAACTTTCATTTAAAAGCATATGGTCTAATATAAAGCTTATACTTTAAGCTTTAAAAATGTGGTTTGACAGGTTGTGATTCAGAGGATGTAACGTCAGAAAGTATGTGCTTTCTACCCAAATCCATTGGTTTCATTCTACCTAGTAACAGCACTCTGATTTTATATGAGATGGTAATAAACCAAGCTAAAAAGTCTACATATCCCAGCCTACCTTTCAGCTAGATGTGGCTATATAACCATCTTTTGGCAGTAAGGTAAAAAAAGAGGAATGTAGAATTTTATATATATATAAAGCCTCCTTAATAGAATGGTAAACAGCTGGAACCCTTTTCAATATTGCTCCCTCCCTAGAACAGGGATATGATGGCTAGAGCTCCAGCAGCCATGTTGGACCATGAGGCATCCTAGAGAATGGAACTCACCAGCTAAGAATAAATTAAGGAGTCTGGAAAAACAGAAGGATCCTGGATCCCTGGTGGCTGTGGAACAACCACATCAGCCTGTACTTACTATCTTTGGACCTTCCTTTTTTCTTCACTTCATAGGGGAGATGGGGAAGAACAGTAAAAGTTAAGAAGACCCAAGTCTACTTCATGCTTAGAGTAAAACCAGGAGGATGGACCATTGAAAGAGAAGGTAAAAAGTAATAACATTCTTCCCATTTCATCTTAAAAATCTAGTTTTTGAACATGAGATTACAATCAGCTTTAAAATGGGGAATTAGGATATCTAACTCAACATACAGATCATCATACAATTCCTTGTGTTATTTTACATTTTAGTACGGTATTTGGTTAGTCTAGAAATAGCATTTGAAAAATTAATTTTCATATAGGAACTATAAAAAAGGTCAACTGTATTCTGCTAGAAAAATCTGTTTCTGTCAACAAAGGGGAAAAAAACAGCCCTTCCCATCAGAAACAATACAGATTATTTTGGGAATATCTTTTATTCACTATAAAGTTAAGCATAAAGACAACATGGAACAGCTCTTCCTCCAGTGCCATCTCATTCAATCATTTATTGAACATCTAAAACTTAAAGCTTTAAAACAGAAGTCCACAAACTGTGTCATATGGCCAAATCCAGCCCAGTCCTATTTTTGTAAATAAAGTTTTATTGGAACACAGCCACATTAATTTATGTATTGTCTCTGGCTTCTTTCACACTACAACGGCAGAGCTGAATAGCTGCAACAGAAACCTCATGGCTCAAAATGCCTGAAATACCTACAATCAGGTCCTTTAAAGAAAAAGTCTGCGGACTCCTGCTTTAAAGAACAAGGATCTTCCTCTTCCTCCTACCCTCCTATGAGCTCACAGGTATCCAACAGTAAATAATGGGGTGGGAAGCATAGGGCAGAATCAAGCTATCACAACCAAGTTTTTTTCGAAGTTTAAGACAAAATGAAGGTTAGATGACAGACTGCACATACTCATCTGATCTTAATCCTTCCAAACTCTCCACTAAAATTATGACAAAGGGGTTTTTAAACAAATACTGAAGGACAAGGAGACAAAAAGCAGCAAATTCACCGAGAACTGAAATCTAAGTCAGCAGTGGTAGAGCTGAGAACGAGCCTAAACACAGAATCTTAAAAAGGACACTTTTAGAACTAGGGCTTGGGGGTGAAGGTGGATAAAATAGGGAGAACTAAGCAAAAACTAATAAACAGTTAAATCCTTAGATCCTCTTTCTCACTCTAGCAGAACAGTTTCTTCTCTGGAAACGGAACTGGAAGCTCAGACTAGAGGATCACAGATATATACATACTATTGATAGAATGCTGAATGCAGAGACCCCTCCCCCAGCTGCCTTCTCCCAAGTTAGTTCCCAAATGTATGGAAGCTGTATCTTTACCCAAACACTCTTTACTGGGGTATGTGACCAGCCTAGAAAAAAATGCCATTCTGACAGTGGGGAGTCTCACAACAAATGTCTGCCCTGGTGAGCCCACATTAAAATCCTAAATTGAAAGCACTCCCCCCCTCCCAACAGTCAAATTCGCCAATTAACTTTTAAAAAACATCCTTCAACTATGCATTTCCCCCACCCAGTCTTAAAGAGCAAACAAGTATTACCTCCTATTTGAGGAAAGCCTCCTACATGGAGACCAAAACAGGAAAGAAAAATTTAAGACCAAACGGACTATACAGGGGAAAGAACATCCAGAGAAAAGATATTACAATCAGTGAAGTAAGAACAAGATGCTATAAAAATAGGAACAGAGAGCAAAGGAACGCTTGAAAACTAAAACAACAGAAATTTAGAAACTCAATACAAGAGTTAAAAGATAAAGTTTCTTCAGCTTTGCCCAGAAAGAAGAGCAAAGAGACAAAGATGGAAACTAGGACAAAAGGTAATCACAAGAACCAGTCCAACATATAACAGAAGCTCCAGAAATAGAAAATGGGAACAAGACAATCAACAAAATAAGTCAAGAATATTCCCTAGAACTGACAACTATCAAGTTGCCAGACTGAGAGTCCACCACTGAATGCCTAACAAGAGATTTAAAGAAAAAAGACCTAACAATGTTAAAATTTCTGAACTCCAAAGCCAGAGTAGTTTCCAGAAATAGACATACATGTCTACGTTTTTTAAAAAGTGTTACATACAAATGATCAAGAATTATGACCATTTTGAACTTCAACACAGCAACACTAGAAGCAAGGTGACAATGGAGCAATGCCTTCAAAATTCTAAAGAAAAGTGATTCCTAAATTACAATTCTACACCCCAAATATCAAGCAGAAGGGTAAAATAGTCATCTTCAGTCATGCCATCTCAAAAGAATTTACTTCCCTTGTACTCTTCCAAGTACTAAACCAAAGAACCAAAAAAAGAAAACATGGGATATAGCAAACAGCAAACCCAAGAGAGGAGAGACAAAAGGAAACCCCAGGAAGATAAAATAAATCCACAATGACAATTGTGCAACCAAGGTCAAGCAATCCACACTGGAGCAGTGTGATTCAGGAGACAATAACTTTGACAGCCATTATCAGTAAAATGTCTGCTGCCACTCTTCCTTTTATGCTGAAGACAGTACACATGGGAGGATTGGCCAAATTCGTATAAGTACTTGAATGTGTTGCCCTTATGATATAAGTTTCCTGCCCTCCCACCTCCATGTTCTGCTGCCTACAACAGCTGTGGATAATCGCATCATAACCCCTTCATCCTGAAATGTTCTGTTTTACCTATTCCTGAGTTGGCAGACTATTGTGCAATTACAAATAGCAACAAACAGTGCAGGTCACCTCATTCTCCTTCACATACTTCTGCAAGACATCCATCCACACTAGAACCCTGACAGATGCCAACTTCAATAAACCTATGTTTCCAGGATGTATGACCTTGCCCAATGACTTCTCCAAAATAAGCCCTTGTAAAGACTCAGGAAAGCTGAAGCCAGTCCATGACCCAGATAGTCTCTTTTACTTTTTATTTTCCTACCTTGGACCCTTCAACTAACACTGCTTTTTTCTTTACACAGCTAAGTTTTTAACTGCTATTCAGATTTTCAAAAGTAAACACTGATTAAGAATTTGTAGGTTATAAAACTCTAAAGAAAAACAAAGAAGTGAATTAGACAAAAGGCAAGATAGTACTGACACCTCTGGAGAGAAAAGGAGGATGCAATTGAGAAGGGGGGCACACAGGGCTTCTAAAAGTAATGATCCATTTTTAAAAACTTGTACACAAGTGTACTGTTATTCTTTAAATTTTACACATAAGCTTCATACACTTTTTATCTTGTATGTATGATACTTTACAATGCAAGTAGTAAAATCCTTGAGAAATGGTAAAAATGAATTCTCCAAATATTTATGACTCATTATTGTGCTCAGCACTTCCCTAAGAATACTGACAAACGGTCTACTATATTTATGACAGTGATTCTGTATACTATATTTTGTCTTGAATACATTGTACCCAACTTTTAAAATAGCAGGCACTAAAGCATGTCATTACCATACATTTTCATAGTACATAATTTGTACTGCTGTTAACTACATCACACGGTACAAAGTGATGCCAAATCTGAAAAAGGAACCAACTATCTGCCACTTACTTGTCGATGTCTGCCATGTTGTATGAACGCCAAATATCTATGGAGAGAAACATCAATGTTAAAAAGAAAGAGCATACGACTTATTTATAACCAATAAAAACATTTGAAACCAAAACCTTTAAATGAATATCACGTTAAAACTATTTCAAGGAAAAACACGGAACATAGACACTAGTCACTGAAGTAATTTTTCAGAGGATGCTGCTTACAAGTCACTACTTGGCATTCAGAATCTACTGGGCAAGGATTTTTACAATAGCACTGTTGGTGAAAATCTAATGTATGCTAGAATCACAGGAAAGGAAAACTACAGAGTCTTTATTCAAATTCCTTTAACAACTGTGAATGGTCAATTTTTGCTTAAATTTCTGGGCTGCTTAGTACCTCACAGATCAAACCCAGTTGATTTTTTTTTTTTTTTACTTTGACAAGTTTTCACGTATATATACACCCGTGAAACCATCATCAAAGTCAAAATAATGAACATATCCATCACTCTCAAAGTTTTTCCCCTGCCCTGTTAGAACACCTCCCTTTCTCCCCTTCCTGCTTCCCACCCCAGGCAACTGTTGCTCTGCTGTCACTCTAGTTCATACTTTCTAGAATTTTATAGAAATGCCATCATACAGTATGTACTTTTTTCCCCCAGTCCGGCTTCTTTCATTCAGAAAAATTATTCTGAGATTCATCTATGTTGTAGTATTTATCAAATATTCATTACTTTTTATTGTATAATGGTATTCCATTGAAAACATATATTCTATTGTACGTTTAAATATTCAGCTGCTGATGGACATCTGGGTTTTCTTTTGGCAGGGGGCTATTATAAATAGAGCTGCTATGAGCATTTGTGTGTAAGTCTTTGTGTGGACAACTGTTTTACCTCTCTCAAACCCACTTGATTTTTAACAGTATTAATTTTTATCAAATTCATGTTAAAAAGTCAAACTCTGCCACATGCTGTACTGTACTCATTATGCTCCCCTGGAGATCTTTTTTTTTTTTTTTTAGTTTAATAATTCCTGTTATCAAATGTCAGCCCTTTAAACTATTTAATGGCAGTTATAAAAAGCTCTGGTCCCAATCTATGTCAAGTAAACTTCCTCATCTCCGCGAATGTACCTCATGTCACATCACTGAATACCACCACACCCCCAGCCTACCCCGGATATGCTGGCACTGTCCATAATGTTCTTGGTTACCAGACCTGAACACTGTTAGGACTGATCAGAGCATGTCCTAAGTTCTTTTGTACTATAAGATTAGTATTAATTTAGAGAATACTGCTTTTAGAAAACCAAAACCTTATAAAATAGATAATAAAAACCTGCTGTACAAAAAATAAAATAAAAAAAAAGGAAAGCCAAAACTTAAGACAAAATGTGTTACACTGAGCCAGAAAAATGGCTGAATGCCATAGGTAATGCACAGATTACTTTTTAAAAAATTAAGGTTAGAATCCCACATTAACATCAATTTTTACTCTTTTAAAAAATTAAAACTTTAGTTTAACTCACAAGATGCTACAAGATGTGATTAATATGCTTTTCACCTAAAGAATTAAGAGTTACTGATTTTAGCAGTGAAGTGCTTTCATTTGGAATAGTATTGCTGATCCAACATCCACCCTTTAGACAATTTAGAAATATTTCTTCCTAATGTATCCTACTCTATTTTATACACTTTCTGTTTGCTGTAAATAATTTCTAACAGCATTGATAAATTTCTCTAGTGATGCCGGTTAATTAGTTAGCATTAACAAAACATTTAGCAAAAAATTATGAAGATACTAATTCAAAAATAAGAAAAATATTCAATCAGTCAAAGAAACACAAGCGGGATTCAAACTCGTCTACGAAATCAGAGTAAGGATTTTCTTTTAATGCAGGGAAAATTATGGTGAATATGCATTCTTAAATATGGCTAGTGTTCCTATAAACCATTACCTTTCTGGAGAGCACTTTGGCCATGGGAATAACAAAAGCCTTAAATATGTCCATCTCCAGCCTTGGTTATTCACTTATGAGAACCTACCTTGAAAAAAATTAAAGGATCTCAGGGTCTGTAAATGTTTCATGCTCGCCTAATAGGTTCTTCCCAGTCCTACACAATCTTTGGCTCTCAGCTCAAAGATTTACTTCTTCAAGACAGGACAGGCTGGCATCTACTTCTTCAGAGATGCCTTCTCCAACTTGTACCTCCTGGCTAAGTAAGATTTCTTGGTTGTACACACTCCTATAAAGCTCCATTTCTTTCCATCATATGATGTCTCAAGTTTGTAATTATAAATTATTGTGATTATTTGACTAATGTCTGTCTCCCCCCAACTGACCAGGCCATAAAATTCATGATTACAGGTATTATATCTGCTTTTTCCAATCACTGCATCATATCCTTCAGAGGAGTATAGAAAGTATACAAAGCAGTACACAGAAAAAAACCTTAGTATTAATGTGCATACAATGGAACGCTGTGCAATGAAAAAATAAAGCAGATCTGAGTTGATATGGAAAGAGCATCAAAGCAGGGGTAAAGGATGTATGGCAAAATCCAGTCTGGATATATATGAATGTGCATACTCATACATGTACATACTTTTTTTTTTTTTTTTTTTTTCATGTACATACTTTCTTATGAATAAGACATTTCTGGAAAGATATACCAGAAACCTAACAGGAGCTACCTATAAGAGAGAAAAGATTGGAAGTAAATGAGAACTTACGTTTCATTCTGCATTATTCGGTTTTCCTATACAGATACTTATTTAATAACATTTTAGAATTTGCTGGGTTGAATATACAGTGTAGTAAATCCAGCAATTATCAAAAGTATGAAACAAAAAACGCCCAGAACTTCTAAATTCAAATTTTTATATCATTTTAACATGTTCACAGAAAAATGGTTACACTTCTACCCTCAGTGTCCACCTTGTGGCATTACATTTAGAATTCAAACTCTTATAATGAAATTCTTTTGATTCTTTATTACAGAGGATTCAAGATACAACAAGATGGCATTCACTTCTTCGGAGATGCCTTCTCCAATCTGCACATTCTGGCTAAATTAGGTTTCTTGGTTGTATACACTTTTGTTTTTTAAAGAAAAGTATGCCTAATTTTGCAGCCAGATCATTTGGGTTGACACCAGCTTTGTAGCAATCTAGCTCAGGCGAACAACTTCTGGCCTTATTTCATCATCTTCAAAAAGCAGGAGAAAATTTTTCCCTCATTGGATTTCTCTTATTAAGAAGCAAATTCATGTAAAAGATTCGTGTTTGACACCTAGTTAACACTCAATAAACACACACAATGTTTTTCATTCTGTCCATTTTGAACTACGCTTTACATGGGGTCAGTGTTCCTGCAAAATAATTAGCTAGGATGATGGCTAAAAACAGCTTCTTTCAGTTTTGACAAATGCAGACTGACCAGTAAATGCACCATGGCAGTATAAGATGTTAACATTAGGGGAAACTGGGTAACGGGCATATGGGAACTCTGAACTACAACTTTTCTGTAAATCTAGAATTACAAATAAGTCAAAAAACTAAAAATAAAGGAGCTATTCCCATACCCAGATTCAAAACCAAGGAGTGGACGCAAAAATCTGCATTTGAAATAAGAAACCCAGCTTCTGAGGCAGGTGGTCTCAGACATTCAGATCACACTGAAAAACACAAGTTTAGGTTAACACCTGCATTGATTTTTTTTTTTATTGCAGTCAACAACATTAAGTAAAATCAATGAGAATTTTATTTATCAGACATGAAATTGCTTTCTAAGAGTTCTGAAGAATTTCCACTCCTGGTAGTGACAAGCTAGATTATTCAGACCAACTCTACCAATGAAAACTAATTAAAAGTACAGAATAAAATATCTGTTAAAATCTTAAAAGCATGGGAAAATGTTAATAAGATAGTAAGAAATTACTAACACAAAACTGAAGGCAAAACAGGAAGCAAAAGGATAAGTAGAAGGAAGCCGCTTTTGCCCTGAGGGTAACTGCCAATCAAATTTGAACTACCATCTGGTGAAACCAAAAGCCCTGGACTTATTCAAGGTAGGAAATCTTTATAACAAACCTCCCAAATTAAGCAGGAACCTCAAAGTGCTATATTCTCAGAGATAATACACAAGTCCTCCTGTTCAAAAGCCCAAATTCACCTCATCTGCACTGCACCCAAAACCTTAAGCTATGAGCTTAAAGCCATCTCAGCATTCCTAGGCACCTGCATATCCAAATGTAAATGAAAGGTGCCTTCATCCTAGACCTTAAATAATTCATAAAGTAATTTTTGAGAACAATAGGGGCAACAGAAAAGAATACAACAGAAGCCCATCCTATGAATGGACTTAAATATTGTCAAAAAGACCACACAGAAAAAACAATCATGCTTATTAAGTTTGAAAGTACAATGTCTGTAGCAGTACCTACAAGAAACAGTCATTTACTAAATAAAGGTGATAGAGCAAATCTGGCAAAGAACTAAACAGATCTTCTAGAAATAAAAATAACAGAAATCAAACTAAATGGGCAGGTTTAACAGTAAACCAAACACAGATGGAGAGAGAATTAAGTGAGCTGGAATGGAAGTGAGCTTAGAAGAAATCTTCCAAAGTATGGCAGAGACTAGAAGATAAAAAATACTGAAAAAGCATTTTAGGATACAATAATGTCTAAAAAGATTTAATACAAGTTCTAGGAGTAGAGGATAGAATGGGCAGAATATTTGAAGAAATAAATAGCTAAGAATTTTCCAGAACTAATGAAAGACAAGCCCTACAAATTCCAATCAGAATAAATAAAAAACCCACACTTATATGAGTGAAAATGTAAGACAATAGGGACAGAAGTCACCTCAAAAAGCATACAGAGAAAAGACTTAGATTAACTTCAAAGGCACAAAAGACTGACTACTGTTTTCTCTTCAATAGACACCAAAAAAACAGAACGTACTGTGTGCTCAATGAGCTGAAAATAACTAAGGATCTCAGAATATTACACCCAACCAAAACATCCTTTAAGAATGAAGGTGAGGGACTTCCCTGGTGGCACAGGGGTTCAGAATCCGCCTGCCATTTCAGGAGACACGGGTTCAAGCCCTGATCCGGGAAGATCCCACATGCTGAGAGGCAACTAAGACCGTGTACCAAAATTACTGAACCTGCGCTCTAGAGCCCACAAGCCACAACTACTGAGCCCATGTGCCACAACTACTGAAGCCCACACACCTAGAGCCCAAGCTCCGCAACAAGAGAAGCCACTGCAATGAGAAGCTCACACACCACAATGAAGAGTAGCCCCCGCTCGCCGCAACTAGAGAAAGCCTGCGCGCAGCAACGAAGACCCAACGCAGCCAAAAATAAATAAATTTAAAAATAAGAATAAAAGTAAAAAGTTTCCTTCAATTAAAAAAAGAACGCAGGTGAAACAGAAATATCAGGCAAAAATATCTCCAGCACTCTCATTAATAAATGCTATTAAGTATATTCTTCAGGCAGAAGGCAAGTGATCCCAAACAGGAGATCTAAAGATACAAGAAATAAGAGGAAATAAGGATATCAGCATATACCTAAACAAATATTTTAAGACATAATATCACCACTGTGTAGTGTTAAATTTAAACTACCATAACAATGTCAGTGGTGAGAATAAGGGGGGAGGAAATGGATTATTCTAATGTTAAGTAAGCATGTTATAATTTCTAAGGTGACTCCAAAATTTCATAAAGAGAACATGTAGCTTCCGAAGTACAAGGAACACCAAGTAAATTATACCTATTTTTACATCAACCTAAAAGAAAAACAGGTTTTGGACAAATAAAAAGCACACACACACACAAATCAGATTTAAACCTAATCATAGTGATTACATAAATCAACTAAAGGCTCCCTCTTAAAACTGTCAGACTAGATTTAACAAAATCCAACTACATCCCACTTATAAGAAACACATCTACAACGTAAGAATACAAAAAGCTTCAAAGTAGAATACAATCCTTAACCAAAAGGTGGTATCACTGTTTTAAAGTTTAAAAAGATTAAAGTTTACGACAAAAGGTTCAACCCACTACCCAAACAATATATGTTACAGAAGATCTCAATGGAAAGACAGTTCATAACATGACTGAAGGCAAATCTTAACCCAAGAACTTGAACATGAAGAAAATCTTCCATTGGAGAAAGAGGGGGAAACAAGTGATTCAATCAGACCATCATTTGATTATTCTGTGGTCTTATAATAGCTAGATGTCCAGACATCAAATGACCTACCATTCCAGTATACCTGATTCTGTTCTCCTTACTTTCAATGAGAAGGAAAGAAAGCTAGTATTCATGGAGCTTACTCTGTAGAAAATTATTACATGCTTTCCTCTTATTTGCAGATTAGTAAGCAACTTGCTCAGCAACACACAAGTGAAAAAACTAGGAATTAAAATCTGACTTCCAATACCCATGCCAATTCCACTATTCCAAAAGCCAAGGGGCCTCCCCTATCAGCCTACTGCTACATAGATTATACAGTAACCTATAGTTATATTCCTTTACAGAAAATGACTACTTCATGGTGAAACAGCCAATCATTAAAAACTACAAATGTCTTAGGAATTCCCTGGCGGTCCAGTGGTTGGTTATGACTCCGCACTTTTACTGCCCAGGGTGTGGGTTCGATCCCTGGTTGGAGAACTAAGATCCCACAAGCCATGCGGCACAGCCAAAAATACAAAAGTAAGAAAATAAGAATTAAAAAATAAAAATTTTTAAAGAATTAAAAAAAAAAGAACTACAAATGTTTTAAAGCAAAAGAGTTCAAGGGAGCCAGTAACATCCCAAGGAAAACATTTCCCTTTACTTCAGACCTCATATCTCATTCCAAATGCATTTTAAACAAATCTGTATTTTGGACATTGCTGTTCTATTAACAATTTCGGTGGTCCAGGGGCTCAGTACTTTACTTGATTCCAGCACAACACATCTCATTCTTTATGCTTTTTTCACTTCAGGGATATCAAAAGTCAACCTAGAACTGACTTTTGTATTACACTCCCAAGCCAAATGAACTCCTATTTGAGAACACTATCTTCTGTTCAAGGGATCAAGGGATCATCTGACCCAACAGTAGAGAAACATACTGGTATTTCTTGAAAATTCACTCAGCATTAACAAACTAAAACAACTTATTCACATATCAGACATATGCTGGAAGAAATCTTCAGGATTGTAAGTGCTTGAACTTTCCCTTGAAGCCCAGTGGAACCCAAGCAGGGTGCTTTTAAATTCCAAGCAGATGTATACAGTGTAAGTGTAAGTCAAGGGAACTCCCTTTAAACCAATATAAAATCCTTATTATAAATCATCATTGTTCAGTTATGTAACCTTGGATAAGTTCTTTAACTGCTCTGTACCTCAGTTTCCTCATCAAAATGTTGATACCAGCTATCTCCAGGAGCATTAAATGTGTTAATATACAGAGTAAAACATTGCCTGAATAATCACGCAAGAATATTTTCTGCCTGTTGTGCTCTTCTTATGTACCCTCTTTACCTGAGAAAATAATTCAAATTAATAAACTCTTCAAAATTATAGCCTCCTTTCCCAAAAAAAAATCACAACGCACAAAACTTCTGAGCAAGTAAAAATACATCAAACTATGTAGCAGTAAAAGGCAGGGTTGGTAACCAGAAGTGTAGAGGCCACTTTCCATGGCAAGCCCAGTAATGTGATCTAGTGGGCTGCAGTCAAGAGTACTAAAGCAACTTACTTACAAGGATGAGTGAAAGCAACTGTGCTCACCTTCTAACCCCTACTCTGCCCAACAGGGAGAGAACTTACTCAGATGAAATTAGTATGAAATGGGTCTTAATGTTGCCGTTTTAACGAATTCCTTCATGTAAAGAATTAAAAGCATGGGAAAATGTTAATAAGATAGTAAGAAATTACTAACACAAAACTGAAGGCAAAACAGGAAGCAAAAGGATAAGTAGAAGGAAGCCGCTTTTGCCCTGAGGGCAACTGCCAATCAAATTTGAACTACTGTCTGGTGAAACCAAAAGCCCTGGACTTATTCAAGGCAGGAAATCTTTATAACAAACCTCCCAAATTAAGCAGGAACCTCAAAGTGCTACACTATCTCCCACTTCCCCCACTTTCTTTTTCTTCAGGGCACTCATCACAACTCAACACTTTATATCTAGACAACCAATTTGCCTGTTTGGCTCATGAAATAAGGTGTATGTCCAAACAGGAGCTAAAATATTTACTCAAAGAATCAACTAAGAACACAAGTAATTACAGGTTTGATTAGACTTGAGGATTTGAATAGACTGTTCATTAGTTTTCTAAATTGATCAGGGTTCATCCCCTTTCATTAATATTTCAAATTTACAATCAAGCAGAAAATAAAGTAAGCAAAGCAGTATGTTGACATCTTCATACCTTTAAGTCAATCAGATTCTACCTTTTTTAGCCCCTTTTCCTGCAAAAGGACGCTGTATGAATACATTTTGGGGAGTTCAGAATCAGTCATCTGGAGGCAATATGGGCACGTTAAGTAATAAAAAAAAAATAGCACCTGGATTAAATTAGTTCTGGTACAAGTGTTGGGTGTGTTTTTGTTTTATCTCTAGAGTACAAGGGTGTCACATTTAGTATTAGCTTAGTAATTTTCCCTGTCAATAGGTCCTATATCAAAAATAGGTACTTTGCAACATATACATTTTATGAAAATTTTCAGAGTGATATAAAAGGACCAGTCTTCTTAAAAAGTAAATGGATTTGTGCCGTTAATTTGAACTCAGAAAACTTAGAAGCATGAGATTTAGCCCCAGAAGATCACTGTAAACCTCATTTACCAACGGTCAGCTTTAAATAAGTTTTTCTAAATGTAAGGTTTTTCCCTTAGCCAAAAGTGTATTACTAAGTATGTATAGAAGTAGGATTAATTAAAGCCGACAAGAAAATAGGAACTACATACTACTCTGCAAAGGTATTTTGATGCTACGTATTTTCAAAAATGGCAAATTTCATTTTCCAGCTCAGCTCTCCTGAAATCAGGCAAGCAGTTTGAAGTTGTGAGCTTTTAAAGCGCAGTCCTTACAGTATAATCAGACAGTGAGAGAATAAAATTGGGGCTCCTTGAGGACATCATGTGCCCGGCTCTTCTTGTACTCGGAAAACCCAGCCCTCCCCTAAAGGACCTCATTACCCGTCTCCCTGCCCTGCCTCTTTTTTTGAGGGCAAAGCGGGCGCACTGACAAGGCAGCAGACTACACACTTCGCTCAGTACGTTTACATTGACGCCGCATTCCACCTCGTAATACCTCCTCCACCATAACCCCACTCACCTTAAAAACAAAACAACTGGTTAACTATCTTAGATTGGGAACGTGAACAAAGGAACTAATTTGTAAGAAAGCAATAGAAGTCCTAGAAAAATTAAAAACATTGCAGGCCAAATCCTTTACTTCCACCTTAGAACTGTTCAGGCTTAGACTGATTAGGATCAATTCTCCCCAAATAAAAAACCCTGGTCAAGATACCCATCCTAATTCTAATTTGTACTTGAGATACACAAAAGAATCTCTTGTTAATAACAGCTAACGTAAGCGCTTTACACGTGTTAATTCTTTAAAACCCTAGCAGTGGAGGCCCTGCTTCATCATTCAGCACCTAACGTTCACACTTTCCTCCGGTACCAATAAAAAGACTAAGACCAAAGAGAAGCAGGGAAGAGTTGGAAACCCAAGGGCTGGACTTACTGGCTCACTATTCATTTTCACGTCCCACCATCTCCACAACTTCCAGTAAAGTAGGGACAACCAGACAGGGGTCTTCAATCAGGCCCCGCCGGCGGCCACGTGCGAGGGAAGCCGCCGGGGGTTTCCCCTCCCAGACCCATCGCCGCCTACAGTGGGCGGGGAGCCCAGGAGCCTCGCTGCCTCCCCGCCCCCTCCCCGCCCAGGGGCCTCGTCCCCTCACAGCCCCTCCCTCCCATCGGAATTCGCAACCTCCGCGGTTCTTTCCATCCCCCAGCGGCCTCCCTCCGAGTATTATTTTTGAGTGGGCGGGGGCGTCGAGGCGGAGGTGGGCTACAGACCTGGGCCCGGGCCGCACCCCAGGCGCCTGCCGGTCCCTAGTGGCGCAGCCGCCGCCTCCTCCGGGCGCCCGGGCGTCGCCGCGGCCTCGCTCCCGTCCGCGCTGAGAAGCTGGTGGAGCTTAAAACCTCGGTGCAGACTAGCACGCGGGCCGCACCGACCCCCGCGCGTGTCCTGATCGGTTCCCCAGAGAAGCGCCGGCCGATCCCGCGGGCCCTCTCCGACTGCGGGGTCGAGACTCCGCAAACGGCTCGGGCTCTGGCCTCACAGGACGGCCCCGGAGGCCCGGGCGGCCGGCAGCCCCCGCTCGCGGTTCCCCGTCCCTTCACCCCTTCCCTCCGCGCAGGCCGTCTCTACGTCCCCCCTTCCCCTTCGAGTTCCCGTCCGTTACCAGTGGCTAGCACGGGGAGCCAGGCGGCCGGAGCTGCGCAGGCAGTGACTCAGGGCGGCGGCGGGAGGAGCAGAAGGCGGCGCGGCGAGCAGATGGCGCTAAAAAAGACCCGAGAGCCCGCCGCTCGCGCTCATATACAATTAGCGTCAGCACGTAGGGCCCCCGCCACCGCCCTCCCCCTGGCCTCGCCGTCTCCTAGCAACGCGAGCGGGAGGCGGGTCCAGGACGGGTTGCCTAGCAACAGAACCGTCCTTCTTCTCCCCCGCCCCGCGCGACCTCCAAACCTCCCGCGCCAAGCTTGGGTTCGTCGGGTTCCCGCCTCCGCCCCTTACTACGCCTCCAGCCATCTCTTTTCTACCCGCTTCGCTGGAAAGGAACTCGCAACCCCTTCCGTTCCCGGGCAGGGCCCAGACCCGCCAGCCTCGCCCCCCGCTCACCTCGTCCCCCTTGCGTGGTACTGGGAAGGGTGAGGGCAGGGGGCCAGCGACCGGGTCCCGGCTTGCCGCATCCTAACGGCGAGCGCTCCTTAGTTCCCGACGCTGTCACGGCCTAATTCCTGCAACTCTCCGGTCCCCGGTAACCATTTTCTCTCCCCGCCCATTTTTCCCCCTCAGAACAACAGTTCTTTCCTTCTAACCACTTAGGCGGCGTCTTCTGCTGATTTTGCTTCTCCTAACTCAGTGGGTATCCGTGGCTTCCGGGGATGCTCTTCATTGCTACCTCTCCATCCTTCTACCAGACTTGCGATCCTTTAGGACTTTCGATGGATGAAAATAGCATGTTTGTGTATTGTCTGGATGCTTTATAATGAGGACAGTGTTGTTTCATCTTTTTGAAAAAGTAAATCCCATGTAAAGCCTCAGGGCCTGTGAAACCTCATGGCTATTTTTCAGTTGAAGCTGGATTGACTAATATTAACTCTTAAAACAGTGGTTCTCGAAGTGTGGTCTGAGGGTCCCCAGACTCTTTAAAGGGGAAAGTCAAAAGTATTTCCATAATAATACTAAAATGTTATTTGCCTTGGCACTCTCATTCTCTCATAAGTGTAGAGTGGAGTTTTACAGAGGCTACATGACATGTGATATGGGAACACTGAAAACAGAAGCAAATATTAGAATCCAGTCATCTACTGTTCAACCAGATGTTAAAGAGATTTGCAAAAACATGAAACGATGCCACCTACTCAATTTTTTTTGTTTTGAAAAGTAGTTACTTTTCATATAAAAGATTCTTTTCTGTTAAAATGAAATGAAATAACGAATGTTTAAAATGAAATAACGAATAACTACTCTTAAAATTTCTTAATTTTAATTTCAAATATGATAATATAGGTATCTATAATACACATAAAAGTTCTTGGAGTCCTCAATTTTTAAGAATGTAAAGGGGTCCTGAGATTAAAAAGTTTGAGAACTATTCTCTCTTGTATTCCTTGAAACTTCTAACTGCTTAGAGTCATCTATTGTAATTCTCATGTTTAGCAGCAACCCCTAATCCATTTTAGAAGATATGGTTTTTTTCCTTGGCACTCCCCAACCTCATTGAAATTAGTTGCGCTTTCCACTCTGTGCTACAGATGACTGAGTTTATCCATTCATTTTGGGTTTTCTTATGTGATTATTTTGTTTGTCTCAACCTTCTGTCTTCATATACATCCTACTTGACAATGATGTAAGGCTAATAAGGATTATAATCACATCAATAATGACTCCTTGGGCTTCCCTGATGGCGCAGTGGTTGAGAGTCTGCCTGCCGATGCAGGGGACACGGGTTCGTGGCCCGGTCCGGGAGGATCCCACATGCCGCGGAGCGCCTGGGCCCGTGAGCCATGGCTGCTGAACCTGCGCGTCCGGAGCCTGTGCTCCGCAACGGGAGAGGCCACAACAGTGAGAGGCCCGCGTACTGCAAAAAATAAAAAATAAATAATGGCTCCTCCTGAAGAATCTACAATACAAAAACTAGGTAGACCAGTGCCCAAAATGTCAGTACACTTGGCACTAATTTCAATGGAGTCCTCAAGAGCACCGCAGTCTAATCAAAGGTAAATAACTTTCACCTCCTTTCCATACACGTTGGTGGTTTGAACATCTGAGACCAAATTGAGAAGTTAGCCTTCATGATGGTTTCCATCCCACTCCAGGGTGCCCCACCAATTTCAGGCACTGATCCGAGGCTCCTAATTTCTTCAACCCCCACTGCCATATTTAAAGGCTTTATCGTTACCAGTTTATATTCTCTCTTTCCTTTGCTCCAGCTCCTTCCTCCGGCTTCCTCCTCCCTTTCTTTCAATTATCCTAGCCAATTTAAGGAATGAAACACGAATAAATTGCTAATAAGGCATGCCTTTTAATGTGATCTTTTGAACCACAGTTTGTAAATCTAAACCTCTACCATTTAAGACCCAGGAAGGGCAATCATGCATTAATTCAACAAATATTTATATGTCAGGAACAACTTGACACACTGGAAATACAGCATTGAACAAGAAAGACATGGTTCTCAACATGACAAGTGTTTTTATGCCCTCTATACCCTCTGTTCTCCCCTTCTTTTTTTTTTTTCCTTTTCTTTTTCTTGGCTGCTCTGGGTCTTCGTTGCTGCGCGCGGGCTTTCTCTAGTTGCGGCAAGCAGGGGCTACTCTTCATTGTGGAGCTCGGGCTCTAGGCATGCAGGCTTCAGTAGTCGCAGCATGTGGGCTTCAGTAGTTGTGGCTTGTGGGCTTAGTTGCTCCATGGCATGTGGGCTCTTCCTGGACCAGGGCTTGAACCGGTGTCTCTTGCATTGGCAGGCAGATTCTTAACCACTGCGCCACCAGGGAAGTCCCTCTCCCCTTCTATTAATTCTTCAACAACTAGTTCAAATCTTTATCTCCTCTGGAGAACCTTCCCTATCTCACCAGGGCACAGCTGGCTGCACTCTCTTGCCTGTTTTTAAACAACTCTTTCCTGTATGTCTGTATGTATGTTCCCATGTTTCCTTCTCCCCTAACACACACTATACCAGATTGTCAGCTACTACAGGGTCGGGTCCTTGTTTGTGTATATCCTTGGCTTGAACAATGACTACTACAGGCAAAGACCTTCAATAATATTTTTTTGAGGGATGAAATGAAAGAAGCAAGGAGGAAAGCAAGAGAGGGAGGGAGAAAGAAATGTTATTGAAAACAAACCAGAAGTCATAATGCTTTATTAAATAATCCTTTTTTTTTTTTTTTTTTTTTTTGCAGTACTCGGGCCTCTCACTGCTGCGGTTTCTCCCGTTGCGGAGCACAGGCTCCGGACACGCAGGCCCAGCGGCCACGGCCCAGCGGCCACGCTCCGCGGCATGTGGGATCCTCCCGGACCAGGGCACGAACCCGCGTCCCCTGCATCGGCAGGCGGACTCTCAACCACTGCGCCACCAGGGAAGCCCTAAATAATCCTTTTTTGAAGATAATTGCATCAATTCTATATTTATCATAGAGTCTATGTGAGAAAATTTGAGACTCTAGTCTATGCAAGAAGATTTTTAGATATGGTTTGGATATTGTTTGTTTGGATATTATTTTCTCTCATGTATGAAATAACGATGATGAAAAGAAACTAAAGAAATACTGAAATCTCTGAGATCATAATGAATAAAGAAAATAAATGTCATGGTATTATTTGGAGACAGTGGGAGTGTCTGTTATTGGGAGGATTGATAGTGAAATGTGGTAGATGCACATCATAGAGAATTATACAGCAGAACATGGGATGTAATATGGCAACAGGGATGAATCTGTAAAATTTAGTGCTTGCAAAATAAAACCACAGTCAGGGAATTCCCTGGCAGTCCAGTGGTTAGGACTCCACGCCCTCACTGCCAAGGGCCTGGGTTCAATCCCTGGTTGGGGAACTAAAATCCCACAAGCCGCACATCGTGGCCAAAAATAAAATAAAATAAGATTAAATAAATAAAACCACAGTTAGATATCATTACACACCTATTACAACTGCTCAAATTAAAAAAAATAACTGATGGTACAAAATGCTGGTGTATATGTGGAACAATAGGAACCTTCATTCATTGCTGGTATGAATGCAGGATGGTACAGTCATTAAGTCAGTTTAGCAGTTTCTTATAAAGTTAAATATACACTTACCATAAAGAACCAGCTATCTCATATCTGGGTATTTACCCAAGTGAATTGAAACACACACAAACCTAGAGGGGAATATTTATAGCAACTTTATTTGTAATTGCCAAAAAACAGAAGCAACAAAGATATTGTTCCACAAGTGAGTGGATAAATAGTGGTACAATCGAATACTACTCAAATAAAAAGGAAGCAGTTACTAATTTACTCAACAACATGTATGAATCTCAAATGCATTTTTGCTAAAGTGAAAGGAGCCAGATTCAAAAGGCTATATGTTATGTAATTCCATTTATATGACATACGGAAAAGGCAAAATTATAGGTATGGAAAACATACCAGTGGTTGCCAGGGATTCAGGAGGAGTGAAGGGTTGACTCTAAAGGCACCGCAGAGGGAGGGGATGTTTTAGGGTAGGAACTCTTCTATACTCTACAGGTAGTGGATACCTATAGACTTGATGCATTTGTCAAAATCCATTTGCTGTATTCAGATTAAAAAAAAATCAACCAAGATGATGAGGAATCCTGGGATGGAATGAAGGCTGTGATAAATTAATCTAACTTTATTATAAATATATAATATAACCTCATTGAAGGGGTAGGTAGAAAAGGAACTGACTTTGGAAAACAGTGTTTTGACTAGATATTATAAGGCTAAAGGCAAAAACTTTGTACTCTGTTTGGTAAATCTGTTTCTCATAGAGCTAAATATTAGGAATTTCAAAACTAATTTACCTGTACACCAGAAAATCTATATTAGTTTGCTAAGGCTACCATAACAAAGTACCAAATTGGGTGGCTTAAGCAGCAGAAATGTATTGTCTCACAGTTCTGGTTACTCACAGTTTGAAACCTAGGTGTTGACAGAGTTAGTCGCTGCTGAAGGCTGTGAGGAAAGGATCTGGTCCAGGCCTTTCTCTTTGGCTTGTAGATGTTCATCTTCTCCCTGCCTTCACATCTTCCTCCCTCTATGCATGCGTCTGTGTCCAAATTTCCCCTATTTTTAAGGACACTAGTCATATTGGATTAGAGGCCACCCTAATGATCTCATTTTAACTTGCTTACCTCTTACCTCTGTAAAGACTCTCTCCAAATAAGGTCACATTATTGTGACCTTATATGCAGTACTGGGAGCTAGGACTTCAACATATTAACTTTGGGAGAACACATTTTAACTCATAATAGTAGGCTCAAACAAATAATTAAATAATTGTAGATAATGGGAGCCAGGTCTCTCATTATTAGAGAAAATGTCATAAATAAGCAAGAAGAGAAGGCTAAAATGAGCCCTGGGGTGCTGGATTAGGGCCAGAGACATCGGTAGAAATTCATGTTTATAGATAGATAGATAAATAGAAGATAGATAGAGAGATAGATAATAGATAGATGTGTGTATTCATAGGTTACTATACATACATATATTTCCTAGCTCTGTCCATTGAGAGGGCCTAGAAGCAGTGACATTCCAGCAGCAATAAGCATGACCAGCAACGTGATTTTGATTTCTAAATACCATTTTCCTAGAAAAGGAGAAACGGCTGACTCTAGGACAGGGGAGGGAAAATATGAGTCTGGAGTATCTTATAATGCCAAAAAGGAAGGAAGTTTGAAAAAAGATAAGATAAAATTGATGGAAGCATGTCAAAAGGATACAGGAGCCAATCTGAAAGAGCTCCCAATGGCCAAAGCTGAAAAAATTTCAGCAAGGAAATAATTATGGTATTGGATTATAACCCAAAGAGTAAAATAAATATCTATGAGTCCATAATGATACAAAAATTATTTAACAAATAAATAAATATTGGAGAAGTGACAACTTTTCTTTATAGAAGAATTCCAAAGAATAGATGTAGATACTCCTCCTTCCAGGAGGTAAAGATTAATTCTGTCCCCACACCCTCCCTTGGTTGTGCACTGGACTTAATGACTCACTTCCAAAGAAGAGTATGGAAAGGGAAAAAAGTTAACTTTATAGTGGAGAAAACTGGCAAACAGCACCAGGTTTCAGATCAAGGTTAACACCATCAGTTATAAGTCATGTTACTGTCAAGTATGCCTTGACAGATGCGATGGGGCAGGAATTAGCACATTCATTTAATTAGTACACTGTACTAAGTGCAAACAGATATATATTAAACACATTACAATGGGGGTAGAAGGGAAGGAGAGTGTAGTACAGAAATAAAAAGGAATCAATTTATTACTCTAGAAAGGTCTTACCAGGGAGCAGGGAGGAGTTACAGGATAAGTTTTTTGTTTTTGTTTTGTTTTTTGCGGTACGTGGGCCTCTCACTGCTGTGGCCTCTCCTGTTGCTGAGCACAGGCTCCGGACGCGCAGGCTCAGCGGCCATGGCTCACTGGCCCAGCCGCTCCGCGGCATGTGGGATCTTCCCGGACTGGGGCACGAACCCATGTCCCCTGCATCGGCAGGCGGACTGTCAACCACTGCGCCACCAGGGAAGCCCACAGGATAAGTTTTTTTTGTTTTTTCTTTTTTGTTTTTTAAAGGAGTGGAATGTGGCTATGCACCTTTTGCCAAAACTAGACATTCAATATTTTTCATTTCTCAGTATTCTGTCTCTGCAGGATCAAATTGTGATTCATATTTTGAAAGCTTATTTCTTAAACTAGAAGAAGCAAAGAGCAGTAAAATTAGATTTGTATCAGTTGTAGCAGAGTAAATTTGAGCAGTTGGAGGAAACTAGAGACACAATGTGGAAATTAAAAAAAAATCAAGTCGACAGCAACAACAATAATAATCACTAACATTTATTAAATATCTTCCATGTGCCAGATACTGTTCTATAGAGTTTTACAAATATTTGCTCATTTAATCCTCATAACAACCCTGTGAGTTACTGTAGATGAGGAAATTGAGATTCATAGGGATCCAGGACCTGTCCCTGGGCTACAAAGCCCAAAAGTGGCAGAGCCAGGATTTGAATCCAGGCATCCTGGCACCAAAGCCTGAGCCAGTCATCATGTCCTTTCTAGTGAAGCGCGTAAGATGTCTCAGAATTCAAGCAATTCACTCTAAGAGAAACAGACATGTAAACAAGTAGTTGTGACTCAGTGTAAGAGAAAAGAGAAAAGAGTATCAGATGCGACACTGAAAACAATCTTGAAGGCAAAGTACTTCCTGTATGACGAAAGCAGGACATCACTCCTGGCAAGCGAACAGCCATTTGGAAGAAGTTTGGGTCCAGTTGTTCAAGGTCATACAGGAAATACAGTATGGATACAAAACTGCTCAAACAAGAACTTCTGCCTTTGGCCAGGCATGGATTTTGCAAACAGAAAAACTCCCATGTAGTCATGAAATATGTTCGTTTCAGGTATTTGTCAGTTCCATTTGGGCTAACTTTCAGTTGTCAAACTGAATCTCTACTTAACTCCAGAAACGTGATTTCTTAGTAATAGAAAATGCATTTACATATTTCCACACAGTTAAGGTTGGAGTCTTTACAGGTCATGAGCCAAATTAAATCTATTTTCTGAAAACTTATGAAGCCATCAATTTTACAAATAGTTTTGAAAAATATGTCACAGAAATCCAGAAAAGATAACAAAGAACAGGGGCTGAGAAGCAAACACTGTGGCTTACTCTGTGTTGGGCATTGTTCTAAGTTACCTACATATTTTATCTCATTTAACCCTCACAACAACCCTGTGAGGTAGCTACTATAAATATCACTATTTTATAGATGAGGTCACCAAGGTACAGAGAGGTTGAGTAACTTATGCAAAGATGCAATTAGTTTAGTGCCTGGGGGAACAAGGATTTAATAAACTCAAAAGAGTGATGCTATTTGATTCTTCGATATTTTTCTTAATTCAGCACATGGTATACTATGGTCTAGACCATGGTCACAAACTCAAACATCTACGGTTGCCAGGCCAAGAACATATTGTGCGAAGTCAGCCAGGTATCGGACAAAGGGAGAGGTAGGGACTGTGAACAACTCCTCAGCTCCAGCCAGCTGTAGTCACATGGAAGTGGTATTATAAGATTTTCCAATTTTTCAACAGAAGCTGACTTTTATATGGAATCGTCCAATATTAGGAGAATGAGTGCACAAAATGAGTTCAGTTCTGGACATGCCATGTTTCAGACAGCTGTGATGCCTCAAGCAGTTAGAAATCTGAAAATGTGCACACAGTTCAGGAGAATAACTCAAGAGAATAACTCCTGAGTGGGAAGTACAGATTTAGAAATCCTCAGTGCAAGGAGTATAGATGAGGATGCCATAGACAAGGTAAGAAGAAAATAAGAGGACCAGGAACCCGAGCATTTGAAGAGTTGGCAGAAGAGGAAGAGCCAGCAAGGAAGAACTAGAGCAGGAGGAAAGGGAGAAGAGAGCAGAACTTGAGATGCCAAAGAAGGAAGGTGAATCAGGCAATTTCTACCAGCCTAATCTTGTTCAGAGTTGATGCACTACTCCCTTTGGTGAAAGAGATCCTAGACCTCAGTAAGAAATATGACAAGTTCAAAGAATCATTATTTAAAGCCCAAGTGGGCTAAGACTTTCTGGTATCAAAATTAGCACCAGAAGAGGATCCCAGAACATTCCTACTGCTAATCACTTTGATGGCTCTAACTTAAAAGGTAGAAGGATTTAAGAAAACACTCCCATTTACCATTGCAACAAAAAGAATAAAATATCTAGGAATAAACCTACCTAAGGAGACAAAAGACCTGTATGCAGAAAACTATAAGACACTGATGAAAGAAATTAAAAATAATACAAATAGATGGAGAGATATACCACATTCTTGGATTGGAAGAATCAACATTGTGAAAATGACTATAGTACCCAAAGCAATCTACAGATTCAATGCAATCCCTATCAAACTACCACTGGCATTTTTCACAGAACGAGAACAAAAAATTTCACAATTTGTATGGAAACACAAAAGACCCTGAATAGCCAAAGCAATCTTGAGAACGAAAAAAGGAGCTGGAGGAATCAGGTTCCCTGACTTCAGACTCTACTACAAAGCTACAGTAATCAAGACAGTATGGTACTGGCACTAAAACAGAAATACAGATCAATGGAACAGGATAGAAAGCCCAGAGATAAACCCACTCATATATGGTCACCTTATCTTTGATAGAGGAGGCAGGAATGTACAGTGGAGAAAGGACAGCCTCTTCAATAAGTGGTGCTGGGAAAACTGGACAGGTACATGTAAAAGTATGAGATTAGAACACTCCCTAACACCATACACAAGAATAAGCTCAAAATGGTTTAAGACCTAAATGTAAGGCCAGAAACTATCAAACTCTTAGAGGAAAACATAGGCAGAACACTCTATGACATAAACCACAGCAAGATCCTTTTTGACCCACCTCCTAGAGAAATGGAAATAAAAACAAAAATAAACAAATGGGACCTAAGGAAACTTAAAAGCTTTTGCACAACAAAGGAAACCATAAACAAGACCAAAAGACAACCCTCAGAATGGGAGAAAATATTTGCAAATGAAGCAACTGCCAAAGGATTAATCTCCAAAATTTATAAGCAGCTCATGCAGCTCAATATCAAAAAAACAAACAACCCAATCCAAAAATGGGCAGAAGACCTAAATAGACATGTCTCCAAAGAAGATATACAGATTGCCAACAAATACATGAAAGGATGCTCAGCATCATTAATCATTAGAGAAATGCAAATCAAAACTACAATGAGATATCATCTCACACTGGTCAGAATGGCCATCATCAAAAAATCTAGAAACAATAAATGCTGGAGAGGGTGTGGAGAAAAGGGAACCCTCTTGCACTGCTGGTGGGAATGTGAATTGGTACAGCCACTATGGAGGACAGTATGGAGGTTCCTTAAAAAACTACAAAGAGAACTACCATATGACCCAGCAATCCCACTACTGGGCATATACCCTGAGAAAACCATAATTCAAAAAGAGTCATGTACCAAAATGTTCATTGCAGCTCTATTTACAATAGCCAGGAGATGGAAGCAACCTAAGTGTCCATCATCGGATGAATGGATAAAGAAGATGTGGCACATATATAGAATGGAGTATTACTCAGCCATAAAAAGAAATGAAATTGAGTTGTTTGTAGTGAGGTGGATGGACCTAGAGACTGTCATACAGAGTGAAGTAAGTCAGAAAGAGAAAGACAAATACTGTATGCTAACACATATATATGGAATCTAAGAAAAAAAAATCATGAAGAACCTAGGAGTAAGACAGAAATAAAGACACAGACCTACTAGAGAATGAACTTGAGGATATGGGGAGGGGCAAGGGTAAGCTGTGACAAAGTGAGAGAGAGGCATGGACATATATACACTACCAAATGTAAGGTAGATAGCTAGTGGGAAGCAGCTGCATAGCACAGGGAGATCAGCTCGGTGCTTTGTGACCACCTAGAGGGGTTGGATAGGGAGGGTGGGAGGGAGGGAGACGCAAGAGGGAAGAGATATGGGAACATATGTATATGTATAACTGATTCACTTTGTTATAAAGCAGAAACTAACACCATTGTAAAGCAATTATACTCCAATAAAGATGTAAAAAAAAAAAGGTACAAGGATTTCACTTCCATTTTTCCAACTTTAGTGATATTTTCCAACTTTAGTGATATTTTATTAGTATAATTATTATTTCATTTCTTCAGGTGTTCTTTTCTAGTAACTAGTTTGCTCTTATGACATATTGAAAGTTCTGAAATACTTAGCAGCAGAACCACGAATAAAAACTGTGATTTTAGTGGAAAAGCAATACCCATTTAGATCTATAATTACATAAAAACATTTCACACCTACAAGTTAAAACTTGGTTCACACATCAAAAATTATGTATAACTTTGCTCAGACACATTTTTTCCCAATGAATTTAGGACACCTGCTCATATAACAAGGAAAGCAAGTTGAGTTCCAGGAAGCCAGTAAATAAAACCCATTTTCCCTGCCTGAGTTTAGAACCAACTGAAAGACAGATGCAGGAGGCAACCAAAGGGAGATCAAAATAGTACGGAGAGGGTAAATTGGAGAACATGGCTTTGTACTTGCAGTGGATTTCCTCAGACCTCACCTCTAACACAGGCCCCCCGCCTCCCTGCAGGCACAGGCCCTCCTGTACCCCCAGCAAGGTAGAAGACAGACCTGGACAATGAATTCTGAATTAAAGGGAACCCAAGAAGGGACTGGGCTTTGTTTGCCCAGTTCCTTCTCCCAAACTCCCCAATCAGGTACATCATGCCTTCTGCCCTGGGGATAAATGATCCAGTCGGAAGGAATAAAGCAGGTTTCTCTGGTGGAGGTTCTTCTACAAGGAAACCTGAAGCCAGGGAAATGGAGGCCCCTTTGTAATACTCCCTACTGCCTTATCTCCTTCCCAGCTCATCCCACAAGGCGGGTTCCATTATACCCGCAGAACAGTAAATGACTAAACCTGGACTCAGTCCCAGGTTGTGGGATTTTAGAACACTGACCTTCATACTACCCTGAAGGCTATGCCCCAGAGGTCTGTGGTTAAATCGAATAATCCCATTTAAATTCATTGGGTGGGCAGTTAGAGAAGAGGCAGTAATGATATAGCCCAAAAAAGGCACAGTAATGAGACTCAGAAGACCTAGATCACGGTTGCAACAATATTCCCAAATGGTTGCTTGGCCATGGTCAAGTCACTAAATTCTTTGTTACTTAGTTTTTTGATCTGTGAAACTAGTTTATCAAGTCCTGCCATCCTACTGTCTAAACCATCAGATGAGATATTTCATAAAAGCATTTTGGACAAGCATCATGCTACTGTCAAAAAGACAACTTATTTGCAATGAAAGTATTATTTAAACAATCTTAAATAAAATTGGAAAAGCAGACTTTTTCTGAATGTTTACATTATAAAAGCAGAAGCTGTAGAGGCTGACAGAGGCGGATTTAAATCCCAGAATCCTCCTCTCACTACCCGAGTAAACCTGGACAAGTAATTTAATCTCTCTGAACATTGAAGAGGATCAGAACACTATGCCACCCAAAATATGCCCCTTTGGCAAAAGGATTATTTTGAGCTGAGACAACTGAAAGTCAACAGACGAAGGGAGAGCTCTCTGCCCTCCCCTCATTGCCTGAAAGCAGGATATAAATTTCCCTTTGAGGAAGGTACCTCCCCTATGCATCCAGGGAGAGAAGAGTACCTCCTATCATCAAAGATGGAGAGTCAGCACCAAGATGAGTTTGCATAAACAGAATTTACTAAAATAGCCCTTATCTTCTATTAGTTTCCCCCATATATTACTTAGTCACTTCCCCACAATTTATCATCCCTTTAATATCAAGTTTTCTTTCCTTAGTTAAGAAAAGTATAAAAGGTCCGGAGTACAATTGCTTCTTTGAGTTCCGCTTATTTTCTGTAAACTCCTGTGCATGTAAATATAATAAAAATTGTGTCTTTTTTTCTTGTTAATCTGTCATTTGTTTTTTTGTTTGTCTGTTTTTACTTTGGGCTGTGCTGTGCAGCTTGTGCAACCTCAGTTCCCCGACTAGGGATCGGGGTGAGGGTTTGATTCCTGGTCAGGGAACTAAGATCCTGCATGCTGCACGGCTCCACCAAAAGAATTAAAAAGAAATTTTGAATGTCAAAATAATTTACCTATGTAGCAAGAAGTCTTCTTCTCTTAGTTTCAAGCATCAGCACATAAATATACGTTAATCATTAATTCAGTCATTCAACTATTGAAGTTCTACTAAGCAATTGGTATGTTTAGACGTTGAATTTTGTAATACTGGGGATACGACTTTATGATCTAGTTGCGGACATATCCCAAATAAACATAACAAAAGGAAAATGTACTATAATAAGGAATAAAATTCTATGAAAGTTACATAACCCAATGTCTCAATTTCCTTATCTGTAAAGTGGAGATAATTTTGATCCCATAGGACTGTTATAATCATTATACAAAATAATGAGGTTGAAATTAGAAGAATGATTTCCACACTCACAGCCCAGTCAGCCTGGGGAGGAGAATACCCCTTAGTGGAGACTTTTCCTTACCCACGAATATCCAGTCTTGTTTCCTTCCAGGGTACATGGCTACTGTCCTAGACTAAGTTCCTCAGCCCCCTGCACATTGAGTTATGACTGTGTTACCAAGTTCTTGCCAATAGAACATGAGCAGAAATGGCATGTGTGCTTCTAGGCTTGGATTTTAAGACATTTGATTTGCCTTCTCCATATTCTCACTGACTTTCTAGCTATAGAGCCTGGCTTGGTGGCTAAGTGTCTTCAGCAATGCAGATGAGGACATGCCCCAGGAGATGATGGAGAAGCCTAACACCTACCTCTGATCTGGATCGATCACCCTCTTCATAATAATTACATGACAGAGAAATAGACTCTCTACTCTTTAAGCTTCTGTGGTGTTGTGCCTCTGTTATAGCGGTTTGGTCTCATCCAAGCCAATACAGCTGTGGTCGAAGGATTCAGCTGGGCTTACATCTTTCAGATGTGTCTTAGTGTAACTAGAAGTATGGCCATAAGAAGTAAGTGGCTCAGTGATGAGTTGGCTTCTTATTTCTGGCAGCCCTAAACAGATAAAACTGGAAACCGGGAGGTAAAAAGATGAAGGAAAGGAATGAATACTATTCTTTTAAGCTGTGGTGAAGCATCGAGTCCAAAGTAAGTGAGGCAGCATTGCTAATTACGGGACAAGTAGGGGAAAAAATGTGTTTCTCTTCTGACTTGCAAATTTACTACGTGGTATATTCTTCAAGAACTAATATTTTCCCTTCACGTGTGTGTGTGTAGGGTGAGGTGGAAGCTAGCAGTATTTATGTGTGTGTGCGAGACAGAGAGAGACAGAGACACAGAGGCAGAGATACTGTGAGACCAGGATAGAGAGAGAGAAATAGAGAGAGACAGAGAGAGGGACAGGAGAGTCAGAGAGAATCCAGATCCAATAGTTACTCTCTGGATAATGGGACAAAAAAATAAAGAGGAGGGTCTAAAATTCATTCTGGTGGAGAAACCTCAAAAGGTATCACACAGGGATATGCACACATATTTTGGCTGTCCTTCAGAACTTGGATTGCTGGGTGATTCTCCTGGGACACCACCATAGACTGAATGTTTATGTCCCCCCAGAATTCATATGCTGAAACCTAACCCCAGTGTGATGGTATTTGGAGGTGGGGCCTTTGTGAGGTGATTAGGTCATGAGGGTGGATCCCTCATGAATGGGATTAGTGCCCTTATGAAGGAGAACCCGGAAAGCTCCTTCATCCCTTGTGCCATGTGAGGACACAGCAAGAAGATGGCCATCCATGAATCAGGAAGCCAGTTCTCACCAGACACTGAATCTTCTGACCCCTTATCTTGGGCTCCTTAGTCTCCAGAACTGTCAGAAATAAATGTTTCCTGTTTAATCCACACAGTATATAGTATTTTTGTTATATCAGCCTGAATGAACTAAGACATCACCAAGCCCACTCTGCAGACATACACACTGTTCTATGGGACTTGGAGTGACCATTAGCAGCATCCTAGAATGCTATTCTATGCAGAACAACTCAAACTCAGGGGAAAGACTGAGGATCCTGGTACAGGCTCTGTGTGTAGAGAATGAGTAAGGAGACAGGTAAACCTAAGAAGAGGGGAACCAGATAAGGAACTAGAGATACCTGCAAAGAGTCTAGAGTGGTCCAACCCAATGCAATAGCCACTACCCATGTGTAGCTATTGAGTGCTGAAATGTGGCTGGTCTGAATTAAGATGTGCTCTAAGCGTAAAATACACATCAGATTCCAAAGACAGAACAAAGAAAGAATTTAAGATATTTCATTAATGATTATTAAAAATATTTATTTATTTATTTATTTGGCTGTATCTGGTCTTAGCTGCAGCATGCAGGATCTTCATTGCCGCGTGCAGGATCTTTCGTTGAGGCACGCAGGTTCTTTAGTTGCAGCATGTGGTCTTAGTTGCCCTGTGGCATGTGGGATCTTAGTTCCCCGACCAGGGATCAAACCCGTGTCCCTTGCATTGGAAGGCGGATTCTTAACCACTGGACCACCAGGGAAGTCCCATTAATGATTTTTAATATTAATTACATGTTGAAATGATAATAGTTTGGATATGTTGGGTTAAATAAAATATATCACTAAAATCAATTTCACCCATTACTTTTTACTTCTTTAAAATGTGGCTATAAAAAATTTTTAAATCACATTTGTGGCTTGCATTACATATCTTTTGACATCACTGGACTAGACCAGGGGTCAGAAAACTTTAACCCACAGGCCATACCCAGCCCAATGCCTATTTTTGTAAATAAAATTTTATTGGAACACGGCCAAGTATATTTGTTTGCATATTGTCTATGGCTGTTTTCCCTATAATGGCAGAGTTGAACTGTTGCAAAAGAGACAAACTATTCAAAGCCTGAACTATTTACTGTATGACCATTTACAGAAAAAGTTTGCTAACCTCTGGTCTAGACTATGGGAGAAGTGATATTTAGCATTCAGTTTAAAATTATTTCCCTGTGAACCCTATCATTTCTTTTAGTAACCCCAGCTTTAGGGAAAGCCTGAAACAACTATATAGGCTTCAGTGGGATGTAGGGGAAAATAAAGTGAGGAAAATAGAGAAGGTGAGACCAGCCCCACCCACACCCCCATTTGTCCTTCTGCCGGCATTTATGTAGGAGCAGCTGTACCCTTTCAAGGAATTTTAGGTGGAGACCAACATCAAAGTGTGTGTGTGTGTGTGTGTGTGTGTGTGTGTGTGTGTGTGTGTGAGACAGTGGTGTGAGTCCCCTTTGAACTGAAAACGATAGGGAGGGACCCCACGCTGACAAACAGTTCAAAAGGAAAACCTTCAAAAGCAAACTTTCTATTCTTTAGAATCGAGGGCCTCAAGTGGCTGGTAATGGGGTGGGGAAGGCGGGGTGGCAGATGCACTCTTCGCTAATGTATTTGTGAGGTGTCCTACATTCTACATAGGACAGAACAGTGTCCTGGTTAAAGGGTGCTGAGGTGTGGGTTCGTGATCCTGGTTCTGCCACTTTCTAGCAATCCTGCTCAAGGTTTGTGATGATGAGATGAAATCATGCTTCAGTGGCTTGCACAGTTCCTGGCACATATCAGGCATTTAGAAGGTTATTATTGTTTTCTTTTATAAAATACTGACTGTTTTAGGGAGAAAGAAGTAGAAATGATCTTAATTTTTAAAAATAATGGGCGGTTTGGAGAAAACTGGAAAAGCAATAAGGAGGAAATGTATTCTAATTTGTTTTTTATTTCTAAATTGTGTCTGACAATCCATTAAATGAGGCTGTGGTTTTGGTTCCTCTGGCTGGTGCTTCTGATTCGTCTTCCTGTCCTCCTGCCTGAAATGCCTAAGTCTGCAGAAGGGATGACATGATGAGAACTAACCCTACTTGAAAATGAAATGCTGCTTTAGATTTGCCAAAAGATTCCCACTTTCTGAAATTCTCCTTCTCCGTCTCTGGCCTACTGTGAGGGGCTATTCCATTTCTACAGGGGCCTGAAATCCACCATCACCCCCTTTCCCTAGAATTATCCTAAGAGTTGGACAATGTAATTGACTCCAGAAGGTTATGACCACACAACTTCTAAGGAGAAGGAAAGGAAGAGGCCTGGATATTTATTTTGTTGTGTGTGTTTTGGGGTTTTTTTGGTGTTTGTTTTCCTGCTATTGGAACTTGATTTGTTTCCTATTTCTAGTTAAATGGTTCAGAACCCTCTTCCCTGAGGCTGGGGCTATTGCTGTTGCCTGTGTATGTGGAGTGGATGGCCATCGCTATTATAACCTTACGCTAGCAGGCACAGTTTCTCCCAACCTTCTTTCT
The DNA here is from genome assembly GCF_963924675.1 of Phocoena phocoena. NCBI lineage: Eukaryota > Metazoa > Chordata > Mammalia > Artiodactyla > Phocoenidae > Phocoena > Phocoena phocoena. Next base: position 42,236,041 of record NC_089229.1, on the reverse strand, counting down.
AGGCATAAAATGCAGAGTCTTCTGTCCCAGATAGTAAATGGCTGCTCAGCTTTGACATTGTGTTTTTCTGCCCCAGTTCACGAAAAATATTGCCCCAGAAACCCATCAGGTTTTCTACGTTTATGAACTCTGAATCCTACCTCCCAGGTGCCAGTAAGAAAGGCTCTCCTAGAGTCTTCTAGATGCAGAACTGCAAAATGAAAGGTCCTAAGTAAGGCCTGCATTTGATGGCAATCCTTACATGGTCCCTTTCTGATAATATTCTTTCCACCCAAAGTTCCGAATCCTATGTCCCTTTCTTACATTCTCAAAAAAAAAAAAAAAAAAAAAAAAAAAAAAAAGTTGAGTGAAAATAGGCTCTGTTTAGGCTTTGGTTAAACCTTCTGCACTCTGAGGATTTTCTGCTGTAGTGCTCAGGCTTTTTGGAGAAGCTTCTCTTTTTCTTGACACCTTAGTAGATTGGCCAAAATCAGCCAACTTTTGGGGGTGGAGATGAGGAAAGGTATGTCTTCCAATCTCTTTGTTTGATATCTTGAAAAACATACTGTTTGAAAAGAGTTTTCCAGACCTATAAATAATTAGCACTTGAAAGTACCAAAAGCTCTTTCTCAATCTCCTTTTAAAAAGAAAACACTGAATGAGATAATACTAGCACTTATTGAGCTCTTCCCAGTGCCAGGCACTGTTCCAAATGCTTCACATATGCCTACCTAACTTTCACAACCCTCTGAAGTAGCTACTGTTATCATTCCCATTTTCCAGATGAGGAAACCGAGGCACAGAGTAGTTAAATTGTTTGCTCAAGATAACACAACTATTAAGTGTGAGAATCTGACTTAAGAATCTAAAGATCTAAAGGGGCTCATATACAGGAAGCCCTATTACAATTTTCTCTGATAGAGAGACTGGAGAGTGTGGTGAATAATACATAGGGCTCAGGACTTAAGACAGCATAGGGTTTAAATTCCTATTGTCCCTTTACCAACTGAATGATCTGGGACAAGTAAATTTATCACTCTGAGCTTTACTTTCCTCGTCTGCATTTTGAAAATAACAATACATTCCTCATAGAAATATTGTGTAGATTTAATGAAAAAACCTGTGCTTAGTAGAGACCTGGTAACATAGCATTATTGTTGGGATGAGAAACTGTTCTCAGCTGTCAGGACAGAATTACTTAGGGCATGACATTTACAAGAGGAATTACAAAAGTATAGATTTCCATTGATAGTTGGACAAATTACTTGCCTCAGTTCAGCTTAGAATGATCTTGGTATTTTGTAAGGTCCTAGGAACCATCCCAAATTGGCAGCCAGTGATTTTAGTCATTCTAGAACAGAACTGTCCAATAAAACTTTCTGCAATGATTGAAGCGTTCAGTATCTGCACTGTGTAATACGGTAGCCACTAGCCACATTACAGCTCTTGAGCACCTGAAATGTGGCTGCTGTGATTGAGGAACTGATATTTTAATTTTATTTAATTTTAATTAATTTTAATTTAGATAGCCACATGTGGCTGGTGACTACCGAATTAGACAGCAGAGCTCTAGAGCTCTGGGGTCCCCCAGCAGTCCTTGGCCTGTTAGGAACCGGGCCGCACAACAGGAGGTGAGCGGCAGGGAGTGAGTGAAGCTTCACCTGCCGATCCCCATCAACCGCATTATTGCCTGAACTCTTCTCCCGCACACCCAGCCACGCGCGCCCTTGCCGTGGAAAAATTGTCTTCCATGAAACCGGTCCCTGGTGCCAAAAAGGTGGAGGACCGCTGCTCTAGATAATCTAATCAATTACTTACATCTGAAGAAAACACCCCAGAAAAATCTCTAGGCATTATAATTTTAAAATTCCCCGTCCTAAATGCCGGATAGGAAATAAAATTGCTTAACTATTTACTCTAATGAGCCATACAGGAATAGCCTAGATGGAATGACGGTGCAATCTGTTCTCATCCCTAAATCATGGATCAGTTAGTGTTTTGAACTATGTCAGCTTTCTTGCATAATCTGTTTACAAGTTTCAGAAACATTTATTACTGTATTATCACTATAATGCTTTATTCTACCATATTGAGAATACAGCTAGGAATAAAAGCTATGTCATAGACCCATTTTATTCTGATGATTAATAGGTGATTGGAATAAATGCTTTCCTGCTATAGAAAACAGGAGGGTGAGGACTCCTCTGTGTTGTTCACATTCTTACGTTTCATGCAGAAAAAGTTGTGCTAAGAATTGATCGGACCGATTGGCTAGTTGATGTTAAAGGTCTTGGTGGCCTCTACCCCCAAACTCAAAGAGTTATGCCTACAAAAATGTGGCAGTTTGCAACATTTTAACAGAACCCGTAGGCAGACACCAAAGGTACGTCAATTCATTCAGCAGCATGGGAGGTGCCACTTTTACCTGACTCATCTGCAGTCCAGGATCACATAGTGTTCTGCTGCCCTTTCTTTTTATGTGGTATAGAACTTGGGAACCTCAATCAAGTACTTAATTAAATTTTTGATAAAAGAGTTTGACTATATTTACAAGCACCCTTCCCATCTGCACTTCTGATCAACTGAGTGGAAATTCTGTCTGGGTCAGAATACCAGGTTTGGGATCTTTTCATTCTCAGCAGAACAAATTTGCTCTCTACAACCTGGTATCTAAAAGATGACTCCCTTTAACCGTCCACATAAAATAGCTTCATTTCCTACACTTACTAGAAAAATTCACTCAATAATTGATTGCGATATGCAATTCGTAATATTTACTTAAGCCCCTGAGATTGGAAGAAACTTTTACCGTTATGATTGCTATTAACTTTTTTAGATTCCCCTAGTTTTGCTTCAGTATTGGTAGCTAATAATACTTGCTCTCGTTTAGTGAGCATTGACTCTTTGTCAGAAGGATTACATAAGTTATCTCATTTAATTCACACAACAAATTTATGAGTAGGGATTAGTGTTACATTTTAATACAATATGGAAACCAAGGCTCAGAGGGAGTATATTGCCCAGATCACACAGCTTGTATGTACAGCCAGTGTGCATACCCAGATCCTTCTGACTCCAAAGTTTGAGCAATTAAACACCAAACTATATTCTGCTTTGATTAACTGGTATCAATGTACCTGGGCCATGTAATCTGTTATCTACAAAAATATTCTTATTGGTAAAATATAAATGTTTAGGGAGCATTGGTAAGATAATACATTAGAATAGCATTTGGTTGTTCTGCAAAACCACAGATGTGGTCATTTCTGTTACTTGGTGCCTCTGAGTTCAGTTCAAAGAAAAGTGTCTCTTCATGTACATGTTATTTTCCATTAGAACGAAAGCCCAATATGTTTTGACTTGGGTCTTAACTGCCAAGAAACTTGGCCAAATTCATTGCTGAACTGTCACAATGAACCTACCCCACGTGCTTAGTGTTATTATTTGTTTACTCAACATATGATTATTTATATTTATGTAAATATAAAGTATTTATGAGGCCTATTATGTACTGGGGGCTATGTTCACAGCTGGGATGCAAAATATGGTGGTGAACATGACAGAAATTTCCTCAGGCAGGAAATTTTTTTCTTAGGGAAAAAAGATTTTTTCCTTAGGGAAAAAAGAGATTATATAAAGAATAACACAAATAATTAATTAATAATTGTGACTACAGCCACAAAAGGTAAATAAATGATGGCATAACCTGGCCAGACAATAGTCCTGGCTTCATGGGCCAGTTAATAAGAAAAGTCCCTGGGCTCCCCTGGTGGCGCAGTGGTTGAGAGTCCGCCTGCCGATGCAGGGGACACGGGTTCGTGCACCGGTCCGGGAAGATCCCACATGCCGCGGAGCGGCTGGGCCCGTGAGCCATGGCCGCTGAGCCTGCGTGTCCGGAGCCTGTGCTCCGCAACGGGAGAGGCCACAACAGTGAAAGGCCAGCGTACCACAAAAAAAAGAAAAGTCCCTGCCAGTAAACTTTGTGATCATTAGTCAGCAATTCTATTATACACTGATATTTCATTGTACATAATTTGATAATCAATTCATTAGAAAAAACAAAAATAAATAAGAGGCATAAATGTCCCTTTTACTTATCAGGAAGTACCTTATAATTATTCTCACATTTATTTTTCTTTCAGTAGAACTCCGGTTTTTAAAATTCTTTTGGAAAGTATATAAAACAATTTTACTATAATAAAAATGGAAATTGAGTTGAAATGATGTCATTGCTTTTAACCTCTGCATTATTAATTTGGAGAAGACAGAGACTAATAGAGTCCTAACCTTCTGTTTAGAAGCAAAGATCATGCCTTAGAAACAAGCAAAGATCATGCCTTTGTGAAATAATTAATTCTTACTTCAGAAAGTTATACCCAAAAGATGACTAAGGAAAACCAGCATCTCCTGCATCTCCTGCCTTTGAAGGCTTTAGTCCACCATCATCATTAAGAATGGAGATAAAAAAACACCATCACAGGGGACTTCCCTGGTGGTCCAGGGGCTAAGACTCTGCATTCCCAATGCAGGGGGCCCAGGTTCGATCCCTGGTCAGGGAACTAGATCCCACAGGCCGCGACTAAGAGTTCGCATGCCACAACTAAAGATCCTGCACGCAGCAACGAAGGTCTCGCGTGCTGCAACTAAGACCCTGCGCAACCAAATAAATAAATCAATATTTAAAAATGAACAAACAAACAAACAAAATAGCATCATGGGCTAAAAGCTTTAGAAGTTAATTTTAAGACTTTCTTTTCTACTCGGAACTTGCCTGAAAAGGGGTAAGTGTGAAGTAATTTTCACGTAGGTCAGCCGGTGATCCCTAGGTAACAGGTGTTAGCACATTAACAGCAATGATAGAAAAGCTGAAGCCAAAGACTCCTATTTTTTTTCACAGCATTGCCTTCGCTTCCCCTGTCTTGGTATGTTTGTTCTGTAGAATTTAAGAGAAGATGAGTGTGCCAGTTTATCTCTGCTGGTACTTTTCCCCTGTGCTTTCCTCGTGTTCAGAAGTGGAGAAAGGAATATACTGTCAAAACAGAAACAACTCTGAGGTGTGGTCTCCACCAACTGTCCCTTCAGAAGGGCAAGCCCTTCCACTCAGTAACCTGGAACCCATACATGTCTACTCCTCACTGCCAGACCCACCTGCCTGAAACACTACCAGAAATGCCTTTGACTTCTGAGGTATCCTCTTTGCAAATAAAAGCATCTCTGGAAAGATTCTTCTTAGCACCTAAGATCAGCTGCACTGAAATAATGGTAATTTTGATGAGTAGGGGTTGGAGAAGAGAGGATTTTAGAGCATGGAGCACTGTGGAGTGTCCATCTGGCCAGGGCAAGAGCCAGAGCAGAGAGCACAGGACAGCAACGTGTGCCCTGGTCATGTGGAGAGAGGTGCTCTCGGAGTGGAGAAGGGGTACAGAAGGAAAGTGGGTGACAGCGCAAACCAAAACATATCTGCTTAAATGAGTTATTTTACATAAAGCATTTAGAATAGTGCTAGCCCCAAATGATATGAAAATAATAAGTATTTACTAATCATTGGTCCTAGGGCTAGTCAGTTCCCACAACAGAAAGTGCCATTCTCTCTCCTCCTCCCTTCCTCCCGTCTTATCACATGGCCTGCTGTTCCCAGGGCTCAGAGATATGACTTGCACAGCTCATGGTACAGTTTCATTCCAAGTTAGGTGAAAAGGCTTTAGTGAGCCAGCCCTGGAACCCAAGCAGTATTCATTCTATTGTTTCAATGGAAAAGATGTTTAGAGGACAGTAGGCTCTTAATGAACCTTTGTTTAAGCAAAAAAGTGTTTAGTAGTGATGAGGTTCAGAACACGCTACCCCACAATATGGCACCTTGGCATTTTGAATATTGTACGCTAAAGGAATTTGAGAAACGTCAGGTACAGGAAGGACTCTCTGACCTTCCTCTGAAGCAGGTCATAAGACCCTCCTGTGAGAGGTGCCTTCCTACACCCAGAAGAAAGGAGCATCCCTGTCTCTAAGATGGACAGAGGAACCTGGTGAACAGGTCTTGCTAAATTTCCCCAGTTTACTACCCTTAGCTCATACCCTTCTGTTCTATCACATTTTTCCATGACTTTCCACTCTTCATCAAACCTAGTTTAAAAACACTCAGACTTAGGGCTTCCCTGGTGGTGCAGTGGTTGAGAGTCTGCCTGCTAATGCAGGGGACACGGGTTCGAGCCCTGGTCTGGGAGGATCCCACATGCTGCGGAGCAACTAGGCCCATAAGCCACAACTACTGAGCCTGCGCGTCTGCAGCCTGAGCTCTGCAACAAGAGAGGCTGTGATAATGAGAGGCCCGCGCACCACGATGAAGAGTGGCCCCCGCTTGCCACAACTAGAGAAAGCCCTCGCACAGAAACGAAGACTCAATACAGCAAAAATAAATACATTAATAAACTCCTACCCCCAACATCTTCTTTAAACAAAACAAAACAAAACACTCAGACTTAACTGTCTCCCAGGTCTTCATTTCCTTATGAAGGCTACTATGTCATGCAAAACTTATATTAAATAAATATGTAAGCTTTCCTCTTTTTAAAAAATTATTTATTTATTTATTTATTGGCTGTGTTGGGTCTTAGTTGCAGTACGTGGGATCTTTTGTTGTGGCGCACTGTTCTCTCTAGTTTTGGTGTGCAGGTGCCCTGAGGCATGTGAGATCTTAGTTCCCTGACCAGATTTCAAATCCTCGTCCCCTGTATTGCAAGATAGATTCTTAACCACCGGACCACAAGAGAAGTCCCAGGTTTCCTCTTGTTAATCTGTTTTTTTGTCAGTCTAATTTACAGGGCTAACCAGAGAACCTAGGAGGGTAGAGGGAAGGAGATTTTTTTCCCTCCCCTACAGTTTTCCAAACTATCAATGTCTATACTTTGGGAATAGATTACTATGTAGGTTGGGGGCTCCTTATACGTAGGGGGCTTTTTTACTTAGAGTCTTGTTCTCGTTGCTTCCTGTTTTTTGTTTTTAATTGCAAAGGATCTTTTTATTTAACGTAACAAGATTCCACATAAGGAAAACAGAGAAAAGATGCTATGCAAAACACAAGAAACTTGGAATCTTGGCTGTCCTGAAGGGTAGATTCCACTGGGATACAATCTAGTAACTCCTTAATAAGGGCACATGTGTACACATAGAACAGGAATTAGGGACCTGCATATCCAAACAGAATAGGCTATACCTAGCAATCAAAATGTCATCACCTGAAGAAGCTTTCAGAAAATCAACACTTAACCACTTATGTTCCAAAGAAAATTCCTTTCAGCTACAAAGAATGTTTCCTTTCAGATTCTGAATGAATCAGAGAGAGATGATGACTGCCTACAAAATAAAAGCCCAAGGCACCACTAGGCCATTTGTGTTGGTGGCCATAACTACTAGCTTGGTTCATGACAGAACTGATTTAATGGTAACAACTGCCTTCAACATTAAAGACAGCATAAATGAATAGATCAGTCATGCCCCAGTCTAGTTTGCTACCCACAAGACTCAAAATAAATAAATACCACCAAGGAGAGCTTTAGAAGAGAAATGTTATCTACTAAAAAGGATACATTAGACCTTTGTATTTTTCCAAAGTCATTACTGAATGACTAGGGCAATTCATATGCCCAGAACTGCAGTCTTTATTTGTATTTTGATCCCTCAGCAGTATCTGCATTTAGTATTTTTTCTTAGAAGGGAAGGATAGGAAGCTGTTTGTTTCAGAGTTTCCCAAAGTATGTATGCTTATCGACTGTACATAAGAGGATGAGCATTATAGTCCTGGAGGTGGGACAGGGAGGGCCTCTGAGGCCAAGCTTGGAGACAGATGGCCTTCACATTTATTTGATATGCAGCCTTCAGTTCTCGGAGAGAAGGACTGGGGCAGGGTGGTAAATAGGGGTTGACCAAGACCTCACAGGGCCACAAGACAGAAATTTTAAGATCACAGTGAGGTGGAAATAGGTTCAGGATGAGCTGAAAGCCAAGCGTTTTTGCCCACGGAGATTTTTATAACTTCTGTTTATGACCATTGATACTAGATTCCATTTACAGTAGTAATATTCTTTTCTTTTCTTTTTTTTTTTTTTTTTTGCGGTACGCGGGCCTCTCACTGTTGTGGCCTCTCCCGTTGCGGAGCACAGGCTCCGGACGCGCAGGCTCAGTGGCCATGGCTCACGGGCCCAGCCGCTCCGTGGCATGTGGGATCTTCCCGGACCGGGGCACGAACCCGTGTCCCCTGCATCGGCAGGCGGACTCTTAACCACTGCGCCACCAGGGAAGCCCTATTTTCTTTTTAAATAAACATTAAAATTTTTAAAGCGAATTAATTTAAGTTAAAATGCTTATTACTATGGTGTTCAGCTATAGCAGTTTCTGAAATTGATGCCTGAATGGCTGACATTTAGGAGCTGTTTGCTTAGAAAAGAGCACTGGGGCTTCCCTGGTGGCGCAGTGGTTGAGAATCTGCCTGCCAATGCAGGGGACATGGGTTCGAGCCCTGGTCTGGGAAGATCCCACATACCGCGGAGCAGCTGGCCCCATGAGCCACAATTACTGAGCCTGCGTGTCTGGAGCCTGTGCTCCGCAAAAAGAGAGGCCGCGATAGTGAGAGGCCCACGCACCGCGATGAGGAGTGGCCCCCACTTGCCGCAACTAGAGAAAGCCCTCACACAGAAACGAAGACCCAACACAGTCAAAAATAAATTAAAAAAATAAATTAAAAAAAATTAAAAAAAAAAAGAAAAGAGCACTGGTTTTAGAGCCCCTCCAGTACTCCAGTACTGCCCCAGGGAACCTTCAGTGATTTTTACTTACTTTCTCTGAACCTCATGATCCTCAACTACAAAATGCTTGGATGAGAAACACAAACCTCTCAAGGCAATTGTAAGGAATAAATAATAGGTGCTCAGTTAATGGTTAGTCCCTTTCCTTCCCTTACTGATATATGAGAAAGGCAGACAAACACTCTCTCCTCGGGCAACACCCCTGCCTAGCCTCAAGACAACAAACTGTAGGTATGGATTATTCAAATCACTAGAAACTTTTGTATACACACTAACAGAGGCTGTATTTGTAGCCCAACATATTACATTTGCAAACATGACAGGCAGAGAATTTAAGTATCAACACAGCACTTTCTTGTTAACAAAGAGTATATTCTGGGGCACTGTGTCACAGGGTGACTGGTCTGAAGGCCAGTTCTGGGCATTACTGACCAAAACCCAGGGCAAAAGGATATATATATGTGTGTGTGTGTGTGTGTATACACATGTACACATGTACACACACACACACGCCAGGGTATGGTTTCAGGAGGAAGCAGAAATCCTTAAAGAAATATAATTTTTGCAATGGAAGGACAATTCTTGGGCCATCAGTTTTCCTTCCTTCCTCCCTTCCTCCTTTACTTCCTTCCTTCCTTTCTTTTTTTCTACATAAAAAAGGCACACTAGGGCTTCCCTGGTGGCGCAGTGGTTGAGAGTCCGCCTGCCGATGCAGGGGACCCGGGTTTGTGCCCCGGTCTGGGAAGATCCCACATGCCGCGGAACGGCTGGGCCCGTGAGCCATGGCTGCTGAGCCTGCGCGTCCGGAGCCTGTGCTCCACAACGGGAGAGGCCACCGCAGTGAGAGGCCCGCATACCGCAAAAAAAAAAAAAAAAAAAAAAGGCACACCAAAATTTATGTTGAATATTCTCTTCTAATTTAAGGCTTATTACCTCTTTTTGTCCTTCACACATTAAAAGTCTATGAAATTTTTAAAAAGTGTTTTTTAGAAATGGCCAATAAGGCAAAGCATATCTAACCTCACTAATAATAATCAAACATATGCTAAAAATCAAGACATCAATATTCACCAATATGAAATATTCATTCATCAATATTCTTTCAATGTGTAAAAAGTTTTTAACATATTTGTACCCAGTTGTTAAAATGGATGTGGGCAAACACCTATGCCCTCCCAGTGAGCGCATAAATGGGCACAACTCTCTGGAGGATAATTTGTAGTGCTATTAAAAACCTAAAAATCTGTGTATTCTTTGACCCAGAAATCTCCCTTCTGAGACTTTATTCTAAGGAAATAATAAGAGCTGTACTCAAAACTGTATCAAGAAGAGTGCTCATTGTATCATAAATTATTACAGCAGAAGACAAAATGGCTTAAGTGTCCAACAATAATGCAGATCATAGAATCAAATGTGCTGGAACCATCTGTTACAAAAGTACACAGTCATTGAAAATGATTGTGTTGAAGGAAACAAGACTAGTGGTTTTAAATGGGAGGGAAACAGTATTTTATAGGAAGAAACTCCCCCAAAGTCATTGAGGACAAAGTAATGGAATTCAGGCATATTTCCATGCAGCTCAGACAAGCAGACCTCACTGGCCTGACTACAAAACTTGGTCACACTTGCCTTTATTGCTGATTTAGCAGCCTGAGCCCTTACTCAACCACCTGCCCTCCTACCTATACCCCTGTCCACCTTACCCAGAAGGAAATCAGCTCCCTCTCAAAGTATCCCCCAGATATTTCTGGGAATCCCCAAAGGGGATTTGAGTAGATTTGATCTGTAGTGAACAAGTGGCTTGTCAGAGAAGTAGAGTAGAAATTAGTCTGAAGGTACCAGACCATCAAGACTGAATGTGTGGATCACGTGCATATCTTTATGGAATCCTGTAAGAGACAATATAGGTTAAAAATTAACTAAATGATAATTATCTTTTCTCAATTTATGCAAAATGAGGGTTACAAAGTTGCCATAATTTGGGAGGTTAAAACCTCCCCCCGATCCGACTCAGAGAAGCCTCACCACTGGCCCTCCTGACAGTGTTAGTGGTGAGAACACCAAGGTCAGGGTCTGGTGTGGCCTCCACTGGTCATCCAGGCATTGAGGAGTGCTGATTTCTATCCGGAAATTCCAACCAAACTCTCTGGTTTCCATCAGTTTGAGTGGCCTCCTCTCTAACTTCATGCTACACTGCCACCAGGAATGAAAGCAGTTCCTTTTAGGCCAGAGCCTCAGAGTGTCAAGAAGCATTAGTTCCACCAGTTCTGGGCCCTCAGATCTTGCCCATAATCTCTCTGAGTATCAAGGAATCACTTTCATCAGTTTTTGGTTTTCTTTCCTTTCAACCCAGAGACTCAAACACAAACGAGGACAATTGTTATGCCATCTCTTTTCATTGTCCTCCTGGTCCCTCAGCTAAAAATGAATAGACAAATAGATGCCCCTTTTTCTCCGAAAGAAACCTAACCTATCCAGATGCAGTTCTCCTTTCATCGACAGCCTTTCCTTCTTTCTCATCCCCCAATTTTCTTTTTTTTAAGATAAAAAAATTTTTTTTGTTAAGTTCCTGGAAATCCCAGCCCTTCAAACACCTCCTGAAGATGCTTCAAGGTCTATGAATCATGGAGTAATTTACATTTAACACTGATTCCAAAATATAAAATTGCTTGAATCAGTTAAATTATTTTTCTGTGTTCTACTCCCCTCCCTGGTCATAATTTTAAAGTAAAAATTTTGGCAAAGTTAACTTTTGTAGTAGCCATATCCATCAGCATTTTGTTTATAAAGGGCATTTCTCCCAGTCATGACCCTAGGAAGGAATAAGAATATATCACCATGAGTTATATTTCCTCCTCTATCTAGTCTAGGGATCACTGCTTCTACTATATTTGCATAATAATACTAGATGGCAATTCAGAAGACTATGATTTTAACCACACCTAATTTGGAATTAACCAAATGACTGTGACAAATCATTTTATTTTTTTAAAAAAATAATATAAAAAATTTAAATTGTATCTATTTTTCCATAAAAATAATACCCATGGTGATAGTATACATTGATATAACTTTTTTGGAGCGCAATCTAGCAATATCATCTATGAAAATATTAATAGTGATAACTTCAGAGTTGAAATTTTCTCTAATTTTTATTTTCTTATTTTTGCTTATTTTTTTTTTTTATGTTGAGCATATATTGGTTGTATAACCAAAAATAGTGCAAAGAGTTTTTACAAGATATAGAAAGGAAAAAGAAATTTATCCAAAACCCCAGGCTAGGTCAGATTACAGTCTTTTGAATTGCAGTCTAATATTTTTGGGTGGACATAAATGTGATCATAAAGTTACTTAACTTGTGTGACTGGATTTGCTATTACAAAGTGTTCTTGCACTTACACCTGAGCCTTCCCAGTGCTGTCTACACAACCCATGTGTATGGCTTCAACAATTTTTCTCTCTTAGTCTGTGACTCTGTTGACAACTCTTCCTTCAAGGCCCAAGTAAGTCCATATCACCATAAAACCAGCTTCCAGATCCTTCTGTCCTGAGTCTTAACTACCTGGCCCATTCCTTTGTCCCTCAGATGATACCATGGATATTGTTAACCATTTTTTTCATCTGCCTGCCCCATCTCCCCCTGGATCTGAGAGCTTCTCTTGGGCCTCACATTTTTTTTTTCTTTCTTAGTGATCAGCATATTGCAGCAGATGCTCAAAACTTGTTTGAAGACATAATAAGGTGATTTCAATTCTACTCATTTGTTTATTAATGCTGCACTCTGCATCTTAGAGTGGATGCTTATAAGATTTGTTGTATCATGGATTTAAGGTGACTGCGGGAAGAGATGAAACAATGCCTGGCCAGTGGCCGCCTTTTCCTCCCAGCATGTTGGACTTTTAGCAACTTAAAATTCTGATACTAAGCAAATGCCTTCTAAACATTCCTTCAGAGGGATTCATTTCCCTGAACAATTATTCATCTCTGAGTAATAATTTCCTTTTTCTCTCTTTAACGAAACTACAATGATTGAAAGACAGGCTGATGTTGAAAAGTCGGGATAAATTTCTTTACAAAATATAAGGATCCAGAGTCCATAACTTCTATTTTTAATTTATGAATTTGTGTGTGTTTATTCATTAATTTATCATCTGTGACTATTTCCTTGTAAGTTGTAAAAACTTAAAAAGAAATTTTTGTAAGTGTAAATAATTTTAAACAATGTGATTATTATCATAAACAGATTCTTTAAATGCCTTTTCACTTGATGATATTATTAAACTGTATCTAATTGTCCTTTTCTTTGTAATATATTTTTCTTTATCAATTTTTTTAGTCTGAGGTCTTTTATTCTTTAATTTGTTTTTCCAAGAGTAAGAAAACTTTTTACTTCTGTACATTTTTCCAATACCCCTGTGATAGCCAATTTGGATCTTCATTTATTTATTTAAAAAATTTATTTAAAAAATATTAGTGTATTTACTTATTTATTTACCTGTGCCGGGTCTCAGTTGCAGCACGCAGGATCTTTAGTTGCAGTGTGCGGGGATTTTTAGTTGCAGCATGCGAACTCTTAGTTGCAGCATGTGGGATCTAGTTCTCTGACCAGGGATCGAACCTGGGACCCCTGCATTGGGAGTGTGGAGTCTTAGCCACTGGACCACCAGGGAAGTCTCTTCATTTATTTTTTTAAATAGTCATCTTCTCAATTAAAAAATGTTCATCTTGGGCTTCCCTGATGGCGCAGTGGTTGAGCGTCTGCCTGCCGATGCAGGGGACACGGGTTCGTGCCCCGGTCCGGGAAGATCCCACATGCCGCGGGGCGGCTGGGCCCGTGAGCCATGGCCGCTGAGCCTGCGCGTCCAGAGCCTGTGCTCTGCAACGGGAGAGGCCACAACAGTGAGAGGCCCGCATACGGCAGAAAAAAAACCCAAAAACTTCATCTTTTAAAATTTTCCTGTATTTATAAAAATTAAATGATAACATGTGCATTTCAAAAAATTAGAAAACATAGATAAATTAAGAATTAAAATCATGTGAAATTTTATCATTCTGATCTGATCATTTAAAATGTTCACCTGTATATAGCTAATGAGAACATACTGTATATCACAGGGAACTCTACTCAATGCTCTTTGGTGACCTAAATGGGGAGGAAATCCAAAAAAAGGGGATATATGTATGTATAGCTGATTCATTTTACTGTACAGTAGAAACTAACACAACATTGTAATGCAACTATATGCCAATAAAAATTAATTTAAAAAATAAAAAACAAAATCAAAATGAAAAAGAAAAGAAGTTCCCCTGATCCTGTTTGAATTTCCCCATTGTTCTAAATTGCTTCTTTTGTCTTCAAATTTTCGTCTTTCTCCCAAAGCTTTTCCTCTTTCTAGGTTTCCCTGTATGAATCTCCCCCTGCCTTTAAACTCCATACCCCAGTTATTGGCACTGCACGTCCGCGTCCCCAGCAGGATCTCCCCACTCTCTTGTCAGCCATCAGTTTTCCTGAGTCCGACTCATGCAGTCTGTGACAATGTCCTGGGAGGTAGCCTGTTACCAGCACAGTGTGGTCTACTAGGGGTCCCCCTCCCATGGAAGGGTCTCTCCTAGTCTTGTGATGCCATCTCTGACATGCCCAGTCACTCCAAATAAAATTGGGCCCTTCCTGGTCTCCTCACCAGTGTGAAGTGTAGGCATGCTGGTTGGATCAAACACAGATACCCTGAAGGATAAAGACAGAACAGTCAGGCCTAAGCAAGAACTAAAGTGGGCTGAAATAAAAGCCTTCATGTGAATGTGTAAGTAGTGAGAACTGTGCAAGCTGGGGATCAGGCATTATAGCTAAAAGGAGCAATCCTTGTCCAGCCTGGCTGAATGTTGCCACAGAGAGATGAAGGTCCGTGTGGCCAGAATGCTGTATTTTGAAGTCAGATTTGTTTGTGTTTGGCTCATCTTTTAAAAAATTAAAGACACTTTGTGGAGCAAATAAAACCTGCTTTCAGGTTAAATATGACCTACATTTTACCAGTTTATGACTCCTAGACTAAAGTCATATAAACCTGTAGGAAGGAGAAAATATTTTTCCAACCGTTACCTAATTTACAAGTCACCTTTTTCTCCAGAATCCCTAAGTTTGGGAAGTTGCATTTTTGTGCAAAGCAATGTTCTTTCCATTACTCACTACCTTCCTCTTCACATCTACTGGGAATTAGACAGGGCTATTTTCTTAATAATACAAAATAGACCTTTGAGTTTTAACTACATTCTTTACCAGCAGCCTTTGTTATTCTCATTTCCATTGGAGGATTGGAGAATAAGTGATTTTTCTCTTTCACTTACGATAGGTAAGAGGCAGATTTTAGTCTTGGGGCCCATCTCCTGAATATCTCCTTCCAAGGCACTGGGAGGGACCCTTCTGATGTATGCACATGGTCAAATGGACTTTACAAAATTTGTAAAAGATATTTTCACCATAATTGGCTAAGACCATTTTCTCTTTCCGTTGCAACTTCTCCTCCTGTCACTTTCCCTCATGTCTAATCGGTTTATCGTAGTAACTGCAGGTATTCTGAGGACTTGAGTAAGGAAAGTACAGGTAGTAATACATGGTGTCTGGGACATGTTTTTGTAAGTCTCATCACTTCCGTGTGTAGGGAAACCATGGCTAGCATTTCTGGTGTAGAAATGACTTCCAGAAGTATTCTAATTGCCCATTATCCTGACTTATCAGCACCATAAAAAGGCACAAAGCTAGAGGTCTCTCACAATAAGAACATTTCCCTAAGTGACCAGCACTGGAAGGATGTGGGTAAATTAGGAAAAACATGCCAAAATAAGACTGAATTATTTTTCTACAGAAAGTGATAGAACAAAACTATTGTCAGATAAAGAAACAATCAATGGGCATACAGCCAAAAATGTAGGGAAAAAGTTATAGAGGTAATTAATAAAAATAATGTTGCTGTTTTTCTGAGTTTTGTGGTATTTGTCACCTTTTAAAAATTGCAATTTGTTATGATTTCTTATCTCATTTTAAATAAATATATGCTTTCATATATAATTTTAGATTTGTGATTTTGTATTTTTCTTAAAGAGGATTTCTCCACCATATTGTATAAGCTTCAGGACCCCCAAAATCTGGATCAACCCCCGTTGGGATGAAGATTTTCTTTAAACAGGGAATTCCCTGGCGGCCCAGTGGTTAGGACTTGGGGTTTTCACTGCTGTGGGCCTGAGTTCAAGGGAACTAAGATCCCACAAGCAGTGCAGTGCAGTAAAATTTAAAAAAATTAAAAAAAAGATTTTTTTAAACAAAGTATTGTGATTATATATGTAAAAAATTGGGCCACTGAAACAACTCATACACATAGAAAAACCACTGGTGAAACAAAGCCATATGAATGTCAAAATGAGCTATTTTGGGGCTTCCCTGGTGGCGCAGTGGTTGGGGGTCCGCCTGCCGATGCGGGGGAT
The DNA here is from genome assembly GCF_963924675.1 of Phocoena phocoena. NCBI lineage: Eukaryota > Metazoa > Chordata > Mammalia > Artiodactyla > Phocoenidae > Phocoena > Phocoena phocoena. The sequence continues at coordinate 42,219,788 of NC_089229.1, read as the reverse complement.
GCGGGTTCGTGCCCCGGTCCGGGAAGATCCCACATGTCGCGGAGCGGCTGGGCCCGTGAGCCATGGTCACTGGGCCTGCGCGTCCGGAGCCTGTGCTCCGCAACAGGAGAGGCCGCAGCGCTGGGAGGCCTGCGTACCGGAAGAAAAAAAAAAAAAAAAAAAAAAAGAGCTATTTTGGTCATTTAGTTCTCTCTCCATAGACTCAGCATATATAAAACAGGACTTGGATGTTGCATCCACCTCTAAGCACTGTGTCCTATACAAATTCCCAATGATTTACATTTCATTTCTCTGTTTACTATAAATACTTAGTTTTCCAATTTTTATTCTCTGAGTAAAATTTTCAGCTTACATTGTATAAATTATGTATAGTTTTTTTGTTTAAATTGTACAGGTTTTTTTTTTTTTTTTTTTGCTTCTTGCCTAATTACACAAACATCATCTTTAGTTGCACTTTGGAGCAACAGAGACCATATTGATTTAGCATTCACTCGTCCATTAGAGATGTGTCATGCCAGATCTTGTGCTAGGCAGTAGTATGTGTGAACAGTGAAAGGGACAGGAATATAAACATGAATAAGACATTGCCATTGCTTTCAGGAAGCTCACAGTCTGCTGGGAAAGACCCATGGTCCAGTGGGAGAGACATATGTAAACATTGTGCTTTGGGAAGAAAAAGATGAAGTTGATTAACTGGGCGGTCAAGAAGACTTCTTATAGGCGTTAACATTTGAGCCATGTATTGAAGAATGAAAAATAGCTTATCATGTTGAGAAAGGGAAAAGTATTCAGGGCAAAAAGAGTAGTAGAATTATGGCAAAGCGGCATGATTAAACATGGTATGCTGGGATAAAAGGAGAAGCTAAGTAAGATACACATAGGAGGATATCAGGAGTAAGAATAAAGTGTGGGCTGGGGCCAGATGATGGAATTTCCTGAAAGATTTTTAAGCAGTGTGTCACCATCATATTTGTGTCTGAGAAAGTACACTCTAGCTAACTTTACTTGGCTCCATGAATACAGGGAAACTTAATATGCAAATATGCTTTTAGTTTAGCTGGCATTTTTGGACTCATTGTCTTGGACTAAAAGTTGCTGAGACATGATATCCCTTACATGGAGTGCAAAGTTGCATCAGGAAGGAGCTGAAGCACAAATGACTAATTCTTATAAGCAGGGATGTCAGTGAGAAGCAGTTTTACAAAAATTTCTAATTTTCAAATTGAGCAAACAGTAGTATTATTTAATACTGGTACTCTTTGTACCCACCCACCTAATTCCTCCAGCTCAAATAGACTTGTCTGGTTTCTTACATAGTATCAATATTTAAAATCAGTTTCGTACAGCTGTTATGCTACCATACAAAAGTTCCTTAGGTTTCTACTTTCATAGCATTAATTTGAAATTTAAGATGAAGTAAATTGTATTTTATAAATTCAACCCATTAGATCCCGAAACAATATTTTGTGCTGAAAATATACTTATAATGTGATTTTGGTAAAATTTATACCTCTGTAGGTTTTTTGCTTTTTGAAAATAAATCAGTAAAACATTATGCTTAATTTTGAGTTAGTTCTCCTTTAGCAAGGAATTAGTCACTTAAGTATTTTTTTTAACATCATTATTGGAGTATAATTGCTTTACAATGGTGTGTTAGTTTCTGCTTTATAACAAAGTGAATCAGCTATACATATACATATATCCCCGTATCTCTTCCCTCTTGCGTCTCCCTCCCTCCCTCCCTATCCCACCCCTCTAGGTTGTCAAAAAGCAACGAGCTGATCTCCCTGTGCTATGCGGCTGCTTCCCACTAGGTATCAGTTTTACATTTGGTAGTGTATATATGTCCATGCCACTCTCTCACTTTGTCCCAGCTTACACTTCCCCCTCCCCGTGTCCTCAAGTCCATTCTCTAGTATGTCTGCGTCTTTATTCCCATCCTGCCCCTAGGTTCTTCATGACTTTTTTTTTTTACATTCCATATATATGTGTTAGCATATGGTATTTACATTTCTCTTTCTGACTTACTTCACTCTGTATGACAGACTCGAGGTCCAACACCTCACTACAAATAACTCAATCGCATTTCTTTTCATGGCTGAGTAATATTCCATTGTATATATGTGCCACATCTTCTTTATCCATTCATCTGTCAATGGACACTTAGGTTGCTTCCATGTTCTGGCTATTAGAAATAGAGCTGCAGTGAACATTGTGGTACATGACTCTTTTTGAATTATGGTTTTCTCAGGGTATATGGCCAGTAGTGGGATTGCTGGGTCATATGGTAGTTCTATTTTAGTTTTTTAAGGAAACTCCATACTGTTCTCCAGAGCGGCTGTATCAATTTACATTCCCACCAACAGTGCAAGGGGGTTCCCTCATCTCCACACCCTCTCCAGCATTTACTGTTTGTAGATTTTTTGATGATGGCCATTCTGACCAGTGTGAGGTAATACTTCATAGTAATTTTTTTTTTTTTTTTTTTTTGTGGTACGCGGGCCTCTCACTGTTGTGGCCTCTCCCATTGCAGAGCACAGGCTCTGGACGCACAGGCTCAGCAGCCATGGTTCACGGGCCTAGCCGCCCCGTGGCATGTGGAATCTTCCCAGACCAGGGCACGAACCCACGTCCCCTGCATCGGCAGGAGGACTCTCAACCACTGTGCCACCAGGGAAGCCCCATAGTAGTTTTGATTTGCATTTCTCTAATGATAAATGATGTTGAGCATTCTTTCATGTGTTTGTTGGCAATCTGTATATCTTCTTTGGAGACATGTCTATTTAGGTCTTCTGCCCATTTTTGGATTGGGTTGCTTGTTTTTTTGATATTGAGCTGCATGAGCTGCTTGTAAATTTTGGAGATTAATCCTTTCTCAGTTGCTTCATTTGCAAATATTTTCTTCCACTCTGAGGGTTGTCTTTTCGTCTTGTTTATGGTTTCCATTGCTGTGCAAAAGCTTTTAAGTTTCATTAGGTCCCATTTGTTTATTTTTGTTTTTATTTCCATTTCTGTAGGAGGTGGGTCAAAAAGGATCTTGCTGTGATGTATGTCATAGAGTGTTCTGCCCATGTTTTCCTCTAAGAGTTTGATAGTGTCTGGACTTACATTTAGTTCTTTAATCCATTTTGAGTTTATTTTTGTGTATGGTGTTAGGGAGTGTTCTAATTTCATTCTTTTACATATAGCTGTCCAGTTTTCTCAGCACCACTTAGTGAAGAGGCTGTCTTTTCTCCACTGTATACTCTTGCCTCCTTTATCAAAGATAAGGTGACCATATGTACGTGGGTTTATCTCTGGGCTTTCTATCCTGTTCCATTGATCTATATTTCTTTGTTTTTTTTTTTGCGGTACGCGGGCCTCTCACTGTTGTGGCCTCTCCCGTTGCAGAGCACAGGCTCCGGATGCGCAGGCTCAGCGGCCATGGCTCACGGGCCCAGCCACTCTGCGGCATGTGGGATCTTCCCAGACCGGGGCATGAACCCCTGTCCCCTGCATTGGCAGGCGGACTCTCAACCACTGCGCCACCAGGGAAGCCCTATATTTCTGTTTTTGTACCAGTACCATACTGTCTTTTTTTACATATATATAAATTTATCTATTTATTTTTGGCAGCGTTGGGTCTTCATTGCTGCATGGGCTGTCTCTAGTTCTGGCAAGCGGGGGCTACTCTTCATTGCGGTGTGTGGGCTTCTCATTGAGGCAGCTTCTCTTGTTGCGGAGCACGGGCTCTAGGCACGCAGGCTTCAGTAGTTGTGGCACGTGGGCTCTGTACTTGTGGAATGCGGGCTCAGTAGTTACGGCTCATGGGCTCTAGAGCACAGGCTCAGTAGTTGTGGTACATGTGCTTAGTTGCTCCGTGGCATGTGGGATCTTCTCAGACCAGGGCTCGAACCCGTATCCCCTGCATTGGCAGGCGGATTCTTAACTACTTCGCCACGAGGGAAGCCCGATACTGTCTTGATTACTGTAGCTCTGTAGTATAGTCTGAAGTCAAGGAGCCTTATTCCTCCAGCTCCATTTTTCTTTCTCAAGATTGCTTTGGCTATTCGGGGTCTTTTGTGTTTCCATACAAATTGTGCAATTTTTTGTTCTAGTTCTGTGAAAAATGCCATTGGTAGTTTGATAGGGATTGCCTTGAATCTGTAGATTGCTTTGGGTAGTATTGTCATTTTCACAATGTTGATTCTTCCAATCCAAGAACATGGTATCTCTCTCCATCTGTTTGTATCATCTTTAATTTCTTTCATCAGTATCTTATAGTTTTCTGCATACAGGTCTTTAGTCTCCTTAGGTAGGTTTATTCCTAGGTATTTTATTCTTTTTGTTGCAATGGTAAATGGGAGTGTTTCCTTAATTTCTTTCAGATTTTTCATCATTAGTGTATAGGAATGCAAGAGAGTTCTGTGCATTAATTTTGTATCCTGCTACTCTACCAAATTCATTAATTAGCTCTAGTAGTTTTCTGGTAGCAACTTTAGGATTCTCTATGTATAGTATGTCATCTGCAAACAGTGACAGTTTTACTTCTTCTTTTCCTGTTTGGATTCCTTTTATTTCTTTTTCTTCTCTGATTGCTGTGGCTAAAACTTCCGAAATTATGTTGAATAATAGTGGTGAGAGTGGGCAACCTTGTCTTTTTCCTGATCTTAGAGGGAATGGCTTCAGTTTTTCACCATTGAGAATGATGTTGGCTATGGGTTTGTCATATACGGCCCTTATTATGTTGAGGTAGGTTCCCTCTATGCATACTTTCTGGAGACTTTTTATCATAAATGAGTGTTGAATTTTGTCGAAAGCTTTTTCTGAATCTATTGAGATGATCAGATGGTTTTTATTGTTCAATTTGTAAATATAGTGTATCACATTGATTGATTTGCATATATTGAAGAATCCTTGCATTCCTCGGATAAACCCCACTTGATCATGGTGTAAAATCCTTTTGCTAGTATTTAGTTGAGGATTATTGCATCTATGTTCATCAGAGATACTGGCCTGTAGTTTTCTTTTTTTATGACATCTTTGTCTGGTTTTGGTATCAGGGTGATGTTGGCCTTGTAGAATGAGTATGGGAGTGTTCCTCCCTCTGCTACATTTTGGAAGAGTTTGAGAAGGATAGGTGTTAGCTCTTCTCTAAATGTTTGATGGAATTCGCCTGTGGAGCCATTTGGTCCTGGGCTTTTGTTTGTTGGAAGGTTTTTAATCACAGTTTCAATTTCAATGCTTGTGATTCGTCTGTTTATATTATCTATTTCTTCCTGGTTCAGTCTCGGAAGGCTGTGCTTTTCTAAGAATTTGTCCATTTCTTCCAGGTTGTCCATTTTACTGGCATATTGTTGCTCGTAGTAATCTCTCAAGATCCTTTGTATTTCTGCAGTGTCAGTTGTTACTTCTCCTTTTTCATTTCTAATTCTGTTGATTTGAGTCTTCTCCCTTTTTTTCTTGGTGAGTCTGGTTAATGGTTTTTAAATTTTGTTTATCTTCTTGAAGAACCAGCTTTTAGTTTTATTGATCTTTGCTCTTATTTCCTTCATTTCTTTTTCATTTATTTCTGATCTGATCCTTATGATTTCTTTCCTTCTGCTAACTTAGGGTTTTTTTTTGTTCTTCTTTCTCTAGTTGCTTTAGGTGTAAGGTTAGGTTGTTTATTTGAGATGTTTGTTGTTTCTTGAGGTAGGATTGTATTGCTATAAACTTCCCTCTTAGAACTGCTTTTGCTGCATCCCATAGGTTTTGGGACATCGTGTTTTCTCTGTCATTTGTTTCTAGGTATTTTTTGATTTCCTCTTTGATTTCTTCAGTGAACTCTTGGTTATTTAGTAGTGCATTGTTTAGCCTCCGTGTGTTTGTATTTTTTACAGTTTTTCTCCTGTAATTGATATCTAGTCTTATAGTATTGTGGTCAGAAAAGGTACTTGATACGGTTTCAATTTTCTTAAATTTACCAAGGGTTGATTTGTGACCCAAGATATGATCTATTCTGGAGAATGTTCCATGAGTACTTGAGAAGAAAGTGTATTCTATTGTTTTTGGATGAAATGTCCTATAAATATCAATTAAGTCCATCTTGTTTAATGTGTCATTTAAAGCTTGTGTTTCCTTAGTTATTTTCATTTTGGATGATCTGTCCATTGGTGATAGTGGGGTGTTAAAATCCCCTACTATTATTGTGTTACTGTCAATTTCCCCTTTTATGGCTGTTAGCATTTGCCTTATGTATTGAGGTGCTCCTATGTTGCATGCATAAATATTTACAGTTGTTATATCTTCTTCTTGGATCGATCCCTTGATCATTATGTAGTGTTCTTGTCTCTTGTAATAGTCTCTATTTTAAAGTCTATTTTGTCTGATATGAGAATTGCTACTCCAGCTTTCTTTTGATTTCCATTTGCATGGAATATCATTTTCCATCCCCTCACTTTCAGTCTGTATGTGTCTCTAGGTCTGAAGTGGGTCCCTTGTAGACAGCATATATGTGGGTCTTGTTTTTGTATCCATTCAGCCAGTCTATGTCTCTTGGTTGGAGCATTTAATCCATTTACATTTAAGGTAATTTCGATATATATATATATATATATATATATATATATTCCTATTACCATTTTCTTAATTGTTTTCGGTTTGTTTTTGTAGGTATTTTCCTTGTCTTGTGTTTCCTACCTAGAGAAGTTCCTTTATTATTTGTTGTAAAGCTGGTTTGGTGGTGCTGAATTCTTTTAGCTTTTGCTTGTCTATAAAGGTTTTGATTTCCCGTTGAACCTGAATGAGATCCTTGCTGGGTAGAGGAATATTGTAGGTTTTCCCCTTTCATCACTTTAAATATGTCCTGCCACTCCCTTCTGGCTTGCAGAGTTTCTGCTGAAAGATCAGTTGTTAACCTTATGGGGATTCCCTTGTATGTTATTTGTTGTTTTCCCTTGCTGCTTTTAATATTTTTTCTTTGTACTTAAGTTTTGACAGTTTGATTAATATGTGTCTCGACGTGTTTCTCTTTGGGTTTTTCCTGTATGCACTCTCTGTGCTTCCTGGACTTGATTGACTATTTCCTTTCCCATGTTAGGGAAGTTTTCAACTATAATCTCCTCAAATATTTTCTCATACCTTTCTTTTTCTCTTCTTCTTCTGGGACCCCCGTAATTCAAATGTTTTTGTTTTTAATGTTGTCCCAGAGGTCTCTGAGACTGTCCTCAATTCTTTTCATTCTTTTCTCTTTATTCTGATCCCTGGCAGTTATTTCCACCATTTTATCTTCCAGCTCACGTATCCGTCCTTCTGCCTCAGGTATTTTGTTATTGATTGCTTCTAGAGTATTTTAAATTTCAGTAATTGTGTTGCTCATCACTGTTTGTTTGCTCTTTAGTTCTTCTAGATCCGTGTTAAATGTTTCTTGTATTTTCTCCATTCTGTTTCTGAGATTTTGGATCCTCTTTACTAGCATTACTCTGAATTCTTTTTCAGGTAGGTTGCCTATTTCATCTTCATTTATTTGGTCTTGTCTGTTTTTACCTTGCTTCTTCATCCGTAACATATACTTTCTGTCATTTCACGTTTTTTTTTAATGTGTGGTGCTGTGTTCCTGTCTTACTGGTTGTTTGGCCTGAGACGTCCAGCACTAGAGTTTGCAGGCAGTTGGCTAGAACCGGGTGCTGGTGCTGAGATGAGGACCTCTGGGAGGCCTCACTCCAACTGATATTCCCTGGGGTCTGAGGTTCTCTGTTAGTCCAATGGTTTAGACTTGGAGCTCCCACCACAGGAGTCGAGCCCAACCTCTGGCCCGGGAACCAGGATCCTGCAAGCTTTGTGATGTGGTTAAAAAAACAGAAAGAAAGAAAAGAAACAAAGGAGCAGTACAATATCAAAGAATAGAAAACAAAATAAAATTAGAAGATAAAAAATATATCAGGAAAAATAAAACTATATGGGCTTCCCTGGTGGCACAGTGGTTGAGAGTCCTCCTGCCGATGCAGGGGACACGGGTTCGTGCCCCGGTCTAGGAAGATCCCACATGCTGTGGAGCGGCTGGGCCCATGAGCCATGGCCGCTGAGTCTGTGCGTCCAGAGCCTGTGCTCCGCAACGGAAGAGGCCACAACAGTGAGAGGCCCGCATACCACAAAAAAAAACTATAATTGAAACTGCCGGTTGCTGGGGTTCCTCCCATCCCCTTAGGGGTCTGTGGTCCCCCACCGGTGCCTGGTAGGTGCCCTAGTTGTGAGAAGACACGAATTCTGCATCCTCCTAGTATGCCACCTTGACTCTGCTCACTTCACTTAAATTCTTGCCCACAGCATCTAACCTCATACCTTCTTTGCCTTTTCTAAGATTCATGCTCACAAGAAAACAGAGGCAGAGAAACTGGTAATCACTACCTACCTTTCATGAACTTTCCAAAGTAATTTTGTCTACTTGGTCAATTTTTAAATCAAATGTATCCTCTAACTCAAATTCACAAATTAAAAAGTGGGGTGTGGTGTGTGTGCCCACACTTGTGTGTGTGGATACACCTATTGGAAAAAGTTCCCCCAGATAATTCTGACCTCCCAAACTACACTATTGGATCAAGAAACCATAGCTTTCAGAAAGTGTAAAATCACATTTACAAAAGATCACACTCCGGGAAAGAAATGTCATTTCTGATCTACAAAGCTCACAGGGAGGGAGATGATCCTTTCATTTGTCATTCCTTCAGATTCTGAGGCAAAGGACCTTGCGAACAACAGCAGAGAAAATAACCTTGCTCTTGCTGAATTTCCATCACCACCACAGAGAAGCTGTAGGCTAAAATCATTCCTTTCCCCCCCCATCCTCAGATAAAATAATCTAAATTAAAGACAAAACGATGTTAAATGCAAGTGTACATATCCCCAAGCCAACAATCTAATATAATTTGTTAAAAGAGTTGTTCTATACTGATCATAATCCTCTGAATGAGGTCTGCTGAGGAATGCACCTGGGGTACAGCCATCAGTCTTTGTATCAGAGAGCACTGGGCTGCCATTAATCATTTAAAATAATCATTCAAAGTGATTCATGGTAGGCAAACAGTTTAAAGGCACTGACAAAATTTAAAGGTAAGTTACGAACAAAAATACTGAACGTCTTTGACCTGGTAAGGTTCTTTTATTTATGAATTATTAATGATGATCTCTAAAAATGGTTTTCCGGGACTTCGCTGGTGGTCCAGTGGTTAAGACTCCATGCTTCCACTGCAGGGGGCGCAGGTTCAAGCCTTGGTCAGGGAACTAAGATCCCACGTGAACTAAGATCCCCGGTCATGTGGCCAAAATATAAAAAAAAAAAAATTAATAAAAAAAATAATATAAAAATGTTTTTCCTCTCAAGAACCCAAAGCACTAAGCAGTCAAATTCCAGTTCCTTCTTAGAATGCCTGACTCAACAGATGGAGAGAAGACACTGAAGTGTGTCCATTTCCAACACAGAGCATCAAGGCCCTTGTACATCTCTCTTTCTTTATCAACATTTGAACACCTAAGATGCTGTTCGAAAATTCGGTGATAATCAGAATACTTTCAAAGGAAACTTTACAAAATATGGATGCCCAGGCATCACCCATCATCCAACCATGTCTTCAGACACGGTGGAGATAAAGATGCGGGGCCTGCACTTGTTTAGTGAAGATGAGGTTGAACTTATTCTTTGGTCTTTGTGGGATTTTCATGTTTGGGTTGGCTCAAGTTCTCAGTATTCCCTGGAACATGAAGCTTAAATTTCTTGGAACTTCAAATATGTTATAACGTTGAACTCAGTGTAGCTATCCTTCAAGTAATACACTCTAGAGAGCAATTTCCAAAGAAGTTAGGTCTATGTAACAGCATCAGAGAAAAAATGAGGTTGGTTTTTCAGTGGATACTGAATGAACAGCCATTTATTCACTTCTTATTACATGTTCTAGATAGCAACATGTTCTATGAAAAATGGAGGGAAACTCAGACTATTACTTACCTTTACACAACTGCAATCATAAAATAAGAGAGTTTAAAAAAAAAGATCATTTCAAGTTTCTTCTTGATCTCTGTATAAGGGTAGAAACCCTGTAGTAGGATTTTCTTTTCAAGAATAAATGGATTTTTTTGGTAGAGCCCTGAGTTCATCTGAGTGGAAAAGGTTGATTTGGGAGGTCTAAATTGCACTGCTTATTCAAATATCGAGAATGGGGCTTCCCTGGTGGCGTAGTGGTTGAGAGCCCGCCTGCCAGTGCAGGGGACGCGGGTTCGTGCCCCGGTCCGGGAGGATCCCGCATGCCGCGGAGTGGCTGGGCCCGTGAGCCATGGCCGCTGAGCCTGCGTGTCCAGAGCCTGTGCTCCGCAACGGGAGAGGCCACAGCAGTGAGAGGCCCGCGTACCGCAATATAAAATAAATTAAAAAAATATATATTGAGAATGTTTTGTTTTCTCAGGACAGCCCAAGGGACAGGAGGCTTGGGAGTCTAGGGACTTGAAGAAGAGATAAGAGAAAGGTTCCAGAGTACTGGTATGGACCTGCATGAGACAAGACAATCCGTGAGACATTTTCAGGGGGTAGGGATAGCTGAAGAAATTTAAAAATTGTGGTAGCTAAAACCATGTGCTATAATATCCTGCTATACAACAGGCCCAAACGAGGGTGCTCAGTGCCTGGTGGGGGTGTGTGTCCACATGTGGGGTGAGCATCACTGAGAAGAGAATAGCCAAAGAGTGGAGCCGGAGAGGGTGCACTGCACTATATTAGTCAGTACTCTTCAGTCTGCAAGTGACAAAACCCTCAACTTAAATGGGCTTAAGTAGAAAGGGAATTTACTTTTCCTAATCAGTAAAAAGACCAGGGCCTTCATCTGATTGGATCTGTGACCTTAAAACTATCAAGAATCTCTCTCTCATCATGTCAGCTCTGCTACCCTCTGCTGAATTTGGAATCAGGCTGACCCTCTCTGTGTAGTGGTCGCTGTCACTGTCAGGCTTAGATTGATATTGAGGAGACAGAGACTTTCTCCCAATGGTTCTCACAAAAGTCCCAGATTTGAGTCTCACTGGCTCTGAATGAATCAGTACCCATCACTGAACCAACCCATAGGCTAGAATAGTGGAATGCTCTGATCAGCTAAGCCTGGGACACCTGCCACTCCTAGGGCAGGTGAGGTGACTTATCCATCACACGTGAATGTGGGAGGAAGTGACTCCCTAAAAGAATTAGAACTCTGCCAGAAGAAAAATGGGAAAAGGACACTATATAGACATCCACAAAACCCCCAAATGACACTGGTGTTGGAGGACAAGGACAGCAATGATGCAAAAGGCTTTATGTACTGTCACAAGTACATAAAGAGTAGGGTTTGACCCACAGTGTCACAGAAGGCACTTTATAATGGTATTACCTAGCTATCTATTTTGTGATAATCAGTCTTATTTTAAAGAGAAAATGCATCAATATGCCATCAATACACAGAGAATTACATCCATCACCTAATGAAATTTTGTGAGGTTTCTTAGCATTTCCTGTTTTGTGTCTTACTTTTCTATATACTTTTACCCATGCTAATCTAGAAGATTTTTTTAAACTGTCCCTCCAAATGACGCTTAAATATTTTTAGAGGCAGCTAAAAGAATCTTCTTTCCTTGAAGCATACATTTCTTCCTGTTTTAACGCCTTCTTGCTTCTCTCCTCATATCTCCATCTATTCTCCCAAGACTGATATATTCAACGTTTGGTAAGAAAGCAATCACAGAGAAAAGATAACCCGTACCCAGTCATTGTGGAGGAAGGTTCAATGAAATGATATACTCTTAAGCACCTTAGAGCCAGGAGAAGCCACAGGTTGTTGGTAGAATTCAAGGCAGGAGAATATTGGTGTGTTTAGAACATCTATTATTTTCTTCTGCGGTGGCATAGCTCTCCGTGCATTTGCTAGGAATTACTGGTTGTATAGTTATAATAGTGAAATTAGTATATGTGGCAAGAATGTAATTCTAGCACATTGGAAAGAATTCCTCACTCTTTGGAATTCTTCAGGAATCAGAGTTGAAAGAGAACAAAAAGAGGTAAATAAAGACGTAAGCAGAGTTGATGGGGTCTTTCCTTGAGCTCAGGACTGCCCAGCATCTCTGTTTTGTAAAGGGAACAGTGCCAGACCAGGAGCACACAAAGGAACTTGGGAGAAAAGCCTCAACGGGAGAGTGAGCTTTGAAATCCAGGCAGTGAGGCGTTTTTTTGGTTTTTTTTGTTTTTGGCCATGCTGCGCTGCTTGCAGGAGGATCTCAGTTCCCCGACCAGGGATTGAACCTGGGCCCTAAGAGTGAACGTGCAGAGTCCTAACCACTGGACCGCCAGAGAATTCCCAGTGAGGCTATTTCTGATAGTTCAGGAAGTCAGGTGAAGTACAGTAAGTCCCGCACATATGAACCTTCAAGTTGTGAACTTTCAAAGATGCGAACGTGCATGCCAGCCCCTGGATGCCAGCTGTGGTACTGTAACTACTGTGCTTTTCAAGGTACTGTGCTGTAAGATTAACAATGTTTTCTTTTTTGTGTTTGTTTTTTACATACGTATTGTTTGTGTGAAAAGTATTATAAACCTATTATAGTACAGTACTATATAGCCGATTGTGTTAGCTGGGTACCTAGGGTAACTTTGTTGGACTTATGAACGTGCTCAGAACTTGTTCGTATGTAGTGGACTTACTGTACCGTGCCTGGGGTCGGTACACACCTCAGGCTTACTGAGGTCGGCCTTCAGTAATGGTTCCCACACCATCAGAATCACCCGGGGAGCACTGAGAAAGCAGACTCTTGGCTCCCCACCAGGCACACTGAATCAGAACGGGGTGGGTGGGTAGAGCATGGGGCACTTAGTCTAGGCCAAGCACTGTTCTAGGTGCTCATTATTTTAGGCACTATTATTCTAATAGACACTAATATATTATTTAACTCATTCAGCCATCTCATTAATCAGGTATTGGTCCCTTTTATAGGTGAGGAAGCTGAGACTCAGAGAGGTTAAGTAACTGGCAGCAGGTCACAGAGCTGTGATTCAAATCAAAGTCTGCTTCTAGAGCCTTCTTAACTCTGCCAGACCTGGAAGTGAGGCAATCCAGATACACTCCAAGTAGAAGTTTTATTATTTTTATTTAGCTGCCTGAAAAAAATTCAGGAACAGTATCCTTTCTTATGATGTATTCATTTCATATGTAATATATTTTTTAAATACACTTTATTTTTCGAACAGTTTTAGATTCTCAAAAAAATTGTGACAATAGTAGAGAGAATTCCCATATATCCTGTACCCAGTTTCCCCTATTATTACTATCTAATATTAGTATGATAATTTGTTATAATTAATGAACCAATACTGACACATTATTAAGTACATATGTAACCTTTTTTCAAGTATATTATTTGTATATTTGACTGTGCAAAACTCAAGGTTATCTCTTACGGCTCAAGTGATCTTGGGCAAGGAATTTAGCTGTTGAATCTTATTTTACTCATCTCTAAAACAGAAAAAATAAAAATAATGATTTCAGAGGGACATGTTGGTATATTTGAAGAGGGTCCCATACCTAACACTCTTTTCTCTTGCCTGGGTCTGGTAGAGGCCAAAATATTTCTGTTAGGACTGCTAAAGCAGATAAAGAAACGTGTGACTTTTATCTGCAGCCACGTGGTACATAATATTGACTTCTAGGATAAAACAGATATACACAACAGGAAACACTGGCCAGGTAAAGCCTGGGAGCACAGAGGAACAACACACACATCAAACAGGAAACATTCTTTCAAAGAGAAGGAGCAAGAAAGGGGTGGGGCTCTGCATGCCCAGTTTCCCCATCAAAAATCTCATCAATCAGTTGAAGTTGTTCCCTCTTCCTTGAAGAGAAGAGCCAGGAGGGTGAGGCCAAGAGCATACTAATGGCGATTGGACAACATTAGATTTACATGAAATAATGCCATTTGCAGCAACATGGATGGACCTAGAGATTATCATACTAAATGAAGTAAGTCAGACAGAGAAAGACAAATATCATATGATATCACTTACATGTGGAATCTAAAGTATGACACAAATGAACTTACTTATTTACAAAACAGAAAGAGACTCTTCATAGACATAGAAAACAAACTTATGGTTACCAAAGGGGCAAGGGAGGTGAGGGATAAATTAGGAGTTTGGGATTAACATATACACATTACTATATATAAAATAGATAACCAACAAAGACCTACTGTATAGCACAGGGAACTATATTCAATATTTTATAATAACCTATAAGGGAAAAGAATCTGTATATATATAACTGAATTACTGTGCTGTACACCTGAAACTAACATGACATTGTAAATCAATTTAAAAGAAAGTAGATTTACAATTAAGAATTGATCTACATGTGTAAGCTCAAATGTTTGTGTCTGGTACAAGTAGATACAAAAAAGCATTTGCTCCAAAAAAACTCATTCTGCAACAGATATTGATTTTTATTTTTCAGCCGAGACAGTGGTATTTTTGCTTCAGAAATAGTCCAGTTGCTAACAATGAGTAGGCACAAATGTAGGGTTGTAAAAAAAAAATGTTATTTTGAGACGAATCTCTTTATTATGACTGTAGAAAGTCAAATGATTGAATCCATTAGTTGCATTCTCTCATAGTCTCATTTTCTCATTCTCTTCAATGTCTTTCTTTATTTTTTTTTTTGGCTGCACTGCATAGCTTTCAGGATCTTAAGATCTCCCACCAGGGATTGAGCCCGGGCCCTGGCAGTGAAAGCACTGAGTCCTAACCACTGGACTGCCAGGAAATTCCCCAAGGTCTTTCAATTTTTGAAAAGACTTTAGGAACTCTGATGATCAAAGATTTGGGGACCCACTGGTACAACTAGAGGGACATTGAACACTGAAGTCTAATTTGGGGAGAAAGACAAATTTTTTTCTTAAAAAAAACATAGTTCTGAGTTACTAAGATGTATAAAAATATCAATCTATTTTATAAGCTTTATTTTGGAAATCTTTTCAAATAAGTAAAATATTTTAATCTCAGCATAACTCATATCATAGTTTGCCTGGTTAAGGACGATAAGGTATCAGCAGACAGGCTGCTGGAAAAGTTAAATCTTTAGGAAGCTTGCAATTTGGGAGGCAAATGCTATACCTATGTTTGTATCATCACCATTTCCTGAGAAGGTGTACTATTTGAACAGACTAAAATATAGATATCGCTTAGCCAGCATTAAAAATAGGAGCATGTCTGGGGCTTCCCTGGTGGCGCAGTGGTTGAGGGTCCGCCTGCCAATGCAGGGGACGCGGGTTCATGCCCCGGTCTGGGAGGATCCCACATGCCGCGGAGCGGCTGGGCCCGTGGGCCATGGCTGCTGAGCCTGCGCGTCCGGAGCCTGGAGGCCACAACAGTGAGAGGCCACAACAGTGAGAGGCCCGCGTACTGCAAAAAAAAAAAAAAAAAAAAAAAAAAATAGGAGCATGTCTGAAATGCCCACACTCCCACTGCCCTGCGTGCTTCCTGCAGCTGCCCACAGCTTTCTCCAGCTTCTATCGGTGACTGTAGAACCCCCACCTCCCTTTCCAAAAGAGGCTTCTCTCCAGCTACACATCGACGCAGAGGCCACTGATGCTATTTTCTGTGTCAGCAATAATGCTCTATCCTTCCTATGTCATCCAAGGAGCCCTGGATTCTTTCTGAACAAGAATGTGTTAGTCTCCTCCACACTGGCATGGGGCAGGGCGGGAATGGGAGGTGGGAGGGATGGGTCAGTATCTTTTTGAAAGAGGCTCAGCATTAACTCAGCAGATTCACAGAGTAGATGAGAGTGGAAGGGGAATCAAAAGTTGGGAATTCAAATTTGTTTCCACTGCTTTTTTATTTAAAAAACAATTAAAAAAAAAATTCAGGGAGAAAAATCAGCCTATCCATGTCTTAGGTCTGGCAGTTCCTATTCAACTTAGCAATTTTCTCTTTACCTTGTTCTAAACATACGTTATCTTTGCATTCTTAAACTGTTATTAGACATCTGAATTAGCAATTATTTCTTTTTTTTTTTTTTTTTGTGGTACGCGGGCCTCTCACTGCCGCGGCCTCCCCCGTTGCGGAGCACAGGCTCCGGACGCGCAGGCTCAGCGGCCATGGCCCACGGGCCCAGCCACTCCGCCGGCATGTGGGATCCTCCCGGACCGGGGCACGAACCGGCGTCCCCTGCATCGGCAGGCGGACCCTCAACCACTGCACCACCAGGGAAGCCCCAGCAATTATTTCTTAAATGCTATATCACTTAGCTCTTGCTGAATAACAAATTACCCATAACTTACCTGCTTGAAAAAACAAGCACTTATTTAGCTCATAATTCTGTGGACTGAACAGGCAGTTCTTCTCTAGGTTGCCTTTGCTTTTCTTTGCTGGGTTTATATTGTCTGTGATCAGCTGCTGGTGGGACTAGAGGCTGGCTGGTCTAGGATGGCCTCACTCATATGTCTGGCTATTGGCAAGTAGTGACTGGGCCCTGGCTGCTAGGGTACCTCGAATCTGTTCCTTGTACCCCTCTCACCTTTTAGCAGGCCAACTTGGACTCGTTGACATGGTGACCTCAGGGTTCCAACCACAGTAAAAGATAACAAGGCCTAACGTGCAAGTCTCTGCCTGCTTCGTATTTGCCAATCTCACTGTCCAAGTCATATGTCCCGGCCCAGACTCAGGGTGTGGTAAAACAGACACCACCGCTTGATGAGAGGAACTTCAAATTCACATCGAAAGGGTATGCCTCGAGGGATGGGGAAAAATGATGGCCATTTTTGCAATCTACCACAAGGGCTTAGTTTGTGAAAAGCCTAACATTTAAAAAATAGATAAGGCATCTGCCATGGTTTAATGGCTGGAGTTTATTTTAGCTTTTGTCCTCAGGTCCAATTATGACAGAACTGCGAGTCAGGCAAATGCCCAAAACCTCATTCAGCAACACAAGTCCCTACTTTTCTTTCACCATTTTAGTTTTTAGATTACCCACAGAACTAGCTGCTATGCAGAGCAGCTGCAGGCAGACAGAAGTGTGGTGAGTATGGATGGGTGGGTGGTCAGGAAAGGCCGCCCATGCTCTGTCAGCATAGGCTTCTCAAGGTAGTCAAGTGAGCCTCTGACCTTCCATGATGCCACCGTGGGCTAAAAGGTGACAGACACAGAAGGACGTTCTGTTTTCTCATGAGAGCAGATAGATGTGGCATCCCCGGGCAAAAAAAAAAAAAAAAAAAAAAAAATTGCTCATTTATCTTGTTTATCCGGGTTTTTTTTTTTTTTTTTTTTTTTTTTTGCGGTACGCGGACCTCTCACTGTTGTGGCCTCTCCCGTTGCGGCGCACAGGCTCCGGACACGCAGGCTCAGTGGCCATGGCTCACGGGCCCAGCCGCTCCGCGGCATGTGGGATCTTCCCAGACCGGGGCACGAACCCGCGTCCCCTGCATCGGCAGGCAGACTCTCAACCACTGCGCCACCAGGGAAGCCCTGTTTACCCGTTTTTTAATTCCATATATGAGTGAGATCATACAGTGTTTGTCTCTCTGTCTGGTTTATTTCCCTTGGCATAATACTCTCAATGCCCAAACCAAATCAAACAAAAACAAGCAGATACAGAGAATAGAGTAGTGGCTACCAGAGAGGGAG
Organism: Phocoena phocoena; assembly: GCF_963924675.1. Classification (NCBI taxonomy): domain Eukaryota; kingdom Metazoa; phylum Chordata; class Mammalia; order Artiodactyla; family Phocoenidae; genus Phocoena; species Phocoena phocoena. The sequence continues at coordinate 42,202,144 of NC_089229.1, read as the reverse complement.
GACTGGAAGGGAGGCTGAAAAGAGTAAAGGGATTACCTGTATGCTGAGGAATGGAACCTAAAGTTTTGGTGGCAAGCACACTGTAGGGTATACAGAAGTGTAACATAACATTGTACACGTGAAACTGATATAATGTTATGACTCAGTTACCTCAGTAAAAAAATACGTGTATATGTGCATGATTTTGTGAATAGGCATACTTGGTGACTGAAAGGGCATTTAGCTGAGACCCCGTCCTTGGATAAGAGAAAAAACCTCTAGGAAACTGTCACAAAGCAAGCTCATGCTCCATGTGATAATGCCTGAGAGTCCTTCAGTCTGAGGCGGGTGGCAGTTCTAATTAGTCTGGACATCAGTGCAACTTGGCCCTGTTCTTTAGTTTCCTTGTTTATAATGGGGGAGAATCAGGTCGTACTAAGATCTTTTCTCCCTCCCCATCCCCTTCTCCTCACCCATGAACAAGTTTCGCGATTTGTGGTTTTTAGAAAATATTCCCAACTCTCTCAAATGGCCTGCTTCGTAAAGGCCCCCTATGGGCACAGAAGAAATGTTTCCCTTTCTGAAATGCAATAAGGTTCAGCTTTGCTTGGTGTCTTCTAAGGCAAAGCAAGGTTTAAGTGATGGGCAAATAACAGAGTGTTGCCTGAATTTTCCATATACCTCAGTTTTGGAAAAGCCTGGGAGAGAGGGAATAAATGTAAAATCAGAGCCTTGAAATTAGGTGGTTGGGATTAACATATACACACTACTATTACATGTATATAAAATAGATAACCAACAAGGACCTACTGTATAGCACAGGGAACTATATTGAATATTTTGTAATAACCTATAAGGGAAAAGAATCTGAAAAAGAATATGTGTGTGTGGACATATATACACACATATATGTATGTATGTGTAACTGAATCACTATGCTACATACCTGAAACTAACATGACATTGTAACTTAACCATACTTCAATTAAATAAATAAATTAAAAATTTTAAAACGTAAAAACAGGGCTTCCCTGGTGGCACAGTGGTTGAGAGTCCACCTGCCGATGCAGGGGACACAGGTTCGTGCCCTGGTCTGGGAAGATCCCACATGCCGCGGAGCGGCTTGGCCCGTGAGCCATAGCCGCTGAGCCTGCACGTCCGGAGCCTGTGCTCTGCAAGGAGAGGCCATAACAGTGAGAGGCCTGCGTTCCGCAAAAAAAAAGAAAAATAAATAAATAAATAAAGTAAAAACAGAGCCTTTGAAGGGAATTTACGGCTCCATGGACCAATGCCCTAGGCTTAGAAAGGGATCCTTGTGAGCTATTGATCCCCGTGGGAGGAGCATGACCGAGGCCTTAGGCACCTGGCCCCTCAGCCCCTCCTCCATCAGAGCGCTCTGCTGGTATCTGCTTTGTACATTGGGATTTTGCAACATATTTCTTCTGATGAAAGATTTCTGAAGCTAAGTCTTCATTTTGTAGGTGAGGAGCTGTAGGCCCAGGGATGTGGGGTAACCTGCTCAGGGTCACAGTGGCTGTCACGTGCAGAGCTGAGGGCAGAATTCAAGTCTCAATTTCTAGTCCAGTGTTCTTTGTTCTACCACATGCCATCTTCCACTTCTCCACCTAAGCTGGGCAACTTCTTTTCGATAGATGCTCACTCACACGGCACGATAAATATTGCCAAAATGGTTGATACAGATCAGAAGATGAAAAGTGTTATTTCTCATTTGAACAATTGCAGTGATGTGATTTGGATTCTGTTTTTCAGGAGCTGGGTGACTGAATCTCTGTTGCAGTCTCGTCATTGTAACATAGAGACAATGATGCTCAACAACTGCTCAGCTTTTTGTAAGTAAGCAGGTAACTAATATAGAACATTGCTATGATTATTGGTTTATTGCTTTGACTGTAGAAAAAATTTTACTATTCACGGATTGTAAAGGCTCCACTAAAGTGAATTGTCTCAACACTTTTGGAAAAACTAAAGGTAATAATCAAAACAGTCACTATTTGTATGGTACATAGCTTGAGTTAATTAAACCATGATCAAAGGACCTGCATTCCGTCTGCAAACCATGCAGTCAGAAGTGCAGTAAGAACTAAGGAATGAGCCTTGAGGAATCATTTGACTGTTCTGAATCTTATAAAGCCTGGAGTACATACGAAAGGAGCACTGGAGAAGAATTCGCTGGGGCTGTCTTTTAAGTGGTAAACAACACAAGCACCAAGAACTTCAGCTGGTCCTGAAATTCACTGCTTCCCATTTAGAAGCTGCTTCTAAATGTGGCAGCTCCCCCACGGGCCTAATTAAAATGCCTTAGCAGAACAGCTTCAAATCTGACAAGGATGAATAGTGGCCAAATGGGCCCCTTTCTTTCCTGGGCCTGTAGATCATTTGCCTCCAGCTAACAGGAATTGGCACTAAAAGCCAAAAGTGGAGCATCAGAAGGCTTTGATCACTGGGTAAGAACTGTTTCGTGATGCTCAGATGTGGAATGAGCGCTGTGGTATGAGCTCAGGCGATTCTATCGGTAGATCTGGCATAGCTATGCTACGAGGTAGGCAAACTGATGTTCAGATGAACATGACTCTAGTATGTGCAATGGTTTCTAGTTTCTTTCATGACTGTGTAGGACATCCAGATCATGTCAGATTACTTCTCCATTTGTAGATCAAGAATTGGAAATAATCATGGGGTAATGGACTGGTGTTGGGAGATTTGTGTTCAGATTCTGGCCCAGTTATTGAGTATCTTTGCTGAATTAAACTTTGGGCCTCTGTTTCCTCATCTGTGAAGTAGATGGTGGGGCAGAAAGTTAGATTAAGAACTTTTAAAGTACTTTTCCAGTCTAACAGCTTCTTATTTTATGGCTAAAGGCAGTAAGGACCAAGAACTAACTTTCTGTCTTTAAGTTATTTAAATTGTCTCATATATCAAATCACAATGGATTTAAAAATTATATTGAGTCTGTGGTCTATTATCCTCCGATGAAGCGTGTTAAGGAAGCTGAGTGCTTTGATCACTGCCTGGGCTAGTGATTTAGTAAGGACTAAATTGTGCTGCAACAAGCAAAGATCTCACTCCCATAGTTTAAAAACACAAGGTTCTCTTCTTTGACATAAAAGAATTTGGAGGTAGGAAATCCACAGCAAGTATTGTGGCTTGATAAAGACATTCCACTGCATGTGGCTACTAACCTCAAGGTTACCTCCTAACACAACATGACTGCTAGGATGCCAATCCTTTCATCTACATTCCAGGAGCAAGGGGAAATTGACAAAAGGGGGGCATCCTTTGACTAGGAAATGCTGTTCACTATCTGGGCATGTTGCTACCCCAAATAAAACTGGGGTCCTGTTACTGAGAAGAAATAGGACCAACCAGCAGGCTTTGTCACAGCCAGTTATCTCAGCTGGATTCCTTGGCCATTTCCTCAGTCCTGCACAGCTTTCTCCCAAACACAAGGGCCAATCTGGACAAAGCCCTCTGTTTTCCAACACCGTGAAGCCACGAGAGGAGCCTGAGAAGGAAGGCACTACCTTGTCGCTTGAGGATCTAAAGAATCATTTTCACAGGTGAAAGGCAGCAAATTTATTCTAGTATAGGTGGCACTTGATGAACCTGCTGTTTTTGAATTATTATAATAAAAGTATTTTCCAATTTTGCCTAGGAAATAAACTGATCTCCACCTTCCTAAAAAAGATCCCAACAATTGTTTAAAATAACTCTGTTCTTGCTATGAATAAGCTCCACAGCTTAGCAACAGAGAACAGAAGGGAGACATACAAAGCTTTTCCTTTTTCTTCTTCTTTTTTTTTTTTTAATAATAGCTCACCCTCAAGCTTGGATTAGGTAAACTATTCTCTTGGGCAAAAGGACCTCACTTCCTGAAGCTTTGTTTTTATCTTTGCTGTTAAAAACTCACAGGCTACATTTCCCACTATGGTATTGTTTTGTTTTTTAATAATCTTAGTTCATCTCACTAGTCAAAATGCCTAAGAGGGGGACGTCCCTGGTGGCTCAGTGGATAAGACTCTGCACTCCCAATGCAGGGGGCCCGGGTTCGATCCCTGATCAGGAAACTAGATCCCACATGCATGCTGCAACTAAGAGTTTGCATGCCACAACTAAGGAGCCTGCATGCCGCCACTAAGACCCAGTGCAACCAAAAAAAAAAAAAAAAAAGCCAACGAGGTATGTGGGTTTTAAGAAATCAAAACCTAAGCAGAGGGCTTCCCTGGTGGCGCAGTGGTTGAGAGTCCGCCTGCCGATGCAGGGGACACGGGCTCGTGCCCCGGTCCGGGAGGATTCCACATGCCGCGGAGCGGCTGGGCCCGTGAGCCATGGCCGCTGAGCCTGCGCGTCTGGAGCCTGTGCTCCGCAACGGGAGAGGCCACAGCAGTGAGAGGCCCGCGTACCGCAAAAAAAAAAAAAAAAACCTAAGCAGACTGATGGCTGAAGTCAATTTGGGACAGTGCTTCAGTTCAAACATTCTGGTTCTGGGTTCATATTTGCCACAGATCCCTGTTCCCCATCTGTGACAGTTAATTTTATGTGTCAACATGGCTAGGCCACAGTACTCAGATATTTGGTTAAACACCAGTTTATTTTAAATTTATTTATTGTTTTAATTGGCTGCGCCATGCAGTTTACAGGATCTTAGTTCCCCGACCAGGGATTGAACCCACGCCCCCTGCAGTAGAAGCGTGGAGTTTTAACCACTGGACCACCAGGGAATTCCTGAAACAGCAGTTTAGATTTCGATGTGAAGGCATTTTTCACATGAGACTGCCATTTAAATCAGTAAACGCTGAGTAAAGCAGATCACCCTCCATAGTGTGGGTGGGCCTTATCCAATCAGTTGAAGGCCTTAAGAGATAATGACTGTGGTTTCCAGAGGAAGAAGGAATTCTGCCTCCAGACTGTCTTCGGACTCATGACTCCAACATCAACCCTGCCCGGGGTCCCTAGCCTGCCAGCCTACTCTGAAGATCTCAGGCTTGCCAGCCGCCACAATTGCATGAACCAATTTCTTAAAATCTTAATAGATAGACAGACAGACAGACAGAGAGAAACATGTTGGTTCTTTTTCTCTGGAGAACCCGGACTAATACATCACACCAACTTTTGGCTCATGGATATTTGTAAACAAGCCCATTCGTACTGCTTCTCATTTCTGTAATCCATTTATTCAAAACAGACTGATAAATGCTGTTAGGTCTAAAGGGGTAGAGGGTAGGAATTATGGTGTGAGATTGGGTTGGTATCACAGTACCAAGGTTATATTCCCTGGATAAGCCTCTTAACTCTCTGAGCCTTAGTGTCTACACCTGTAAAATGGGTAATGATGCTGATTTGGGGAAAAAAATAATGATAGTAATGACAACAAAAAATATGTACTTTTTCAGAGCACTTACTATGTGCCATGAACATGGATCCTCTTTTCCCTCCCACACAGCCTTAGAAGGTGAAACTGAGGTACACAGAGGCTAAGGAGCTTGTCCAAGTTCACACAGCCAGCACGTGGTAGATGCTGACCAACATCATGACCAGCACCATGCTGTCTCCACGACACACATGAAGATGCTTAGCCTATGCCTGGCACACAGCAGATGCGCAATATTGATTCCCTTCCACTTTCCTCTTTCACTGCCTTTTGTCTGATTACTCAGCTGTTTCTGCAAAGGTCAGGGCCAGTGAAAGCAACAAAGTCTTGTACCATTCAATTTATAGCTCTTAGGCAGTCAGGAATCTGCCCCAAGGTGATTCATTCTGCAACTTTCTTGCCAGGAACTGAATCTGAAAGCAGACTGCCTGTTCCACCACAGGGTCTGGAGTGGCGTTGGTATTCACATATGCCCATGGTCAGGTTGGGGGCTGTGTAACCCACTGCACACAACCACTGTCTATATTGCTGAATTCACTCCCAGAGTTAATCACAAGCTGGTGTGTTTGGATGCACACCTCATCGCCTCCACTTTTCATCGTGTAAATTCAAAGAAAGAATGAAAAGTAGACGGTGGTCTGAATCTCCCTTCCTAGCTTGGTGCTGCCCAGGGAGCACGCTGCCTTCTCTCATTTGGTTACGTTGACGGGGAAGCCATGGGAAATGGCACAAGAGCCGCCCTCTCTGTGCCCCTTCTCTCCTCTTTTTGGAAAACACTAAAGAGATCTGTTCCATTAGCACGAAGAGTGCATTTATGCATTTTTAAGTGGTTTTTTGGCAAACCAGAGAGCTGTTCTATGACAGGCTACAGACACTGTGTCTGCAGCTATTTATCATAATAATAGGTATCCATACGATATCGATATCCCTGAATGTAACATTATCTCTTCGAAAAGTCATTTCATGCAAGGATGCTGATGTCAGTACCAAGTTATGCTATAATTCTAGGGGAAGAGGTTTTGAGAGTCCTCTGTAGTTGACATAACAACTGCTATGTCCATGCTTGGATTTTGATCAGCTTAAACAACTTAAGTTCCAGAATATTTTACAAAGATTGCTTTTATTCCAGCTGATTACTTCACGGCTTCCAATATAAATGCTAATGTAGGCACCATTATTTTTGTTATTAAGCTATTGCTATAAAACATATTTTTTAAAAGACAATTTAAAACTTTAGGACTTGATGGGGACTTCCCTGGCGGTCCAGTGGTTAAGCCTTTGCCTTCCAATGCAGGGGGCGCGGGTTCGATCCCTGGTCAGGGAGCTAAGATCCCACATGCCTTGAGGCCAAAAAAACCAAAAAAAAAAAAAAACTTTAGGACTTGAATTATACATTTTCATAGTCTGATGGAAAGAATGCTTGGCATTTGTTACAACTATATCTACAAACACAATGTACTGCACAGGTCGAAAGTCATAAACATTGGGGCATCGATTCCCTTCCAGCATCCTGTCCCTCCATTCTTCCCCAGTGATGCCAAGCTTCTTCCTGGCTCTTGAACACGTCCTTCTTTTCCATGCCTTGCACGCGCTATCTCCTCGGTCCACAGTGACCCTCCCGTCCTTCATCCCCCTCCTCCCACGGCACCTCCCAAATTCCTCTCCTCCCTGGACACCCAGATCAAATGTCATTTCCCTCAGGAAGCCTTTCCTGGCTTTCCTATACTACGTCTTTGGACCTTAATATCTATTTATTTCCTACAATTCTCCAAAGGGATATAACTCCAAATCTATCAATAGTTAACTCTAAACTATCTACCTAAGAATCCTGGAAGGCATGTAGAGACCTAGAAAGAAATCCATGCTTCTTGCAACAAGGAAGTAATAGATGACTCTAGACACTTTGATCCAGTACCTTAAGGATAAAACTGTGTCTTCTAGGATTCTGCTTATCTCACAGGGCCAGATGGCAAGACTAATACAGATTCCTTGCAAGAGGATTTGGAAAGTGTTAAAAAAACAACAGGGAAAAAAAATGACTCTTGATCCAATTATCCAGAGATAACCTCTGTTGATATTTAGTGAATATCTTTGTGTTTTGTTTTGCTTCCAATGTGTACGTCTACATGTATTTTGATTCTCTCCATTCCTTAGAACACAGGATAACCACTCACCATGACCATGCTAATTGGACATAGCCTTTTCTTAGTAAAGTATTACAGTATACCATTCGTATAGAAAAGTTCATACACAAATCAAGTGTACAGCTTGATGAGTCTTTATAAAATGAAGGTACCCATGTAAGCAGCACCTGGATCAAAAAACAGTATTTTACCAATGCCCTAGAGGCCCCTCTGGGGTCTCCTTCTAGTTATTACCCTAACCCCCCAAAGGTAATCATTATGCATACTTCTAACATTAGATCGTACTTTTGCCTGTTTGGGAATTTAACATAAACGTAATAACCCAATATGTACTTTTTTGTGTGTGTATGTAATGACCAATCTGATTGTAGGCTGAGGAAGAAACTGAGGGTATCCACTGGGGTGAATCAGATAGTGGGCTATTTTGCACACACAAATGTGCTCAAGATACAGGGAGTAACTCATTTATCTCATGGAACGTGCTCTAGGGCCCTTACGTTCATGACCCAAGTCCTACCATAACATTTGGGACAGTCTCAGAGCCAGAGGATACCACCATACCAGCCTAGGCTTAAGCAGTGGGAAGTAAAGGATAATTCCCATTTGTTCAAACTGAGAATAAAATTCAATTATTTAAAAAAAAAAAATTCAGGATTACCACCCCCCCCCCAAATTATTTTAAGTTGAGAGAGGGCTTTGGACTCCTGGGAAGATTCTAGATCTGTGTGTGTTGAATACACCTTCCTGTGCCAGAAATTATAGCTCTATGGGATCCGATGAATCAGATCTATTTCTAACAGGAAAAATGAAGATGAATCCAATAAAAATAGCTAGCTTTTATTAACCACCTCTCATATCTGCCAGACACTGGTATATATACACATCCACTGCTTTATATAAATGTATCGTGTAGTCCTCAGGAGAACCCTAAAAGGTAGATCTTATTATCCTCATTTTACAGTTCAGGAAACTAAGGTGAATCTGCAGTTCTGATCACCAGTGCTGGAATGGGGCCAGCTGGTGAGCTGGTCGAAGGAATGTGTTCAAAGGAAGGTTCTTAAGAGTGACAAGACAGTGAGAGCCTGAGGGTCTACACCATAAGAGTGGTTCTTTCCCTGAAACTGGATGGGAACGGTTTAAATCTATCCAGCTATTATGGAGTGGAGCAGATCTCCTTGAGAAAAAGAGCCCAGGTCCATAGAAGCCTACAAAGGAACTCAGCACAAGAGGAGGGAAGGTGGGATTTGATGGTCTGGTCTGGGGTCCTGGTCTCCCAGCGTGCCATCCAACTCTCCTCTGGAAACTTGGGTAAAAGGTCCTACTAACACAGTCTAAATCCCTGGCATCAGAACTTTCTTAAAATCCTGGAGAGGCCTGTGTCCTATGAGCAGATAGTGAGAGAGTTCTCTGTTATCTCCTAGAAATCCACTCTTCTGAACCGGCCTCAATTATCAAGTATAGGATTTAAAATGTAAACTAACCCTGAGGCAAGGGGCTGAGTGCTCCTCTTTTTAAGACTCTGAAACTGCCGTCAGCCCACACCGTTCAGTTTCTACTAGGCCTCAGGACAAGGAATATGGTTGAGGCTAGTCACAGCCAGAAGAATCTTCCTCTCAAAACTGCCAAGAAGGGAAGGGAAACATCCTCGGAAGACCGCAGCTGGTTTAAAGTGGTGCGAAGACACTGGCCGAAGATTCATTTGGAACATCCCATAAGTATTTATTGAGAGGTTTGTCAGCACGTTACCAGGATCAGGACCGGAGAATCCCTTCAAGGATCTCCTCCCGGGCAAGAAGCTGGCATAGTTTCCCCCAGTTCCTCATCTGAGGACTAGATGGTAAGGGATATTAACAAGCAAATCAAATATAATTACAGAATGGGGCTTGCTCCCCTGAGGAGAACTGACCGCATTCACCAAATCTGCTGCAGTGAGGTTCTCTGAAGAACCATCCTTAACAGGTCTGAGGAATAATTTGATGAAGGAGCCTTAAGAGGCTGATGCAGGGAAAACTGGAGGGGAAAAGATAGCTTTCATCCCTTCACGTTGAAAAAAGCAACTCTCTCCACTCTTTATAGTCCTCTGACTTCCAGCTTTCTGGTCACTGCAAGTGGAAAGTAGGAGTGGGAAAATGGGCATGAGGGGAGCAGTGGGGTAAAGAAGATGGATGGAGAGGAGGAGGGAGTTGAGGGCAAATGTGGTAAAACTCCATATAAGAGATAGATTAGATGGTCTGTCAACTAAATTAAAAATAAGCAAATTAACAAATTAATGATAAAGTATGAGAGAATGACACCTATTTTAAAATGGGATATAGGAAAAACTGAAAGCAGGAAGACAAAAAGGCGTTAAGAATAGAGCAAAATATTCTAAATTAAGATTAGGAATTAATAAAAATAGAATAAAATAGAAATTTATAATTTTTGAAAAGACAGAGGGCTAGTGAAATAAGAGATGAAAGCTTTGAAATGGAAAAGCTATAAGATTAAGCTGGACCTAAATCCAAATGATAAAAAGAAAAAATAATTAAGGTAAGTGTAATTTAAGAAGTAGAAGAAAGTAAGAAAAAAGGGAACTCATAACAACACAACTCAAAACAACAACCACCTGACCAGCCGGGCCACTCAAGGGAAAGTAGGAATGAGGAAGTTCTTTGGACAGCCAGGCTTTCCTCGCGAAAGAACTCTCTTGAGGTCCATCCCTGGTGGCAGGTTTTTTTAGTTTGGTTACATATTTATCCATGCCTACCTCCATTCATTCATTCCCCAAATATTTATTGTGCCAAACTGGAAATTCAGTGGTGTGAGTCAAACAGAGAAGAATTTTGCCTCTATGATGCTCACGGTCTAGACAGGAGATGGTGGTGGGAGAGAACACATATATTAAACAAATGACTATACAGGCCAATTGATAATTACAGAGTTATGAAGAAAAAGCCCAGGGTGCTCTGGGGATATATGAACTGGCCACTGATTGTATGTATAATGGGAATGGGGGATGTGGAGTGGAGATGGGGGTAGATGGACATCGGGAAAGTTTTTTCTGCCAACATATTTGTTCTGAGATCCAAAGGATATATTAGGAATTAACTGAAGCAAAGTAGGGGTGGAGGTGGCCAATATATGTCAAGGACCTAAAAGAAGAAGGCTTTAATTCATCCGAGGAACTAAAAGAAGGCTGTGGCTGGAACAGATAGATCTAGTAAGGCAGAAGTGTTAGATGTGGTAGGAGAGAATGGTGGGGACCTTATAAAGAATTTTGGTGTTTATCTAGGAGCAATGGGAAGCCATTTGTTTGTTTCCTTCAGGCACTTAAAACAACAAAAAAGTGTTTCATCCATTTGTCTGTTTACTGTTTTTTTTGGTGGGTGGGAGTTCCCTTCCTTTGGGGCAGGGACTGTACCTGTCTTGTGTATCATTATATTCCCAGCACCTATGCAGTGGACAATCAATAAATATTTTGAATGAATTAATAGGAATCATTTTGGTAGGGTCACAACTAAAGTCCAGGTCTTCTGCAAAATCTGTGCTTCTTCCAGGAAGTCATATTGTCACCTCAATAGTTTGCTTGGAGTCCTATCTGCTCATCAATAAGGTAGATGTTAGATGTCTCCCTCAATGCTTTTGCTATCCTTAAATGAACAGCTTAGCTTCTGAAGTACTGGTTACTTCTGAAAGTTTTGAGAATTGCTTTTGAATTCTGCTGCCTTCCATGATGGTAGATGGATGCCGTGGCTTGCTATTGGTGACAAACTGTCCAAGTGGGGGGAGGAGATTTTCACTGCATGTCCATGTGCCCTGGCATTCTTTTCTCAAAGAGCTAAAACATGCAATGACAAATTGCTTTCCCACCAACAATTTTCACAAGTCTCAGAGAAACCTTAGCAACACGTAGCTTCTTAGTAAGTTTTCCCCCCAAGCAATGGCACACCTAGGGTACTTGATACCTGGAGCAGATCAGTTTTTAACACCCGCCTGGTGTAGAAGACAACATTAGTTTTAGTAATAGTCATGTAATAATCAGAAATGTGAATTCTTATTTTCTTTTTTTAGGTTTAAAATAAACAATAGTTTTTTTTTAAAGAATACCAGTTTTAAAAATACTACTTTAAAATCAGTAAACTATTATACAACATTGTACATCAGCTATACTTCAATTAAAAGTTTGTTTTGAAAAAAAATTAAGGAAAGTGCTAAAAAAAAATCAGTGAACTATTTCACACATGAATTAAAATTTGCACTTGCTAAACAAAAATATCACATCTTGCATTTTGTACTCTTTATCACTATTTAAAATTTAAATACAAATAAAAACCTCAGAGTGGTCACAGAGAATGTCAGAATTGAAGCAGGCAAATTCGGTTTCTTTGTTTTTAAAGTCACTATGTTATGATTGTTTATTTCAAATCTACTTGTTTAAATTAGGTTGTTGCCTATTTTCCATATTTTAAAAAGCGCTTTGGCAAAAATTCTTATGTGCTTATTCACTTATTGCTTAAAGACAAACTCCTAAATGTCGAACTGCTGGGTCAAAGCTTACGAATATGTAAGGCTTTTCATGCTGTTCTACTACATATCAGACGAGTAAATATGAAGAAGCATCACAGCTTCCTACCTCCAAAGTTTCCACTGATGCTATCATAGGAACTGTTCCTTTAAAAAGTGCGGGATTTAGAGACTCTCTGGACTCAGAAGTAGACAGGGAAGAGCTGTGGTCGCAGGGAGGCCGAGGGGGAGGCGGGAGAAGCTGACCCCTGAGGTGGCTGTCTCTGTAGGATGCTATGTCCATCTCAGAATTACGTGTCCCCCTCACTCCCAACTGCTTAGACTTTTCAGCTTCTCTTGACAAGTTCCTAATTTGAGATCAGACTCCTCTGAAGTCTGAACTTTCTACAACTTTCTACAATCTGAACTTTCTACAACGAGCAAGGCAAATTTTGATTGAAGGTGGGGTCTGAATTGTGAGGCACACGGGAGGAGTGCCCGGTGAGGGCCACAGGAAGACACTGGGCGTGGTAGGGAGGCGGGTACCAGAGGAGAACATTGAGACACAGAGAGGGGCAGCGAGGCTGGCAAAGACCCCCAGTTCATCTATTTCAAAAGCGCCTGGAGTAAAAGTATCCTCTGGCCCTTACTCTTGCATTATCAAATGATTCTCTGCTCGCAGGAAATCAAACTGAAACTAGCACGTTGGTTTCATTTACAGATTAAATAGTAGTACTTTAATGGATAAGTTGGGAACTTCAGCTTTATATAATATATACTTTTATATATGTGCATATATATGAAATGTGGTTTACAATATATTCTAAATCTATGTAACCAATTTATTAATAAGCAAATAACTGCATCGCCAAATAAACGCCAGAATCCATGTAAAGGGCCTAGAACAGTACCTCACACAGAGTAAGCACTGACTAAATGTTAGCTATGCTATGCTAATAGAATTAACATTGTGCTCTGATTGCTCACATACGGTATAAAATATTTACTCCACTAAATAAATAAGATATAAAATTATTGCAAACAGAACTTAAACCCCTCTGAGATAAGACCTCCTTAGCCCAGGTGGTGCTCCTGGGCTTCCTTGTGAGATTCTCCAAGTACAGGTAAGCCCCGGGGGCTGAGACAGATAATTAAGGCTCCTGGAGGAGCTGTACTCTGTGCTTCTGGTCCTGCAACAGTCCCAGAGAGAGGGCTGTGAAGCCAGTGGGGAAAGGTTAGGGGTGGCCAGGACCTTCCTAGAGGGAACAGAGGGGAGTGGGGACCAGGCTGGGCCAAAAGAGGAGGAGAGGTTGGGGAACCTCAAGGTTATTATTACAAGTCTCACTGCAAAGGGCATGGGCACATGGGAAGTCATTAATTGGGGCCATCAAAGCAAGGTATCAACTACAGTGGTAGATGGGAGTTCTTTAGTATTGCCACCCTGAATACATGTGGGATTCTCTTGCTAAGGAGGACAGGGGAATTGATACTGGGCAGTCAACTAGCACACTGACACATCGGGGCTGGTGCCACTGGAGAGGACTTCCACGCTTTGCCTCTGGGGACAGGCTGAGCTGCCCTGAATCAGACTCTACTTCTCACCTGGGGTGTACACTTGAGTAACCTAAATACTTCACTTTTCTAAGCCGCATATGCAAACAGAGATAATAATAGATGCTTAGCTCTTAGGATTGTTGTGAGAATTAAATGAGACATAAAGTAGCTAGCATGGCGCCTGGCCCTGAGCAGGGACCCAGAAAATATTGGTAATGATTATGTGTTCAGTCTGGCTGACCTTATTGGTGTTTATTTTTTGCCCAGATTAAATGATTTATCTTTTCCACAATTTAACAAAAAGTAACATGCCCTAGAAACTAGAGTCACTTCACAGTGAGGCACAATTGTCTAAGAAGGTCACCTTTAGAGGTATTTCAGTAGACTTTTTATCTGTAGGTGCAGAAAAAATTCTTTCACCATCTGTCTCCATAGCTGTCACTTATTTTTTCCCATTTTTGTACAACTGGGTTATTTCATCAAACTTAATGGCCACTGAAAGTAACAGCTGACAAGCACCATTGTTGCTTCACACGATACCTGACAGCGTCGTGGGCTCATTTTTCCACCTGCTGCCAAGCTGAAGAATTCTCAGAATTCTCTCTTTGTTTTGTTCCAGTTGGTATCTATAAATATGAGAAGAGATGTGGTGCAGAATGAGGGCAAAGTCAGTGTTTTAATTATGTGAGGGTTGGGTTTGCAGGTGAATGAGAAATAGTGGGTCAGGGGCCAGGTCACGGAGTCTGATCAGGAATGTGTCCGTGGCTTGGTTGCCCGATCCTAAGACACTCTTTTTTCCATGCTGAGCTCTCAGCTAACTGACCCCTTCAGCCCCCACCCCAGGCTCTAGGACCACAGCAAGGATCAACTCACAGAGCCCACGTGGCTCTGCGAAAAGTCAGCCACCTCCAAGGTCGGCTCTGACTTCCCATCCCAGTTCTAGCTGCATAACTGAGTCCCAGGATTATTCTCTCACCCTTAGCTCTCTCCTGATATTATAGCTCTTCTCTAAAGACTGAGTTCTGCCTTGTTCTGACCATTCCTCCAAACTGGGACTGGGATCCTACTCCTGACTGCCAGCCCTGTGGCTGGGGCCTTGCTAATCCACTGCCAGAATGATCCCAATGCCAACCAGTGGTTTGCCACAAGACTGTGTCATTGTGCTCTCTTCAATTTCCTGAACCCCCAGGTCTCGCTGAGTGGTGTGGACGGTCACCACCACCTATGCTTTCCTCACACGCCCGGAGCTGGTTTTTCCATACTGGCTGAACTCTCCTTCCAATGTGGCTCAACATCCAACACCATTTCTGGACCAGGGGTGGGGGCTGGGGGCGGCAGGGGGTGGGGTTGTAGGTCCTGGCCCCTCTATGCTTTTCTTGCCAGTGCCTACTAAGTTTCGGTTTTGACATGATCCCCTACCCAAGTCTGTCACTAGCTATGTGACTTTGGATAAACACCGAGAAGCCACAAACTCAGTTACCTGTAGGGACCAGGTGGGCAAGATAGATCAAACTGGCTGGGTATGGGACACAGCACACTAGATTGTATGAAAACTATAATAACCACTGGGGGGTTACTGGCGTGCTAGACTAAAAGCCTCTTGTGGCTGGGTCTCCAGTTTTCCAAAAGATGTACGTGTGTGTGTGCGTGCGTGTGTGTGTGTGTGTGTGTGTGTGAGAGAGAGAGAGAGAGAGAGAGAGAGAGAGAGAGAAAGAGAGAGAGAGAAATCTCCTGGTTTTTCAATCTTTACAACGAATTCATATCCTAACTAAGGCTGTGGAGGTCAGGTTTGTCCTGTGAGTCACCAGCCCACAAGCACTTCATAATAACCTCTCTGTGCCACAGTTCCTCATTTGTGAGAGAAGGAAGCTTTTCTAGATAAAGCCTAGCGTGCCTTCCAGCTCCTACATCCTGCTGAATCAGTGAAGAGAGAACACTGGACAGGAATGGGTCACGGACTATTTCCTATCTTTTCAGTAGGAATCAGGAAATTATATAACAGGGGAGGAAAAGGGCATGGGAAACCAGCTGACTGTCAGCTCTCTGGGTTCCTCTTCACCCCTGATTAACTCTAGCCCTTCTGCGGCTTCTCTGCAGTGAAGCCTCCCGCCCCCCGGGCTTCTTCGGGACATCAGTGATGCACTGCCATACCAGGTCACTGCCTCTTCTCTCTGCTCTCCTGCAGTTCCTGAACGCTGAATCCTGAATGTAAGATTTCCAAACAGCTGTTCTAGCCCCGGCTTGGTCACGGATACTCGAAAAGTCATTCTCTGTGGCTTGTTAATTCAGTTTACTTAATGCACTTGCTTTTTTATAAGAAAGTCATGGGTTTGTTCCAGTTGACCGTGTTCAATTTCATGGACAGTATCTCAAGTGGGGTCTGTTGAGGAAAGAGTATGAAGAGCACAGGTCCGTCAGAGCTGCCAGGGAAGCCACTAGACATGGTTTTGAGTTCACTTGCCTTTCTGGACCCTGTCCTGTGGGTTTAGTCATTAGGCTCGGTGGTCACTGGTGTAAAAGAAACACCTGAACACTCCCCAAAGCAAGAGGATGTTAGAATGGAACATTTCCTGCCTCTGTTTCAGCTGAGGGGGCGAGATGAAAGATGTCAGATACCAAAGTGAGATGACATTCCCCATTCCAATCAGTACAATTAAAAGGAAACGTCTCCAAGAATCTGTTCCATAGTCCTTGAACTGCTCCAAGAGATCAAGCTGAGACTGAGGAGAAAAAGTATCTTCGGAGGGAGGGAGTGGGTAGGTATAGTGGATATTGTTAACGCCCCTCCAGATCACCTTGAAAAACTGGACAACCCCCTTCCCCACCCATAACCACATTCAGCTGCCCACTTCTCTGGAGAATTGTCCTCGGCCAGCCAGGACCTGTAGGCTACACACGCCCACCCAGATCACCCCAGCAAACCTCAGCCCAACCCGCAGGAGGATATAGACTGAACTCCTTGCCTCCAGGTGGGACTGTCTTTGTCATGCACTTTGTCTGCAGGGTTTTCCCTCTGGGATCAGATTGAAGCCAGTCTCTAGCTGGGATCACTTTCTCGACTGGCTTCCCTCTCTCCCTCAGCTTTATCCTGTTCTCCTCACTCCTCTTCTAATGAGAACGGTTCCTCAAAAAATCACTTGAACAAGAATCCCCATTTCGGGCTCTGCTTCCAGGGAGGCTGACTGAAGACAGTGGAGGTGCACCTCTTTGATCTTGAAGATGGAGACTTGAAGGCAACTGCATCGAGTGCCTCTCAAGTGCTCCCTACAATTAAGGGACAAAGAGGATGGGTCCCCCCCTCAGGCCTGAGAAAGATAAAGTGGCCTGTGAATGGTGGCTGACTCCCACCTTGGAATTCCAAAGGCAGCTACCCCCACGATGGAGCCAGGCGGGCGGGAGATGCTCTGTAGAGACAGCCTGACCCCGGGTGAAGGGGAGGGAAGGAATGTCTGAGTGCAGGATGGACCAGCGTGGGCCAAAGAGAGGGGCAGCGTGGGGTCCTCTCAACCTAGAAGGGCTGCCTGAAGGGGCACAGAGACCTCAGCTAAAAGAGGCTCTTCTTTCAGAGGTGAACCTCTGGGTGAAGAAGGCATCACAGATGGCCACAAAGAACAGAGATCAATCACTGCAGGTCCAGGGAACTGCAAGAGCAAGGAACTCAACAAGAAATCTCTGAAGAACCCAAAAAGTCCCTACAAGAAGAGAATTTATTGCTACCTCCTGCCAGCCCCATCCAGGAATTTCCGGCTTCCACCAATTCCAGGTTCAGCCAAGTGGTAACATCGTTTTCCCTTCTTTTTCCTCACTCTCCCTACGTTGACTCCAATAAGAGAGAAATCACAGGTAGCACAGGGGAGCTGAGAGAAAGGAGAGAACAGAAGGACCACAAACTCCTCCCAACCACAGGTTTGAGAAGCAGGCCGGGCCTGGAGACAGGGTGATAGTTTAGCCCCGACTTCAGGTTGATTTTTGATTATTATGTGAGACTGAATATATTGTTTCTAAAATGAGACTTTTATAACTCCAAGTAAATACCACTCAGTGATGCAAGACTATCGACGGACAAGATTAAGATTTTCCCCACTGAACTGAGTTTAAAGTGACGGAGGGAGATGAAAATAATGTTTGGGTCACATTCCATGGGTCATGCTTATACTTATGGTTACATAAGCGGGGAGAAGCTTCGGCTTCCGAATGCTTCCCGAAGAGAAACCCTGTGCTGATTCAGTCAGCTGTATCCTCGGTCCCGGCTCCCAGGATAAAAATGCCCACTGGATAAGGACCTGAAATATCAGGTTCTGAAACGTTTGACTGGTTAAGTGCCAGGTGACTCAGAGCTGTGTTAATGTAACTAAATGAGTCACGTCATCTCTCTATATGCTCTGGCAGAATCTGTTATCTTGAAAATTTTGGCAACCTTCCTCCATGGCCCAACATGGCTGGAGATATGCGTGTTCATTCAGTTCACTGCATTATTGAGCACCTATCAGGTACTGAAGATTAAAAAACAATGAAACACAGACCTGACTTGCAAAGATACGATTTGCTGTGTGCTCTCCTTTTAGTGCAGAGGAGGGAATGATTCTAACAGAGGTGATGATTGAAGTGAGGCTTGATCAAGGACTACTTAAATTGGTGGATCAAAACTTTGACAGAACATTGGAATCACCTGGGATGTTTTTAAAAAAAATACCATGTTCCACCAAGAGATTCTGATTTATTGGTCTGAGCTGCTGCCTAGGGCAGCAGGAAGTTTTTTTAATTCCCGAAATAATTCTAATGCGCAGTCAAGGTTGTGAACTACTTTCCATCATCATAACAAAACTAAGTACCACGGCACCAAAGTGATAACAAATGTATTAAAATTTTATATTTTATATTCTATGAAGAGTTTTAGTAAGAATTTCATTTTATGAAATGAAAGCCAGTGATAAACATTTTAATGTATGCATGAGCCTTTTGCAATCTTTTGTGTTCCTAAGATATCCAACTGATTAATAAAAGAAACACTGGCATATGTTGTCCACCTGAGAATCAATTTTTTTCAATTATCATTAGAGTACACTACTGCTTTTCACTTTTCTATAAAATCTATTTTTGTCAAGCGACCCTGGTTTCAAACTAGTCTACTACAACAAATTTCCTATATTAAAATGTTGAGTAGAATAATAAAACCCATCTGTTAATAAAGAATAAGTAATCTCTTAGTAATTAGTAGTTTCTTAGGGACTGCACTATCCCTGATTCAATAGCAAAAGCTGTCTATAAAAAAATCAAATAATGTGCAAGATGACAAAACATTCAGATTAATTCCTCAGGCAGCTTGCTTCTGGACGTCAGTTATGGGAAAACAAGATGAAAAAAATTCCAACGAGATTTTATACAGGTTCTCTATGTATTTTTGTTTTAAGGACTTTTATTAAAGCTAAAGGTTAAAATTATTCAGTAGTAATTTCTGGGTCCATCATTAGTCATCTAACTTATTTTATACTCTGGAGGCAAATATACAGTGTGAAACAGTACCAGGTACATAACTCAGGTAATTTAAATAAATTGTGTTTATACACACACACACACACACACACATGTGTGTGTGCGCGCACGCAGCCACATATAGGAGTGATTTTTGCCTATGCCATCAGTGAAATTTAGAAGTGGGGTGGGATAGGAAAGGAGTGCAGATTTTTTTTCCTTTTTATATCATTATGTATTGATATATTGTTTACAACCTATAACCTATTTTTTTAAGTTCTCTACATCAATTTTTCTCCCTCTCCCTTTTTTTAAATTAATTTTTATTGACGTATTGTTGCTTTACAATGTTGTGTTAGTTTCTGCTGTACAGCAAAGTGAATCAGTTATACACCCATCTCTTTTTTTAAAGTAGTCTTTTCCCTTTGATTTTTCTTTTTTGTTCCCCAGCCTTTCCTTCTATTAATCAAACTGTATTCTCAGTTATAATAGGCCTGTCCACCTACTTACTTCACTCATTCATCCCTTAATCCACCATTTGTGATATGATAATTCATTCTATTGCAGTCAGCTGTCACACCACAGATAATGGCTTCAGAACTTTGAAAAGAAAGGACACGATTTTTTTATTGATAGATTGGGTAGCTTGCTTCATAGCCCAACTTTCTTTGAGCAAAGTTTAATCACCAAGAGAGAAACTTCTTAATGGATAACAAAACCCAAAACTAGTGTCTCTGGGCAGCCCCTCTTCACACCCTTCCACCTCCTCCTCCCACCCCTACTGCACCCCCTTTCACCTGGTGGCTGGGAACCAGCTATAAACCAGAGTAACAGACTTCACTGCATTCAGAGGTTGGAGAATCTGAGTCATAAGCTGTTCCTCTGCTTTCAAAAGTACTTCTTTTTTTTTTTTTTAATTCCTTCCCCTCTTCTATTTTGCCTTCTTTTTACTCTTATTGTTTGGCTCTTCTGTATATATGTTTAATTTTCTTCCTTCCTCTTTCACCTTCTCCTGTACCTACCTATGTCAAGGCCACGGGTCCCTAGGCATTGCTGATCATCACCAGTAGCTCTACAGATGGCCCCAGTGTCCTCTGAGAGGCTCTAAGCTAGTCCTCTCAGCTCAGAACAATGGAGGGCTGTGACAATTAAAGAGGTAAACCCTGAAAATAACAGGGGTGCCTGGTGGAAGCTATATTCTATGGAGTATGACTGTAAAGGGATGCAGTGGATTTTTTTTACAGTGGTTTGTAAGCCAGTTACAAGAATAAATATCCCCAAATGTTTGGATCATTGGTAATAAAGGGTGGAGCCTCTCAAGGCGACTACTTTGAAATATACAACACTAATTCAGATGTTTGTCAGAAAAAACATAATTCCTGGGGCTTTCCTGGTGGCGCAGTGGTTAAGAATCCTCCTGCCAATGCAGGGGACACGGTTCGATCCCTGGTCTGGGAAGATCCCACATGCCGCAGAGCAACTAAGCCCGTGCACCACAACTACTGAGCCTGTACTCTAGAGCCCGCAAGCCACAACTACTGAGCCCGCGAACCACAACTACTGAAGCCAGCATGCCTAGAGCCAATGCTCTGCAACAAGAGAAGCCTCCACAATGAGAAGCTTGCACACCGCAATGACGAGCAGCCCCTGCTCGCTGCAACTAGAGAAAGCCCTTGTGCAGCAACAAAGACCCAACACAGCCAAAAAACAAACAAAAAAATGCCTGTGTGGAGGTTTCCTGTCATTTCCTTTTCCCCATGTGCCAAAGAGAATTCTGACTTGGTCAATATGGCTGCCTGCCCCTCCTGTCAGGTGGGTCCTGGACCTTTCTGATGAAGAACAGGGAGATAAGGGGATAAAGGAGAAGAGAAATAGGAACCCAGGGAGGAGTTTTCCTGAGAGTTTACCAAAATGAAATCTAACCCCCAAAGGTGACAGATTAGGTGGGGCCTTCGGTGCTTCCGTCCATCATGCAGGAACCCTCATGAATGGGATTAGTACCCCACAAAAGACCCACAGAGATCCCTTGCCCCTTCCATCATGTGAGGACATAGTGAGAAGGTAGCAGCTTTTTAAAAAATTTTTGGCCACACCCCACAGAATGTGGGATCTTACTTCCCCAACCTGGGATCAAACCCATACCTCCTGCCTTGGAAGGCAGAGTCTTAACCACTAGACCACTGGGAAAGTCCCAAGAAGGTACCAGCTTTGAACCAGGAAGAGGGCCTTCAGAGAGTCACTGTATGCTAGCAGCTTGACCTTTGACTTCCCAACTCCAGAGCTGTGAGAAATAAATTTCCGTTGTTTACAAGCTACCTAATCTGTAGCATTTTGTTATAGCAGCTGGAACAAACCAAGACAAGAGTCCTCAGAACAACCTCTCTCCCCACCAACCCTGTTTCAATGATTCAGTAGGAGGACACACAGGACTCAGGACACCATCTTACTCAAGGCTGAGATTACAGTAAAAGGATACAAAACAAAATCAGCAAAGAGAAAAGGCACATGAGGCAAAGTCTAGAGGAAACCAAGCACAAGCTTCCAAGGGTCCTAAATCACACAGGATGTGCTTAATTCTTCCAGCTACTTGTTGTGACGACACAGGAGAAGTGCTGTCCACTGGGGAAGCTCATTAGAGGCTCAGGGCCCCGGGTTTTTATTGGGGGCTGGTAACATAGGCACTCTCTGCCGAGCATGTACCAAAATCCAGGCTCCCAAAAGGAAAGCAGGTGTTCAGCACAAACCACATTGTTTTACACACAGTTTAGGCTCAGTGAACCATTATTATCACTTAGGAAATGGTGGGAACCCTCCCTAAATCCAAATTCTCAGACACCGGCCAAGGGCCAACCTTGCGATCAAGGCTTTCTGATGATAGCAGCCCCAGGCTTTCCATATAACTCCTTTCTACACAGTAGGTATGTTTTTATCCCCACTTTACATACGAGGGAAAGGAGGCTTAGAGAAGTCGACTACAGTTGACCCTTGAATAACAGGGGTTTTGAAATGTGCACGTCCACTTACATATGGATTTTTTTTTTCCCAATAAATAGGTACTACAGGGCCAAACGAAAAGGGGTTGGCTGAATCCAAGGATGCGGAACCGTGGATATGAAGACCCGTCTGTAAAATTATATTCGAATTTTCAACTTCATGGGAGTTGGCGCCCCTAACCTCAACTGTGATTACTTAGCTTGCAAGTGGTAGAATTGGAATCTAAACCCAGGTCTCTTTGATTCCCAAGCCTGTGCATTAGCCTGTGGATTACAATACCCTGGAATTTGATAAAAGAAATTTGAGAGGAGCGATAGTTATAGGGGGATAAATGGTATTGAAGGAATGCAGAACATGTCACCCCAAATTATGCTGCTTTGACATTAATTATTTTGAACTAAAGGCACTTGAAAAACAGCAGATGCTAGAATCTGACCTTCCTTTTTTCCCCCTAAAAAGCAAGAGACAAAATTTCCACGTGAAATGTACCCTCTCTGTGCCAAGAGGAAGAAACATCCTTACCACCAGAGATGGTGTTGAGGCTGAGAGAAAGCTGTACAAACAGACCTTGTTAAAATAACTCTTTAATCTCCTCAAATATTTTTATTTATTTGTTCATTTGGAAATTGATATAGCATGATGAAGATTCCTTTAGCTTTAGGGAAGAGATGCCTGTGTTTCTGATGAGTGGGAAGGCTACAAATGGAAGTAATTAGCATATTCATTTATCTTTTAGTTCTCTTTTCGGGGAAGAGAGTAGGGCTGGCCTGCGGAGGCCACTGAGGTTGATTTGTTAGAAGCACATGTCTCTGCTTTTATGGTTTATTGGCTGGATTTTCTTCTCTTCTTTTCAAAAAAATTTTTTGAAATATATACCTTGCATAAAAATGTATTTGTTAACACATAACAGCTTTCTCATTGTTGTTTTAAAGTGATTTAATAAACATTTTTAAACTTCTTAGTTTTAATGCCTAATATAGTAAACCCCACATATTTTAGTTACCTTTCCACAAGTGTTACTCTTTGTTCAACCCAGTATGTAAATACATAGGCCTAGTCACTTCTTTGGGTCTTCATTTTTCTTGGGAGGGCTCCCATGTACATGTTAATAAAGTTTGTATGCTTTTCTCCTGTTAATTCTGTCTAATGTCAATGCCAGCCAGCAACTCTAAGATAGTAAATGAAAAACTGTATCTCCCCTCCAGAGCATTTAGAAAAGTGTTTGTTTTTAATCACTGTTATAGACGTCCTTTTCACTAGGCTTTTGCAGCTTAGAAAATGCAAGTCACATTTAATGAATGCATGAAACTTTGCCACAAATGAGTGAAGAATAAAGAAACCAGTGTGCCATGGGTGTGAATTCTTAGAAAATATCTAAAAATTACAAGAGATCGTGGAGCCTTGATTTGTCCCAGCTCCTGGAGGTTCACACAGGAGAAAGGAGAAGGTATTTCAAGCAGAAGGACATTAGCACAGTTTGGTACCTACTGTGACTGTCTCCTTTCTCCTGCCCTGGGGCTCCCCTGACACATCCTCGAGGCACTGTCGTTTCCCATTCTTGGGAGAGGAGTCCTGATTTCCCTGATTCTTTCTCTCCAGCTTGGTTTTAGTGTCAGTCAAGGACAATCCCTATGAGAAAACTGTCACGTCTGCTCAGACATTCTCAAAAGAGTGCCAACCTGACTGCGGGTTCTCCCCACCCTCTTTCCACCCCTGCTTGTGAATTCTGGTCAGAATGGTACATATTCTGATGGGGGTAAAAAGAAGGGATCCTAGCAGAAATACGGGCTGCATTCCTTCTCCCCCCAAGTTTTTTTCTGCTAAATCTGGTAGAGAATAAAACAAAGAACAAGGTGAGACATGCAGAGCGCAGCTGCGCTTCTTTGTTTTCAAGTCACAGATTTAAAAGAAATATAAACAAAAAAACCTCTCTGACAAAAGAGGTTCCTGCAGACTTAAAAGGACTCACTGGATTCCCTCCCTGCTGCTATCCAAGGGCTTCCCAACCTGATGTTTCTCAACAACGGAGGTTGCAGGAGCCAATTTTCCTGGTCCTGAGCCTCTTCTCCTCTGCTTACTGTCTGTCTTTTGTTTACTTTGCTGTTTTTAGGGCCACAATCGCTTAAATTCCCCAGGTTTTCTACATGTAGACCGTAAAGTTGAGTGACACAAAACTGAATAAGGAAAGAAAGTAAAAACCAGATTATGAGATGAATGTTCAGGGTTGTCTGTGGATTCAATATATTCCTGAAAATGTAAAAGCTCTTAACTTTTTGTCAAAATTGATAAAATATTTATGTAATCACTGTCTCCTAAGGCTACATTCAAGAGTGGGTGGATGATATGCGTGGCAATTTTCAAGGCCCTCAAGCTGCCTCCTTTATCCCCAATGTGACTAACATATTCTTGGCGGTGCAGGGAATTGAATTGTGTCCCCTCCAAACAAGTCCTGACCCACGGTACCTGTGAATATGACTTTATCTGGAAAAAGGGTCTTTGCAGATATAATTAATTAGGTTATGGATCTCGAGATCACCCTGAATTGAGGATGGGCCCTAAATTCAACGACATGTCCTTATAAGAGACAAAAATGGGGAAGACACAGAGAGGCATGGGGAGAAGACCATGTGAAGACAGAGGCAGAGACTGAAATCACGTGCCTACAAGCCAGACATCACTGGCAGCCACCAGAGGCTGCCAGAGAGAGAGAGACGTGGAATCCACTCTCCTTCAGAATCTCCAGAAGAAACAGCCCTGCCCACACCTTGATTTTGGACTTCTGGCCTCCTAAACTATGAGAGAACAAATTTCTGTTGTTTAAGTTGTCCAGTTTGCAATAATTTGTTACGGCAGCCCTAAAAAACTAATACACTTGGTAATTCTTGGTATTTCTCATTGTTTGAGCTTATATTCTACACCCAGAACTGCTGCTACAATTTCATTATAACAGGAGTTGGCATATTTTTCTGTAAAGAGCAAAACAGTAAATATTTTAGGCTTTATGTGACATACAGTCTCTATCACAGCTACTCAGCTCTGCCATTGCAGTTCAAAACTAGCCATAGACAATATGTAAATGAATGGACATAACTGTGTTCCAATAAACCTTTGTTTACAAAAGCAGATGGTGGGCCAGATTTGGTCCATACCATCGTTTGCTGACCCCTGTGTCATATGATGTTCTCACCTGAGATCCTGGTGCCTCATCTCTTGGCCGTCCTCCTAGAGTCCTCTCTATGCCATTTCTCCCAGAAGCACTAGGAGGTCTTCAGGCAAAAAGACTTCACGTGGATTGTTTTGATTCCCCAAATTCTCTGATGTAGATTTGCTTTTAGTTCCCACTCTCACCACTGGTTAGTTTAAAATAATCATCTGGCCCAATTTATTTCCCATTTCTCAGTTTAAAAAATTCCAGTCATGGAATACCATTTTACCTTTATTCTTACTTCCTACAGACCCATTTTCATAGTGGATTTGTGAAACTAATGATGGCGGCATTCGTGACTGTCATTTGATTGTGTTGTGCGTTGTCAGCCGCTAGAGAGAGTGCTTCGAAGTCTGTGGGTGGCTTCAAACACTTGGGGGCAAGCAGCCTTACAGTTCTCCACTGCCGAATGAAGGAAATCACAGGAAAAGAAAGAAGAGGCTGTTTACTGTATGTAACTTTTATTTTAAGATCAAGCACAATAGGAGGGGATAGGGAAGGGGAGAGAGACAAAGACAGACTGATTCTTCCCAAACAATAAATGATTATTTACAGGAGGCAGGAAACATAAGCTGAGGGGGAAGGAGGCAAAACAAACAGAATAGAATTTTGTACTAGTAAATCAAAATCAGTTAGTCTGTATAGGACAGTGGAGCTTTATGCTACAAGTGTCAAGGTGAGAGAAGATTTTTTTTTTTTTTTTTTTTTTTGGCTGTGTTGGGTCTTTGTTGCTGCACATGGGCTTTCTCTAGTTGCGGTGAGCGGGGGCTACTCTTCCTTGCAGTGCGCGGGCTCCTCATTGCGGTGGCCTCTCTTGTTGCAGAGCACGGGCTCTAGGCAAGCAGGCTTCAGTAGTTGTGGCACGTGGGCTTCAGTAGTTGTGGCTCGTGGGCTCTAGAGCACAGGCTCAGTAGTTGTGGCACATGAGCTTAGTTGCTCCACGGCATGTGGGCTCTTCCCGCACCAGGGCTCAAACCCATGTCCCCTGCATTGGCAGGCGGATTCTTAACCACTGTGCCACCAGGGAAGCCCAAGGTGAGAGAAGATTTACTTGGATTCAGAAAGAAATATTGGGGTTGAAAATGGAAAGGAAACCAGAAAACTTCATGAAAAACTTGAGAAAAATAGGCTCTGATCTGGACCATTTGCCCCCTCTTCTACTGACTAGTTTAGCCCATAGTTTTCCATGGCTGCTGTAACAAACTACCACAGACTTGGTGATTTAAGACAACAGGAATTTATTCTCTCCCAGTTCTGAAGGCCAGAAGTCTGAAATGAATACCACTGGGCTGAAATCAAGGTGTCAGCAGGGCTGTCCTCCCTTCAGAGGCTCTAGGGGAGAGTCTGTTTCTTGCCTCTTTCCGTTCTGGTGGCTAATGGTGTTCCTTGACTTGTGGTCACATCACTGCAACCTCTGCCTTTGCAGTCACACTGCCTCCTCTTCCATCTGCCTTCCCTTCTTCTACCTGTGTCAAATCTCCCTCTGCCTCCATCTTACAAGGACCTATGCAAATAATCCAGGATAACCTTCCCATCTCAAAATCCTTAATCACATTTGCAGAGACTTTCTGGCCCTACAAGGCCAAAGGCCATATAAGGTAACATTCACAGGCTCCTGGGATTAGGATGTGCATGTCTTTTGGGGGGCCATATTTCAGCACTCTACAGTCCCCAACTTTATACCCAACAACAAAGAAAAGCAGTGCAGCTCATAGACTCAGCTTCCTCAGAGGGCAGTCTGGGCAGCTCCTT
The DNA here is from genome assembly GCF_963924675.1 of Phocoena phocoena. Lineage (NCBI taxonomy): Eukaryota > Metazoa > Chordata > Mammalia > Artiodactyla > Phocoenidae > Phocoena > Phocoena phocoena. The sequence goes on along the minus strand of NC_089229.1, from coordinate 42,175,173 downwards.
GAGCAGGGTGGCAGGGTGGGGAGCAGAAGATTTATGCAGTATTTCTTTCAACCACATTTAATATTTCAGCCTCTCCTCATAGATTGGCTCCCCAGACATCCACAGGGCTGACCTTTTCTTTAATCAGCCTCTGTAGGAGACAGTGATTATGAAAAGGACCTTAAAAATGCAAAGGGTGGGTCATATTTTAAATAGACAGAAACCCAGGAAATTTTTCTACAATGAACATTTTTCCAAGAAAAAAAAATATTTCTAAATATGGACACAGGAGAATCTGGACTCTTGGGATGGGGCCCATTGTACTGATACATACCCACCCACTTCCTCTCGATTTAAACACACTTATAAAATCACACAAAACCAGTCCTGGGACATTTCCACCTGAATTTCCTGTCACATGCACCTCAAACTCATTACGTCCAAGACGGCACGATGCCTCCCACCCCCAGCATGACCTTCCTTAACCATTGTCATAGTTTTGTTTTGTTTTTTAATTGAAGTATAGTTGACTTACAGTCTTGTGCTGGTTCCATTGTTATAGTTTGAGAGCAGCTGTGTTTACCTGAGATGGATGAGCTCCAGAACTGGAAACACCATGAAATGTATGCAAATGTTTGGATATATATGCATCTGTGCCTTTTTCAGGAGAGGATTCCCTAGTCTTCATCAGCTTCTCCACGGAATATTTGATCTCAAAAGGGAAATGAAAGTCTGCCCCGGTGTGACCCTCAGCCAGGTCTACATAGACATTTGCGGCATAGCCTTACGCATTCTCAGTGGAGAATACCCGTCGCTTGGTTTTTGTACACATCTGTCATAATTTTGTTGTCACAGATTTGCAGGAGAGCTGGCTGGGGCTTATTGTTCAGTGAGTCGCTGTGAAACAAATTCTGCCACCACTCGTTTCCCCCTAAATAGGGCTACACGTTCAGGATCAAGTGTAAAAGTAAAGTTTTGAACAACATGGAAGGAAGAGACCATAGTGAGTACTTTTCCTGTGTCTAAGGGTTATTTTGATATGCCAGCCTGCATCTACTAGACCTTCACATTCTTGGAATGCTTGCCTTCAGCTTTCCCAACTTTGCCTAATTCATCCTTCAGGTCTCAATTTAACTGTTCCTTTCCCCGGAGAAGGCTTCCATGATTAACACCCCTGGGAAAAGACCATAGGCTAACACTGTGAAATATGGATCTTGTTGCTTACTGAGTACCTTTATGCAGGAAAGGGAATTGACCACCAGCTGGAAACTGGTCGCTGTCACTTCGGTCTAAATTCTTGGATTAACCCAAACGTTGCCCTCCAACCTCGGCCCTTCCCAGAATTGCCTTGGTATCCACAGGGAGGGTAGGGCTTGTGCTCAGCAGCAAACAAGCTTCAATAGGCTATTACATTTTGGAAAAGAGATTTAAATGAACGTTTTAAAAACAAGGAGAGTCACACTTCTCCTTTGGAAAACCAAGGATGACAAAGGAGACTACGTCCTTGGTTATGATGAAAGTTCAGGGGAATAAAACATTAAAATTTTTTTCAATGAATTTTTTAATTTTTAGAAAATATAATAGGGGCTTCCCTGGTGGCACAGTGGTTAAGGAGCCACCTGCCGATGCAGGGGACACGGGTTCGAGCCCTGGTCCGGGAAGATCCCACATGCCGCTGAGCAACTAAGCCCGTGCACCACAACTACTGAGCCCGTGTGCCACAACTACTGAAGCCCGCGTGCCTAGAGCCCGTGCTCTGAAAAAAAGAGAAGCCTCCGCAATGAGAAGCCCAGGCACCGCAACGAAGAGTAGCCACCTCTTGCCACAACTAGAGAAAGCCCACGCACAGCAACGAAGACCCAACGTGGCCAAAAATAAATAAATAAGTTTATAAAAAAGTATATTAAAAAGAAAATATAACAATATTCTATTGATTTTTTTTAAGGCTAGTTTTCCCTTCAAATATGTACACTCCTATCTGCCCATATTTTTTGTGGCATTATCACAATTACAATTAAATATAACATTTGTATACTTTTATGTTTAATGACTCTTTTGCATTTGCCCATAAGCTCTGCAAGGGAAAAGGCTGTCTGTCTTGTTCATTGCTTAGCAAGGTCATGCAATAGTCGATACCAAAAAGATATCTGATACACGAATCGATCGATTAATTAGTTAGTTAATACAGAATTGTGGTTTTGTCTTTTTTCCAATGAGAACCATCCTTTGACCATAGCAGTTAATTGTCATACAGGATACGACTCTCAAAACTGGTTCTCTCAACCTCAGCAAAACCAACGTTTGGGGCAGGATCATTCTTTGCTGTGAGGGCTGTCCTGTGCACTGTGGGATGTTTGGCAGCCTCACTGGCCTCTCCCTACTGGATGCCAATAGCACCACCCTCCCTAAGTCGTGAGCACCAAAAGTGTTTCCAGACATTGCCACATGTCCCCTAGGGCTAAAACTGCCCCCAGCCCCACCCCAGGTGAAAACCACTGCTTAAAGGAAGAAGAAAATCACGAGCGTAGTTCTGAATCCGGGACAAGAGTCCTCTGGCAGAATAAAGAGGAGGAAAAGGAGGCCATGGTTGATTGCCCTAAAAGCTGCGCATCTGAGACGATATTGGCCTGGGCATCCCCCCCACCCTCCTCCATTTACTGTAATAAATCTGTGATCCAAAAAACCCTTGGTTTTTATACTTTACTGTGTTTCTCTTTTATTACCTCTCAGTTTCTTACTGAAAATACCTTTCGAAAAATTCCAACTTTATCTCAAACTAAGAAAAAGAGGAATTTTATTTTATTTTATTTTTGTAATTCAGCTAGACAGTTACCTGAGGCTGAGACAGATGGGAACCTAGAAAAATCACAGAACTGGGTCAGCTGGGATGTGGCTCCCAATACACCTGGGCCACTCCACACACAGAGCTTCTGACAGCCCCCTCCAGACAAGCAGCAAAGCACATGGAAAGGTGGCAGGAGCTACTTAGGGTCAAGTTTTTCAGAGGGGAGGTGCCAGAAATTGCTTCGTGATCTGAGTTTTGTGTTTTCCCAGTTCTGGGTCTTTCTAAATAAAACATGAGAAATAGGGAGTTTAGAAGGAATAATGGTTTCTGATGAAAAGGGAAGAAATATTTTTGCTTTAAAAATTAATTACAGAGGCTTCCCTGGTGGCGCAGCACTTAATAATCTGCTTGCCAACGCAGGGGACACGGGTTCGAACCCTGGTCCAGGAAGATCCCACATGCCGCGGAGCAACTAAGCCCATGCGCCACAATTACTGAGCCTGCGCTCTAGAGCCCGTGAGCCACAACTACTGAGCCCACGTGCCACAACTACTGAAGCCTGTGCTCTAGAGCCTGCAAGCCACAACTACTGAGCCCATGTGCCACAACTACTGAAGCCCGCACGCCTAGAGCCCGTGCTCTGCAACAAGAGAAGCCACCACAATGAGAAGCCCGTGCACCACAATGAAGAGTAGGCCCCGCTCTCAGCAACTAGAGAAAAGCCCGCGCTCAGCAACGAAGACCCAACACAGCCAAAAAAAAAAACCAAAAACAAATTAATTACAGCTACTTCTGCATCCTGGGGGAACTGGGGAACTGCAGAATTCATCTCTGTAGGAAACTTGGTCATTTATTGAGAAATATATGAGGAATGAAGATGCAAAATGAACACAAACTAAAACTCAAATGTACAAAGACCATGTAACTTTAAAATTTTCTGTCATAGACGTAATCCTCATGAGTTCCCATCCTGCTGGGTAGCAGCCAATTTGGGGGTGCGGTGAGCACATCAACTTTTCTAATTAATGGTACAATTTTCTTTTTAATTAATGGTACATTTGACTGAAAATATTCTGTGAGGACTAAACATTCTATCAATTAAAGTTTAACTCCCTATCGGAGCTGGGCTGCTCCTTTCCCTTTCCCCATTATTGCTCTAAGCTGTAGACAAGACTCACATCTTGTCAGCACTGGGGAGATGGGGCTGGGGCTGGTGTCTGTCTTTCTGCTGTCTCCAGTGCAGGCCACCCGGCGCTGTCCTTGGGTGTGTGCTGGTTGGTACCCACTAAGGTGGGTGTGAGTCAGGGTCCTTCTGAGTGTCCTACAGGTGGTGGCTGCTAACATCTGCAACTGAGAAACTCATCTCTGTCTTTTCTCTTAGCTTGGTTAAGGTCACCCTTGGCACTCGGCCTACCTCACACCTTTGCTGGTTGCTACAGAGCCACTGGAAGTCTAGCCCACTAATCTCAGTTGTTCCCCATCCACCTTGAGTTCCCAGCCTCAGGGTTTCTTTGCCTCAACTCCACACAGTGACATCTTGTACCAAGTTCCCCAGCCTTAATCTCATCTACTTTCAGCAGCTCCCTGAGGGCATCTGAGAACCTCTAGATTCCTCACAAGCCATACACAGACCCCAAGGAGTCAAGATCTCTACCTCAGCTGTCTCTGCACATCTCCCTGTTCTGAAAAGCACCTGTGCATCCCATTCCATCCACCCCCAGGGAACTGGATACCGCCCTGCATGGCAGTCTCCCTCAAGGGTTCCAATTAAGAAAAGGACAAAACCCGTTTTACTATCTGCTCTCTCATACTGATTTGATGACCTCCCTCCTCTAGGACTTTAGCCTGGAAAGAATACAAGTGTCTCACAACTTCCTTTTACCACCTGTCCCATAAACTTTATCTCCTTTCTTCTTCCCATAATCCTTAAGGGTCAGGAAGTGGGCTTCCCACAACATCACTTCCCAATCCTCCTACCCCTTTGTAGCAGGTACTTTTCTTACCCTCAGTTCTCTCTCCCTGGAATAATACTTTCATTTTAGCCCACTGGATTCTGCTCTTGATATGTTAATGATAGCTTATGGAATTTGGAAATCATTTCCTCTCTTGACAAAGACTGTTTTTTAAGACTATTACTGCATTTCTGACAGCTCTGGAAGTCAAAAGCTGAATATTATTCCCCCTTCCTCTGCCTTCCTACCGCTACAATCCTCATCCTCCCCAAGGCAAGGAGACAGCTCTGGCAGAACAGAGGAGAGGCCATGTATAAAAATCATAAGAGAGAAAAGTGGAAGTTATTATTATTATTTTTTTTTTTTTGCGGTACCCAGGCCTCTCACTGTTGTGGCCTCTCCCGTTGCAGAGCACAGGCTCCAGTCGCACAGGCTCAGCGGCCATGGCTCACGGGCCCAGTCGCTCCGCGGCATGTGGGATCTTCCGGGACCAGGGCACAAACCCGCATCCCCTGCATCGGCAGGCGGACTCTCAAACACTGCGCCACCAGGGAAGCCCAGAAGTTATTATTTTAATAAGAAAAAGCATGAAATCAATTCTTGTTATTTCCATGTCACACATGTCACACCATGGGCCTTTAGGTGTGAAAGACAAGGTCCAGGGTCAGTACTGTGGTGTGTGTGTGGGGGGGGGGGGATGAGATAAGGTCCAGCACGATAAAGTCAACACGCTTCTCTCTGGGATAAGGAGATGTTTCTAATTGAAAATGACTTCTGGACTCATCTGGAGAGAGAGAAAAAGTAAAACGTGTGTAAGAGAGGAAATGAAAGGAAACTAGAGAGTCAGGACAATCCTCAATAAGTTGGCAGGAGGACTGGCCTGGGGGAGAGGGACGGCTGCCTGCCGGGCACTCCCTGTGGGAGTGGAGGCTCAAGACTGGAGGCATAGGGGTGTCAGATGTCTGACTTCCCATCCTATTACTCTCCATTATCACCCTTGTGATAGTGTTACCTTAGAGAAGGTACAGCTATGGGCCTGTTTGGGGAAGAAGTAGACCCCAAAGGAATGGAGCGTTGGTAATAAAGTGACCAGAAGCAATTGAGAAGAATCTGGGAGTCTGGGGTGAGAGCCGACAGGCTACAACTAGGACAGATGTCTTCCCTACTTCCAACCCCAATCTGGGTACTTCCAAGTCTATATGAAGGGCTTGAGTTTTTGGGGTTAAATATGAGTGTGGTAGATTGAAAATGGCCACCTACCCTTTGTCACTCCCCACATTGAGAAATGGCATGTATTTCCCACAATCTCAAATTTGGTCTGGCCCTGTGACTGCTTTAACCAAGAGAATGTGGTGGTAGTGATGCTGTGCCCATCCGGACCTAAGTCTTAAAAAGCCTGGCAGCTTATGCTTTTCAGATGCTGGGCCATCGCATACCTACTGTAGAGGGGGAAAAAAATCTCTTTCCTTCTACCCTCCTACGTTCTCTTTACCTCAGCAGGAAGCACCCTGTCTGATAAAAGACAGATTAACAGGAGAAAAACAAACAGAAGTTTATTAACATGTGTATCATGCGTACACATGAGAGCTCTGAGGTGAGTAACTCAGAAGGAGTGGTTAAAACCTGGGCTTATATGGTATCTTAGTAAAGAACAATAAATTTTGTAGAGAAGTGACAGGACAAAGGAAATAAAAGAGCGCTTGAGCGCTCCTGACTCTGACTTCTGCGCTTTCAGAACCACTTAGGGGGAAAAAAAATTAATGTTTGTACAAAAATGTCACAGAAAGACAAAGGGAAAGGGAACATTTCAAAGAGGTGGGAAATGTGTGGCCATCTGGGTGGTCCAGTTGAAAGAGGGAAAACGAAGTTCTTGTCAAGTTGTGCTTTGGGAAGCTCTTGGAGAAACGGAAAGAAATGATGCGATCTCAGGCTCCTGCCTTGAGTGCCCCTCTCTTTATCCAGGGCTCTAATGTAGGTAATTGCTTTGTGTTTTCTCCCCTTTCTTCTCAAGTTCCTAACTCAGCTTATGGCTTCTTCACTGTTGGTCAAAATTAAATCCAAAATAGCAACTCCCTTTGTCGTTTCTACATTAATGGGAAGATGAAATTCTAGGAAAATGTTTAACCATTTTCAAAAGACTTCTCATATATTACCCTCAAAAGAATTTCATCATCTTTATTTTACTTGCTAGAAAATCAAGGTTAATAGAGGTTAATTTATCAAATGTCACATATTTCTACATCTGAAATTAAATCTGCTCACCTTTATGGTCCATTAAGTTAACTACCATGATGCTCTGACTTTCAAGGATTTGATGCATTGTTCTTAATTGAACCTGGGATCTAGCAATTCTTCTGGATAGCTTGGCCAGCACTTGCTGTCTGATTCCAGAATACAACTTCTATTTCCTACTCCTTATGGAACTGTCTTTAGTATCCTCCCACAACTATATCATTTTTGCTTTCTCTCTACTTTTATCCTTATCCAAATGTTCTCCACTGTACTCCCACCTAACAGTTATGGGCTTCCACATATGTGGATATCATCTTGACATACTGCATTAATCTCTCTCCCTTCCATCCTAGCCTGTTTCCTTTGACAAATTATGCCCATTTATGGCCAAGTCTTCTTATGATGATTCTACTCAACTTTATGATACCTATTGGGTATATTTCCTCTCCTATATTGAAGCCTCAGATTCACCAAGTTTTTGCCTCTGCTCTGCTGTCTCTCCCACTCCAGCCCCTTCAAATAAATCAGATTACCCACCAAGTCTGCCACGGCTTTGAGTAAAACCTTGATGGAATTCATCCTCACTGTGCTGATTGCCAGATCCATTGCCCTTATTATTTCCTAGTTCTTTGGGCCCTGGACCTAGTTCTTGTTTTCCTCCCAGCCCTGTTGGTTGGTGGCTTGCTGTTGCTCTCCCAATTTTATCTATGTCTGTACTAATGAATGCTTTACTGAAATACCTGATAATGAGAATTGCCATAAAGTATGTATCTATTATGTGTCAGCCTCTGGGCTAAGTACTTTACATGGATTATTGCATTTACTCCTGGAGGGGAGGAAAAATAATTTTCTCTCTACTCTTCTAAGTTCTCTCCTTGGAACCCTGTAACAAGAGACAGATTAACAAAAGAAAAACAGAAGTTTATTAACATGTATACTTCATGTATACATGGGAGATGCCCAAGAAAAAAATGAATAACTCTCAGAGGTGGTTTAGAATTCAGGCTTAGATATCATCTTCAGCTAAAGACAAATGAGAGAAGGGTATGGGAGAGGCCAGTTATAGGGAGGTGACCAGGAAAAGTACAGTAAACAAAAGTAAGGTTTGCTATGCAGATTTAAATTGGTGCCTTCTCCATTGATGAGTTTCTTGTGATTTAGTCATCTTTCTCTTCTGGTACAGAGAAGGAGATAACCTTACAAATGGGGATTTCCTTATAGATGTAAATTTCCCTTACAAAAGGGTAACTTCTGTGTTTTCAGAGCTTCTCTTATGTCTGCTGTTTCTCAAGATAATCCTTATGCCAAAGAGGCATATTTTGGGGTGGCATATTCTGCCACCCTTTACTTCTCATGAGAAAGCTACAGTGTATTTTTATTTCCTTCATTTTCCAGGAAGAAGAAACAGAAGCAGTAATCAGTGTTATGAAACATCCTTTACTGTAATTAAAACTCTGGTTCTTTACCTTTACTCTTTCATTTGGTCTTCACTACAGTCCTGCAAGTTATCTAAGCATTTTCATCTCTACTTTTTCAGAGGAGGAACCTGAAGCTTAGGGAGATCAGGCACCCTACGAAGCAGGACTAGATTTATACCCAAGCCTCCTCTCGAGCGATACTGGCCTGCTTGCTGCACCCACTTCAGGACTTTTGTCCTAGCTCTTCCCTCTGTGTGAACACTCTTTCCCCTTATCCATGTAGCACCCTCACCTCCTCCATGTATTTCACATGTTGAAAGGTCACTTTCTCAGTGAGGCCTTCTAACCCTCCTATTATAAGTACACCCCACTCACTGTTGTCTCTCACCCCTTCCTCACTTTCTTTTTCTCCATAGCACTTACACTTGCCAACATACCACATATTTTCATTACTAAAATGCAAGTTCCAAGATGGCAGGACTGTCAGTTTTATTCACTAGTACATGTACTGTCTAGATAAATATGTGTTGAGTGAATGGATGGATGAATAAATCTCTGTCTAATTCCAAATCTCATTCCCTTTCACCAATGTACTCAGATCCTTTGCAACCATCATAGCTTCTTTTTGCCTCTGGGATACTTTATAATGCTAAAGAATTTTTTAAAAGAAATGCCTAAATTCAGTATCATCTAGGAAAAGCAAAAACAAGCCCATTCTATACTGAGCCAGGAAACTGTGCTAATAGCAGCCCTTGCTTTTATCCAAGAATATTTATTATGTATCTTCCTGTGTTTGACGCTCTGCTCTGTACTAGGAAGAAAAAAATTAAACCTCAATGTTTATATCTGGCTTCATCTCTCCCTTCAATTGGCTGCTTACCGGGAGAGCCAGCCCTGGTGCAGGGGAGCAAATGGAGGACATGCTGCACATACAATACAGACCTGAATCACAAGTAGTTAGCAGCCAGTATTTGCAGGACAGTCAGAAGAAAAGCCACAGGAGTTTCATTAGGAGACAGAATGGGGTTTACAGAAATCATCCAAAGAGAACTTTTCCATCCAAAAATCTTTCTCAAGGGGATATCGCCGAGAAACTGTTTATTTTATACACAGCTTCCTCTAAAAATTTATGATTTGGTTCCTGGACACAAACATTTGACGGATGAAGTACAATGACCATAAAGCTGGAAGAACAACTTTTGTCATCCCCTGTCTTTGAGAAGAACCCAGTTTTTATGATGCCATGCAGATCTCAAGCCTGATGCCAACTCTATTTTAAAACTCATTTCCTAACGACATGTGATGCTGGTAATTGGGAAGATAGCCATCATTTAGCATTATTTAAGCACCCCAAGGATGCATGAAATCAGAGATTTTTAACTGCATCTACTCTGTTTATTACTTTTCTCTTCCACGCATATACTCCAAGTCTGTATATAACAAGACTACGTTAAACAAACATTAAAAATGTAAACAACAGTAATCAAAACAGTATGGTACTGGCACAAAACAGACACATAGATCAATGGAACAGAACAGAGAGCCCAGGAATAAATCCATGTGCCTATGGTCAATTAATCTATGACAACGAAGGCAAGAATATACGGTGCAGAAAAGACAGTCTCTTCAACGAGTGGTGCTGGGAAAACTGGACAGCTACGTGTAAAACAATGAAATTAGAACAGTACCACACACCATATACAAAAATAAACTCAAATGGATTGAAGACCTAAATGTAAGACCTGAAACCATAAAACTCCTAGAAAAGAACACAGGCAGAATACTCTTTGACATAATCCATAGCAATATTTTTTTGGATCTGTCTCCTAAGGCAAAAGAAATAAAATTGTATTTTATTTATTTATTTTATAAATTTATTTTTGTTTGCGTTAGGTCTTCGTTGCTGCACACGGGCTTTCTCTAGTTGTGGCAAGCGGGGGCTACTCTTCCTTGCGGTGCGCTGGCTTCTCACTGTGGTGGCTTCTCTTGTTGCGGAGCACAGGCTCTAGGCGTGCGGGCTTCAGTAGTTGTGGCACGCGGGCTTAGTTGCTCTGTGTCATGTGGGATCTTCCCGGACCAGAGCTCGAACCTGTGTCCTGCATTGGCAGGCGGATTCTTAACCATTGCGCCACCAGGGAAGTCCCGAAATAAAATTTTAAAATAAACAAATGGGATCTAATTAAACTTAAAACATTTGCATAGCAAAGGAAACCATCAACAAAAACGAAAAGACAACCTACAGTATGGGAGAAAATATTTGCAAATGATATGACAGATAAGGGGTTAATATTCAAAAATAGAAACAGCTCATACAACTCAATATAAAAAAAACAAAAACAAACAAACAACCCAGTCAAAAAATGGGCAGAAGATCTGATAGACATTTTTCCAAAGAAGACATACAGATGGCTAACAGGCACATGAAAAGATGTTCCATAGCACTAATTATTCGAGAATTACAAATCAAAACAACAATGAAATATCACCTCACACCTGTCAGAATGGTTATCATCAAAAAGTTTGCAAACAACACATGTTGGTGAGGATATGGAGGAAAAGGAATCCTCCTACACTGTTGGTGGGAATGTAAATTGGTACAGCCACTATGGAAAACAGTATGGAGGTTCCTTAAAAAATGAAAAATAGAGTTACCATATGATCCTGCAATCCCACTCCTAAGTACATATCAGGGGAAAAAATGAAAACACTAATTTGAAAAGATACATGTACTCCAATGATCATAGCAGCGCTATTTACAATAGCTAAGATATGGAATCAACCAAAATGCCCATCACAGACAAATGGCTAAAGAAGATGCGATATACTGACATTATGCCATTTGCAGCAACATAGATGGACCTACAGAATATTATGCTTAGTGAACTAAGTCAAAGATAAATACTGCACAATATCACTTCTTTGTGGAATCTTAAAAATGCTACAAATGAGTGTTTATGCAAAACAGGAACAGATTCACAGATATAGAAAATAAACTAGTGGTTACCAAAGGGGAGAGAGAAGGGAGGAGGGCAAATTAGGGGTATGGGATTAAGAGATACAAATTAACATGTATAGAACAGATAAGCAACAAGGATATATTGTATAGCACAGGGAATGATAGCCATTATCTTGTAATAACTTTTAAAGAAGTATAATCTGTAAAAGTACTGAATCACTATGCTTGATACCTGAAACTGAGACAGGCTGGGACCTGGGACCCTTTGCTGCTGTGCTTGCACCTGGACAAACGTCTCTTCCAGCAACAAAATACAGAGAAACTGTAAGGGACTAAAAATAACTGCCTGTATGCACAGTTGGGCAAATTACTAACAAGATACAAAACGACCAAAAACCCAGCAAAAGCAGGGCATCGGGAGTAAAAGCAGGGTGCCGCACACGCACCCTGCACACAGCACCACCAAGCGGGTGGGCAGAGCACCTAAGTCACCCTTCCAACCCGACCCCTGGACCCACCCCTACCCTCACCCCACATAAGGAACCAGCTTGCTGCCCCCTCAGCAGGAGAGGAACAAGGGAACCTGTTACTTGTTTTCACCCCCTCCTGCTGTAGCACCAGTCACAATAAAGCCTTGCCTGTATTTGTCTGGTCCCTTATCAATTTCTATTGATTAAGAAAGCCAAGACCCTGGTCGGTAACAAAACTAGTATAATCTTGTAAATCCATTGTACTTCAGTGAACAAGTGTAAACACATTAAAGTAACACAGACCCAGCTTGACTGCCAGCAAATCCAGCTACCACCACCAGAGCCACAAAGCCTTTTAGCTTAACACTAGTGCCATGAGATCAGTCATATGAAAAGTTAAATTATGCCAATTAATATCTTATATACACAATTCTAATAATAATTGTACTAGACTTTAAGCCTCTTAGAACAAGGATAATATTTTTCTCATTTTTGTGTCCCATATAGCACCTATTTCAATACTTGTTAAATATATCTTCTCCCTCCAATAGACTGTAAGCGTCATTAGAAAAGGGATTTTTGGGCTTCCCTGGTGGCACAGTGGTTGAGAGTCCACCTGCCGATGCAGGGGACATGGGTTCGTGCCCCGGTCTGGGAAGATCCCACATGCTGTGGAGCGGCTGGGCCCGTGAGCCATGGCTGCTGAGCCTGCGTGGCCGGAGCCTGTGCTCCACAACGGGAGAGGCCACAGCGGTGAGAGGCCCGCGTACCGCAAAAAAAAAAAAAAAAAAAAAAAAGAAAAGGGATTTTTTTTTTCTCTTATTTTAAACAGTGTACCCAGTTTCTAACATGTATTGGGCAAAAAATAACATTCAATACATTTTTCTTTATAAATTAAAAGAAAAAAAAAGAAAGAACATTGAGTTGAATGAATCTGGACTCATAAAAATTAAACATTTGGGGCTTCCCTGGTGGCGCAGTGGTTAAGAATCCGCCTGCCAATGCAGGGGATATAGGTTCAAGCCCTGGTCCGGGAAGATCCCACATGCCGCAGAGCAACTAGGCCTGTGCACCACAACTACTGAGCCTGCGCTCCAGAGCCCGTGAGCCACAACTACTGAGCCCACGTGCCACAACTACTGAATCCCGCGCACCTAGAGCCCGTGCTCCGCAACAAGAGAAGCCACCACAACGAGAAGCCCGTGCACCGCAACGAAGAGTAGCCCCCGCTCGCCACTACTAGAGGGAGCCCGCGTGCAGCAACAAAGACCCAACACAGCCAAAAATCAAACAAATAAATAAATAAAAAAGAAAAAAAATTAAACATTTGGGTTCTTGTGATTTATCAGTAAAATAAATCATAAACAAAAAATTGTGGATTCAGATACTTTATAAAAAGGTACTGACAGGTCTAAAGATAAAATTTTGAATCAGCTTTTGGAGGGGAGGGTGGTTTGGGGCAAGGCATTTATGTATTCCCAGCTTCATTTATTTATTTTTTGAAATATTTATTTATTTGGTTGTGCTGGGTCTTAGTTGTGGCAGGCGGGCTCCTTAGTTGCGGCTCACGGGCTCCTTAGTTGTGGCATGAGAACTCTTAGTTGTGGCATGCAAACTCTTAGTTGTGGCATGCATGTGGGATCTAGTTCGCTGACCAGGGATTGAACCCAGGCCCCCTGCAGTGGGAGCGTGGAGTCTTAACTACTGCGCCACCAGAGAAGTCCACTGAGCTTTATTTTCCCTACTCCATCCTGATGAATCTTAGAAGAAAACAAAGATTGGGTTAGAAGATCATCTCTACAGTCTCTTCCAGCTCCAAATTCCTGTGATTACGATTTGTATAGCCCAAAAGGATGTAGGTATATAAGCAGATGCTGGCTTATTAACTGGAAGGGTCAAATGACTTTTTATGAAAATAAACCATAAACAAAGCCAGCTCCAAGATGGCCTCCCATAGTCCATCTCCTGACACTCACACGCTGTGTAGTCACCAGTCAGATCTTACTACAGTTGGTCTATTTGATCATTAGCATACAGCAGAAATAACTGTCATTTTCTAGATTAGGTTATAAAAATAAAAGGTGAGAAACTGAAGCCTTGTGCCAACAGCAATGTGAATGCATCTGGAAGTGGATTCTCCTCAAAGCCTCAGTCAAGCTTTCAGAAGATGGCGGCTTGACTGCAACTTCAAGAGCCAGAACCATTTGGCTAAGCTGTTCTTGGGTTCTGAACCCTTAGAAATTATATGAGATAATGTAAATATTTCTGTTGTCTTAAGTTGCTAAATTTTGGGGTAATCTGTTATGCAGCGATAGATATTTAATACACTTTTTCATCCCAAACTTCTCCCCCTGTCCTGGGGCACATGACTATACTAAGTCCACCATTCCTGGAAACTATGCAATTTGTTTGGCGTCATACACCTCATAAGAAAGATATAAGTTAGCGCAAGCATTTTCTTAGCCACCTGGTTTTAAAACTCAGCTACACTCAAGCCACAACTTAAAAAGAAAAAGAAAAAAAGCTACATTATTGCATGTAGCTGTGGTTTCATTATGATTTCCATCTCTTCTGTTTCAAGATCACACCTTGCCTTTGCCAAAAATGCCCTTCTTTCATGGCTGTCCAATTGCTGCATTACTCCCTGTCATGCTTTCTTGTTTGGTCTTCCTAAGAACCAACTGATTGCTTTAACAGAAACACATCTCAGAGTGCTTGTTTCTCTTTCAGTACTTCTCCAAGTCATATGCTTTTTATTCTATGACAAAATGACCTTAAAGAACTTTGAAGACTGTTTTTATGTCTAAGAAATTTTAAAAATTAATAAGTGTGAAATTCAACTGCTTTGTGCATTCAAATTCCCATCTTAGGAGGTAATGTATACAAACGTCTTTGAATATTTCCTGGAATATGTGTTCGATCCAACTATTATTTATATAGAAGTGCTGGTTGACACCCTATGATATAGACAAGGAAAAGCTTAATGTAAGAAAGTGCTTAATACCTGGAGACCAAATGTGGAAGAGATATCCAGTTAGGCTCTACAGTGGATGTCAAGTTCAGAATAGCTCCCTTAATTCTAATCAAGACACCTCCACAGCAATGATTTCTCCATCATCTGTCATATAGTCATGAATAAAGCTGCTCTGTCTTAAATGTTTCCTGATATGCCAGAGAAAAGTCATTGTATAATGATAGAGCCAAAGTGACTCAAAAACCTCTGTGGACAGGAACAGTTAGTTATTAACGCATCACTATGCCTTTGGGCAAACGCATTTCTTAGATTTTAAACTTGCAAATTTCTGTCCCATGTCTGTAGGAAACCAGGTATACATCTTACCTAATCTGCGAAGTTATAGGCCTCAAACAGTATCTTACATCAAAGGTACACATAGACTGGCGATGCAGTCTGGTGAAGAATATAAATTCTGGTAAAACTAGGAATTACTAGACTTACACAAAGAAAGCACCAGCAAAGGCATAGTGCTTCCTATTCCTCTGATATGGGATTGTGAGAGCAATGGGGGAGGAGAGAGAAGGGAGGCCATGGGGGATCATGACCCTAAGGAGAACCACAATATCCTTACTCCACAGGAAAGAGAGAAAAGAGGAATGAATACAAGGCAAGAAGTTCTGTGCTTAGAGACTCACGAAAAGGCATAAGTGCTGCAAAAGAAGGTTTTGTTCCTAACTCATTTATACTTCCGGTCTCCTCGATCTAGACTTTTTGAGAAAAGGAATGGATTCATCAAGAAGAAATTTATTCCTAGCTTCTATTCCTAGATCTTAACAGCTAAAGCTAAAAGCTGATGAGTTTATAGCCATTGCAATTTTTCTTGCACCAAAGTCATAATACCCTAAAAGTAATTGTGCAGACAATTACTTGTGGGTCAGTGCTAAGGCCAATTAAGGCTTTGGAAAATGATGCTTTCGTTTTCTTTCTTCCTTCTTTTTTTTTTCTGGTGAATTCATTTTGAAGAACCAAAATTTATTTTCTTTTTTTCCCCTGTCTTTATTGAGGTATAACTGTCAAAGAAAAATTGTATGTATTTAAGACATACAACTTGATGTTTCAACATATGTATACATTGTAAAATAATCATCACAATCAAGCTAACATAGGAAAATGATATTTTCAAATAAAATACATTTGAGTTAAAAACTATTCCCCCATGATTTTATAAAAGAAATGAAAGCAAAGTGTAAAAAATTTAAATTATGGCATATTAGGACAAGAAAAAGCAGTTACTTGGTGTTGTCTAGACAAGCATTCAGAGAAGAGTGATAGTGTTATTTATTCTTATTTTGCCACCTATTGAGAAAAAGATATATCAATTTTCATATTGTAAATAAGTTGCTGAAGGTGATTACGTTCCTATTTTTTTTTCAAGTGAAAAAGGAAATTAGAAATTTAGCATAGGGCTCCCCTGGTGGCACAGTGGTTAAGAATCCACCTGCCAATGCAGGGGACACTGGTTCGAGCCCTGGTCCGGGAAGATCCCACATGCTGCGGAGCAACTAAGCCTGTGCACCACAACTACTGAGCCTGCACTCTAGAGCCCGCGAGCCACAACTACTGAAGCCCACGCACCTAGAGCCCATGCTCCACAACAAGAGAAACCACTGCAGTGAGAAGCCCGTGCACCACAATGAAGAGTAGCCCCCACTCGCCGCAACTAGAGAAAGCCCGCGCGCAGCAACGAAGACCCAACGCAGCCATAAATTAATTAATTAATTAAATAAATTAAAAAAAAAGAAATTTAGCATAAAATATACATTATTGTACCTGGGCAGACCTTTGAGAGCAAAAGATCTCTTACAATCTCATTATAATGAAACTAATAATGCCCCTGGCATATATTAGCCAGCTATGATCTTGAACTTAGGTGGTCACGTGTACCCCAAACACATGTAATTAATTTGACCCAATACCAGTTATCTTTTTTATTATTTTTTTTAACCATAACAGCCACCCATAAACTTAGTAGATTAAAACTGCAAGCATTATTAAGCTGGTCTTGGCTGGGCTGACTCATGAGTGTGTGGCCAGCTGCTGGGTTAGGTAAGTGGCTCCGCTTCTGGGGATGGGCTTGTCCCTCAGCTGGGACAATTCATCTCTGCTCTACACGGTCACGTGACCTTGAGCTAGTGACCTAACCTCTCTGATCCTCTCTGCTGGATCATTCTCATTAAAACACAAATATGTTGTTATTTCTCTCACTCCCAAACACTGCACTTTCATTTCCAGCTATCCCACTCTCAGCTCATTCTTATAACAAAACTCTTTCAAAAAGGAGTCTATACTCACTGTCTTCAATTCCAATCTTCCTGTTCTTGCTAAAATCTACTCCAAAGGGTTTTAGCCCATGCCACTCTGCTCAAACTGCTCTCATCAAGGTCACCAATAACCTTTACATTGCTCAATCCAACGATCCATTCATTCCCCATCCCCATCTTACCTGACCCACCAGCAGCATTTGACATGTATCATGTCATTTTGACATGTATCAGCATTTGACATGTTTCTCCTTGAAACACTTCCTTTATCTGGCTTCCAGGCAGCATACACACCTGGTTGTCCTCCTACCTCACTAACTTCTCCTTCCAGGTCTCCTTTGCTGGCTCCTTCTCATCTTCCTGATCTCTTAATGTCAGAGTTCCTCCAAGCTCAGTCCTTGCCTTTTCCCCTCCCCTTCATCTTCCCTCCCCTCTTCTCTTCTGTCTGTTCTGACTTCCTTGATTCCCATCAGGTCTCCTAGTTTTAAGTATCATCAGTAACTCCAAATTTATATCCCCATCCTGGACCTCTACCCAAAATTCAGACATTTATATCCAGCTGCCTACCAGATATCTCCACTTGGATGTTATATACTCTTTTTGTTGTTGCAACAAATTATCACAAACCCAGTGGCTTGAAACAACACGAATTCATTACCTTACATTTCTGGAGGTCAGAAGTCCAACATGGGTCTCGCTGGTCTACAGTCAAGGTGTCAGCAGAGTGGCATTTCTTTCTAGAGGCTCTAAGGAGAGAATCCATTATCTTGCCTTTTCCAACTTTTAGAGACCGCTCGCATTCCTTTGCCCGTGGCCATTTCTGTCTTCAAAGCCAACAATAGCCAGTCAAATCTTTCTCACACTGCGTCACTCTGACACTGACTCCTCTGTCTCCCTCCTCCACATTTAAAGACTGTGGGGCTTCCCTGGTGGCGCAGTGGTTGAGAGTTCGCTTGCCGATGCAGAGGACGTGTATTCGTGCCCCACATGCCGCAGAGGGGCTGGCCCGTGAGCCATGGCCGCTGAGCCTGCGCGTCCGGAGCCTGTGCTCCGCAACGGGAGAGGCCACAACAGTGAGAGGCCCGCGTACTGCAAAAAAAAAACAACAATAGACTTGTGATTACATTGAGTTCACCTGGATAATGCTAGCTTAAGGTCAGCTAATTAGCAACCTTAATTCCATCTGCTACCTTAACTCCTCTTTGCCATGTAACCAAACATAGTCACGGGTTCCAGGAATTAGGATCCGGAAGACCCTTTTTGGGGAGCCATTGTCCTGCCTGCCACAGATGTCTTGTCATCATGTCAAACGTAACATATAGAAACTGAACTCCTGATCGTAGCAATCCTGCTCTTCTCTAAGTCTCCCCCAATGTCAGTCAATGCCAACCTCACCCTTCCAGTAAGTCAGGCCAAAAAGTTTGGTGTCATTCTTACTCTTCTTTCTATCTCATATCCAATCTATTAGCAAATCCCAGGGATTCCACCTTCAAAATATTCTCAGAATCTGATGATTCTCACCACCTCCAGTGCAGCTACACTGGTTCAACCCCCTCTCATTACTCTCCATGTTATTGTTAATAATCTCCAGAACCCCTAGCTTATTATAATTGTCTCCTATCTCATCTCTCTGGTTCCTGCCCTAACCTACCAACACCCCATCTACTGCCTGCCCACACACAGTCTATTCTTAATATAACATCCAGATGATATTTTTACAGCACAAGTCAGATCATATAATTTCTCTGCTCAAAACCTTCCAAAGGCTTCTCAGCTCCATAAAATTTAATGTCTGCAAAGCCCACAGAATCCGGCTATTTTTCCGACCTCTTCTATTCCTCCCGAAAATACTTGCTTCACTCCACCCACGAGGGCCTCCCTGCTTTGTCTCCTACACTCCAGGTACCTCCTTGGGGCTTCTGCACTTGGCAGTCTACTGTTTGTGGCATGATCTTCTCCCAGGGGTTTACCGGCTCTCTCTTTATCTCCCTCAATCTTTTGCTCAAAAGTCACCTTCTCAGTGAGGCTCTCACTGCCCATCATCCCTTACCTTAAGCTGCACATCCACACATGCACACAAACATACACAGAACCCTTTCCTTCGTTAATGCTTTACTTTTTTTGGTATCACTTACCACTTTCTAACTTACCATATAATTTATAGGTTTTCTTTTTCCTCTTACCACTAGATGGGAAATTCCATGAAGTCAGGGATGCTTTGACGTATTCCTAATTCTTAAGCCAGTATGAGATCATAGTAGACACTCAATAAATATTAGTTGAATAAATGACTCTGCCTTAGTTTCTTTATCAGTAAAATGGAAATGATGGGAATAGTAACTACATCATAGGGTTATTAGGAGAATTAAATAAGTTAATATATGAAAAGTTCTTATCCCAGAGCCTGGCATAAAGAAATCACTAAATACGTGTTTGCACTTATAATCTCTCTACAGTTTATACTGGTTCTTCTTTTGTTATTCAATGAGCAACCAAACACTATCACTCAAGACGTGACAACAAGGGAGTTTCTCAGTTTTCCTGGATATCTCCCATGTCTACAGTAGGGTCTTGGTGCTCTGGCTGCGTGTCAGCCCTGTGCCTCTGAGGTGGGAGAGCCGAGTTCAGGACATTCGTCCACCACAGACCTCCTGGCTCCACGTAATATCAAACGGCGAAAGCTCTCCCAGAGATCTCCATCTCAACGCTAAGATCCAGCATGCACTCAACGACCAGCAAGCTACAATGCAGGACACCCTATGCCAATCAACTAGCAAGACAAGAACACAACCTCACCCATTAGCAGAGAGGCTGCCTAAAATCATAATAAGGTCACAGGCATCCCAAAACACACCACCGGATGCGGTCCTGCCCACCAGAAACACAATATCCAGCCTCATCCACCAGAACATGGGCACCAGTCCCCTCCACCAGGAAGCCTACACAACCCACTGAACCAACCTTAGCCACTGGGGGCAGACACCAAAAACAACGGGAACTACGAATCTGCAGCCTGTGAAAAGGAGACGTAAAACACAGTAAGTTAAGCAAAATGAGAAGACAGAAAAAGACACAGCAGATGAAAGAGCAAGGTAAAAACCCAGCAGACAAAACAAATGAAGAGGAAATAGGCAGTCTACCTGAAAAAGAATTCAGAGTAATGATAGTAAAGTTAACACAAAATCTTGGAAATAGAATGGAGAAAATACAAGAAACGTTTAACAAGGACCTAGAAGAATTAAAGAGAAAACAAACAATGATGAACAACACAAAAAATGAAATTAACAATTCTCTAGAAGGAATCAATAGTAGAATAACTGAGGCAGAAGAACGGATAAGTGACCTGGAAGATAAAATAGTGGAAATAACTACTGCAGAGCAGAATAAAGAAAAAAGAATGAAAAGAATTGAGGACAGTCTTACAGATGTCTGGGACAACGTTAAACTCACCAACATTCGAATTATAGGGGTCCCAGAAGTAGAAGAGAAAAAGAAAGGGACTGAGAAAATATTTGAACAGATTATAGTTGAAAACTTCTCTAATATGGGAAAGGAAATAGTCAATCAAGTCCAGGAAGCACAGAGAGTACGATACAGGACAAATCCAAGGAGAAACATGCCAAGACACATATTAATCAAACCGTCAAAAATTAAATACAAAGAAAAAAATCTTAAAAGCAGCAAGGGAAAAACAACAAATAACATACAAGGGAATCCCCATAAGGTTAACAGCTGATCTTTCAGCAGAAACTCTGCAAGCCAGAAGGGAGTTGCAGGACATATTTAAAGTGATGAAAGTGAAAAACCTACAACCAAGATTACTCTACCCAGCAAGAATCTCATTCAGATTCAACAGAGAAATTAAAACCTTTACAGACAAGCAAAAGCTAAGAGAATTCAGCACCACCAAACCAGCTTTACAACAAATGCTAAAGGAACTTCTCTAGGCAGGAAGCACAAGAGAAGGAAAACACCTACAATTACAAACGCAAAACAATAAAGAAAATGGTAATAGGAACATACATATCGATAATTACCTTAAATGTAAATGGATTAAATGCTCTAACCAAAAGACATAGACTGGATGAATGGATTCAAAATCAAGACCCATATATATGCTGTCTACAAGAAACCCACTTCAGACCTAAGGCCACATACAGACTGAAAGTGAGGGGATGGAAAAAGATATTCCATGCAAATGGGAATCAAAAGAAAGCTGGAGTAGCAATTCTCATATCAGGCAAAATAGACTTTAAAATAAAGACTATTACAAGAGACAAAGAAGGACACTACATAATGATCAATGGATCAATCCAAGAAGAAGATATAAAAACTGTAAATATTTATACATGCAACATAGGAGCACGTCAATACATAAGGCAAATGCTAACAGCCATAAAAGGGGAAATCGACGGTAACACAATCATAGTAGGGGACTTTAACATCGCACTTTCACCAGTGGACAAATCATCCAAAATGAAAATAAATAAGGAAACACAAGCTTTAAATGATACAATAAAAAGATGGACTTAATTGATATTTATGGGACATTCCATCCAAAAACAACAGAATACGCTTTCTCCTCAAGTGCTCATGGAAAACTCTCCAGGACAGATCATATCTTGGGTCACAGATCAAGCTTTGGTAAATTTAAGAAAACTAAAATCGTATCAAGTATCTTTTCTGACCACAACGCTATGAGACTAGATATCAATTACAGGAAAAAACTGTAAAAAATACAAACGCATGGAGGCTAAACAATACACTACTTAATAACCAAGAGATCATTGAAGAACTCAAAGAGGAAACCCAAAAATAGCTAGAAACAAATAACAGTGAAAACACGACATCCCAAAACCTATGGGATGCAGCAAAAGAAGTTCTAAGAGGGAAGTTTATAGCAATACAATCCTACCTTAAGAAACAAGAAACATCTCAAATAAACAACCTAACCTTACACCTAAAGCGGTTAGAGAAAGAAGAACAAAAAAACCTGAAGTCAGCAGAAGGAAAGAAATAACAAAGATCAGATCAGAAGTAAATGAAAAAGAAATGGAAACAATAGCAAAGATCAATAAAACTAAAAGCTGGTTCTTTGAGAAGATAAACAAACTTGATAAACCATTAGCCAGACTCATCAAGAAAAAAAGGGAGAAGACTCAAATCAATAGAGTTAGAAATGAAAAAGAAGTAACAACTGACACTGCAGAAATACAAAGGATCATGAGAGATTACTACAAGCAACTCTAGGCCAATAAAATGGACAACCTGGAAAAAATGGACAAATTCTTAGAAAAGCACAACCTTCCAAGACTCAACCAGGAAGAAATAGAAAATATAAACAGACCAATCACAAGCACTGAAATTGGGACTGTGATTAAAAATCTTCCAACAAACAAAAGTCCAGGACCAGATGGCTTCAGAGGCAAATTCTATCAAACATTTAGAAAAGAGCAAATACCTATTCTTCTCAAACTATTCCAAAATATAGCAGAGGGAGGAACACTCCAAACTCATTCTACGAGGCCATAATCACCCTGATACCAAAACCAGACAAAGATGTCACAAAGAAAGGAAACTACAGGCCAATATCACTGATGAACATAGACGTAAAAATCCTCAACAAAATACTAGCAAACAGAATCCAACGGCACATTGAAAGGATTATACACCATGATCAACTGTGGTTTATCCTAGGAATGCCAGGATTCTTCAGTATATGCAAATCAATCAATGTGATACACCATATTAACAAATTGAAGGAGAAAAACCATATGATCATCTCAATAGATGCAGAAATAGCTTTTGACAAAATTCAACACCCATTTATGATAAAAACCCTCCAGAAAGTAGGAATAGAGGGAACCTTCCTCAACATAATGAAGGCCATATATGACAAACCCACAGCTAGCATCGTCCTCAATGGTGAAAAACTGAAGCCATTTCCTCTAAGATCAGGAACAAGACAAGGTTTTCCACTTTCACCACTATTACTCAACATAGTTTTGGAAGTTTTAGCCACAGCAATCAGAGAAGAAAAAGATATAAAAAGAATCCAAATTGGAAAAGAAGAAGCAAAGCTGCCATTGTTTGCAGATGACATGATACTATTCATAGAATATCCTAAAGATGCTACCAGAAAACTACTAGAGCCAATTAATGAATTTGGTAAAGTAGCAGGATACAAAATTAATGCCGAGAAATCTCTTGCATTCCTATACACTAATGATGAAAAATATGAAAGAGGAATTAAGGAAACACTCCCATTTACCATGGCAACAGAAAGAATAAAATACCTAGAAATAAACCTACCTAAGGAGACAAAAGACCTGTATGCAGAAACTATAAGACACTGATGAAAGAAATTAAAGATGATACAAAGAGATGGAGAGATATACCTTGTTCTTGGATTGGAAGAATCAACATTGTGAAAATGACGATACTACCCAAAGCAATCTACAGATTCAATACAATCCCTATCAAACTACCAATGGCATTTTTCACAGAACTGGAACAAAAAATTTCACAATTTGTATGGAAACACGAAAGACCCCAAATAGCCAAAGCAATCTTGAGAAAGAAAAATGGAGCTGGAGGAAACAGGCTCCCTTACTTCAGACTATACTACAAAGCTACAGTAATCAAGACAGTATGGTACTGGCACAAAAACAGAAATATAGATCAATGGAACAGGATAGAAAGCCCAGAGATAAACCCATGCACATATGGTCACCTTATCTTTGATAAAGGAGGCAAGAATATACAATAAGAAAAGACAGCCTTTTCAATAAGTGGTGCTGGGAAAACTGGACAGCTACAAGTAAAAGAATGGAATTAGAACACTCCCTAACACCATACACAAAAATAAACTCAAAATGGATTAAAGACCTAAATGTAAGGCTGGCCACTATAATACTCTTATAGGAAAACATAGGCAGAACACTCTATGACATAAATCACAGCAAGATCCTTTTTGACCCACCTCCTAGAGAAATGGAAATAAAAACAAAAATAAACAAATGGGACCTAATGAAACTTAAAAGCTTTTGCACAACAAAGGAAACCATAAACGAGATGAAAAGACAACCCTCAGAATGGGAGAAAATATTTGCAAATGAAGCAACTGACAAAGGATTAATCTCCAAAATTTACAAGCAGCTCATGCAGCTCAATATCAAATAAACAAACAATGCAATCCAACAATGGGTAGAAGGCCTAAATAGACATTTCTCCATAGAAGATATACAGATTGCCAACAAACACATGAAAGGATGCTCAACATCACTAATCATTAGAGAAATGCAAATCAAAACTACAATGAGGTATCACCTCATACCAGTCAGAATGGCCATCCTCAAAAAATCTAGAAACAATAAATGCTGGAGAGGGTGTGGAGAAAAAGGAACCCTCTTGCCCTGTTGGTGTGAATGTAATCTGATACAGCCACTATG
Source organism: Phocoena phocoena (assembly GCF_963924675.1). Taxonomy (NCBI): domain Eukaryota; kingdom Metazoa; phylum Chordata; class Mammalia; order Artiodactyla; family Phocoenidae; genus Phocoena; species Phocoena phocoena. The sequence continues at coordinate 42,150,653 of NC_089229.1, read as the reverse complement.
GAGAACAATATGGAGGTTCCTTAAAAAATTACAAAGAGAACTACCATATGACCCAGCAATCCCACTACTGGGCATATACCCTGAGAAGACCATACTTCAAAAGGAGTCATGTACCACAATGTTCATTGCAGCTCTATTTACAATAGCCAGGACATGGAAGCAACCTAAATGTCCATCGACAGATGAATGGATAAAGAAGATGCGGCACATATATACAATGGAATATTACTCAGCCATAAAATGAAATGAAATTGAGTTATTTGTAGTGAGGTGGATGGACCTAGAGACTGTCATACAGAGTGAAGTAAGTCAGAAAGAGAAAACTAAATACTGTATGCTAACACATATATACAGAATCTTAAAAAAAAAAAAAAAAAAAAAGGTTCTGAAGAACGTAGGGGCCAGACAGGAATAAAGAGGCAGACATAGAAAATGGACTTGAGGACATGGCAAGGGGGAAGGGTAAGCTGGGACGAAGTGAGAGAGTGGCATGGATTTATATATACTACCAAATGTAAAACAGATAGCTAGTGGGAAGCAGCCGCATAGCACAGGGAGATCAGCTCGGTGCTTTGTGACCACCTAGAGGGGTGGAATAGGGAGGGCGGGAGGGAGGGAGGGAGGCACAAGAGGGAAGAGATATGGGGATATATGTATATGTATAGCTGATTCACTTTGTTATAAAGCAGAAACTAACACACCATTGTAAAGCAATTGTACTGCAATAAAGATGTTAAAAAACGTAAATAAATTAGTTCCAGAAAAAAATAAAAATTAGTAAATAAAATTAAAAAAAAAAGACATGACAACAGTAATACATTGAGATACATTTTGTCCTAGCAATGAAGATGTATGTAAATACTTGGTGTTTTATATAATTTAACAGAGCCCTCAGCAAGTTAGAATCTTGCATTAGTTACTACTGGACTCTCTAGGTGTTTATATGGAGGACAGAATGTTCATTATTTTTCTTTTTCTTTTGGATGCATAAATGGTAACAGAGACAAAGAAATTACACTTTAGGCTCTCATCTGTTCAGAACTAACCACAAAGGACCAAACCACAAACAGCTGACATAGATTAACTCAATCCTCTTGACTGCCATGGTTCCACATTCTTTGGTCATTAGTAGGATTTAGGTGACAACCTTCAAGCCTAGAACTGGCACCATACTTTCCCAGTTTGGATACTGGCACAGTCTGCAGACCATATTTATCTTGTTTCAGAATGTCAAAATTCCAGTATTCAGAGCATTTGGAGCTGTGCAAATGTCCTTCCATAATACATTAGAAAATAAAATTATAATTGGTTTTATTCCTTTATTCCCTTGTGGCATCTTACCAAACTAAACCCCAGAGTTTCCAGCAGCAGACTTACTCCATTTTCTTGTCAGTGAGGCTGCAAAGAGTTATTATCTGGAAGCAGAAACTCAATGTAGAGCCAAACCTCAAACTTACACATCCATGAAAATTAAAGTCTCCCCCGACAAGGTAGGTCAAACATCACCCATGTGTGGCTATTGGGCGGTCAGTCTTATTCATTTCCTAATAAATATGAAGCAGCCAAAAAATAAGTTTTATAATAAATAGGATCATAGTTTTCTGTCTGTCTTTCTTAAACATTACCTCTGATATTTAATTCCATTACTTCAGACCGAACTCTATGACATTTGACTCTTAATAACACACTTTAACACCTGTGAAGACTGCTGTGTGTGATTGCACAGATGTGTGGCTATTGGGCGGTCAGTCTTATTCATTTCCTAATAAATATGAAGCAGCCAAAAAATAAGTTTTATAATAAATAGGATCATAGTTTTCTGTCTGTCTTTCTTAAACATTACCTCTGATATTTAATTCCATTACTTCAGACCGAACTCTATGACATTTGACTCTTAATAACACACTTTAACACCTGTGAAGACTGCTGTGTGTGATTGCACAGATAATTTATTGCACGTGGTTATCTAGCTAAGGGGGCAAGTGAGGCTGAAAGATATTTGGTTTTATTTTTAATCCTAAAGCTTGATTGTAAGTACAGGAATACCTCATTTTACTGCACTTCGCAGATACTGTGATTTTTACAAATCGAAAGTTTGTTGACAACCCCGAGATGAGCAAGTTTATTGGTACAACTTTTCCAACAGCATTTGCTCACTTCGTGTCTCTGTGTCACATTTTGGTAATTCTCACAAACTTTGGTAATTCTCACAATTCTTCAAACTTTTTCATTATTGCTGTATTATTATAGTGATCTGTGATCAGTGACCTTTGATGTTACTATTGCAAAAAGATTACGACCCTCTGAAGGCTCACATGATGATTAGGTTTCTTTAGCGATAAAGTATTTTAAGATTAAGGTATGCACATTATTTAGACTTAATGTTATTGCACACTTAAGAGGCTACAGTATAGTGTAAACATAACTTTTATATGCAGTCAGAAACCAAAAAATTTGTGTGCCTCACTTTATTGCAGTATTAGCTTTATTGTGGTCGTCTGGACCCAAACCTGCAATATCTTTGAGGTGTGCCTGTATTAAGGATAAAGCCCGGAAGACTCAGAGCATAAGTGCATGGCAGAAACCACAGAACTGGGAAGAATAGATGATAATATCTCGGAGGACATAGGATGACAGCGAGCCATACACTACCAATACCTAGATCATTCGTAAGACCCTTCCAGAAATTTAGATCAGGCCTGGAGAGAAGGGGAGAAATGGAGAAGAAAGTGGAAAGGAAAACCCTGAATGTGGCTATTTATCTAAAGAAAATCAATTTTTCAAAAATGACTGGGCTTCCCTGGTGGCGCAGTGGTTGAGAGTCTGCCTGTTGATGCAGGGCGCACGGGTTCGTGCCCCGGTCTGGGAAGATCCCACATGCCGCGGAGAGGCTGGGCCCGTGAGCCATGGCCGCTGGGTCTGCGCGTCCGGAGCCTGTGCTCCGCAACGGGAGAGGCCACAGCAGTGAGGGGCCCGCGTACAGCAAAAAAAGAAAAAAAAAAAATGACTGAGTTATAATGATTTAGTAAGACTCTGTTTTTGCAATCTGCTAAACAGAAATTGGGGACTTTAGATCCAAACTCAGTTTTTAAGCATTTTTTGAAAACCTGAATCTGTACACAGCTGAGTAGTAAGTCTGGGACTATCAAATTTACACCCGGCACATTAGCATTTGTTAAGTTTCTGTAGCATTGTTGTCAGTACACAAAGAGCCTTAAATACATTATTGCATTTAGTCATTCCAGGGAAATGTGTAGTCTGAGAGGATGGCTGTATATTTTCTGTTTGCCTCTCCAGATCCTTACCCTCCTTGCTCTGTGGTAAGAGAGGCTGACTGTTATGAACCAGATCAACTAGACACCTTATCCTCCTGCTTCTTGGTGGGTTTGGCCAATAGGAGAGTTGTGGAAAGTGAGATGGGGGTCCTTATTCCCCTGGTTCCCTTTATGTCATATTGCCATGGATTGTCTTAATCCCTCTATTGAAGGTGATAGGCCCCTATTAGGCAGCCCTTCCCATTTGCTGCTGTTTTGGACTAAATATCTGTGTTCCCCCCAAATTCGTTTATTGAAGCCCTAACCCACAAAGTGATGGTATTTGGAAGTGGTGCCCGTAGGGAGTAATTATGTTTAGATGAGGTCATGAAGGTGGAGTGCCCTTGATGGAATTATCTTCCTTATAAGAAAAGGAAGAGAGACCAGAGCTTGCTCTCCCGATCTCTGCCGTGTGAGGACACAGTGAGAAGGCAGCTGTATGCAAGTCAGGAATCAAGCCCTTACCAGAACCCAATCTGCCAGCACCTTGATCTTGGACTTCCCAGCCTCCAGAACAGAAGGAAACAAATGTCTGTTGTTTAAGCCACCCAGTCTATGGTATTTTGTTATAGCAGCCCCAGCAGACTAAGACAGCTATCGTCTCAGAGTTCCAAGAACCATGGCCTCTGTGGACACCTCAGGCACAGGGAAGGTAGGGGCCCCCTGATATTGCTGGTTTGAAAGTGCTGCACTATTCCTTATGGTTTCCATGAAGCCTGCCCACAGTTTTGCAAATCACCACTTTCTAGTGACCCAGTTGGAGTCTGCCATCTCTTTCCTGCTAGGACACTCACTGATGTACGTGTATTTCCGAAGCAGAGACTGGCGACTACTTCTCAGCAGGCATTTCCTCATCTTTGGGTTAAATGATTTTTAATGCTCTTTCAACTCCAAGAATCTTTCTGTGCTGCTTACAGTTATACTAATAAAAGCATTCATTATGTGTTTATTCACTTGTACATGGAATAGCAACATTTTCCTGTAAATACTCTTTACATTCTGTTGAGCAAAACCATTTTGTCTATCCTCCAGAAGCTGTTATTCTGTGATCCCTGCATTCAATTTAAAAGAAAAAGGAATAAAGAAAATGCACCTGACAGTCCAACTTAGTGCTGGAGGGCAGCCATCAATCGGGAGTCCCTAGGGATGCAGCCCTGGAGTCCAAGGCCTCTCTGCTTGGGATGGCTAGTTTCCTAATTATAGAGATGGGACTCAGAACCCAAGAATGCTGCTCACCAGATGAGGAAGGATCCTGTCCACAAACTCAGCCAGTTGCAGGGCTCAAACCTCTTGTTTGGACGTACAAGTTAATGCTCCTGAAAGTGTTTCCTGTGTATTCAGCTCCCCTGTTAAGATGGAGTCTGCAAACTCTATGGTAACATATAGTGGAAAAAAATAACCCCCAACTCTTTCACAAATGATATTTTATTTGATCGAATGACTTTCTGATTCACCTCTCTTTCCCTTTAATCTTATACACACACACATACACACACACACACACACACTCCACACTCCTGCCAAACACCATTTTCAGGACAGTGCTCCTCAAATCATCTGAGTGAAGAACTAGTTTTTCTTTTCCCAATCCATCGTGAACTCACACTTTTATAAACCACAACAAAAAAGAATATCTAGTAAAATGGAATAAAAAGACACACAAAATACAAGCCAAGTTTTCTATTCTTAGTTCCAGAATATATAAAATTACTCTGACGTATTGCTTTAAAAGCTTCTAAATGCTCGCTCTCAATGCAATACTTACTTCCTTATGGATTGTGTTTAAAAATGATTAAAGAAGACAATTTAGGTGTTACAAACATCCTTTATTTAACACTTCATGAAGCAGACAGTCTCCCCTTGGAGAACTGCAAAACAGGGTGGAAGGCAGGATGTTTTTATAAGATAGGAAATAAAGAACAAGAAAAAAAAATAGAAAATATCTGATGGCTGAAGCCACACAGTCAACCTCATCTGGGGTAAGAAGGAGCAAGGAAATAAGTATGGAACCCAGATTTGGCTTAGCGTTTGGGGTTGGCTGACTGGATATCCTGCATTTCTGATGAGGAAGAGCATTTACAGGGACATGAAAGTTATCTAAGTCTTGGTTTGCTGACGTGACACCCAGGGCAGAGGCGGCTCCATCTTGTGTCTAGACATTTATTTCAACAACTGGTAACAAATACTTTGCTATTTGGTAACTGGCCACGGCCCACACTTTGAATAGCATTGACTTAGATGCATAGAGATTCATCTATGTAGTGTGTTGCATATATACAGAAATTTATTATTTATTATTTCCATATATACACTACACAGACAACATTATCCTTCTGATCCTCAATTACTTGTATCTTTAAAATAAAGCAAATCAAGGATTTCCCTGGCGGTCCAGTGGTTAATACTCCCCACTTCCAATGCAGCGGGCACGGGTTCAATCCCTGGTTGGGGAACAAAGATCCCACATGCTGTGTGGTGTGGCCAAAAATAAAATAACATAAAGCAAATCATTTTTAATAATCTTTAAGGAGTCAAGATTTTTGTTTGAAAAGGTCTTTTTGCTTCTTATTTTTTTCATAAATATTCAAAAAATGCCAGTCTTCCAATGGACTCTTGGGTCCAAATAAAAATATACTGGCGACCCCAAATAAATACCTAGGAGTATTGATCTCTAATACCAAATGTCTGTCTGTTTTCAATGTGTTCCTGTTGCCTGAAAACTGGATTTGCCTCTTGGTGGGTGTCGAGACAAAAGACACAACCAAGCGGAAGAGTAGGAAAGGAAGGATTTATCACTTACAGCAAGTAAGGAGAACACTGGGGGTCTTTCCCAAAGCAGTGTCTCCTTGAACAGCAAAACTGGGGAAGTTTTACGCTAAGGGAACATGCATATTCATGAAGGGGGTTGGGAGGTGTATGCATATTCATGAAGGGGCTTGAGCAGAAGATAATTCAGTATAGAATTGGGGCAAAGGTTGCCAGAGTCCAAGCCCCAGTTGATTGAATTCACGAGGGTCAGAAAAGGTCAACATCATCATTCCTTAGGTTCTGACCAGTCTGGGGTCTTAGCATGTAGTTACCATCCTCCACCTGGGTGGGGACCTTAGTTCCTGCAGAACTTAAAAGGTATGTATCAGATTATATATCCCTGAAGGAAGAACTAGGACTCTGTTTAGAAGCTGAAGTATTGTTAGCTGACTACTTTTCCTTTGTTCCTGCATTCCCTTACTGCCCTTAAGGTCATTAATTACTGAGACAGATTCAAGGGCAAGCACTGTGGCCAGGCTTAGAACACAGAATAGCTTAGGCCAAACCTGGTTCTCCTTCTCTGGGTGAAACCAAGCAGGACCCTGTGGGGCCCTCCCAGGTACCAATCCTTTGCATGTCCCCCATCTCTTATTTGTAAGAAAGAAGCTTCAGCCTCCTAGTCCCTTCCTGAGTCCCAAAGGGCTCAATGATTCAAACAGTTGCTCTGAGAAAAGTGAGGGAATGCAGGTAACAAGGATGAGCAATCAAGAAGCAACAGCGCAGTGATGAAGCAGGGTCCTGGTTCCTCCTCAAGGGATGTACATAACGGTATCTTTGAGTTCTTCTGCCAGAAATAAGGCCCCCACCCAGGTGGAGGATGGTAACTTCAGGCAGAGCACAGGAATCCTGGAGCACCACCCTGTTACCTCACCACCAACCAATCAGAAGAAAGTCTGCACACAGTGGAAGATAACAAAGACTCTGACCCCCTCCCCATACGATTAACTGTGATTAGCTTCCCCTTCCTCCCTTTATAAACTCTCATGGTCAAGTAGAATCTTCAGAGTTGGTTCTTAGATGCCAGTCCACCTTCTCCCCAGGTTACTGGCCTCCTGAATAAAGGAAGCTTTCCTTTCCAACCAACCCTTGTCTCTCAAATATTGGCTTTCGAGTGGCAAGCAGCTGAACCTGAGATCAGTAACACAGGGGCCCCCCCAACCCTATCTGCTTACATTTCTTGTTAAGAACATTTTTATTCTTAAATGAAATCTTGTAAGACAGATGCTGTGACATTACAGTTTATTGCCACAAAAAAGAATGAGCTATCAGGAAATGAGTGCATTTCACAAACACCTATGTTTCACTGCTGCATGTGAGGACATGGAAAAAGTATGCCCAAGAGAGGTGAAGAAATCAGTGTTTAAGAATGCAAGGATTTGCAAATGTGCAAAGTGCAAATTCATTTATTAAAAACATGTGAGCACAGCGAGCAAACTTTTACTTGTTTTAAAAATTCCCTCATCTGACATAGCTTTTATTCTACCTAAATTTTAGGATAAATATAAAATCATAGCAGAAGCCTACAGAAGGAAAAGCAGGTGCATATCATTAAGGAATAACAGTCTTGGAAAAAACTGTGAAATTAAAGCTGGAAGGCCGTAGGCATTTATTCTCCTCACTCCCTTAGAATTTTGGAGACTATTTCCATAAAATGTGTTTAGTGTTTTAACATTTCCACCAATTACACCAAGCAGTCTAATTTGACCTCTATGTAACAGGAAGACTTTCTTCGTGTTTTCATAACTTTATTACCATACAACATGAAAAAAAATGTTATGGGTTGTGGAATGTTGCCTGCCATATCAGTAAACAAAGGATGTGGGGCAGCACTGCAGCTGCCCCAGCTATGCACCCTGATGGGGATTCAGGATGGAGAAAAACAGGATACTGGCCCTAGATACCTAAAGTGCATATCAAAGGAATGATTTCAGTGAGCCCAGACTCTTGCATCTTCCCATACACAGAGAAGTGCCAAATTCATTAACTTGAGATGTCTGGTTTTCTTTAACTAACAGTAATCTTTCGATGTTCTGATTACCTGGTTTCTGGGACAGAAACTCCTATATACCCTGGCTCCGCCCTTACCTCTTCAGAGCTGTCCCTCAGAACTACCTGACAGGCTGCCTTCCAGGCTTGAGTCCCTAGAAATTTTGCCGAATAAAACATAATTCTCAACTTTTAGGTTGTACCTTTGCTTTCAGTCGACAGGGTGATTCTTTTTTTTTTTTTCTTTTTAATTTTTATTGAAGTATAGTTGGTTTACAATGTTGTGTTAGTTTCAGGTGTACAGCAAACTGAATCAGTTATACATATACATATATCCACTCTTTTTTTTTAGATTCTTTTCCCATATAGGCCATTACAGAGTACTGTAGAGTTCCCTGTGCTGTACAGCAGGTTCTTATTAGTTATCTATTTAATATATAGACATATATAGTATATTGACATACACTGTATATATGTCAATCCCAATCTCCCAATTTATCCCTTCCCCATCATCTCCTGGTAACCATAAATTTGTTTTGACAGGGTGATTCTTGATTGACTCCTAGATTGGAAAAAAGCCCCAAACCAAAAAACCAATGACTTTATCCCTCCCTTTGTAGGGGATCAGAATTTGCCACCCTAAAATATATCTCTTTGGCATATTAACTGTTTTAAGGTGGTTATTTTCTGAGAAATAGTAGGCGTGGGAAGTGTTCTGAAAACAAAGTAGGAGTTGCCCTTCTGTAAGAAATATTTACATTTGTAAGGGAAGTCTCTATTTGTAAGTGTGTCTCCCTCTTTGTACGTGGAAGAGGAAAGCTCTAGAAACTCTTATCAGTGGAAAAGGGGAAAAGGCAGGACTTAAAGCTGCATCATAATCATTCTTGTTCACTGTGCTTTTCCTGGTAACTTCCTGGTAACTGACTCTCCCCGCCCTCAACATCTTTTGTCCTTAGCTGAAGGTGGTATTTACGGTGAGGCCTTCAGCCATTTGGGGGAGTTACTCAGTTTTCCTGGGTCTCTCGCATGTACACATGGTGTTAAACTTTGTTCAATTTTCTCCTGTTAATCTGTCTCATGTCAGTTTAATTCTTAGACCAGCCAGAAGAACGTAGAAGGGAAGAAGGAAAATGTCTTCCTCCCCGACACCTTCACCCTGCAAATGCACACATACACACACTCCTGCCAAACACTGTTTTAAGGACAGTGCTTCTCAGACTATCTGAGGTGAAGAACCAGTTTTTCTTTTCTCAATCCATCATGAACTCACATTTTATAAACTACAACAAAACAGAATAACTAGACAAATGGAAAAAAAGACATGCATAATGGGACTTCCCTGGCAGTCCACTGGTTAAGACTCCACACTTCCACTTCAGGGGGCACAGGTCCCACCCCTGGTTGGGGAACTAAAATCCCTCATGCCACACCGTGTGGCCAAAAAAACCCAAAGAAACAAAACACGGCATGCAAAATGCCTCAGTAGGGACTTCCTGGTGATGCAGTGGTTAAGAATTCACCTGCCAATGCAAGGGACACAGGTTCAATCCCTGGTCCAGGAAGATCCCACATGCCACGGAGCAACTAAGCCTGCGTCCCACAACTACTGAGCCCGCGTGCTGCAACTACTGAAGCCCACGCGCCTAGAGCCTGCGCTCCGCAACAAGAGAAGCCATCGCAATGAGAAGCCCGTGCACCACAACGAAGAGTAGTCCCCGCTTGCTGCAACTAGAGAAAGCCCGCACGCAGCAACGAAGACCCAATGCAGCCAAAAATAAATAAATAAAAATTAAAAAAAAAGAACCCTCAGCATGGGAAAAAAATATTAAAAAAAAAAAAATCCTGTTAGTCACCAGCTTCTGTTAACACTATGGGGCACGGTTCAGCATTAAAAAAAAAAAAAGCACATTGATACAGATAGAAAAATAGATAGATGATAGAAACGAAAGAAAGAGAGGAAGGAAGGAAGGAAGGAAGGGGGGGAGGAGGGCAGGCAAGCCAATGTGGCAAAATGTTGATAATGTGCATATTTAAGCAGATCTCTTCATCTCCCTGCATGGTCTGGGTGCAAATGGAGACTCCTATACCATGTGCCCAGATATTTAAAGTTATAAGGCAAACTCACAAGTAATAAAATATGTTCTATCTTTTACTTTACCAGTATGTCTTCATAATGACCTAGAAGCCAAGTTCAGATTTAGAATTCACAAACTCCTACAAGTTAGAGCATGGCACTGTAAGGAGAGCCAACACCTAGTCTCCTGGGCTGCAGCCAGTCCCCTTCCCTTCCCCCCACACCCCAGGTCCATCTTGCACCATAAGGGACCTTATGCATATGCATGTGTGACACCTCAGTTCATGCATTCAAGCACCATCTGTGAGGTGGCATAATATGCCACCCCCAAAGTTTGCCACGTTGGCATAAGGATTATTTTGAGCTGAAGGCAATTGAGAAGAAGCAGATAGAAAATAAGCTCCCTACCCTTCCTCTATTTGCCTAAAAGCAGGACATACATTTTCAAAGGTGTCCCTCTTCCCCTCTCTACCAGGAAGAACAGAAGTTAATCACCAGAGATAACTTTAGATCTTTTATACCTGGAGATGGCACCACAGGAATCTACATAACAAACTTTACTAACCAGCTTTTATCTGTCGTTAGTTTCCTATATAGTTGCCTTCCCATTATTTGCTGTCCCTAGAGACTCAAGGTCCTTTTCCTTTATCTCATCACTTCTATAAAAATTTATCATTCCTTTGCTAAGATACTATATAAACTCAAGTTCTAACTAAATCTTTGGATTATTCATTTTTCCCTGGGTACCTCCCATGTATACATGAAGTATACTTATTAATACATTTGTTTTATTTTCTCTTATTAATCTGTCTTTTGTTGTGGGGGTCCTAGCCAAGGACTTAGAAGGGTAACAGGAAACTACTTTTTCCTCCCTATATATCCACGTCACAGCTCCTCACTCCCACAGACAGCTGTTTCTTGGCCCAAGGGGTGTGCATAGTGGATGTGACCTAACATCAGGAAAGCAGATCCCAAAATAAATGAAAGTAGGAGGAATTTCAGGGTCTAGGATACCTGAAGCATATGGAATAAAAGTGAGGGGCTGGGGGTGGGAGATGAGCTCCAGATGGGGTGCCTTTTGACCTAGAACACTCCTCTTGGTGAGGAGTGAGCCTGGAAGAATAAAGAGGCCTCCAAAGTGTGGGGCAGAATTGGATCTAGGTGAAGGGATACTTAGTTTCAGTGAACTTATTCTCTCAGTTTTTAACATTGTGGCAAACGTTCCCCCACTTTTCTAAAAACACATTTGAGATGATTTGGGAAAAACAATTTTGTATACTGTTCTTTTTACATATCATTCTAACAATTATAGGGGAGAAGTTTTTAGCCAAGATCCCTGGAGTAAAAGGGAGATTAACAAGAGAAAAACCAAAGAAGTTTATTAATATGTATACCTCATGTATACATGGGAGATACCCAGGAGAAAATGAGTAACTCTCCAAGGTAGCTTAGAATTCAGGCTTAATTACCACTCTAATGGGGAAAGAGGAGGAGGAATCTAGGCCTCTTATGGGAGAATAAATGATTTTTAGAAAAGATAAATTCTTAGAAGAATAGATGGGAGGTAGGATAGTTGGTGACAGAGTTTGGGGGTGGTGTTGACTTCTAGTATTTTCGGTGATAACAGTCAATTTTCCCTGGTTGATGAAACTCCTGGGGAGGGGATCTATGACAGTTGAGTTACCTTTGGAGGTTCCATCTTCAGGTAGATAAGGGGAGTTCAGAGAAAGCCCCTCCTTATATTTACTGTTTTTCCAGTGTCTACAGCTCAAAATAATCAATATACCAAAGTGGTATATTTCGAGGTGGCATGTCCTGAACTCAGTGTCAGTGTCCACTTGGAATTTCCAATTGACAAAACTCAGGCATGTGTTTACATCTGACTTCTAAGGGAGCTCAGAAATGCAGTCTGACAGTTTGCCCAGGAAAAGATGGAAATAATGTGACTCAACCTATCCAAACTCTTCCATATACTAACAGAGTAGATATCTGGAAGTTGTACAAGTAATTTATGGTTTCAGCTTGACAGTGGATGAAAGCATGAGGCCTCTAGGGGTCTCTGTGTTCTAGAGAACTCCATGAACCTCAACTTGGCTCAGTGTGGCCATGGATCTCTTAGAAGTCTCCTTCAGTCTCCAACCTCCATACATTCCTAAGAGATCAAAAACTCTTCTGAGGAATCTGTACTGCTACCCATCCCTTCCAAATGTACCTCGTGACATCAGTTCTGTTAGACCTAGAGTTTTAGCCAATTTGGTGGGAATCACTGTATATGTCTCCAGGACTGTCACATATTCACTCAATTCTTCATTAATTCCAAAACATGATGGAGGAGTCCATTATTGTCTTCCTAAGGAAAGCCTTAGTGAAATCAGGTGGATTTCAGAGCGTCCTCTCTGGCTGGGAAAACCCTTGGGTAAGCCCTTTGCATTCCCTCATCATCACCTCAGCAACCATCACTTGACAGACATCCAATATTATGTATGTTAGATCAAGCTAGATTGAATTGCTTTCAGGTTTGACAAGTCATTTTATTACGTGACTCTCTTTTTTTTTTTTGCGGTACGCGGGCCTCTCACCGCTGTGGCCTCTCTCGCTGCGGAGCACAGGCTCCGGACACGCAGGCTCAGCGGCCATGGCTCACAGGCCCAGCCGCTCCGTGGCATGTGGGATCTTCCCGGACCGGGGCACGAACCCATGTCCCCTGCATTGGCAGGTGGACTCTCAACCACTGTGCCACCAAGGAAGCCCCTCTCTAACTTTTTACCTGAAATTTTCATTGCAGTAAATATAGATTCACATGCAGGTGTGAGCAATAATACAGAGAGTCCCTTGTGCACTCTTCCTAGTTTTTCCCAATGGTAACATTTTGCAAAACTATAGTGTAAATCACAGCCAGGAAGGATACTGACTTGAATGCAATCCACCAATCTATTCTCCTCATCCTGGGTCCTTAACCCCTAGCAACCACAAATCTGTCCTCCATTTATACAATTTTATCTTTCAAAAATGTTATATAAATAGAATCGTAACCTTTTGGGGTTTTAATATTTTTCCCTCAGGGTAATTCCCTGGCGAGTCATACAAGTTTTTGAGTAAATTAATAATGTGTTCCCTTTTTTATTGCTGAGTAGCACATTATGGTATGTATATACCAGTTTGTTTACTCACCTTTTGAAGGACCTCTGGACTGACTACAGTTTCTAGCTATTACAAACAAAGCTGCTATGAACCTCCATGTACAGGTTTCTTCCATTTTTTATAGTTCTACTATTTAGAGAAATATTGTGACTGAACCAATCTATGTACTCTCATACCCTGAAAAGTCCTGGTGCCCTTAATAACTACCTCCATTCCCACTTTTTTTTCAGCACCACCCTGGCATATAGCTTCACCTCTGAATACTGCTGGCTTTACCTTCTTCATATGTCTTCTGTTGCCAGAAATTTATTCAGGAGTCCAGATTTACTCTGTGCCTAATACTCTTGGACTTGAATCTTGGATCTACTTTCTCTGTCTAGCCACCTTTTTGTAGATCTTGAAAATTTTTTGTCTTACCCACTCCAACCCTCAGTTCCTTGTGGACCCCCAAGGTCCTTACCCTGGGCTAGTTCTCCCCAGGGGAGAACCTTTACCTCACAATTACTATGCAGAAATTTCCACTCTAGCCTATACATGGACACTCAGGAGATACCACTTTGCAACTGGAAGCAATACTGTCCCTTTCATGTGAGGTTACCATGTGCCCTCAGCAGACACTGAATCTGCTGGTGCCTTGATCTTAAGACTTCACAGCCTCCAGAACTGTGAGAAATAAATGTTTGTTGTTTATAAGCCACCCGATTTATGGTATTTTCTTATAGCTGCCTGAATGGACTAACACATCAAGAAAGAAAAGAAAGGAAAGGAATGGACTTGGACCTTTTTACTATAGCCCAGAGCAGAGCTGATCTAAGCCACTCGAGGTCATTCCCTAGAAATCAACAATTACATTCTTCTAGGACATGGCCATCAATAGTAATCTATCATCCCAGGAGAAGACATTTGTGGTTTCTGCACTACTTTTCCTGAATTCCAAATAATAGCTTCCATCAGACTAAATCAAGAAGGGAAGAAATTCACCTTGTAGAAGGGTATAAGTTTCTATTCTAAGTCATTTTTCAGCTTATGCTCAAAGGACTTTCACTGGAAATGGGGTTTCTCTAATTTTTCTGAGAGAACATCTGGATAGATAATTCAAAACTGAGACTGTCAAAATATCACTGCCAAAGTGTGCATCATTTTGGACAGCGTTTTAATTCACTGTAGTCGGCCTGTGCCCCTGGGAGCTGAGCTTTGTGCTCGAAGTCATAATAAGATTACCTGCCTTTCTCAGTCCCTGTGTTATCAATCAATCCTGTGGTTGATGAAGTTACATAAAATAATCATATAAGCCTTTGATGCAATGATGATGATGACAAAAAAGCAGTGAAATAAAATAGGGCCAGCACAAATTAATCCCCCTGTGTAAAAGTTAAAGCTAGAGAAGTTGTAAACTTAGGACATTGTCATTAAATATCAGGATTTACCATTTATACCCAAACACTGGATTACAGCCATTCTATAAGGCAAATATTTCAAGAATCTCATGTTTAAAGTTATCTTAAACGTTATTAGTTGCAGAGATAATAAACTGACCATGGGCCAAATGTGCAGACATGTTGTGTGTCCCACAGTGTTTCCCCCCGTGGCCCCATGGAACTGGATAGCACATTTAAAAATTGAAAAATAGAAAAACTACTCAACACAGGACTCAAATTCCTGTATGGAAACTCTTGGTGCTGAATAACAACTGATTGTGCTCTTTAGACAGAATATTCACAGACCCCATTACTCCCTATTATATCTCCAACTTATGGGCCAGAAGCCTGCTACTGTTTATCACAATGCTGTAACTATTTCACCTGGAGGTAAGGGAGAAGTGAAGTACTTCTTCCACTTGGCCTCTTCTTTTGGCCTAGCCTCTGTAGGCATCTGAATCTGGGAGCCTGATCTGGCTGACAGCCTCCTCCCTACTTGATGCTTGGGTCCTCACATAACCTCTCCAATCTATGTATAGTCATAGGGAATTCACCCTCCCTGAGGCAGCCAACTCCATCTTTAGTCAGCTCTGAACATTAGAAAGTTCTTAATATTGAACAGAAATGTATCTTCCTACAGTCTTCACTAGTTCTAGTGCAATTCCTGGAGCCACACACCATACAGAACACTAACAAATACCAAATAATGCAATGAATTTTGCAAAGCACTTAGCCCACAGCCTGGCATATAATAGGTGCTGAGTAAGTGCTGGTTTCCTTCTCTGATCCATTTTTATTTTTTATTTAATTTTTAAATAATATTTATTTATTTTATTTCATTTTTTTGGCTGTGTCGGGTCTCAGTTGCGGCACGCAGGCTCTTTGTTGTGGCGCGGGGCTTCTCTCCAGTTGTGGCGTGCAGGCTCCAGAGCGCATGGGCTCAGTAGTTGCTGCGCGTGGGCTTAGTTGCCCACCGCCCCACCCCCCGGCATGTGGGATCTTAGTTCCCCAACCAGGGATTGAACCCAAGTCCCCTGCACTGGAAGGTGTATTCTTAACCACTGGACCACTAGGAAAGTCCCTCTCTGCTCCATTTTTAAATTTAACAACTATTCGACAAACATTTGTTGAGTGCCTACTATATGTCAGGTACTCTACTGGGAGCCAACAATAAAAAGATGAATAAAACACAGTCCCTGAATCCTAGAAACTAACAACCTAGTAGGCTGAGATTGATCTGTGTGCATTCTTTTACAAAGCTGGGTTAGAAATATGTAAAGGACTCCCAAATTAGAGTAGGACATTCTACTTGATTTTTGTGGGGAAGTAGGGTTGTCCAGGTGTGTAGTTTGAAAATTATTTGTCTAGTACCTAAAGGCTGGCATGTACTTTGGGAGCAAAATCACATTGCCCCTGCCTCAGTGACAATATATAGTAAATTTGGCTTTGTATAGGAGGATTAAAGACCTAAAGAGTCTTAGTATCAGTTGGAACATGCCTTCACTAATACTTTCATTTAAAAATCTTAGAATATGATAAATCTGAGATAGTAAGCACACTGAGCTATAGGATCAAAGAGAGTGGACATCTGACCCATTTTTGGTTATTTACAAATAATATCGTAGAAAATTATAAGGTTATTATAAATAACCATTTTTGGTTATTTACAAATAACATCGTAGAAAATTATAAGGGTGTTGAGGCAATAGGGCAGGGAGATGTGAAGACATCCTCCCCAGAACTTGGGGTCTGTAGGTAATACTCAGGTTAGTGGTCTCCTCATTGTGCCCTTGTGCCCCCCACCCAAACCCTACTTCCTCTCAGTAAGTGTTTAAAGAGTGGCTTCAATTTGTGAATTCTGCAACTAGATAATGTTTAAGATAACATGCCTTAAGAGGGGAATTCTGACAAGTAGATGGGATTAGAAGTTTTCTAAATATATATTGAAGAAACTCTGACACCAAAAGCACAAGCAACAAAAGCAAAAATCAACAAGTGGGACTACATTAAACTAAAATGTTTCTGTACAGCAAAGGAAAAAAAAAAATCAACAAAATGCAAAGGCAACCTAAGTAATGAGGGAAAAGATTTGCAAACCATATTTCTTATAAGGGATTAATATCCAAAATATATAAAGAACTCATACAACTTATAACAAGTAAACAATTTGATTAAAAAATGGGCAGAGGGCTTCCCTGGTGGCACAGTGGTTGAGAGTCCGCCTGCCGATGCAGGGGACACGGGTTCGTGCCCCGGTCCGGGAAGGTCCCACATGCCGCGGAGCAGCTGGGCCCGTGAGCCATGGCCACTGAGCCTGCGTGTCCGGAGCCTGTGCTCCGCAGCGGGACTGGCCACAGCGGTGAAAGGCGTACGGCATTTAAAAAAAAAAAAAAAAAAAAAAGGGCAGAGAAATTTAATAGACATTTCTTCCAAAGAACATCCAAATGGCCAACAAGTACATAGAAAAATGCTCAACATTACTGATCATCATGGAAATGCCGATGAAAACTACAATGAGGTATCATCTCACATCTGTTAGAACGGCTACTGTCAACAAGACAAGAGATAAGAAGGATATGGAGAAAATGGGCACTGTTGGTGGAAATGTAAACTGGTTTAGCCACTACAGAAAGCAGTATGGAGGTTCCTCAAAAAATTAAACATAGAACCACCATATGGACCAGCAGCCCCCCTTTTACGTATATATTCAAAGGAAATGAAAACAGGATATTGAAAAGATATCTGCACTCCCATGTTTATTGCAGCATTATTCACAATAGGCAAGATATGGAAACAAACTAAGGGTCTGTCAATGGATGAATGGATAAAGGAGATGTGGGGAATTCCCTGGTCCAGTGGTTAGGACTCCGTGCTCTCACTGCCGAGGGCCTGGGTTCAATCCCTGGCCAGGGAACAAAAATCCCATAAGCCACGAACGCAGCCAAAACAAACAAACAAACAAAACTGTGGTATACATACAATGAAATATTATTCAGCTATGAGAAAGAAGGAAATTCTGTCATTTTTCAGCAACATGGATGGACCTTGGGGGCATTATGCTAAGTGGGCTAAGTCAGACAGAGAAAGATAAATACTGTATATCACTAATATGTGGAATCCAAAGAAGCCAAAATCATACAAACAGAGAGTAGAAGGGATGTTACCAGGGGCTGAGGGTGGGGGAAATGGCGAGATGTCGTTTAAGGGGACAAACTTGCAACTAGAAGATGAATAAGTTCTGGAGATTTAATGCACGGTATTGTAATTACAGTCAGCAGTACTACATTACATACTTCAAAGTTGCTAAGAGACTAGATCTTAAATGTTCTCACTATGTTAATCATGTGACTATGGAGGTGTTAGCTGAGCTAAGGGGGTAATCAGTTTGAAATATACGAATGTAGTAAATCAACGGCAGTTGTACACCTTAAACTTACACAGTGTTGTGTGTCAACTATATTTCAACAGAAAGGAAGGAAGGAAAGAAGGGAGGAAGGAAGGAATTAACTGCACCCAAGGCAGTTTCCTAGAGTGGCCACCTGCAAGGCCATCAGTCCTGGACCTGCTAGGCTGTTGAAGCCCATTCATGAACAGGTAGAACACCTTCAAAGGAACAGTGTCAGACATGGGAGCAGGACTGGATCGTGTGTCGGTATACTCACTCATGTCTCTTGCACGCCACATTTCCATCCTTGATATCTATACCATATAAAAATTGGGTCAGCCCTTCAACTTAAAATTCAGGGTCAGAGACTTGCCAGTCTTGACTGTTTTTATTCTGTATCCCTTTGGGGTGGATAAACTGGGGTGGATAAAGCTTTGTATTGATATTTGGACCATTAAAAAATATTTATCTCAGATCCTCTTTGGAATATTTATTATTTTAAGAGTCAGGATCAAATTATTAATAAGATTGATGCCCTCAAAGTGAACACAATTTTTTGCCATCCCTAAATAAAAGGACAGGCTCTAGAACGAGGAAAGTGAATAGTCAGGTTAGGTATGTTCTGTTCAAAGTCCCCAGGAATTCCGTGTCCAGTTGAAGAAGAATTTTAAATTATTATTTTTCTTATATTTCTCTTTTTTCCAAATAGGACTTAGTAAACATATTTAAAAGCTGGTAAACAGAATAGTGAATTCACTCCAAGCCATGTCATGTGAAAAGGGAACAGAAATTTGCCGACTTTGTCCTAGGTGGGATATCCTATAAATCTTTCTTAGAGAAACAAATGCATCAGCACATGCAGATATATACACCAGAATATTTTTTGAAGCATTACTTTTTCTTCTGTTAAATTTTTTTTATTACATCTATACATATCCATAATCAGTATATAGTTCTGCATATTTTTTCCACTCAAGATTGTTTTTAAGATCTAAACATGTTGTTACATATACATCTAGTCCACTTATTTTAACTATGATATAACTACATCAGTTTATTTATTGATTTCCATATTCCAGAGCATTATCTTTAATAATAAAAAAACTAGAAATAAAATGTACATCTGCAAACAAAAATTGTCGAATAAATAATGATATACCTATATCATAGAATATACGCAGACATTATGAAGAATGAGAGAAAGGCATTAATTTGGAAAGATGTCCATGATAAATTACCAAGCATAAAGAATAATCTTGTTTTTGTTTAAAAAACATAAAACTCTATATGTATACTATATATGCATATGTGAGTTTATATAAACATGGAAAAACATACCCTATAAACCCAATGAAAAGATATCTAATAAACAAAATGTTAACACTGACTGATTTACACAGTAGTGGAACCAGATGGGTGGGGGAGGAAGAGACTATACATTTTTATGTATATGTAAAAAGAACAGGATACAAAATTGTTTTTCCCGAATCATCTCGAATGTGTTTTTAGAAAAGTGGGGGAACGTTTGCCACAATGTTAAAAACTGAGAGAATAAGTTCACTGAAAATACGGATCCCTTCACCTAGATCCAATTCTGCCCACACTTTGGAGGCCTCTTTATTCCTCCAGGCTCACTCCTCACCATGAGGAGTGTTCTAGGTCAAAAGGGACTATGGTGGCCAGTTATTTGGTCAAATACTAGTCTAGATGTTGTTGTGAAGGTATTAGTTAGATGTGATTAACATCTACAACTAGTTGACTTTAAGAAGATTACCCTCAGTAATGTCGGTGGGCCTCATTCATGCAGTTGAAGGCCTCAGTGCAAAATCTGAGATTTGGAATTGCCAGACCCCATAATCATGTGAGCCAAATCCTTAAAAGAAATCTTTTTTACATATGTTTAAAAATATACAAAAAATAATACCGTATTGTTTCTGTTTCTCTGGAGAACCCTGACTAATACAGCAGCCTTCTGAATATTCACGTTGATGTCATGCTCAATTTTTATAGTATATTAAAGTAGCTTGCTTCATGACCAACAAACTAGAAGTATATGTTCACTTCTGCATTGTCAAATCCATTTGATAAACACAGTCATGATCTACATTATCTGCCCTTTGCAGTTAGTCCTTGATCATCACTGCATAGGAAATCTTCCACAACTTGCCATTCAGTTTTCAGTCATACATTGTTCTGATTCCAATATTCTATTTTTCATTAAGACAGACACCATGTTTTCTTCTCTAATAACTTTTCTTACTACATTATTGATTACAACGGGTACTTCCTTTTCTTCTTTTCCCTGTTACTTACAGGGACAGCTTCTACTCTTTTCAAAGAGTGAAATTAAACCCAAATTTCAAAATAACAAAAATGCACACAGCAGATATGATCGTGATGAGTGGGAGCTCTGAGACACATATAATGATCAGAACTGTCTTCGCCACCAAATGAGTTTTGTCTCTGACCTTATAAAAAAGTGTTCTCTTTTTCAGAGCTCTTTGGATTTTGTAATTGCAGAGGAAGGACGGTGGACCTGTACCTGCCTCCTGCTGAAATGTCACACATTTTTTTTTTTTTTTTTAATGTCACACATTTTGAAACGTTCTTGTCCTTGTTTGACTAAGCAACAAGGCAGAATATTCTCTGGAAAGAGAACTCTCCCCGCCACCCCATTTTGTTACATATGGGACAGTAATAAGGCGACGGTGATCTCACCCTCCCAGCTTGACTTCCTCGGCTGAGCTTCCAGAGCAGTGGAAGTCAGAGCCTTCAGATCCATTGGGCAGAGCTGACTGACGACTTGGCTTTGGCTCTCACGGTTCTTTGCTGGCCCAGCATTCTAAATCCTGGTCAAGCTGGCACCCCAAAGGAATCCCTTTTTCTGCTAATATCAAATCCTACAAAAGCTTCCCTCACTTGCTGCGGGCTTCTATTCCCCGGATGCTGGTCCCCAGGGAATATGCTTTCTTGGTTCATCAAATCTATGCCACTTGTTGGGAACACAGGAAGATGGAGGAATTGATGGCCAAGGAAATCTGCATACCTGAATTCTGCTCTAGAGTGAAATATATGCACAGAAAATGATGCTGGTCAATGAAGCCCAAGCCCAAGTGCACAGCCTTGTGACCCAGCATAGACCACATATAACTTGGTTGAATGTATTTTTGCCCAGACTAGTCTGAGTCCTTAGGCCTTTTGTCTTAGCCTCTGGCCCTATCAAGGAAAAGATATCCAGAGCCAACAGCATGGACAGACTCTTTACTATTAGTGAAATAAGGGGATGTGGGGGAAGTGAGAGGCGCTGTGAATATCTCCTGGTCAACAGCATCCTTGATTTTTATTCTTTGACCTGTTATCCCATAGACATAACTGCTAGAACCATCATATCCAGCCTTATGGGATGAAAAGTATCCAAAGAATCAGTGTCAGCAGAACATTTTCCCCAGAACAGACCAATTTAAACCCTGTCAAAAAGACTATACTTTCTAGAAACCTGCCTCAGTCACTCTTCTTGCCCTTGATCCTGTTCTTGAGGGAAGAGCAAAGGTAGCAGTGATGGTGGAACTCTGAGATTCTCAGGGCCAGCATGGTGGATGTTTTACGAAGTGATGGTTGAATGAATGAAAATGGAACAAGATTTCTCATAATCACAGTCAGCCTCGACCTCAGAATTAGCATAGAGGTTGCTGCTCAAGCCATTTGCTTACTTACCACCCTGGAGGAAAAAAATAATCTTGGGCTAATGGCTGACTGAGGCAGTAAGAGATGTAAACGCAGTAGATATTGCATCTGGAAGCAAGGAATCCAAATAAATCCCAACTTCCTCTCCACTTGTGTTTCTCTCTTCACTTTGGGAAGTGAATCAAAGATGCTGATGACATCGGCACTGCCAAACATATGTCAGATCTTAACACATACTCTGTAATAGAGGTCACCCTATTTTTTTTTTTTTTTTTTTCGGTACGTGGGCCTCTCACTGTTGTAGCCTCTCCCGTTGCGGAGCACAGGCTCCGGACGCGCAGGCTCAGCGGCCATGGCTCACGGGCCCAGCCGCTCCACGGCATGTGGGATCTTCCTGGACCTGGGCACGAACCCGTGTCCCCTGCATCAGCAGGCGGACTCCCAACCACTGCGCCACCAGGGAAGCCCGAGGTCACCCTTAAATAGGGAAGAACAACCCTACAAAATATTTATTCTCATCTCCGTTTCTGAATTAAAATCTTGACCTGATGTACTTGGCTGCTTGTGTTGTTTTCAGAAGAGTCTAGACTGGAAATCTACTTATATTGCATATTAGAACACTAGCAAAACCTATCTTCCTTCATAGGCTATATCCTTATGGCCTAGATTCATCTTCATATCCATTACTTGACCCATCTTAATGAAAGGCTCTGAATGAGTCTGGGAGAAAGTTCATTCTGATATGTAGTCTCATAGGTGTTCAGACTCAGACCTATTCTCAAGTCTCATTGGAAACTCACTGGTAACATGCAAAGTCATTTGTTGATTGAAATACTATCATTGATTAGCCACTGTGATTAATAATTAGTACTATCACCAATTAGTGACATACTACCACTGATACTCTTTTGTCAAGTATCTCATGATAATAGTCTGAAACACCACCCTCTATACAGTTAATACAAAATCCATTTTTGGTATTTATGCAAGTGAAGGCTTAACACCTTCCACAAATTACAAGTTCAAAAAAGAAATGCTTTAATTTCAGCTCTTTACCTAGATGCAAAAAAAATTGCCAGAATTTGCTTAAGCTTAATTCAATATTGTTAAACCCGTTTTACAGATGAGGAAGGTGTACAGATGAGACACAAAGAGGTACCATAAAACGCTCAAGGTCACATAAACAGTAAAGCTAGCATTTGAACTTAGAGAATTGCTGACAGAAACTATGTTCTCAACTATTATGTAAAACTACCTCTCACTAATACCCTCCCTTACCAAGGCCCTAAGGCCTTCCATGATCTGGCCTAATACACCTCTCTGGTCTCATTTACTCCCATGCTCACTCTACTCCAGTCACACTGGCCTCCTTGCTGTTCCTTGAATATTTCTAATACACTCCCACCTCAGGGCCTCTGAAACTACTGCTTTCCTCCACTTGCAATCCTCTGTCCCCAAGTAGCCTTGTGGCTCTCCTCCTCACTTCATTTGGTGTCTATTCAAATGTTACCTCAACAAGGCAGCCTTCCCTGGACTCCCTTTTCATAAATGAATCCACTTTGCCCCCTGCCTCTTCACTCTCTATTATTTTAATCTGCATTATGTACCTTCAGAGCACTTACTAAATATTACATAGTTACCTGTTTATTTATTGTCTATCTTCCCCAGTCAGAATGTAAGCTCACAGGGCAGAGAATTTGATTATTGTGTTCACTGCTGTGTTACTGGCTCCTAGAATGGGCCTGGCACATACTAAACACTCAATAAATATTTGCTGAGTGAAAGAATAAAGGAAGGAAAGACAGAACGGAGGAAACCTAAGCAATTCATTAAGATTATGATGCTGGTTGTGTAATCAGTTAAGTATTTCTAACCTCAGTCATACCACCATATGATGTTCATTATATTCTCACATGTAACTGAAAAGATTTCTTCGTGTCATTTCCCAAAGCAAATGAGGATTCTAGCTCTAACTTTCAAAGTGCCTGGGAATGGGGATAATACTAATTAGTTCCTTGATTATCATTGTATTCACAAACTCTAATATTTATTAAGCACTTAATAGGGTCCAGACACTGAATTAAGCACTCTACATGGCTTATTTTATTTTATTGTCACAACAGTGCTTTTGATTTTTAGTATTGAAGTTTGTGCAGTGTTTACATGTGTAAGCCCTGGGGTCAGCCTACCCAGATATAAATCATGGATCCACCACTGACTTGCTGTTTGGCTTTTTTATCATCAGTAAGAGGACATAATACAATATTAACTGTACATAACTGTTAGGGTTGCCTTGAGGCTTACGTGAGATCACGCAGGTGAAGCACTTGGCATAGATTCTGGCACGTAGCAAACATTCCAACATCTTAGCTATTACTATCCCCATCTTCCAGATCAGGAAACCAAGGCTGAAAGCAGTTAAGTAATTTGCCCAAGGTCACAAACAGCTAAGAAGTTGCACTGGGATTTAAACCTGGCTCTGTTTAACAGCAAAGATATTTTTTTTTGGACAAACCATCTTTTCTGCCTCTCTTAGTCTAGCTCTGTGTTCGAAGGGCCCCAGTGAAGTAAGTCAAGTGTAGAAAACTTTATGAACTAACTTGACTAACATTCTCTTTTAACATATTAGAGGTAAATGTTTGAGAACTTACACAGGGCATTATTATGTGTTTGTAAGTATTGACAGAACTAGGCTGAGTGATGGTGACCTTGAGAGCTGTCTAGAAAACGTTGATCACGATTGATTGACTAGTTAACATGAAAAGGAAAATAATGCTTCTAGAAGAAAATTTAGGAGACTACTCTTACGATTTGGGACTAGGCAAAGATTTCTTGAGACACACTAACTGTAAACAAAATGATGAATTGGACTATATAAAATTATGAATTTCTTTTCACCAAAAGACACCATGGAGAGAATGAAAAGAGAAGCCACAGAGTGGGAGAAGATATTTGCAATACTCACAACTGACAAAGGATTGTTATCCAGAATATGTAACCCTACAAACCATTATGAAAAAGCCAGGTGACTCAATAGAAAAGTGAGGAATAGACATAGAGAGGTAACCCACAAAGTGTCATCACAATGGCCAATAAACCGATGTTTATTTGTTTTTACATCTACCAAGCATGTGGCATTCTCAACTAACAACCAAGGATCTGAAAATCCAGAAAAGACAAGTGTGGTGTGGATGCTGACAGAGAACAGAGTGTAAATAAGACAGGATTCGTGTCTACAGGGATTACTTCATTAAAATACACAACATAATAAAGTGCAAGGCATCCTGCGTAAAGCTAAGATTTAAAGCTCAGGGTGGTAGCACAGCTTAATTCTGAATAAAAGGAACAAGGAGGCTTCAGAGGAGGTGACACTGAACTGTGCCCTGATGGATGCTCAGATGTGTGGGCTGATAAAGTGTCCTTCCCCACTTGAAGGCACCTTGCAGGTGGCACTGTTGACAGTAGAGGGAGAAGGAGGACAACTGGAGCAAGTCTGAGCAATTCTCCCATAGTGGTGCCATTTCAAGGATTGGTAAGACGTGGGACTAAAACAACAGAGCTCACTTTGCAAGCACTCAAAGAGAAAAGTGTTCAAAAGGCAGTTTCTCTTTCATTAGCTTACTCCATCCACCAGTGGAAGAGACCCTGCCCCTGTTCTGGTTCCTACTCTCTGCAACCCTCTGCCCAATTTCTAGCCAGGCTTCAGCTTGCAGGCCCCTGAAATAGAGATTCCTCTCGGTTATTCCACATTTTCTTCAGCGGTCAGGTTTGATCTGATATCCCTACAACCCGTTTGGGTTTCACGTCTACATCTTTGGTGAAGTCACTTTTGTAGGTCGTCAGCCTTTAGCCTCTGGAAGCTTCAGGAGAGGTAGAATGCGCACCACTTCAGCTAACTTACCCTGGGTGTGGGACACAAAGTCCTGCTCCTTTAAAAGGTTTCCAGTGTTAGGCTTCCAGAAATAATGAAAATACTGTCAACTGGTCGGCAAGAATTTCAAAGCAGCCCTTTTATCTGTGGTGCAAAGGCACTGAGGTTGGCCTCCTTTGCTGTCAGTCATTCCAGTTTAAGGCACAATAGCTTTACTGTTCTTCTCCAGAAAACAGTGAAACCCTCCTGGAGCCATTTGATAAAGGGATTTTGGAAGAAAAAGTTGGATGACTTTCCAGTGAAAATAAATCATTTCCAAGTGGGCCTTAAATGAAATTGCAGGGACACCGTCCTTCACATAGAACCAAGCACAAGTATGGATACTCACTGTCATGTTTCACTCCAATTCATTTGGTTGTAAGGATTTGGGTAGATTATTTTACTCTTTTGGTATTTCTTTTTGGGGGGAGCTTTTATAAATTGTCTATAAACAACAACAACTCCCTTACCTAAAATTTCCTTATAGTCTTATGTAGGGCAGTTGGAAGCAGGGGAGAACTATAAGACTTAACAAAGATTTGAACTGAACTCCTGAGGAAAAAGGAAAACTGAAAAAGTTAAAGTGGCTTTAAGCTCAACAAACTTCCAAAGCCAATTAGAAAACACTACGTGGGAAATATTAGTGGATGGCCACAATACTAACAGTAGAGTGAGCAGCAATTCAGACTTAAACCACCAGGCTGTGTGCACAGTCTTTAGATGTGCGGTTTTCAAACTGTGTTCCATGGAGGCCTATCGTTTTCCTAGTGTTCCATAGAGACAGAGGTGTCTCGGGGTAGGGGTACTGAACTCAGCCATCAACCCTGAGTTCAGTACCCCTGATTCTGAGCCCTTATGACCCACTTCAACCACCATGGTGTGGGCTTGTATCTGTTTACATACTGGTGTTCCCTGTAAGAGCTGTTTGGAAAAAATATATATATATAAATATACATAAATATAAATATATATATGTGTGTGTGTGTGTGTTCAAGAGAAGGGGAGTGGGGAGAAGAGTTTGGAAATCATTATTATGGATCATTTCCCTTAGCTTCTTCTAAGAGTCTCTCAAATGAATCCCTAGCAATTCAGTCCAGTGCCCCTTCAACTGTGAGCACCACCCTTAGACATGGGCAAGCAGGGCACGTTGCCACAAAGTGGGCCTCAGGTTTTAGAGGGCTTTCCTCAAAAATTTCTAAAGCCCAGGGCTTCCCTGGTGGCACAGTGGTTGAGAGTCCGCCTGCCAATGGAGGGGGCACGGGTTCGAGCCCTGGTCTGGGAGGATCCCACATGCCATGGAGCAACTAAGCCCGTGTGCCACAACTACTGAGCCTGTGCTCTAGAGCCCGCGAGCCACAACTACTGAAGCCCGCGCGCCTAGAGCCTGTGCTCCGCAACAAGAAAGGCCACCGCAATGAGAGGCCCGCGTGCTGCAGCAAAGAGTGGCCCCTGCTCCCTGCAGCTGGAGAGAGCCTACACGCAGCAAAGAAGACCCAACACAGCAAAAAATAAATAAATAAATAAAATAATTTTTTTTTTTTTTTGCGGTACACAGGCCTCTCACTGTTGCGGCCTCTCCCGTGGCGGAGCACAGGCTCCGGACGCGCAGGCTCAGCGGCCATGGCTCACGGGCCCAGCCACTCTGTGGCATGTGGGATCTTCCTGGACGGGGGCACGAATCCGTGTGCCCTGCATTGGCAGGCGGACTCTCAACCACTGCGCCACCAGGGAAGTCCTAAAATAAATAAATTTAAAAAACACATTTCTAAGTCCCCTTCAGTGCCTGGGACTGGCTGGGTCCAGCAGTGCCATCCAGGCAAGCTACTTCCTAGCCCGCATGGTTCCTGGTCCCTGTTTCTCCTCTTCAGAGTGCTCTCTGAAACTCTACCTGGTATGGGTGGTCAACCAGCTGTCCTAAGGAACTCTGGAGCTTGCCCCTATGGGGTTTTTCTGGGATCACATGACCAAGCCCCAGTTCCAGGAGTGCAGACTGACAAGCAGATTGTTCCTACTGGCCAATGCAGTATTTATTTCACAAGATAGTTTAAGATTGGGTTGTCAGAGTAGTGCTGACATTCTGATTTGGGGTTACTGACACTCACAAAAGACATAAGAAAAAATCAGGGCTTTGGACAACTGATAGTCCACTGCCCATCATTGGACTTGAGCTGCATCTGCGGGCCTGTGCATTGGCTCTTGAGTGTCCATGCTCCAACTACAGTGACATCTCTGGTCTCAAGCACCCAAGGGTATTGACAGTGGTAGCAGGAATCCTTTACCTCTAACCTTTGCTGCTGGCACCCAGGGCAGTCATCCCACTTTTTTGCAGGCGACATACCACATACCAGGGAGTCCTCAGGAGCGACCACACCTGTCTCCTCCGAGGCCTTTGAGATCATTGCTGTGCAGCAGCAGCAGGCCTTCTGATCAATGCCCTTTCTTTCCTCTGATTGATATGGTGACATCGTGTTCTCCCAGATAGGTCTTAAGGCCTGCCAGATGAGGGATGGACATTCCTTGAGTAAATGGATCTGTGCTCTTCCCATTAGATCCACAGGCTCCTCCTCTCCCATCCTCACTGAAGGTGATGGTGTGGAAGTTCAGAGTGTGTTCAATGTTAAAAGAGGACATTCTAGGAATGCAGTGATTATGGCCTAAAGAGTTTAAAAGAAGTCGTGGTTGGAATATGAGCTATTTTACATTTAAGGTATAAAATCCTGAACAATAAATTTAACATGAGCAGAAAATGAATTATTGTTCACATTTTCCTGCATCCCCTGGAAAAGACTTGCGTCTGTGATCATGATCAATGATAATGATCTCTGAGAGAATAACAACCTCCGAGAGGATCACTGGAAACCTGTATGACAGGCAGCATGATGGATGTTGCCACATCAGGAGTAATGATACAACCGGTGCGAAATAACTGATTTTAGGGACCTGCAGGAGCAAAAAGATCTATATCGTTTCTACAGAAATAGCTTGTGAAAGCCACGACATTTGAGTAATAACTGTGTTGCTACCTTTTTCTTGCAGTGGAAGATATAAATTAGCTGGGAACAGCATATTTAACGAGAAAGAGCATGAAGAGATATTTCCTGGACCTCAACAGGAACGGATGGGGCCTGGATATTACAAAGAATCTTTCATTCACTGATCGGATAGAAGACAACTATGAGTATCTCCACTCCACCCATTTTCTAAATCGTCAGTTAATCATCTTTCATGGACCCACGAACTTTGCATCTTCCAAACTGCCAAAGAGTGCTCTTTCTAAAACGCAAATCTAATCAAGTTTTTCCTGCTTACAACCCTTCAATATCTAGGGAACCAAACTGAAATTTTTTGGCTTGGCACATAATTTCCTTCATAATTTGTCTCTTAGCCTCATCTTCTGTAATACCCCAATAGATACTCTATGTTCTAATCACACAATTGGCAATTTTCACAATCCTCAGTGCTCTTAAATGTTCTATCCTTTCTTGGGATTCCCTTACCATTAACTGTCTTCCTAAATGATTCCTACATGTCTGGCAAGACCCACTCAGGCTCTCACCACCACCTCCCTGATGTCTCCTTTCCCGCCACCTCTCCCAGGCTGAAGGAAAGCAAGGGGCCAGTGTAGCTAGAGAGAAGTGGGGGAGGGAGGGAGAGAGGACGAGTTGAGGTCAGAGGGTGTGGGGTACAGTTCCCAGAGCTCCTCAGAGGATTTTATTCAGAGACAGATGTGAAGCCATCAGATGCCCACCCCCCAGTGAATTGCACCTCCCAATATTCACATCCTTAAGAAGTCCCTTCCCATTCTAAACGTAGGCTGGCTGTACGATTCAGTTTAACACAACAAGGCCGAAGTGACAGTGTGCCAGTTCTGAGCTTAAGTCACCAGAAAGCATGGAAGCTTTTGCTTTTGTGCTTTGGAAATCCCTGGGCACCGTGTAAGACATTCAGCTACCTGCTGGAGAGACCATGTGAGCAGGCCATATGAAAAATGGAGAGACCGGAGACTGTATGGTGAGAGGAAGAGACCCAGCCATCAGTAGCCCAGCTGAGTCCATCTTCCAGCTGTCCCTGCCAAGGAACCAGAGATGTGAATGAAGCATCTTGGATATTCTAGCCCCATCCACAGACGTGTGAAGGTCCCATGAGACATTCACTTGAGCCCCAGTCAATCTATACAAGCATGAAAAAACAACAAAAAGGTTATACCAAGCCACTAAATTAATTGATAACTGAACCGGGACTCAACAGGTGAGAACGGGTCTTGGCATCAAGTATCGATGACAAGATGTTGGGTGCGGGATGTGTGGCGTGTCACTAGCAAGCCCCACATCTGGCATCATGAAGTAGGACTCTTGGACCCAATGGGCACGCAAGGTGCAATCCTAGGCATCCAGCAAGACTGTACCCACACTTGTTGTTGGCCTAGCCATACTTTCCCACTCCCTGTCGTGCTCACCCCATCAATCCCACACTTGACCGAGAGAGGTGAGGCATCAAACAAGTTCAGTGTGACATCTACCCAAAGCTGTGTCAGGCGGTAAGGCAAGGCGACCATCCAGCTGGCAAGAAGCTGAGGACAAGAAGCCGATACCCGATTATATGGTATAACAGAAATGGCTAAGCTGATTACCAGTTAGTCCTTTGCTCTTCTGGTCAAGGGCACAGATTCTATCTCAGCTAATTTGGCTCTATTCCATAGCCACTGGCTAAACCTTTGATCCCAGCCAGCTGTCCAAATTGGACTCCCTCCATTAGTCTTGGAAGAAATAGGACAAGACACCATATTATTTTGTTTCGTTTTTTATAAATTTATTTATTTATGTTTGGCTGCACTGGGTCTTCGTTGCTGAGTGCAGCTTTCTCTAGTTGAGGCGAGCGGGGGCTACTCTTTGTTGCGGTGCGTGGGCTTCTCATTGTGGTGGCTTCTCTTGTAGAGCTCGGGCTCTAGGCATGTGGGCTTCAGTAGTTGTGGCACATGGGCTCAGTAGTTGTGGCTCATGGGCTTTAGAGCGCATGGGCTTAGTTGCTTCACAGCATGTGGGATCTTCCCGGACCAGGGCTCGAACCCGTGTCCCCTGCATTGGCAGGTGTATTCTTAAGCACTGCACCAGCAGGGAAGCCCAAGACACCATGTTTAACTCACAGGTTTTCTCAGGAAAATGCTGTGTTGTGAGTCCATATTACAGTAGCATCATCAGAAAAATAACTGGGTTCTACAATTCATCCACTCATCTCCTTCCTTCCTACATCCCAGCCTAAAGCTGTTCCTCTTTGAATTCCCTGTATCTATTAATGGGATCACCAGTCTTCACCCAGGCCCACAGGTTTAAACTTTGACATTATTTTGAAGTCTCTCTTCTTTCCACCTACTACACCCAATCTACATCTTGGTATCACTTCTGCACAACGCTTAGCTCACTCTTTTTATTCCCATAGTCCTAGTTTAGGTCTACGTAACTTACGTGAAGGGTGCCAGGAACTTCTTAACTGGTATTGCAACTTCTACTTTTTCCTTCCCTCCAATCTGTCTTTTATATGTTTGCAAGAATAATCTTCCTAAAGTCTGTTCTGAGCATGTCATTTTTCAGCTCACAATCCATCAATGATTCTCTAATTCCTGCAACAGGGCTGCAAACTCAAACACCTTCAGGTGATTTAAATGTAAGATGTGACTGAATGTTCAGGATGACAGGGAGCCGTGGAGGCTTGCTGCCAGGTGCAGAGAATGGATCCTGCTAAAGACATTTACATTCCATATTTTTAGAACTACTGCTCTGACCAAACGAACCACAAAATTCCACAAAATAAAGGGCAGACTCTTTAGTCTGATATTTGAAGCTTTCCATGACTAGATTCCAACCTACTCTTCCAGCCCCAGAGCATTACCGTCAGTGTGTAGTTCAGAGATGGTACATATATGGCACATGGCCATTATTCTTCCGATCCTGGTCCATGGTAGATATTGCCACTGATCATGGTCCTCTTTCCTGCTGGGCTCAGATTCAGGCTCAGGATCCTCCTTAACACAACACTCCAGAGAGCAACTATGAGCCAGGAGGGCTTAGTGTGCCAGTTAAAACCTATATGCCATTGTGTGCAACTCATGTCTGATCAATTCCAGCTCTGGATGAATCCCCTTGTTCACTGTACCGTACTTATTATGCAGACTAGACAATTTGAGAATTTTGAAATAAACAGCTTGTTTAGCTGTTTTTCACTGGCCCACACTCTGGGTTACCTCAGAGGCTGATATGCTCTAGGCTCAATCCCATTTTAGGTGAGCTGCCCACTGGTTACTACAGGTCATGGCAGGAGACCAGTTCTGATCCTGGTAGTTTGCTCTAGACAGAGGTTTAGATAAGGACCCCATCTTAGCAAAAGCAGATTTCTTAGAAAGTCTTCCACCCCCATGCCCCACTTCTAGCCTTGCAGTGGCAGTTGATCTCAGAGACCCCATCACTGCTGATACTGCTGTTTCAGCTGGACTTACAGCAAAGCTGGTCCACAGGATTTTGTCTGTTCATAGGTCATTTGTTAATGTTGTGTCTATAGATTCAGTCTCCCTAGAAGCATCATAATCTAGGTTGCCCATTGGATTTAGATCAGTGGTATGTGTGGCTTCTGGGAGATGTTTATGGAACAGTGTCCATACAGAGTCCAAGATTTCCCCAATGAAAAGTTTATTTTATTCCGTAACCCTTGCTTCTATGACTTGGGGTCTGCTTCCCCTTTTCCTATTTAATGGGGCCTGCCCATTCCAAAGAGCCCAATTTTCCTCTTTGTTTGACAAGATGTTTATACTTTCTTCTAAAGCAACTGACTTTATTCTTTGTCCTAAAGGAGAAAGTAAGACAGATGCTAGTAATATCACACAGACTAACTCAAAAACCCAAGGGAGGAAAAGTAGGAGAACAATTTATTTTACAACATACTTAATGGAGCTAGTCTGTCTTCATTTATGATCCTCTTGAGAGGCCTTCAGCCTGGTACCTGCTGTAGTGGACATCACACATATCGTGCTCTAACAACAGGCTTGGAAATAGCAAAATTGGACATGAAAAAGGAGTCCTGCCTCACATGTCACCCTAAATGTTACTCTGCTTGCCCATATGGGCTAATATGCCTCCTGAAAAGCCTTAAAATTATTAGGTCCCTGGGGCAACTACAGCTCACAATGCGGCAGGTTTGAGGGTGAATGTGTAGGGTGGTCAAATTGCAACGGAGAGCCAGGACCCCCATTCTCCCCATGGCCTTAACCCACTGAGTGTCTTATGCTCTTCAAAGTTCCTGTTTTATTCTTTTCTTTTGTTTGTTTTTTACTTAGGAATAAACTCTGATATGGATTGAATGTTTGCATCACCCCCGCCCCCTCCCCTGTCCATATGTTGATGCCCTGATCCTCAATGCGGTAGTAATTGGAGGTGGGGCCTTTGGGAGGTATTAGGTCATGTGGGTGGAGCTCTCAGGAATGGGATTAGTGCCCTTACAAGAAGAGACACGAGAGAGATGACCCCTCTTTCTGCCATGTGAGGACACAGTATGAAGACAACCACCTGCAAGGCAGGAGGAGTTGCCCTCATGAGACACTGAATCTGCTGGCACCTTCACCTTGGACTTCCCAGCCTTCAGAACTGTGAGAAATAAATGCCTGTTGCTTATAAGCCACTCAAACTACGGCAACTTTTTTTTTTTTTTTTTTTTTGCAGTATGCAGGCCTCTTACTGCTGTGGCCTCTCCCACTGCGGAGCACAGGCTCCAGACACGCAGGCTCAGCGGCCATGGCTCACCGGCACAGCCACTCTGCGGCATGTGGGATCTTCCCAGACCGGGGCACAAACCCGTGTCCCCTGCATCGGCAGGCGGATTCTCAACCACTGCGCCACCAGGGAAGCCCTACAGCAACTTTTATAGCAGCCTGAGCTGACTAAGACAAACTCCCACAAGAATTAGTTATATTTGAAGAGAAGGAAAAGAGGTAAAATCCATGCTAAGGACCACCTGCCAAAGTAACTCTCCCTGGGAGAGTGATTATTTCCATCTATCCCACCTGTACAAAAGGTGGAAGGAGGCGATCCGTGGTGAGGATTCCAACCCCACAGTGCCTCCTGGAACAGGGATTTGTCAAAGTTGGGGTTTTATCGTTAATAAAGACAAAGGTGCTGTAACGGTGGGGTGGGGGTTTCTGGAGAAGGCAGAACTTGATGACCCCTAGGAAAATGAACCCTCATAACCACTCATGTTTCACCAAAAGCTTGTCCACCACTGAGAATTCGCCTCAACTGTGACGAAAGGGTCGGTCCAGGCCTAGGTAGCTAGGCCTCCCATCTGATCCCTGCCCTAGCTCAGGGGACATACACTGTCCCCTGGGCCTGGGGCCAGGTGGAGAGTGTCCTTCAGCCTTGAGGTCTCCAGTGCACATGGAGTTGCATTTTATGAAAACTCATGGAGGATTTAAAAATGATTTTTTTTTATTAACCATTTTACCAGTTTAATAGAGACAGTCACTTTTTTGTGGAGAGGAAAATATAATTTTACCAGCAATCCCACTACTGGGCATATACCCTGAGAAAACCAGAATTCAAAAAGAGTCATGTACCAAAATGTTCATTGCAGCTCGGTTTACAATAGCCAGGAGATGGAAACAACCTAAGTGTCCATCATCAGATGAATGGATAAAGAAGATGTGGCACATATATACAACGGAATATTACTCAGCCATAAAAAGAAACGAAATTGAGCTATTTGTAATGAGGTGGATGGACCTAGAGTCTGTCATACAGAGTGAAGTAAGTCAGAAAGAGAAAGACAAATACCGTATGCTAACACATATATATGGAATTTAAGAAAAAAAATGTCATGAAGAACCTAGGGGTAAGACAGGAATAAAGACAGACCTACTAGAGAATGGACTTGAGGATATGGGGAAGGGGAAGGGGAAGCGCTGACAAAGTGAGAGAGTGGCATGGACATATATACACTACCAAATGTAAAACAGATAGCTAGTGGGAAGCAGCTGCATAGCACAGGGAGATCAGCTCCGTGCTTTGTGACCACCTAGAGGGGTGGGATAGGGAGGGTGGGAGGGAGGGAGATGCAAGAGGGAAGAAATATGGGAACATATGTATATGTATACTGATTCACTTTGTTATAAAGCAGAAACTAACACACCATTGTAAAGCAATTATACTCCAATAAAGATGTTAAAAATATATATATATATATATATATATATATATATATATATAATTTTACCAAAAGAGGACACTTTGTCATCCTTACTCCCACCTAGCCACCCCCACAACTCTTTGATCATCAACGGGGTGACTCCACCCAGTGAGGAGTCATGCCTGAAATAGCCTCCCAGCTGAGAATCTGCGGGCTAAGGATGATGCCAGTGCTGGTGAGGGGTGACAGGGACCTGTGATATGTAACAGAATGTTTTGCGAAACAACGAACTAGTAACTGTGCTGGAAAACTAACAAAATTATGTCCCTCTCCTAACCGTCCTAAGGATTTTAGGGTTTTTTTGTAGTTAAAATTTTATTAGGAAATACGAATACTCAGGAAGACTGAAAAAAATCACAAGATATGATGAAGAATTAATTAGGAAAAAGCAGACAGAGAAGGCCATGACAAATAATAGCATATACAACTTCTCTCATGGTACCAATAGTCAATCTCCTGATACTTCTAGTTTTCTCAAAGCCATGTTTTATTTCTATCATTGTTCAATTTATTTCTTGGCAAATATTTAGGTGTTTTACTCATTGCCTTATATAAAGTTAACAGTACATCTCCTGTGTTCTGTCTTGTCCTTTTTTTTCCTAGATGCTGCTTTAAATGGCAGGCCAGGGTGTAGGGTGTTTGATGTTTTCTGAGTTACCAGGAGTTCTGGGCTGTAAATAAATCATGAATGTACCACATCATTCATGAATTATACATTTTTGCTTGTGCTTTCTATAGAACACTATGCATCAAAATCGAATCCAAAGTACTAAAGTTTTAGGTGGTTTAGATCATTAAAAGAGCTGGTTATTCAGCCTTGCAAAAAGATTTTTTAAGAAAAAATCTATGGGGCTTCCCTGGTGGCGCAGTGGTTCAGAGTCCACCTGCCGATGCAGGGGACACAGGTTCGTGCCCCTGTCCGGGAAGATCCCACATGCTGCGGAGCGGCTGGGCCCGTGAGCCATGGCCGCTGAGCCTGCGCGTCCGGAGCCTGTGCTCCGCAACGGGAGAGGCCACAACAGTGAGAGGCCCGCGTAATGCAAAAAAAAAAAAAAAAATCTATGTCTACATAAAAATTCTTACCAGCTGGAAAAAGCACAGCCGTCACTACGCTTACCAACACCACGGTGATGCATTAGATCACAGAGAACATGAAGGGGTTTAAAGACACAGAGTCCTAATGTCATGCGGTATATATTTCAATTTTTTTTTTTTTTTTTTTTTTTTTTGCGGTACGCGGGCCTCTCACTGCTCTGGCCTCTCCCGTTGCGGAGCACAGGCTCCGGACGTGCAGGCTCAGCGGCCATGGCTCACGGGTCCAGTTGCTCCGCGGCATGTGGGATCTTCCCAGACCGGGGCACGAACCTGTGTCCCCCGCATCAGCAGGCGGACTCCCAACCACTGCGCCACCAGGGAAGCCCTTCAATTTTTTAAATTAAAAATAGTACTTTCCATAACGTGCATCCTTTTAAGTCTTTGGGCTTGCAGCCCAATTACACGGCTAATACGATATTTTCTCCTCTTTCACAAACGGAGCACAGTCTGTCCCCAACTTACTAAGAACCCAACTTAGAAGTTCCAAAGCTTCATTCAGAGGTTGTTTGGTTGGAACAGATTAAACACATTTTCCCAGAGAAAGAAGATGAGTGGTTCTGTCCCCATGCAAGCTCACAACCTGCTAACTCACAAGATACCAGCAATATGGACCTAACGATAATCTAGAAAGTGATCAACAGATAGAAACATATTTCTATGGAAAACTGTGTTCAGTTATTCAACTTGAGATAGGAAGAACAGATTTCCTGTCATTCCTCCTTTGTTCCTGCCTTCCTTAGCTGTTACGTCATAGACCTGAGGCTGTTCCACCCAGGCTGGGGCTGGGAAGAGTGGCAAAATGGCAAAAAGAGGGTCAGTATATATGGGTGCACCCATGTGGAGGGTTGATTCTTAATTCTAGGGCTCTTTGAATTCAAAATTATGTTTCATGTGTGTTTCATGCATGTGTGCACGTACCAATGTGTGTTTTCTAGAAAGATAGTCTGTTCCTTTTGTTAGATTCTTAGAAGGATCTCAGATCCTCAGACTCAAAAAGAAAAAAGAAAAAAATTAAGAATCACTACTCTAGCAGATATAAACAAAGAATGGCATGAGATTTCTTGTCAGCATTGTTCCTCCATCCTAGGTAATCTCCCAAGACATTTAGAGTAAGTGAAAAGGCTGGTAAATAACTCCTTCCCTGAGTACCCAAGTGCGCTCCATCCTCACTCCCAGCAAACCTGGGTGTCCCAGAAACCTTCCCCCAGCTCCACTCCTCCAGGTCCAATTACATAAATAATTAATTCCTGGCCCAGTAGGGGACCTCCAGGGACCGCTGTCTGTTCTCATTGGCTCATGCCTTGGCCACACCTGTGGTTAAATATTTTAATATCAACCCTGGCTCTCCCACTCACTCACCATATTGACTTGGAGATAAACTGCTTTACTTAACAGCTTCAGTTTCCTTCTTGGTGAAATGAGGGATGCAAATACCACCTAGCTTGCTGATATGATAGAGACTGTAAATTAAGAGTAAGGGCTCCATAAAGATGAGGTACCATCACCTCCTCATTATTTAGTGGTTATTATTATTATTGACATGCTCTAGAAAATACTTCACTGACTGAGAGGTGAAAACTAATGACCTCAATCTACTAACTCAAAAATTCTGCGACTCTATGGCAGACATATTTCCATGCCTCTGATATCAGAAATTGATGTGCCATCAGCGATTCCCTGCAGAAGGAAACATTCTCTGTAACCTATGCTTTTCCATTGCTAATAATTTCATATGCATTTGCACCTTAGGCAGGGTCGGCCAATTAGAAGACTCATGAATACTGTCCGTGCTCCAAGAGTGCAGGTTTGGGAATACCCTGATTGTGTCCAGATGGTTTTGGCTATTCTATGGAATGATGTAGCTGATGAACTATGT
Organism: Phocoena phocoena; assembly: GCF_963924675.1. Classification (NCBI taxonomy): domain Eukaryota; kingdom Metazoa; phylum Chordata; class Mammalia; order Artiodactyla; family Phocoenidae; genus Phocoena; species Phocoena phocoena. The sequence goes on along the minus strand of NC_089229.1, from coordinate 42,112,737 downwards.
CATCAGCATTGAAACAAGAAATTTTCAGCCGGGAAAAAGAGAACTCAAATCCTTCTTTCCATAGCTTTCTAATTTGCATACCCCAATCTGGGGGCTTCTATAGAAAACTGGAATGATCTTGTCCTCCAGCGCACTCTGTACGTTTGGCAATGTCCCCACTGCCGCGACTCCCATGCACTGCTGCCGGCAGCATTCCTGCATCAGCATCTACGTTTCCTGATGGAACAACTGCCTCCATTTAGGTGCCCTGTGCCCTGTTTCTTATATAATTGCTCCAAATAAATTCTATATAATTCCATATCCAGTAAGCTCTAATTACCTTTCACAGCCTAAGTAAGGACCCTAGACAAACTCCCTCCTCCCTTGTGACAGGGTTCAACGTATTAACACCTTGACATATCATCTATTTTTTTTTATCATCTATTTTTAAGCTGAAGGAATTTGAGATATGGCATGTGCAAGAAAGATTTTTGACCTTCCCTTGAAGCAGGACATAAAACTCTACATGAGAGGTGCCCTCCCTAAACCCAGAGGAAAGGAACATCCTTATCTCTAAGACACTAAGTGGAATCTGAACGAACAGGCCTTGCTGTTTCCCCAAGTTTATTACATTTATTAGCTCATACCTTTTTTATCCTGTCACATTTTTCCACCACTCTCCTGTCTTCATGAAACCTAGCATAAAAAGCAAATGTGAGGGTGTGTGAGAAAGAGAAGAGTGAGCTTGCAACTGCGTGAGGCACCTTGCATGAGAACAATAGAAGCTGACTGTGTGTGAGAGATGAAGACAGAAACAGAAAGAAAGAAGGAAGAAGGGAAGGGAAGAGACATAATTTCTATAGTATCTAGCATTAGAATAGAAGCAGCAGGCCATAACATTAGAGTGAGGCCCACACCCAGTCTTGGGGCTCTGTGTTCCTTTGCCCTGCAGGGTTTCAGCTGGTGAAGGCTGAAGTACAATGCCATCTGGGCAGTAAGCCTGGACTCAGGTCTGTGGGGACGTCCTGGAATGCTCTCACTAGGCTTCAATGCCATAAGGGCAGCTTGGTGAGCAAATGCTTCTTTCATGGGATCACAAGAGATTGGTCCATCAGAATGATGCCAACAAGCTGATTTGGGAAGGCTCCAATTTTTTATATGGACAGCCCCCCCCCCCACACACACACTTGGGGTAGCTTACCCATTAGTTCTGCTCTTCCATGATCATGCTATTCCCATGAAAGAAGGCAGGCAGAGCAAAGTCTATCTCACTAGTGGGCAAGGAATCACTGAAATAAAGGGATCATACTTCCCAGAAGATGTTGTAGGACTTGGAAACTGTATCTCAAGTTTGGGGCCAAAAGTATTCTTAAATTTTGCAGATGTGCAGTACATCTTAGGTTAACCTCGGTCAGAGTGTAACTCATTCAGAGAGAGACATGAGAGACAAACTGCAAAACTTCCCTAAAAAATGGAAACTTAAAGACTCTGGTTAACTGAACACAACTATGATCTCAATGAATAAGAATGGCAAAGTAGAAGACAAAAGAAAATGGAAAAAAAAAGAGAAAAAGAATCAGGGACTAGTAGGGGACAAAGCACACCTGCATTTTGGGAAGACAGGTTGTCAGGAAGGAGAGGAAGTTGAAACTGGGGGCTTTGGTGGTTCTGCTTCAAGACGATGAATAGCCCCGAGTCTGACGCCTCTTCAGAGTGTCTGTGCCAACGAGGACAGTAGAGCCTACAGGGAGTCTCAAACTTGAGAGGTAGGTGGCTTATGGAAAATGTAAATTCTAGGGTCCCAAGGCTGTGGTCCTGATTTGTAGTCTTATGTGGGATCCAGGCATCTGCATTTAAACAGGCTCTCCAAGCTGATTCTGATATAGATGGTCCATAGGTCATGTTCCAGGAAACACAGACAAAGTTAAGATTCTTTTTTAATGATTAAAAGAAAAACAAGTTACAAATGCAAACACAAGCACTTCCTCCAGGTCACAAGGTGAAATTCCAGGCCCTTTCAGGGCCTGTCTCTGGGTCCTACCCCAACTGTCCACCCATCCCTGTGACCTCTCCTTTTATGGGCTCCCCAAGCCTACAAGCTGCTTGGATGGTAAGGAAGGCTCTGCCTGAATCTGAAGACTATTTTCTCTCATGCAAAAGGTTTTTCTAGCACACTGTGTTACTATTTTTTTCCATGGAGGGGTAGGAAATCAGCGAATGTGATGGTCATTTTTCTAGGTTCAGAAAGGCAGAAACCAGTGGACCAGTACTTGAATATAAGAAGCAGCTTAATTTTTGCACAAGAACTGCAACTTTTAAAAAACATTAAAAGAAAAAGTTCCCCAAGCAGTTGAAATGTAATTACTTATACCATACATTTTCCATGTAGTAAATTAAAATGATCAAGAAAAGGTCTACCATAATTGATAAAGAAAGGCTATTCAAGAGGCTGCAGGACACCCAAATGGCCACTTTTCAATCCTAAGGGGATGGGAGACAGACAACCTGCCTAATCCAACTGGTGCTCAGAATGTGTTTATAAGGATGAAGCCATTTCCTTTTTTTGTCAAGTCATTTTCTTTAATTACTATTTTGCATTTATATACCCAAAGAAATGAATGGGTCTGAAGGTTATTTAATTCAACAGGTATTTCTGTTGCCTCAGAATTGCAGCTGAAATCCAAAGCTGAGACCGATAGCTAAGGAGTACTACAAGTTCTAAAAAGAGTGACGTTGGACACAGCTATTCAGGATTTGTTAAGAGTGACCAAATGTGATCTTGTGGCCCTTAGCCTAACACCCACCTCCGGCTTGTCTAAGAGAAGGCTAGGGATTTGTTGGAGGAAAGAGGCTTTCTGTAAATAGATCTGTCAGGAGAATGGGCTCTGGGATATTCCTCTACCTCCAGTCAGGTGAAGGAAGCAGTCAGAGAACCTCTCAGAGCCAAGAGTGTGGTGTCTGCCACAAAGGGAAAGGGACAGCTCACCTAGTCCCCAGCTAGATGCTCAATGAGTTGCCCCAGTTCTCCTACCAGAGCCGAGAACCTATATGTGACTACAGGAGTTTGGATGTGTGCCTGATGCAGACAGAGGTGGCCCCTGTTGGCCTCTGATGGCAGGGCAAGGAGAGTGGCCTGATCTCCTAGGTTTCAGTGGGAGCAAGGGGGCGGGGGACAAGTGAGGAAAGACTGAATGATATTTTCTAGAGGGCCAAGTGGATACTAGGGAAAGCAGCTGAGCAGAAGAGCTGAGTGGGAACTACCCAAAGAGTGCATTACACGCAGCAGAAAACAGAGCAGAGTGGAATTATGGAAGTGGGCGTGGGGAGTGTCCTTCAAAGAGCTGACAGACGTTCCTCACAAGACAACTGAGCCAGCACTTGGGCTTTTTTCCACGAGAGAAAAGGCATTCAACAGCCAAGAGAGATACTCAAACAGCACTGGAGAAATAATAGTTTGCCCCTTTTCCTATCATCCTTCTTCCCCTCCACCCTTTGCTCCAAATGTGGATGAGTCAATAGCATCCTGGGGAGGACATGAAGCAAGGACAGACCACAGTCCCCTCCCTAAATCCAGGGTTCTGAGCATAGGCTGGGCATGGGCAGGGGAAAGGGAAGAAGCTTTGAACTAGATGAAGAGAGCAAAAGTTTTTTATTTTTTTAATAAATTTATTTATTTATTTTTGGCTGTGTTGGGTCTTCATCGCCGCGCATGGGCTTTCTCTAGTTGCTGCGAGAAGGGGCTACTCTTCATCGCGGTGCGTGGACTTCTCATTGCAGTGGCCTCTCGTTGCAGAGCGCGGGCTCTAGAGCACAGGCTCAGTAATTGTGGTGCACGGGCTTAGTTGCTCCATGGCATGTGGGATCCTCCCGGACCAGGGCTCGAACCTGTGTCCCCTGCACTGGCAGGAGGATTCTTAACCACTGTGCCACCAGGGAAGTCCCAGAGAGCAGAAGTTTGACATTAGATTGATCTGGATTTCCTAATTACTGAAATAATAGTATCCTAATACTTGGAAGTGACAGGTAAAGCTAAGGGATCTGCCTGAGGTATTGTCCAAAGGCAGAGAAAGGAGAACCAATAGGATGTTTGATGGTAGTAAGAGAGGAAAAACAAGACAAAGAAAAAATGGACATTTCCTGATTGAATTTTCTTGAGTCCTGCCTATTTATTAAGCCAGATACCTTTGCAATGTGCACAGGCTATAAAGGATAGAAACATGAGTAAGACTACTGCTGTCACCAGAAAACTTGGACAAGTGCGGCTGGATTCCTTATTGAGATAAGAACTTGTGTTTGCTCTCTGTGACTTTGCAGCCTCCCCCAGGCTAAAAGGAGTGCTCCTTTGCTTCAGGGAGGTTTGTGTTTCAGGGCAGAAAGCAGAAATACAGGAAGACAATCTGTCCTTCTGTCTTTTGTAAAGGTGGTATGACTTGTGAAAATATTCGGTAACCATTAAGGAGAGGCAGAACAAAAGGAGTGTCTTTGAGGGTCAAGAGAGGGGAAGAATATCCCTCAAGTGGAAAGGAAATAGAATTCAGCTGGATCCATAGGTAGCAGGAGACTGCCGCTCCTTCCAATGGCACCATAAGTGGGAGGACAGAGCTTAGAGGGGAAGAGTAGACCATGGAGAGAGGGTATGTCCCAGCCAGCAGGCTCCATTCAAGGAATAGTGAAGACTTGGATAATGAAAGCAAATGATGAGCTCAGTGGGATACCATGTGAGCTTCATAAATTCTCATTCATACCTAGGGAAGACTGAGGTATGCTCATCTGCTAATCTGGAGGTATTGGGACTTGGAGTCAGATATAATATGATCTTTGAATTGCCATTTATTGATCATCAGTATTTGGAGTTGTAAATTCATATCCGCTACATGAGAAAAAAAAAGAAATCAACCTGTAAGTATCTAGATAAATGCCACAAGACAGGTATATGATGAGAGGCTGAGAAAAGATCCCTCAAGGAAGGGGTCACCAGCAAGTTACTTTATGGAGCAGATAAGATTTGAAATAAGCCTTGGATGATATGTAGGATTCAAATGACAGTAGAGGCAAAGGAATGAAGATGGAAACGTCAGAGGGAAATAGTGTGTAGAAGCACTTTACTGCAGTTATCCATAGAAGATGCTACATAGGGAGACCAGGGATGAGAAATGGAATTGGGTGGGGCCTGAATGGGAATCTGAGGATTTGTATTTATTTTGGCAGCAACAGGGAAACACTGACAGTTTCAGAGCTGAGCTTTAGAAAAAAATCAATGTGGCAGAGAGATATGGGGTGGATAGAAGGAGAAAGCGATCGAGATAGGATGGGAAGCAGGAGGTTATTGCTGAAATCCAAGCGAGAGGTCATGACGGCCCGTGGCACAGCAGATGGTAGTAACCTTCAATTATAGGAAGGGCTGTGTAAGATATTGAGGAGGTAGATCTTAGACCTGCATGGGTGTGAGACAAAAGATTTCTAAGCGTCAAGCCCAGCTGATAGGAAAAATCATAATGCCATGGTAGAACTGGGAAATAGTAGAAGAGAGGTAATTTACAATTGACAAGTTCTGAACTGGAGTTTAACCCGAAAGCTGAATTTACAATTAGGTAGAGATGTTAGGAGTGTAGAAGGGTTTAGAGATGAAGAGTTAATGGTGCCTTCGTAGCAAAGTTGCCTATCTCCATAGCTGGGACTTCCCTCCGTGGATGTCTCAGAATGATTTGCGGGAGGGAGGGGGAGGGGTGGGCTGTGGCAATGAAGGCACAGAAATCTGAAATGCAGAGCTGGGCAAAGAATGTGCCTCAGCCAGATACTGAACCTGAGAAGAACTGGTTTTAAAGAATTTTTTGGTTTACTTGAGACTTTCTCCCATTTTCCCCAATGATCTTTTTACCTCTGGGCCCCTTTGTCTTCCCCAGCACCTTTCAAGCTTTCTGTCCCATGGACTTTTCTCAAAAATAGGATAAATATACATATATACCTGAGAGCCAAACAGACTTCCTAAGTATGGAGAGGCTCTGCTACTTTCAACTTGGTGGACCTGGGGAGCATTTCTTAATCCCACTTGGTCTCAATTTGCTTTACCTCCCACCCCCAATTTTTTTAATAGAAAAATATAAATTAGTAGGTTTTTTGGTAGGGAAGAAATGAGATAATGTATAATAAAGCACCAGACAGAGTGACTGGTAAATATTAAAGCCTCAACAAATGTTAGTTCCCTTCTCTTCTGCCCTGCACCTGTCAGTAGTAATTCCTAATAGAGATGAGGACCCCCGGTAGGGGGCACTGAATTCCACACGGAAGAATGCATGGAGAACCACACCCCTATTCAGCTCCATAAATGGCAACTCCATCCTTTTAGTTGCTCAGGTCAAACCTTGAAATCATCGTGAATCCCTCTTTCCCTCTCAGACCAACATGCATCCCTGAGTAATTTATATTTTATTGGTCTGTTTACTCTTTCAATGTCTGTCTCTCCGCTAGGAAGTAAGCCCCATGAGGGCTGGAGCTGGTCTGCACACAGTGGCCTGCACCCCAGAGGCTCTTAAGACTAGGTGAATGAATGCATGTGAATGAAGTGGGAAGGGGAGACCGGCTGCTTCAAGCAAACAAAAGAAAATCTTGCTGTAGATGCCTCCAGCTTCTTATGAGGTAGCATATTTCTTATGAGGGAAGAAAAGACTTGTATATTGCTCCCTTCCAACTTAAGGAGACTGATAGGCCAAAGAGTTTGATCTTGTTCAAGGAAAAGCTAATTCCCAGCTTCTATGGGTATTCTGTGCTACTAACGGGCAGATATCCTGAGAGAATGGCCTTTTGTTTAGCAGAGAGCCTTAATGAGGTTAAGGATTTACCAAGGGAGGCTTGCAGGGGTTCAGAGCAGTGAAGTGTTGAATAAAACTGTTTACATTAAAAGGAGCAGAGTATTAGTTTTCTAGGGCTGTCATAACAAAGTAAAAGAGACCCGGTGCCTTAAACAACAGAAATTAAATTTCTCACAGTTCTGAAGGCTAGGAGTTCAAGATCAAGATGTTAGCAGCGTTGGTTTCTTCTGAAGCCTCTCTTTGGCTTGTAGATGGCCATTTTCTCTCTCTGTCATCACATGGTCTTTCCTTTGTGTTTGTGTCCTAATCTCTTCTTCTTTTTTTTTCTTTTTGCCGTACACAGGCCTCTCACTGTTGTGGCCTCTCCCGTTGCGGAGCACAGGCTCCGGACGTGCAGGCTCAGCGGCCATGGCTCACGGGCCCAGCCGCTCTGCAGCATGTGGGATCTTCCCGGACCAGGGCACGAACCCGTGTCCCCTGCATCGACAGGCAGACTCCCAACCACTGCGCCACCAGGGAAGCCCGAGCTCCTCTTCTTATAAGGACACTAGTCATATTGGGTTAGGGCCCACTTTAATGACCTCATTTTAACTTAATTACCTCTTTAAAGACCCTATCTCCTTCTGTGACTGGCTTATTTCACTTGCATGAGATCCTCCAGTTTCATCCATAAGAACCTGGATTTGGTTGTTGCATGTGGTAGAATTTCCTTCTTTTTATTTATTTACTTATTTATCTAAAAAATTTTTTTGGCTGTACCTCGCGGCTTGTGGGATCTTAGTTCCTCGACCAGGGATTGAACCCGGGCCCTCGGCAGTGAAAGCACAGAGTCCTAACCATTGGATCACCAGGGAATTCCCAGAATTTCCTTCTTTTTACAGGCTGAATAATATTCCATTGTATGTGTACACTACATTTTCTTTATCTATTCATCCATCAATAGACATTTAGATTGTTTCTATATTTCGGATATTGTGAATAATGTTGCAATAAACATGGGAGTGCAGATATCTCTTTGAGATTCAGATGCCAATTCTTTAGGATATATACTCAGATGTGAGATTGCTGGATCATATGGTAGGTCTATTTTTAATTTTTTTGAGGAGGCTCCATACTGTTTTCCATAACAGCTGCACCATTTTACATTCCCACCAACAACATACAGGGGTTTCAACTTCTCCACATCCTCATCAACACTTGTTGTCTTCTGTGTTTCTGATGATATCCATCCTAATAGGTGTGAAGTGATATCTCATTATGATCTCAAGCTCATAGAAGCAGAGAGTAGAATGGTACCAGGGGTTGGGGGGAGGAGGAAATGGGGAGTTGTTGCTCAATGGGTATAAAGTTTCAGTCGTGCAAGATGAATAGTGCCTGTAGTTAACAATACTGTAATGCACACTGAAAAATTTGTTGAGAGGGTAGATCTCAGATTAAGTGTTCTACACACACATACAAAAGGAAAGAGACAGGAAGAAACTTTGAGAGGTGATGGATATGTTTACTACCTGGATTGTGGTGATGCTTTCATGCATATTTGCTTATGTTCAAACCCATCAAATTATATACATTAAATATGTGCAGATTTTTAAAATATATATTGACTACTCAGGGTTAGGACTTCAACATATGAATTTTGGTGGGGGACACAATTCAGCCACAACGAACAGGTAGAACACAGAGGTTGGAAAGCTGGGAATGAGAGAGGGATGAGGGAACACAGAAGCCGCATCCCATGGAGGGAGGCCAGGGATCCTGCAGAAGGAGGCAGATGGTGTTGGGGAGTCTGCTAGGTGTCTGCCAAAAGCCATCTTCCCTTCTTCCGGAGGAACAGAGTTTCGTTGCGCATATGACTGCCTGGCTAGAAGCTGTGTTTCCTAGTCACCCTTGTGGCTAGGTGTGGTCCTCTGACTATGGAATGAGAGTAGAAGTGACATATGCAGCTTTTGTTCACTTGTTTAGAAAGAATGTGACTGCCCTGAATTTCTACTGTCTTATCTGTGAATGGTAACACAGACTTGTCTACAGCCCAGCTTTGACTGTGCAGTCAAGGACAAGGCCCCAGGGGACGGCAGGGAAACAAGATGAAACAAGAGCTCGGAACCCTGTGACTGTGAGGAGTCAGCTGTTATATGAGAGTGAAATAAACGTCTACAGTGTTAGCCTCTGTACTTTGGAGAAGGATACGGCAGCTCTGCCTTTACCCTAAGTGACACAGACAGCAAAATATCTTCCATGGCCCCATGACCAGTATACTTTTTTAAACTCTTGTTATGAAAACTTTATAACAGATAAAAAAATAGCAAAAATGGAAAAATTAACCCTATGGATCCATCTAGTTTTAGACTTTATCAACTTTTTGCCACATTTACTTCATCTATTTTTGTCCAAAGGGTTTTAAGAAGAGTCATGGTTCGTTTTAAATTTTTTGCTGTACTGTCCAGCGTTGTAAAACTATTTCAAAAGTGATTTCAAACTTTTGTAAATGTTTGCTACACAAGAACTTGTTGTTTCAGTGAGGAAATCAAAGAAAAATGTGTGACTTTTTCCCTTGTAAGGTGCCAATGGATGGAGGAAGGTCAAGAACCATAGGAAGTGGAATGTGAGGTGGATTGACAGTTTAGCAGGACTAGGAAATCTGAGCAAGGAGCAAGCATAGCAGTCAAGCCCCTTGGGGTTTGCAGACATCTTGGGATTTCTTGCAGGAATCTTGGGAGTTCTGCACTGAACTCTCCATAGGATGTTGGGTAGGTACTCAAGCCATTTTTGTTTAAACAGTAAATACGAAAGCAACTAAATACATAGACTAGAGGACTTAGGGACACCAAGATGACAATTGGCATATGCTTACTATATACATGAATGAAGAGATGAATGAGAGAATGAACCTAGTATATGAACTAGAGAGTGTACTAGTGGGTACAATACCAACTTTGGTATTTAAACTGTAGAGGGCCATTTCAGACCAAGATGAAAGAAAAACATGGGGCAGATCTGTATGACTCCTCTCAGTCTTCAGACCCTTGATCAGAATTTTATCTGGTGCTCCATTATCTGGGCCTGAAATGAACCTTCCTTTGTCTTTGCCTTTGCAATCACTGACTCTCAGCTCTTGTCTCCATCCCTCTCACAATTAAAAAGGGGGGAAGATATCCAGGAGGCTGCTATTCCACTTGCTTGTGAGGTGTTCAATTTGCCTTATTTGACCATATTTTTTTCCCAATGAGGAGTAAATAAATCTACTATTAGCTCTGAGAAGCAATCCCAGCAGACCATGAGTGTTTTTATTTCTTGATCACTTACCAAACCAAAAGTGCGCATCTTGTCTCCTGATGCAAAAAGCCAGGATGAAATATCCAAATGAAGTACCATGTGTCCAAGAGGCAAGTGGAGGCCAGATAACAAGGGTGCTGGTTTTTAAGTTTTTTTCATCATGATTTTCAAACTTTCCTAATTGGGGCTACAAGCCCATACTCAGATGGTCTGCTTTATCTGATTTTGAAATCTTAAACCAATTTCCTCCTCTTACAGAAACCCTAGTTTCTGAGACAGCACTCCATCTGCATATGCATCTCGAGGTGGGGATGCCAAAGGGTTTCCTAATGTGTGAGATAAACTGCCCTAATTAAACTTAATGGTAAAAACTGAACATTTAGATGGCTATTGTGCTGACACAACGCCCATGAACTGGGTTGGGGGACTGTATGAAAATAGAACATTTTTAGTTCGGCAGCAATTTATAGGTCGTATTTGGCAGGAAGTTTCTCAAGTTCAGTTATTCAAATCTCACTTCTATTTAAACCAGCCTGTGGATCCTGTGTGGCAGATCAGACTATACACACAGAATTCTCGGTAAAAATCTCTGGAGGAAGGACCGTTTCAGGATTATCTGATTCTACAGGGATCTGTGTCTTTTACTGACCCTATTTTGCAAGTCTGTAGAAATTGAAGTTAAATTGTGGAAGGCTGAAGGTGATGCAAATAATTCAGTTTTTAGAAATACCAGTGAACTTTATCCAATGAAGGTGCAGCAATTTCCACTCTATGGAAGATGTCAGTTTTGTATCTATCAGCAAATTCAATTCAGGGTTCCTGATTGCCTATATACATGCTTTTCCTTTGGATTTTCCTTGGAACCAGTTTTTCCTTCTCACTGGTTTCCTCATTAAAATAATGAGCGAAATAAAATCTTTGACACATATTTTATATTTGTATGAGAGTCATAATTTTTGAAAATTATCTTTTAGCACACTGATTCTCTAGCAACTGAGTTCATCTCCAAAAGTGGGGCTGGCAAGGGGTGAGGGGAGAACCCTGAGTTTGACTGAGCATCTACCCAGAAGAGACTGGTGAATATGAGCTAATAAAAAGGGAAAAATCATGTTTACCCTCATTCCTGGACATAGAGGCTCTAGATTTGAGTTTATTTCAGTATAGTTATAAAATCATATGTTTGCACAGCTAAATTTGAGGACTGCTGTGATTATCCTTCTTTTCTTTTTTTTTGGTTTTGTTTTTTGACCCTACATGTTTAATTCACTTATATAAGAAAAACAATGGTAATAACAGATGTTGTGCTGGCCTCAGAGAAATAGGATGGAAAACTGAACACCACTGGATATCTCTCTTTCTCTGCCTCCACCACTCTCTTTCTCTCTTCTCTCAGAACTTATGTCTTTACCTGTTCCTATGTTAATTTCACTCTTAGGCTGGCTTCTCCACAAGTTGTGGACCGGCTGCTAGCATCTCAGCATCCCTTATTCATACCCTTTGTGGAAAAAAACAAGAGTGCCATTAGCATAAGTCTTTTTTCAAAACTGCCGGCAGGAGAAGGAGCCGTTCTAACTTGGGAAGGAGGGTGGAATTTTTTACAGGGCTTCAGCAGGCAGGGTCAGCTGAAGTTCAGCTATTTTCAAGAATATTTGTTCAAAGATGGTTCTCAGGAAAGGGAAGAATTATTCTGACTAATTAGCAGCCATTGTCTGGACAATTTGGATTTTACCAAGAGGAGTGGGAGAACAGTGAGGGGCTGAGGTCATGTGCAAGCAGGGGTACAAGCTACAGTTGACAAGGACATTGAGGGTCACGGAGGGAACTTTTCAGTTCTTCAGAGCTCCTTTTTTCCTATAAAAATAAGACAGATCTGTCCCATGAGCATAGTTACTGATGAAAAAAATAAAGATTTAGGGGAAGGAAATATCTGTCCTTATCATTTATATTTTGCTAGAAGAACAAGTTGGTTACACACCATGAGCTTTAAAGTCAAAATCCCCAGAATTTGAACCCTGACTTCCCACTGACTTGCTCCATGACCTTGGGCAAATACTTAACCTCAATAAGCCCCAGTTTTCTCATTTAGGAAATGAAGAACATCTACTTCAAAATTTAAACAGAGTGTGCATATGAAGAGCACATCATTGTATCTGGAATATGTTCAATAATTATCATTTTTTGTGATGGAGATGATGGTGATATTATGAAGGTACCAAAACCTACTCATATGTTTTAAACGCCCCCCACCCCATTACTATTTTTAAAATAGAATTTTAGGATTAGAAGGGAACTCAGCCAGTGGTCAAGCCTCTCCAAAGAGATCGCAACGATCCCAGAAGGAGGGCAGTGGGGTGGGGATTCATGGGTGGAACAGAGAGAACCTCTGCCCTGCAGAGGAGGGTAAGTGAACTAGGGATAAGGGAATCCTCATTTTAGAGAGTTGGGTCCAGGCTCGCTCTTTGTCTCTGTGCGTGCGTGTGTGCGTGTGTGTGTGTGTGTGTGTGTGTGCTTCCACGTGCATCTGTGTGTCTGGATCTAAGTATGTTCATGGGATGTGATGAGTAAACAGTAAGTGACATCAAGAAATTATCAACATTGACACTGATTACAGATGCTGGTGAATTAGCAATGTAGAAAGGGGAAATAAAATTTGGCTTAGCTGGGAAAAAGTAATGCTAATTACAGTCATTTACACGAGCCCCTTACCATTTATGCAAATGATCACGCAGCACAATCATAATTATGTGCATCATTAAGTACGTGCCCAGTTAACTTTCATGTAAGTGGTCTTGATGAGAATCATCATCTCTGCTCTACTTAGACATCTGTTCGGAGATACACTGTTTAAAGTCCTGCTACTTCAGGGGCTATCCAGAGCGACCTGACTCCCTGGAGCTCCAGAACCGCCTGCCAGGTCCTATTGATAGTTACTCTCATTGGAGAAAACAGTTCTCTCAATCAGGTCCCAGTGCAGGAGGAGGCACAAGATCTTTTCCCCTCTTCTTCTCCACCAGCAGGTCTTCAGAGGGCCCAGGGAGCTCACCTCTCACAGCTGAGGGGACCCACACAACTGACGGGAGACACACACACACACGGCAAGAGACGACAGATACAGAGAGAAACAAAGACATGCAGACCAAGACAAGAAGAGAGTCAGAGAGAGGCAGATATAAAAATTGGGGCAGAGGTACAAACACAGTCTGTTCAGTGAGGAGAGTGGATTCAGAGACCTTCACAGACCAGGTTGATTTTCTGATACTTCATGAGAAAAAAATAGTTCCCATAAGCAGACCCAGACACTTGTGGGATCTTTCATTGCCCTGGATGGTGAAGATGCAGGAAGAGGGGGATGAAAAGAAAAGGGGAGGCAGAGAGAAGAGAGGGAGATAAAGTAACAGAGAGATGGGGAAAGACAGACATAGAGGAGTGGGAGAAGGGGAAGAGGGATGTAAGGGGTTATAAGTCTGTTGGACAGTTGGTCAGTACCCATCTGGTCAAAGGCGGTGGAGACAGAGAAACACAGGGGACACACTCATGTCCTCTTTTTGTTGTGAAAAAATTCTCAAGTCCTTAATGAGCTGTGCAGATATAATCATTAACTGGGCATCTACCATGTAACTGGAACCTGGCTAAGAGCTTTTACCTGTATTGACACATTCAGTCCTCAAAATGACACCATCGTGATGCCATATTATGGAAAAGGAAGCTGAGGCATGTAACTTGCCCAGTCACCCAGGTAGTGAGTGAGACTCAAATCCTGCCATCTGGCTCTAGATCCTTTGTCCTCAACCACAACGTAACACCAGCAAAGCCAGTTACAATAATAAATCATAGTTAAGGGATCCCTGACTTAAAAGCATTCTTGTTTAATTAAAATTTATTTTAAATTCGCTTAATATGCAAGTCAATCAACATTCCCAGAATAAAATGTTTTAATTTCCATGAAGACTTCAACATTTTCTCAGTTCAGCATGAGAAGCAAGGGCAGAATTCTAGTGTTGTGGTTGACAGAGAAATAGAAGCCTCCAGGGATTTAGTGACTTCGTAATTTCCATACAGTGGGACCGGGCAGATTCCAGTGTCCCACCTCCGTACATTTGGATTCTGTTGCTTTATTGAAAGATCTTGAAGGGATTGGAATTTGGTCCCTCAGTGACTCCAATTTCCCCTGTGGAAACTTATGCAAAATATCTCCATCAGCTTCCAGCTTTCTAATCTGTTAATAAGTAATGATAATTTTTAAAAGAAATCATTTGGTTATCATCCTTGGAGATTAACTGGATAATTAATTTTAGCCAAGTGCTTATGAAATATAAAGTGCTTCAAAGTCTTAAGGATTTATGCTCCCATGTTCTCATTAGGCCTGTAGGGCAGAATGTCTCTGCAAAATGAGAAGCTGATTATGAATGCCCCTCATTCAGGGCTGATTCTCACCAAATTGCACCAACCCCCATCAGAGAACTCATCAGGTATTGTCAGGGTCATTTTTACTTCGCAGACTGAAACTCTGAGCACTGAAGTGCAAATCAAAGGGAACTGGCAAGAAACGGAACTCGGCTTCTTGGTTACTCAGTTGCAGGGCATCCATGAGCCACATTGATTTTTCAGTAGGGGAATCTTTGGGGGCCAGTGGTGGTGCAAAGGGCTTCTTATGTCCATAGAACACTTGCCAACCCAAGGACAGAGGGGATATTGGTATGACTTGAGCCCATGCTTCCTTTCGTGGCTGTTGACTTCTGCAACTTGACAAAATTAACATTTAAAAAGGGCAAGAAGGTGACAGCGCCTGTTACTGATTAAAAGCATGAACTTCGGAGTCATACAGCCTGGCTGTGATCCTGGAATAACTATTCACTAGCTGCATGTTCATGGCTTAGCCATTACTTCTATGCAAATAACTCCTAAATCCAACTTGTATTATTATGTAAAAATGACTAAGCTAGAACCTTTAGAGAACATGGTAACTGTAGGGACTGAGCCAGAAAGATAGGTCTACATTCTAATCCCCGAACCTGTGAACCTGTGAGTATTATCTTATCATGGCAAACACTGTAATTAAGGATTTTGCAAGGAGGCATTTATCCTGGGTTATCCGGGTGGGTTCCACATCCATTGACAAGTGCCCTCGCTGAGTGAGGCAGACGGATATCTGGCAGATAAAAGAGGAGGAGGCAGCGATGTGAGCCTGGAGGCAGAGACTGGAGTAATATGGCCACAAACCAGGGAACTCCTGGAGCCGCCAGCAGCTGGAAGAGGCAAAGGACAGAGTTTTCAGAGGGAGCACAGCCCTGCCAATATCTGGATTTCAGACTTCCTTCTGATCTCCAAAGCTGTGAGAGGACACATTTCTGTTGTTCTAAGCCACCCAGTTTATGGTAATTTGTTACAGCAGCTACAGGAAACTAATTCAGTGGTTAACTGGGATGAGGGGAGCAAGTAATAGTAAAGCCTGAGATAGCTGTCAGGTTTTGCTCTGGGTGACTGTGGTAGAAGATGGTATCCTTCACCTAGACTGGAAACAGAAAAGCAGGTCTTAAGGAAGTTGGTGAATTCAGTTTTGGACATTCAGACTGCTAGAACAATCTTCAATGGGGTCTCTTCCACTCCTACACGTTTTGCAGAGTATGCTAAGAATGCAAGGCCCTGACTGCTCTTTACCTGAGTCGTTTTCCAGGCTTGTTTTTGCCCTGAGTAACCTTGAGGGACTCTTTCCAGGACAAGGAGCAGGCTTGCTCACCGCTTGCAATAAAACAGCAGGTTCCTCAAGCTCAGCGTCCCCTTCCTGTAGCGCAATCCGCTGTGTGTGCAAGCCTCCATCTGGCCCTCCATTTCACCCTGTGGGACTTGGGGTGTCAAAGGCAACTGACGTCAACATGCTGATGCTTAGCTGCTTGCTGTGCTGTGAGGAATAAGAACTTCTGTCGCCGAACCAAGAGCCTTACTTATTTGCCTGCATCCATGAAACAGTAATAGGCTAATTTACTGGCGTGAAAGTAGGGTAAAACCAACCTCAATTGGAGCCCGAGTTGAGGGCCTGTGAGTCTTCCTGGACACATCAATTGGGGGTCTGCATCTCACCAAACACACTTGCGCTCCAGATAACAGATTTGGAAATCATTAGCTGAGAAGTCTTGGTCAAAGCTATAAATTTGAATAATCATGCCACCCAGGAAAATTTTATGAGGTAGGAGGTGAAGGGATGAGAACAGAAGGAAAGGAAAGAAACCTGAAGAACACTGACATTTATGGGACAAGGAGAAGGAAAATTTAAAAAGTAGACAAAAATGATGCAAATATCTTCCTACTTACTCAGCCTCTGTATCTTAGTAATTGTTTACTTATCTTTGACTCCTTCCTCTGCATTCTTCTGCATCTACTCCATTGTCAATTTCAGTTAGTTTTTTTTTTTTTGGCCATGCTGTGTGGCATGTGGGATCTTAGTTCCCCGACCAGGGATCAAACCCGTGCCCCCTGCAGTGGAAGCACAGAGTCTTAACCACTGGACGGCCAGGGAAGTCCCAATTCCAGTTAATCTTTGAATCGCACTTTGTCCCACATCCATCCATTTTTTTCCCATTCCTAGCTGACGTTCTAGTTTAGACTCCACATCTACTGCACACATTCTTTGCAATAACCTCCTAATTGGTCTCTGCTTTCTGTTATACCCACGACAATCCATCCTACACAGTGCTGCTAGATTAATTTTCTTAAAATATCACTTGGATTGACTCACTCTCACTGGTTAGAAACCGTCCATAGTTCCCCAGGATGTCTGAGATTCTTGTTTTCTCGACCCATTGTTCTGGGATTCTCATCACAGGAACAGGAATTGGTGTCAGAAGGAATAAAATTTAATTGTAGAGAAGAAGCAAAAGGATAGAGGGAGTGAGAAAAATGAAAAGGACACAGGTGAGGAGGAATCATCTTTGTGGGGTATTGGATGTCTTGTTCAGGGGTAAGCAAGGTATGACCTGTGGGCCAAATCCAGCCTGCCACCTGTTATTATAATAACATTTTATTAGAACACAGCCACATCCATCATTTATGCATTGTCTGTGGCTGCTTTTGTGTGACAACTGCAGAGTTGAGTAGTTGTGACAAAGACCATCTGGCCTTTTATAGAAAAAGTTTGCCAACCCCTAGTCTAGTTACAGCTGCAATATGTGAGGGGTTTTAGACCTCAAGGAATGTAGAAAGGGATATTTTAAGAAGTAATGCTAAGGATTACCAATTGGATGAATCTCTGTGGACAGTCTTTGAGAGATTCCAGTTAAAATTTGAATGACTTTTAACACTGGATTTTTTCTTTGAATGTCTTCTCAGAGACTGAGCCACAAGACAATCCCAATTAAACTCCCTTTGTGTACTGATTCCTTGGAATCTTTGTTTACACTGTTAATCTCTCTCCTGAAATTTCTCCCCACATTTCCAGGTCTACTTTATTCCTTTAAATTCCTTCCTTCAAATTCCAACTCAAGTTCTGTCTCCTTTGATAAGCTTTCTCTGTCCTTCACTGAACACAGTAAATTTACCTCACATGCCAATAGCTGCCTCTGATTAATGCTCCCCCAATTCAATCCTTACAGCATACACCTGTGTATTTTTGGTTAATCTTTTCATGGTTGGGCTATCTCCATATTAAATCAATAGCTTATTGAAGTCAAGGACTGTGTCTCATATATCATTCTATCCCTCACAACTTCTGGAAAAGGGACTTGAATAAAGTTGTTTGATAAATTTGCTTATAAATAGTGAAATCATGAGAAATACCAGAAAACAGATTTTCCAACTTCCAAGTCCTACAGAAATGCTGTGCCCAAATATTTTCACACATTAATGTCTGGGTCATTTTAAAAGTTTTAACTGGATTTATTATGTAAAATCCCAGACCTTGTAATGAGAACGTGAGGGTGACTCAGCCATTAGCGTCACCTCACTGATTCCTAGGCTTGATCTGGTGTTCCTTCGCTTCTTAACCCCTACCTAAGCATTGCCTCCTGAAGCCACCTGCTCAACGAGGGGGGTTTTCTCAGACAGGAGGATGCTTCCGTGGTCACATGTGTAGCAGCCTTCTATTACAACAATCTACGATCATGGTGAGTGTGGTCTAATGTTCTAATTTTCTGTGTTAGGGCACCCATCTCCCATAGTTGTTCCATATATTTTTTTTAATTAAAAAACCTTTCTTATTGGGCTTCCCTGGTGGCGCAGTGGTTGAGAGTCTGCCTGCCAATGCAGGGGACACGGGTTCGTGCCCCGGTCCGGGAAGATCCCACGTGCCGCGGAGCGTCTGGGCCCGCAAGCCATGGCCGCTGAGCCTGCGCGTCCGGAGCCTGTGCTCCGCGACGGGAGAGGCCCCAACAGTGAGAGGCGCACGTACCACAAAAACAAAAAACAAACAAACGAAAAAAAAAAACCCTTTCTTATTGAAGTAAAACATAATGTATAAAAATGCACATATCATAAATGTACAGCTCAGTGACTGTCACACTGAACACCCTGTGTAACCAGCTCCCAGATCAAGAAATAGAACATTATCCATCCCCAAAAGACAGTCTCTTCAGCAAGTGGTGTTGGGAAAGTTGGACAGCTGCATGTGAATAAATGAAGTTAGAACATACCCTCTCGGCATACACAAAAATAAACTCTAAATGGCTTAAAGACTTAAACATAAGGCAGGACACCATAAATCTCCTAGAAGAGAAGAGGCAAAACATTCTCTGATATAAATTGTACCAAAGTTTTCTTAGGTCAGTCTCCCAAGGCAATAGAAATAAAAACGAAAATAAACAGATGGGACTTAATTAAGCTTACAA
The DNA here is from genome assembly GCF_963924675.1 of Phocoena phocoena. Classification (NCBI taxonomy): domain Eukaryota; kingdom Metazoa; phylum Chordata; class Mammalia; order Artiodactyla; family Phocoenidae; genus Phocoena; species Phocoena phocoena. The sequence continues at coordinate 42,093,860 of NC_089229.1, read as the reverse complement.
GTTTTGCACAGCAAAGGAAATCATAAACAAAACAAAAAGACAACCTACAGAATGGGAGAAAATATTTGCAAACGATGCGACTGACAAGGGCTTAATTTCCCAAATATGCAGACAGCTCATACAACTCAACAACAAAAAAATAAACAACCCAATCAAGAAATGGGCAGAAGACCTAAAACAGACATTTCTCCAAAGAAGGCATACAGATGGCCAACAGGCACATGAAAAAATGCTCAACATCACTAATTATTAGAGAAATGCAAATGAAAATTACAATGAGGTACCACTTCACACCAGTCAGAATGGCTATCATTTAAACGTCTACAAATAAATGCTGGAGAGGGTGTGGAGAAAAGCGAACCCTCCTACACTGTTGGTGGGAATGTAAGTTGGTGCAGCCACGGTGGAAAACAGTATGGAGGTTCCTCAGAAAATTACAAATAGAGTTGCCATGTGATCCAGCAATCCCACACCTCAGCATATATCCGGACAAAACTATAATTCAGAAAGATACATGCACTGCTATGTTCATAGCAGCACTATTTACAATAGCCAAAACATGGAACACAACCTAAATGTCCATCAAGAGATGAATGGATACAAAAGATGTGGTACATATATACAATGGAATACTACTCAGCCATAAAAAAAGAATGAAATAATTCTACTTGCAGAAACATGGATGCAATTAGAGATTATCATACTGAGTGAAGTCAGACAGAAAGAGAAAGACAAATGCCATACGATATCACTTATATGTGGAATCTAAAATATGACACAAATGAACCTATCTACGAAATAGAAACAGACTCACAGACACAGAGAACAGACTGGTGGTTGCCAAGGGTGGGGAGGTTAGGGGAGGGATGGAGTGGGCGGTTGGGGTCAGCAGATGTGAGCTGTTATATATGGAATGGATAAACACGGTTACACTGCTGAGCACAGAGAACTATATCCAGTATCCTATGATAAACCATAATGGAAAAGAATATTAAAAAAAGAATGTGTGTGTGTGTGTGTGTGTGTGTGTGTAACTGAATCACTTTGCTGTATAGCAGAAATTAACACAACATTATAATCAACTATACTTCAAAAAAAGAAAGAAAGAAAAAAAAGAACATCATCCTTTCTACAGCATGCTCTCTTTCAGTTGTTCCCCCAACTCCTCTGCAAGGGGACTGCTGTACTGACTTGTAACAGCCTTGACTGGTTTTGTACTTTATATAAATGGAATCATACTGGATGCACTTTGGTAGCTGGCTTCTTTTGTCTGTGATTCATCCACAGTGTTGTGTGCATGTGGTAGGCTGTTCCTTCCCATTGCTTTGCAATGAATAAATCAATTGGGGTATATTTATACAATGGAATTCTACCCATTTCATTTTCATTAACACTATTTTACACTGGAAATCTCAAGAGCTCAGCTGTTGAAAGTGAAGTCCAGTGCTGCAATGAACACAGTGTTATTGTGTGTGTCAAGACTCTTGAATCTTAAAATTCACAAAAGCTTAATGGCCTCAGTGTCTTGGATAAGGATAATATTATAAGCACTAGATCAGCTTCTGAGCCAGGAAAACTTGCTTTGCTTCATATCTGTTATTAGCTTTGTGACAAAATAACAGTCTCTTAAATTCCATTGTTAAGCATCATTGCTGATCTTAGAACTGTATTCATATGGCAACATTTTTTCAAAATAAAAACAGAGCAAACAAAAACGTCAGCATTTACATTAAAGTAACTTGATTTATTACCTCTAAAATTTTTCTTTCCTTCATGCTTTACACAGCTGTGAAAACATGTTACTTTTAATGCCAAAAAGGGTACTACATTTAGTTTACTTTGATATGTGTTCAGTCCCCCTCCACCAAAACACACACACCCCTCACTCTCACTGACTGCGGGGTTTTAGCTACAGCACCACTAGGTAGGTTAAACTTCATTGTGGCAGTCTTCTGTTGGAAGACTGCAGGAATTAATACTGTTTGGAAGGAATCCAAAACCCAAAACCCATATTATAGGAAAATTCACGATGTTATGGTACCCCTTCATAACAGTGCTTGCATAAAAAGTACATTTTTAAGAACTCAGGGATACTGAGGTATAACTTACATATAGTAAAATTTACCCTCCTTAGTCTACAGCTGTATAAGTTCCAACCAGCACCACAATCAAGATACAGAGCAGCCCATCATCCCCAAAAGTTCCTTCATGCCCCTTTGTACTCAACTCCTACACCTAGCTCTACTCCCTGGCACTCACTGATTTCATAAAAATATATAAAATGCTTATTTTCCCCTCTTTTGTCAGACACAGATAAGCAGAGTAGGGGCTGGCTCCCTGTCACCTCCCCCATCTTGGCACACAGCCCTTCCCCTGCCCCAGCCACACCACCTCATCCAGTGCCTTTTCCTCTCCATGTTTCCACCCACTAATCTTACCCCATCGTTCCTTTTATCTAGAACCCTCTTCTCTTTCTTCTGCACCTAGTCATCTCCTACTCATCCTTGAGATCTCAGCTTCAACATCATTTCTTCAGAGAAGTCTTTCCTATCTAGTTTCAATCCCTCTGCATTGCATTGTGTACATGTGAAGCAGTGATTTTACATTTGTTTATGTATTATTTGATTAATGTCTATCTTCCCATTAAACTGTGAGTCCATGAGGGCAGGGACTGGGTTTTGCTCATGACCATAGGCTGAGCATACAGCACATTAGTAAATACTCAATAAAGACTAAGTAAATGAGTACACACTTTGAAGCCAGCACTGTTCTAGATGTTCACTTTTGATTCTTTCAAAGGTACAATAAGATCAATATTATTATTTCTGTTTTACTGATGTGATGACCTTAAATCAAAAATTCTTTGACTTTCCTCCTTCCAAAGGGTGGAGCCTAATTCCCCTCCCACTAAACATAAGCTGACTCAGTGACTCACTTCTAATGAACAGAATACAGCAGAAGTGACGGTGTCATAAAAGGCATTGCACTTTCTCCGTGCTCTCTCTGGAGTCACTCCCTCTGGGGGAAGCCAGCTGCCATGTCATTCAGACACATCAGCAGCCCTATGGAGAGGCCCACACAGTGAAGAACTGAGGCCTCCTGCCAACAGCCATGTCAGTGAGTGAAGTGGACCCTTCAGCCCCAGTCAGTGAGTCTTCAGGTGACTGCAGCCCTGGCCAACATCTTCACTACAACCTTATGAAAGACCTTGAGCCACAGCCACCCAGCTAACCCACTTCCAGATTCCTGACCCACAGAAACTATATGAGAGAATAAATGTTTGCTCTTTCAAGTTACTAAGTTTGAGGAAAATATTGTTGTCACACAACAACAGATAAATGAAAGAACCAAAGAGGGAAGTAAAGTACAGCAAGTTTAAGTAATTTGTTCAAGGTGATGTAACGAGTAAGTGGCAGATCCAGGATCCAAACACAGGTGGTGGGGCTCTAAAGCCCCTGATCTCTGTGCCACGCCATGCTGCCTCCTAAAGATGCTTAGTGTGGCAAATGCAAAATCATTTGACTGTGCTATTATAAAATCTTTGCAGATTGGCTCATGTTACAGTTTCGGGAGGTTGCTTTCTGGGTTTCCAAAGAAGCTGCTGACTGGAAGAATTTCTGAGACAATGCTGGGCAAAAAGGCAATTCTAATGAAGAAGGGTACTGTACTATTTAAAGAATTTCTGTGAAGACATTTTGTTGGAAGAGTAGATTGAAGCAAGTTTGTTATAAAGTAACTTTTTAGAGATAAAAAACTTTCTTCTTTAGCTCATTATTATAGTATTATAAAAGAGTTTTCAGAGTGTGAATGGATTATACTAGATTGCTCAATTTTAAAATATATTCAGTATATTTTTGTGTTCAATATTATACATCTTTAATATATGTGTATATTCAAATATTTATATTTAATATTTATGAAGGAATTACTGAAACGCATTATTTCTCTGAGATTTCTTAGTTACTATTCCAAAGGCCAAAATCTTGGAGTAGGCAAAGAATTCTTCAACAGGACACAAAATGCACCAATCTTAAAAACACAACCTTAATTAGCTATTGTAAGCTATTTACATACCTGGTGCCCAGAAGTCTTCCAGTCTATGCTGATAAGACCTAATATCTTCATCCCATCACCCTGGAATGACTCAATTCCCTTTCTCCTTCTGTTCCTTCCATTTTCCTAATCAAATTAATAAAAGAGTCCTTTCATCTAATCACTCCACTAAGCATTATCATTAGGTCCCTCCTCAGGAATATTAGACTCCTTGAGCAAATTTAAGTAGGGGAGTCTCCTGGCACCCAAAAGCAGGAATATTGCTGGGCCTTGGCAAGCTCTAACTGGAGAGCTGTCTCTCCTTCTCTTGTCTATGATTCCAACTTCATGTCTGTGGAGTAGGTTTAATGGAAGAATCTCTATACAGTGGCAAAGAACATGGAACACTTTGGTTCTCCAAATAACTTTGCTTTTTTAGAGTCTCAGTTTATCCCGGAAGTAGAAAAAATCTAATAATGTCAAGTAACAGCACTTGGGTCTCTCTGGATAAATTAACCCATTCCAGTGACTGCTTTTAGAGCTGATTACTAAAATCTCAGTCTCCTGTTCAGTTCACATACCTTCTTTCCAAGGACAGTTTAGCTGTTTGTGATGTGGAGCCATTGGCCTTTCCATTTCTCTTTGTGGGCCTGCTTCTTTGTTCATGGGATGAGTGGATCCTGGGGAGAGAGTTCAGCCATGTGAGCATGCAAGCACTGGCACACTGGTGGTAACGATAAGGATACCAGGCAGTTTCAATTGGTCTTTGTTGCTACTTTACCTGACACTGGCAATAAAACCTGGCAATGTCTGTGGTAGGGAACAAGTTTTAGGAGACCCAATAAATAACTCCCCTCCCATTGGGAGGCATATATGGGAGTCAGGCTGAAGGAGACAGAAACACCACAGTAACTCCCTATGATGCCTATACTGGACCCTAGGGCCTACAGTGCTAAATGGAACAGGCAGGTGAATGCCCCACCTTTGAATCAGACAGATGGACCCAGGCATGGTTCCTAACAGTGCTGATTCCTGTTCCGGGCCGGTGGGGAGATGTTGACCCTGCTTCCTTTCTCTTAACCAAGAGAAAGAAAGGGAGTGCTGAGCCAGGCACACGCAGTTCCTCCACCCAAACTCACCAATCATGTAAGTCCCTTTGCCTCCCTGGAGGGGTAGTGAGTGAGACAAGAAGCCAAGAGAAATCTCAACCAAGGTCAAAAACAATCCAAATGTACAGATATGAATAGGAATATATTTTTATTTGATTTTTATAAGCAGCATAATGAAAAATATGGAAGGATACCTGGTAGGTGATTCATAGGATTACCTGGTTTGCGGGGAAGCATCAGGGGGACAATGTGAAAGAAGTGGGGAAGAGAGTAGGGAGATAAGTAAACAGGGAAAGAAAACTAACCACTAAATATAGTATGTATGCAGATGGTCAACAAGCACATGAAAAGATGCTCAACATGGCTAATTACTAGAGAAATGAAAATCAAAACTACTGCCTCACATTGGTCAGAATGGCCATCATTAAAAAGTCTACAAATAAGAAATGCTAGAGAGGGTGTGGAGAAAAGGGAACCCTCCTGCACTGTTGGTGGGAATGTAAGTTGGTACAGCCACTATGGAAAACAGTATGGAGGGGCCTCAGAAAACTAAAAATAGAGCTGCCATATGATCCAGCTATCCCACACCTCAGCATATATCCGGACAAAACTATAATTCAAAAAGGTATACACCCCTGTGTTCATAGCAGCACAATTCACAATAGCCAAGACATGGAAACAACCCAAATGTCCATCGACAGATGAATGCATAAAGAAGATGTGGTACATGTATACAATGGCATACCACTCGGCCATAAAAAAGAATGAAATAATTCTACTTGCAGAAACATGGAACGCAACTAGAGATCATCATACTGAGTGAAGTCAGTCAGAAAGAGAAAGACAAACGCCATACGATATCACTTATATGTGGAATCTAAAATATGACACAAATGAACCTATCTACGAAATAGAAACAGACTCACAGACATAAAGACCAGACCCGTGGTTGCCAAGGGGGAGGCAGGTGGGGGAGGGACAGAGAGGGAGTTCAGGGTTAGCAGACTATTATATATAGAATGGATAAACAACAAGGTCGTACTGTATAGCACAGGGAACTATATTCAATATCCTGTGATAAACCATAATGGAAGAGAATATAAAAAAAGAATGTATATATATGTATAACTGAATCACTTGGCTGTACAGCAGAAATTAACATAACATTGTAAATCAACTGTACTCCAATAAAAAATAGTATGTACGGTGTGATCACATTAATATATATTATTGCACTAAGGAGTGATATTCAAAATACTTCAACCTCTGTGGCATGGTTAACACTTCACCAATTAAAGTGGACACCATAGAACTGGGGCAAGATCCCACCAAACTCCCCTGCTGAAGCAGATATTAACCTGAATCCAAGGGCGCCTAGGATAGGGATGAGGAGACCAGGGTGGTAGGTTGGGATTCGGGGGAGAGGGTAGTAGACTTGGGAGGCTGAAGACAGTAGCTATTTACCAAACCAATTCAGAAGAATGTCAAAGTGCTGACAGTATGTGTAGCTCTATCAGTGCTTTCCAGTTGATAATATACTTACTCGTAAGTTAAGATCAAATTCTTAAAATATAACAGGAAAGTTTTCTTCCTGTGGTATGTTACCTAATTCAGCTGGCAATAGGCACGATTCACATGAAGAAAACCTGTAAACAAACCCTGGGTACTGAAGGATCCACTTCAAAGGCTCACTCAGGGGACTTCCCTGGTGGTCCAGTGGTTAAGACTCCGTGCTCTCAATGCAGGGGGCCTAGGTTTGATCCCTGCAGGGAACTAGATTCTGCATGCATGCCGCAACTAAGAGTCTGCATGCCACAACTAAGGAGTATGCATGCCACAACTAAGAGTTTGCTTGCCACAACTAAGAAGTCCGCATGTCACAACTAAAGATCCTGCATGCTGAAACGAAGATCCCATGTGCTGCAACTAAGACCCGGAGCAGCCAAAATAAATAAATAAATAAATATTTAGAAAAAAAAAAAAAAAGGCTCACTCAAATGAGGAAAGTTGATGTTTGGCTGTTGGCTGGAAACTTCACCAAAGCTGTGGATTAGGGCTTTGGCTCTTCTCAGGATGCTTGAGCTTCCTTACAGCATTGGTGGTTGGGTTCTAAGAGCAAGAGTTTCAAGAGAACGAGGAGGTTGCCTTTTATAATCTAAGAGGTCATACACAGTGTCACTCATTATAGTCTTCTGGGCAGGGCAGTCACAAGGCCTCATCCAGGTTTAAGGAGAGGAGACTTAGATTCTACCATTCCATCAGAGGAGTGTCAAGGTCATACTTAGAGAATATGGCAAGGGAAATATGGGAGAAAATACAATCTGCCACAATGAATTTCTACTATATCTGTGATATCCGTGGTCCATGCTGGCATGAGTCCCAAAGGTTTCTGCTGTTTTTCCATGTAGGGAACAGGTTATCAAGTATAACTGAAGAACTGGAGGAAGGAGGGAAAAGTTTAAAATTTATGGGTGGGATGTCCCTGGTGGTCCAGTGGTTAAGGCTCTGCGCTCCCAATGCAGGGGGCCTGGGTTCGATCCCTGGTCAGGGAACTAGATCCCACTTGCTGCAACTAAGAGGCTACATGCCGCAATTAAAAGATTTCCGCATGCTGCAATTAAAAGATCCTGCATACAGCAACTAAAGATCCTGCACGTGTCAACGAAGATCCTGCGTGCCATAACTAAGACCCAGTGCAGCCAAATAAATAAATATTTTTAAAAAATTATGGCAACCAAAGGAAGAAATAAAGCTAATATTTATTAAGCTCCTACTTAATAATGTGGCAGGCATTGTGCGAGGCGCTTCCCATCAGATATCTTTACTGATCTTCACCACAGTTATATGAGGTAGGTTCTGTTATTACTACTTCATAGATGAGGACATTGAGGTAGAAGATGTATTTAGCAACTTGTCCAAAGTTACACAAATAGTAACTGGTAGAGCCAGGATGGCAATACTGGTCTGCTTGACTTCAAATACTATGTTCTTTCTACTACACTGTGCCTCAAAGTTTAGAACAGAAATACAATCTTCAAACTGTCCCAATTTTGTCTTCACTAGTTAATTTCGTTTCTTCTAATACATATATGAGATCTCCTTTTCCACTTCTCAAAAGGGTTAGAGTAAAATATTGCAAATAAGAGAAATATATAAATTGACTTTTTTCCCCCCTAAATAACCAACAAAGTCTTCTCAAAGAGCACATTAGATAACTTCCTTATCAAGTTATGCCCAAGTTATCATTTGATAAAGATCTTGTAGGCATTACCATCTGAGGGATTGTATACGAAACCCTAACTAATTATTAAGACTAATTATATCGCGAGTTAATGTAAATTTTAAGACATACAGTACAAATTAGAAGAGATCAGTATGGGAGTTTATTAAGTACGAAATGATGTGTAAATTGTGACAGAAACACAAGTGAAGCCCAGGAAGTTTTGCACAAATGTACTTTTTTTTTTTTTTTTTTGCGGTACACGAGCCTCTCACTGTTGTGGCCTCTCCCGTTGTGGAGCACAGGCTCCGGACGCGCAGGCTCAGCAGCCATGGCTCATGGGCCCAGCCGCTCCGCGGCACGTGGGATCTTCCCGGACTGGGGCACGAACCCGTGTCCCCTGCATCGGCAGGCGGACTCTCAACCACTGCGCCACCAGGGAAGCCCACAAATGTACTTTTGAAATATGTATTAAGGCTAAACATACCATGGAGTCCCTTTTTTAAAGAAAATGGACATTTCTGTTGCTGCAGCAGGGATTTCCCTATAGTGGGGGACAGATAATGGAAACCTCCCTGAGTAGTTCAAGAAGCACAGCCAATTACTAACTAGGTGTATTTAATCTGGGCACAAGAACCTTGGTTGCTATAATCAGGGACGTTTTCACCCAGATCTTATTTATAGTAAGATCTGGCATTGGTGATTGGTGATTTTACTTGGGGCTAAATATCAATACAAACATCCAAAGGAGTTGTTGTAAATGACAGAGACTGCAAGAACTATGCATATTTACCATATTGTTAACCTAAGCATAAATGCGATTCAACCATAATACAGCATGTCTACATAAGGCTACAGGGAGGCTTTCGGCACAGACTTGGGAATGAAACTTCCTACTGAGAGCTATTCTTTAAAATGAACAAATGATTGTTTAGAACAGGGACATGCTAAGTCACCTGAAGGAAACAGAATGGCTTCCAGGCTGGTAGGACTCTGCAGTGATTTAGTATTTTAAGAAAAAACTGGGTTCATTGGAGCTTAACAAAAATGGAGTCACTGAGGCAAATGTTGGTTGGATCTATGTGATCACTGCTCAGGAGAAGGGAGCCTTAATCAGTCTTTCCATTGGTCCATTCCTATTCATTCATTCACTCATTCATTCATTCACTGAGTGCCTGCTTGGCCAGGTACTATCCCACATGCTGGAAATATGGAAGTGAAAAAAGTCAAAGTCCTCATGGAGTTTACATTCTTGTGGGGAAAGCAGTCAATACAAAAAATAAACACACATACTAATAACACCAGATATGTGCTTCAAAAAGAGCTTAACAAGGTAGGAAGATAGAGAACAAGGGAGGTCATGGGGAAGGAATATGGTATTATTTTAGACTGAAAGGTGAAGAAAGGTTATCTCTAAGGAGGTGACATTAAAGCAGAAGTACCCGAATAAAGTGAGGAAGTGAGCCATATGAAGACCAGAGGGGAAGACTTTTATGCAGACAGCACAGCAAATGGAAAACTCAGATGCTGGAACGAACTTGTGCGTTCAAGGGACAGAAAGGCGGCCAGTTTGGGTACTCATTCGTGCTGTTTGCCAAATGTCCTGGTTCTCTCTCATTCCAGGCACAAGGTAGAATTGCACTACCTGGTTCTTCTGTGGATGGGTAGGACAATGTGACGAATTCTGGACAGTGAGTCATGAGCAGAAATGACACATGCCAGTTCTGAACAGAGCCAATGCAAGACCCTCTAGATCTTTTTTTCTCTCTCTCTGGCGTGATGATTAGTAACGCTCAAGACAGTGACTGCTCCACCTGCCTTGAATTGGGAGCGAGGAAGAAAACAGTGTGGGATCAGAAGCCTGACCTTTAATAGGCATGAATGTGAGCAAGAAATCAATTTGTACTGTGTCGAGGCTCTTGAGATCTGGAGTTATTTGTTACCTCAGTATGGCATAACTTGTCCTGACTCATAGTGTAACTGGTGGGGAGAAAGCTAGAGGGAGAGTATCAGATGAGATTTTAGGGATAAGCAGGGGAACAGATCATGTATAGCCCTGTAGACTATGATAAATTTGGATTTCATTCTGTGTGAAGGAAAAACCTTTGGAAGACTCTGAGCAGAGGAATGACATGACAGGAATTGCATTTTTAAAAGAATCATTCAATCATGTAGGGGAAGTCCTTGCTCACGGTAAATACTTACTGAGGTATTTAGGGATACAACTTGCTTTCAAATGGTTCAGTGAAGTGTGTGTGTGTGTGTGTGTGTGTGTGCGCGCGTGCGCGCGCACACATGCATGCATGCACAAAGGGTAAAATGGTAATTGGTGAATCTAGATGAAGGATTTGTGGGCGTTTGTTGTGCTTTTTTTCCCCCAACTTTTTTGTGGAGTTAAAACATTTGAAATAAGAAGTTGGGGGGAATCACTCTAGGATAAAGTACAAGGTGAGACAGAGGCGAAGAAGACCATTAGGAGGCTGCTGCAGGTAAGAGATGAAGTGACTTGGGCTGGAAAGGCAACTGTGAGCAATGGGTGGATTTGAAATCCACTTTATTTGTGGGGCCAGCAGGATTTGCTGATTGGCTGTGTGATGTGAAGGAAAGACTGGAGGCAAGATGTCTCTCAGGTTTTTGTTTTGAATGAGTGGGAGACTGGTGATACCATTAACTAAGATGGGACAGCAGGGGAAAGGCCACGTTTAGGGGATGGGAAATAGAGATCCTGTTTTGGACATGTTAAGGGTAAGCATCCACATGGAGACCGGGTTGGCAGTTGGATAAATGAGTTGGGAGGAGAGAGAAGAGGTTGGCTGGAAATACAAAATCTGGAATCATCAGCATGTAGTGGCAGCCGTTATAGACCCGGACAGAATCCCACGGGAAGCAAGTGTAGGTGTAGAAGGCCAGGACCAAGCGCTGGGGAACTGGAGCATAGCTGGCTGGGAGGAGTTCACTTGATTTCTCTTGTTCTGATTCCATGCTTACTGAGCAACCACCTGATTATTACTTCCCACAGGAAGTAATAAAACAGGTCCATACATAAAGGAAAGACTTCTAGTTCCTGGAACAGTTCTTATTGTAAATAAATTGATCATGCTCACAAGTTTGGTTTGACTCAGGCCCTGAGACAGAGCCATTCTCAACGTGCTGACAAAATCTGATGGTGAGTCTGCATAAGAGGAAGCCAGGCCCAGGACTGAAAATTCCATGAGGAAATGAACGCCACACTGGTTGCTGGCACTTCCCTGGCTCATAGTAGCCTGCTAAGGGAGAACGTTTCCAGAATTGTTGAGAAAACCCCTAGCCAATTATAGTTATGAGAATATTCCCTCTTTTGACTGTATCCTTTCTTCCACTGTAAAAGTACTGATCCATCATTGTGTATCTCACATCATTTTTCTTCCATTCTGATCTTGTGTTTCCTTAGGCCAGGATCCTTATTACTTTATTACTACTTGGGGTGCATTCTATGTGTTTGCTCTAAATCTATTTTTTAAAATTTTATCTCATTTGAATAAGTAGTATTCAAGTGGTTCAAAAATCAAAATGCCATAAGGTATACACTGAGAAATCACCTTTTCACCTCTTCCCTATGCATGTTCCCCCCTCCCCCACCAGTCATTGCTCCTATCCCATTTAGTTTGTGGATCCATCTAGAGTTCAGGTTGTTACCATCTCTTGCTGTTTACAGAACTGCAAAGTATATATATATGCTTTTTCCAACTACAGTTGGAGGCGGGGAGCCCGCGAGCCACAACTACTGAGCCTGCATGTCATAACTACTGAAGCCCGGGCGCCTAGAGCCCGTGCTCCACAACAAGAGAAGCCACCGCAATGAGAAGTCCATGCACCACAACGAAGAGTAGCCCCTGCTCACCGCAACTAGAGAAAGCCCGCACACAGCAACAAAGACCCAATGTAGCCAAAAATAAATAAATAAATAAGTAAATTTATTAAAAAAAAAGAGTTCAGGCTCAAATTGCATTCCTCTTCCCCATCCCTTTTAGTCTAAAACATGCATACCCTAACATTTCCAGTGTAACATGGTTAAACAGCTCCCTGGCTAAAGCAGTTCAGAGATATTCAACTATTCAATGCCTATTGTTCTGGGAATAAAAATGGCTTGGGCTGGCCCAGTGAGAAAAAAATGAGTTCATAAAAGTTATTGGGGAAAACGTGTTTGTGGGAGGTGGACTGACATGTAACTTCAGAAAACAATAATAAAAACCTCAGCTGAGAAGTTGTCCTCTTTTCTCTCCCATGGTGCTGCAGATTGTTTTCCAAAGATAGCTGCCTCAATATATATCTCATTCCACATGCTCTTCTTATAAGGTGTCACTGACACTTTCCATTGAGTGGTGGGGCCTGTGTTCCCTCCCCTTGAACTTCAGCTGACCTGCACGACTGCCTCACCCAACAGGATACAGGGAAGGTTGTTCAGCGAAATCCAGGCAATTCCCAGAACCATGAGAGGTAATAATACAGTGATTCCAATCAAGTAAATTTTGAGGTTATTCATTATGCAGAATAAAAACAGGAACATGGTCTTGACTTTTAATCATTTTTACATTTTCTTTGCTCTTGATTCTTTAATTTTTATTTAGATTTTACTTTAATTTCATCTGTTTTTTGTTGCAGGTCACCTCAAATCCTTTGTGTAAGTGGGTTTAAGTACCTCAAATCCTTTGTGTAAGTGGGTTTAAGTATAACGTAATTACATTTTTGAAGTGCTCTTTTATCTAACCCAGTAATATAAACTCCCTAGTGTTATTCTGTAAATGACAAGGATGACCCATGAAAGCTTTATCACCATTTTTGAGGATTTTTTTAATTAAAAGAAAAACGATTGCTTTGTGCAGATTTGTTCTACATTTTTTGCTTCTTTCCCCCGCAAACAGATCCTTTTCCATGAAAGTTTGATAGAAATAATTAGGAGCTCATCCATGAGGACCAGAGTTTCTCAACAGACATTTATTGGCTACTACCGTGTGCCAGATATTAGATGAGGTGCCAAACACAAAAAGACCCACTCCCAGATTACAAAGTGGCTCCTGGGCTAGTGATTATTTACAGTTATAAAATGTCTACCATATGCAAGGCACGGGCATACATGGAAAAGTCTCTGAATGCCTTCAATGATGAAGTATTTAAAACAACAACAACAAAATAAAGCAAAGCTATCAAGTGGCCTGACAGGCAATTTAAAAAAGTGAATGGAAAAAATTATACAACAATTTTACAGTACGTTTATATATCTATGAAATCTGTATAAGAAACAGAGCTAATACATTCTCTCCATAGTCACAGAAGTGAAATAATGTTATCTCATATGGCATAAACCTTACAAAAATGAAATTATATTTAATATAAAAGATCATGAGATCTGCATGATGGAATATTCCAGTTCTTAAATACATTATTAGTCATCTCTTTTTCAAGTTTAACTGTAATGAAATTTTAATCAGTTTTCCTAAATTTAATCTTGATCCAAGTGTTGTCACCATCTACTACCCATTAACCTTTGAGGAAAGGTGCATGAAGGTAGGAACCATATCTATTTGTTTACCATGGTATATTCAGCATCTGGCACATAGTAGGCACTCAATAAGAATCTGCTGAACTAGTAAACTGGAAACACATAATCAGATCAGATTAAAGATAACAGTTTTATTCAACAAGCACTCCCGAGTACTTGGTATGAACACAGTACTGCCTGGGGTGTTACAGAGAACTACTAAAAGTAGAAGACACTGTCCTTATTCACAGCTAGGTGCACAGTATTATTTGCATTTATAAACCTTTAAGATAAAATATAAACATTAAAAAATTCATATTAGAAATAAATACAGTCGTCCCTCGGGATCCAAGGGGGGTTGGTTCCAGAACATTCCCCCCCTCCCGAGGATACCAAAATCTGTGGGTACTCAAGTCCCTTATATAAAATGGCACAGTGTTTGCATGTAACCTGTGCACATTGTCTTGTGTACTTTAAATCACCTCTAGATTACTTATAACACCTAATACAATGTAAGTGCTATATAAATAGTTGCCAGTGCACCTGGCAAATTAAAGTTTTGCTTTTTGGAACTTTCTGGAATTTTTTTTCCTGAATATATTCAATCCACAGTTGGTTGAATCCACAGATGGAGAACCCAAGGACTGGAGAGCCAACTGTAATTCTCAAATTATTATTATTATTTTTTAACATCTTTATTGGAATATAACTGCTTTACAGTGTGTGTTAGTTTCTGCTGTATAACAAAGTGAATCAGCTATATGCATATGTATATCCCCATATCCCCTCCCTCTTGCATTACTACTGAACTCTGGCTATGCACCAAATTTAAGAAAACTCAGCAAATACATGAATTAGTTTTGCAAGCTCTTAGAGGATATGAGAAAATGACAGTATGAATTTCATATCCTTTCTGGAATTAACTTTCAACTAAAGAAATGAAAATAAGTTTACAATGCACAAAGCCACATTTATGGTGACATACTCATTGGTCTATGAATGGGGAAAAAATCTATCCAGGCTCTAAACAAGGGGCCACAAAAAAGTAAAAACTAATTTTACTCACACTCTGAGAAAAAGAAAACGAGCCTTTTGCTCACTGCTATAGAAATTATGAGTAGGGAAAATAAATCATTTTAAATAAAGCAAATAATGTTTTATATTATAAACAATTAAAGTAGGATGGCATTTGAAGACCACATCTATATCTGAGATTAAATCACTCTATTAACTAGATACAGAAGGGCAAGGGAGAAGGGATGAAGAGTGAAAAAAGATACAGAAAAGTAAAAAGGAGCTATTAAGGAAATACCTTCCCCCAAATGCAAAGACTAACACACAGCAGAGACACAGGGATACTGAGGGGGAAAAAAGATACACTTACTCAGATCTTGGCTTCACCCATCCAGAAGGATTCCTCCTCAGAACTGTGCCATAATGTAGTCTCTGATATTTGTGTCTGAATGTGTGCTGGCCTTGTGTACTTCTAAAGACTTTTTAGTTATGCTG
Organism: Phocoena phocoena; assembly: GCF_963924675.1. Taxonomy (NCBI): domain Eukaryota; kingdom Metazoa; phylum Chordata; class Mammalia; order Artiodactyla; family Phocoenidae; genus Phocoena; species Phocoena phocoena. Next base: position 42,078,472 of record NC_089229.1, on the reverse strand, counting down.
TTTTCCTAACTAGACTGAATTAACTTGAAAATCAGTGGTCACATGCCTGCCTTGCTTTATGGCTTGAGTTGGATTAAAACTTTGGTTAATAAAAAGCTTCCAATATTATAGTTCCTCTTCCGAATCTTGATCATAAATTTCCTGAGGTTGTCTCTTAATATTGATTACCGAGTCAATGGTTAAAATGTTTCTCAAACACTGAAGAACTGAAGTTAGTAACTGGTATTTACCAGCAACTGATTCCAAACCTGTCTGGTTGCTTATCATGGGTTGATTGGTTTGCAGTGAATGGAGAGCTCTTATATATATTTGTGGAAAGCTGTAATTTCCTTTCTTAGACTTATACAAGATTTTGGGAACGCCTAAAAGTGCATTAGCAATTATCATACTAACCATGATTTCTTCTGATCGCTGGCACTTTTTGGCATAGCTGAGAAGATAGTAATGCAACAAGATCTCAAAATTACCACCCACTGGCAAAACACAACCAGCTGGTACAGATGAGAAACAGTAACTCTGGGAAGTACACATCTCTAGTGACTTATGTCTCACTGGTAACATGCTCCCCTTTCTAGCATTTTTTGTGACTTGTAAATTTTCATAAGAAATTTCTCTTCTAGTATATTCTGTTGTTGAGTTAGCAGAATTACTCTCAATAAATGGTTCATGGTCATCCATTATCCCGGCTTTGTCTGGAGAGAAACATCTCAGTGTTGCATCTGTCTGGTATGTATCTGTTAGTGTCACTGTTGGTGTTGAACACAATATATTTGTTTCTAATTCTACACTTGGAACTACCAAATTTGAATATGCTTCTAAATATGTTTGAGTTTTTGCCAGTTCATCTTTGTTCTTTACAACTGTGTCCTGATACGGCCTTTGTATTGAGCCATTAACAATTTCTGGTAAGTCATTACTTTCTCTACTATTCTTATAAATAAGAGGACTTGAAGTACAATTTTGGTCACTGGCTTGTGTCACATAATTTAGATCAAGGTCTTTAAATAATTGCCGAAGCATTTTAAATGCCCCATGTAAAGCAACCTCGTGTTGTTCAACAAGACCCTGCACTGGACCACAAAGAACTATACAGTGTGGTGTAAACGAACATGTGCTAATCAAGCCAAGATGAACATACCTTTTGGATCTAAGAATAAAGGGCTTACAAAATTTCACCATAGCAGTGTTAGAGAGTTCATACTGAGAAGAAGCCTGTGGTACTACAAAGGGAGCGAGACCAGTGACTCTCTGGATAAGAGAAAGTTCTTCAGATGATAAACACTCCACCACAGATATGCCATTCAGTCCTGCACAATAAATTACTAAGTCTGGTTGTTTCACAGTAGATAGGAGCAATTTTACATTCTGCTTCTGTAAATATTTCATTATTGCTTTTGTCCTTTCTGTAATCCAAAATTGAGATGTCTGAAACTGTGCTTCTGAATTTAGAATAAACTCTGATCCAAACGTTGAAAAAAGAGGCTGAATGGTTTCTATGACTATCACTATTCTTATGTCACCGTCTGCTGGACAGTACACAGAAAAGTCTCTGGGAAGCACAAGCCCAGCTATGATCCTGGAATCGGAAACAGGAAGGCCAGTGACACCAACTTTCAACTCAACAAAACAGTCATCCACTAACTCAAGTACTTCTTCAAACCCACTTTCACAAGCTGTACACTTGAAAAAGTATTCACACATCAACTGTGATACAAAGTTGTGATTATTTCTTCCCACTCTTCCACAAAAGTATGCTCCTAAGAGCATCTCTAAAGAGCTCCTACACAATGGTCTCTCTTTGCTGGATGAAGAAAAGATGGACAAAAAGTGTCTACCTAAGTAATGGTCCATAACGTAGTCTAATATTTGTGTCTGAAATGTTAGAAGAGCTTGGGAAATAAACTTCCACTGACAACACTTTTTCCAGTGCCTTCCATGGGTTTGAATATTTTCAGAAAAGAAAGAATCCTTTTCCTTGTCTGTGATTGCATGAAGTTCTCTGAGTAAATGGCAAAGAAAGATAATAAATGTTTTAGCACCATCTCCTGTTTTTCTTAGATGACTGGAAACACATGCCACCATCATCCTGTACAAGAAAGAAATAAAGCAACTCAGATTCTCAGAGGGCTGCCTAAATCAAGTTGAAACCATGCTTTTACAGCTACAGGCATAAAACGAGAATCCTGTCTCTGTGATATCCTTAGTTTTAGTTTTTTCCTTTTTTAAGTTACTTTGTTCTACTTCAAGATTCTAGGGGTTGGGTCGAGCCGGAAGGAAAGGAGACAAGCTCTCGGCAGTTGTTAATGATTCGATGTCTGGGAATGTTCCCTCGGGCAGCGGGCAGCGCTCTAACTCTGAGCGTACACTGGTCTCGTCCAAGGTCAGTTCTTCCAGGAGCATAACCTCAGGGACAAGAAGTTCAGGGAGATGGACTGAAGGTTGGAGTGCGGCACCTGAGTACCTGGTTATAGGATGCTCTAACGGTCTGGAGCGTGACACGCAAGTACCTGGCTATGGGATGCTCTAAGTGTAGCGCCTTCAGGAGGCGGCCGCCATCCCGGCTGAGCAGCACCTCGCCAGTGGGCTTGGTACACAGAACTTGCCGCCCTTCGGGCCCCAAGCAGCAGCTCACGACGGTTTCTAGCACTTCCGCCACCTGCAACGCGGCCCTCACAGATCCCGCAGCGGCCATAGCCCTTCAGCTTCCAACAGCTTCGGGTCGCCGCCTGTAGATGCCCAGCACGACCAGGAGCGGGGCGCAGGCGGAAGCGGAAGAGGCGGGGAGGAGGCCGGAAGCCGGTGCTGCTCGGTTTCTTGGTTGGGCGAGGGTCTACGTTCCCGCCCGCTCAGTGGGAGAGCCCCGCTGTTCTGCCAGTAGGAGCTAGCGGTTCAAAAGCCCGCGAAGATGGGAAAGAGGTCGGGGCTTCTCGGGAGCTGTCCCCGGACAGGAAACTGCAAACCCTTCTCCCCCTCCTAGGTGAATTCATTCCTCTTTCTTGGAGGCTTCAGCTGCCACCAGATCCCTCCGTCTCCCAGGAACTCGGCACGAGAGCGGAGGGACTGGGCACCGCGGCTAGAGCTCGGTTCGTTCCTGACCTCCCTCAAAAGTTTGCTGTTTTCTAACAAAAACCTCTGCCTTGGACTCGTGCATATCCTGTGAACACTCTGCATCAGCGGTTCTCTTTCGGGTTGCAGGACAGATGAGGAGGCCCTGGCTACAGTCACGAGCTGCAGGCTTTGTGCTTTCTGCTGGGGGCTTTGCCACATTTCCTGGGCTTAGGTATCACTATGAAACTCACCACAGTTTAATTTTTCTTTAGCAGAGGTGATAGATGTGAACACTTAGCCACATTGGTAATCAATAGGATGCTTTAAAAACACAGTGACCCAAGATTACTGGACACAATCCGACGGCAGAAAAATACATACTGTTAAGCAGAAACAACATACTGTTTCGTATACTGACACACACATACCCTCTCTCTTAAGGATGAAATGGTTAAGAGCATAGGCTTAATATTTAGACCTGGGTTTGCTGTGCCATGTACTTATCTGTGACATTCTTTTGTCTCCGCTTTTCTCATCTTAAAAAAAATGGTGATAATAGATAAGTTAAAAAAAAAAATCAAGGTTTTAAGGAGGGTGAGAATGTTTACAAGGCGGTTTTTTGGTTTGTTTTTGCATGGTGCCTCGTAGGTACTAAGCACTCAACAAGTACAACATACTCAACAAATTACTGTGACGTGTCACCACTGTAGGGGCCCACTATCTCCACAAGAAAGGGATATTTTGTAAGGTGCAAGAGTTGATTATCATAACACAATACAGGACACCTATTAGAGTGTGGTCAACATTAGTAAGAAAATTATTTACCTTGTAGATGTTTCATTGAGGTTGAACAGTGAGGGCCTGTTTTCCCTACCCCTTATTCCTATGCATAGGACAGAAGAAGCCTGTCAGCCCTCCCCTTCCCCCCAGTAAGGCAGAACCAGCTCACTATTAACCAGAAGGAACTGGATCCTGAGGGGTGCAAATATGGGAGGGGAGGATGATGGAGGAAAAGAGGAAAACTAAAGAGGAATGAGTTCTTGGAACATGTGATTTTGACTCAGTATGGACTAATAGGTGATTTGTGGGGGGAAAAACTTTTTCATGTGGGTTTTGTGTATATGCTTGTGTAATGGCAAGTTTCTTTTTCTTTTTTTAGGCAGCACCACGCGGCTTGTGGGATCTTAGTTCCCCAACCAGGGACTGAACCTGGGCCCCAGCAGTGAAAGCACCAAGTCCTAACCACTGGACACCAGGGAATTCCCAAGGTTCTTTCGTTCTTACCCATCACAAAGGGGTTACTCGATTCGAGCAGTGGATTATTACACACATTTAGAAGTCAAGTCAGAGTTCTATTTAAGTGTACAGTGGAAAGATAATGGACATTGAAGTCAGACATGGGTTCAAACTTGGGTTCCCTGTCACTCTTACTATGTAGCTTTTAGAATCATTTAACTTCTCTGAGCCTCAGAATCTTCATCTATAAAATGTAACTTCCACTCATCTGAAGGTTATTATGAGTATTCAAGAAGAATGAATATGAAGCATCACGTAAAGCATACATTAATGATTCTAGCTGTTAAATCCCTTCACCATCGTTCACAACTACCCCCCCACACAAAATTATTTTTAATTAAAAAATTAAGACTAAATAATCTGGTCACCATATGTTATATTCAGTCGTTTGATCAGTTTACTCTTTTTAAAATTTTTATTTAGAATGCCTACTTGTCGAAGTTAGCATCATTTTACAGATTAGAAAAATTCAATTCTTTTGTCTCTGCAAACTTTTATAATAGGTTAGGAATAACAGATTAGAAATGTAATACATTACAAAACAGTTGCCTATGACTATGTACATTTACTATGCACCTTAAGGAAAAGAATTTGACAGTGTGCTGTACTTACACTGCAGATAACATCCTTTTATTCTATTTTACAAAACTGACCAGTGGTAGTATTTGAATTTATAAATGGCCATTAAACAGGATATTTAACTTAAATGAATAGTTAGCATGCTAAGAAGTGAAAATTTTCAACTGAAGTTCTGTGGCTCATCAGTTCAAATGTTTCATGGCATTTTTTCTTTAAATAAATTTCAATGTTGTAATACTAAAATAATTTTACATAATAAGTGCAGAAAGATAAAATTTTCTAAATATTTTAGAAAGTATATTCACATTCATTTTGTCATGGGTTTCTTGTGGTTCTTCTAAATATGTTAATCATATTAAGGAGACCCTGGTCCTATACAATTTTAACAGTCCATCCTTCAATTAAAAACTGTAACGAAACGAACAGTATGTTAAGAGTAACAAAAAGCAAATTAAATATACTAAATTCATACTACAGGTAAACAGAATGAAAGCAAATTACATAATAGTGGCAGGTTATATACATTTTAAGGAATCTTTTTTTTTTTCATAAATTTATTTATTTTTGGCTGCGTTGGGTCTTTGTTGCTGTGCGCAGGCTTTCTCTAGTTGCAGCGAGCAGGGGGCTACTCTTCGTTGCGGTGCACGGGCTTCTCATTGCGGTGGCTTCTTGTGTTGCAGAGCACGGGCTCTAGGCGCGCAGGCTTAGTTGCTCTGTGGCATGGGGGATCTTCCCGGACCAGGGCTTGAACCCGTGTGCCCTGCATTGGCAGGCATTCTTAACCACTGCACCACCAGGGAAGCCCAAGAATCTTTTTCCATGTAGTCAAATAAGATAGAGGTTGAAATGTAAACTTAGTGATTTGTGTGGGGTTCCCCCCCGACCCCACTATGGTTCAATTTGGAAAATTTGGTATAAATGCTAATTTTAATATTTTATTTCTATACATTTAACATAATTCAAAATAATCTGCAGCATCATGTATGGCTCATTATCACTGTATGTCTAACAAACAAAAAAAAAACCTAAATATATTCATTGCTCACTAGAAATGCTAAACACTGGAAAAAATGGAATTTTATACATTTTTTCCTTAAATATTTGACTAAGATATTCTTCAGAAAGTTAAAACTGCCTTCTCCACATAATTTTGTGTGTATATGGCACGAGTTGACACCCTAAAACAGTGTGAATTCTATCAAAAAGGCACTGTTTACAATACACAGAATAATCTGACAGGTCTACTTCAATGATGTCTGAAAGTGAAGGATATATTTGAGATAGGTAAATAGACAAAAACCCTTATAAAAGTAGAGCATTAGTGTTTAAATATGCTATAGCTATATAAAAGGAAATTAAGTGACAGAGAAATGACCCTTTTGTGATAATTAAGACTATAAACACATTGAATCATATTATAGTTCTGTAACACAAAAATGACAAAAAGTATTTTCTTAAAGGCACAAAAGCGTAAATACTAAATGAGGGTTTTATTTTACAAGGCCAATTGTTTCAATGGAATGGTAACAAAGATTACACTGTATAAGTAATACAAAAAAGTACTGACATGAAATATAAGTAAAATATCTATTGCTGAAACTTATTTCACATGCTGTATTTATTATCTTTTCCCGGGCCAGCTACGTCTCACTAAATGGTAGATAACTGAAGGCATAGTATATTTAACAACTAAAACAGAAATGCACACATCAGTAATTATTACCCATTTAAATTTTCAAGTGAAAAAATAAAATTTTTGATCAAATGAAAAAAAAACGGTCATAGGTCTTAAATCCTAAAAACCACCATGAGGCTCTCAGACAACTGGGAACTGTAAATCACAATTTTTATGAATCCATTGTGAAGGAAGATTAATCTCAGGTGGAGAACATTCAAAGTCAACTACATATATGGCTAAATACAAAGTTAATTGTGTGTTTTAAAGTATTCACATACTAAGCCTAGTATAAGCACTGATCTAAAACTAAGCCACCTATTCCTGAGTTTTGTGTTCAATTCACAGAAAGGAACTCAAACAAATAAAAACATAAGAAGACTATTAGATTAGATATATGCTTTTAGTGTATAAGAAACAGTCATGAGTAACCCTGCTCTTTCTCATGAAATAGTTTTTGACTCCTTGAGTAATAAGAGCCCATAACACATTTGCCCTAACAAGAAAATATACAAAAGTAAATAACTACCTCTCCAGTCTTAGAAGATAACCATACAAATAAAACACTGTTTAGACCAAACGAAAGTAACATGACTAAAGTCCCAAAGGGGAGTTGCCAACAAAAAATGTAAGTTTTCAGGGTTTAATAATGAAATTATTTTGTGATCAGCCAATCAACTTATATAAATTAATACTAATTTAAACCATAAAAAAGGATCAAGTCGTACAGTATTTACAAAATATACATCAATGAATAGGCAGTAGAGCATAACATTGGTAACAGAAAGTGAGTATAAAAATTATATCAACAAGTATGAAATACAAACAAAAACCCACCTATTCTAGTGTAGTCATATTATACCTATACTTATACTGGGTGTAGGTATGTTATTTACACATAATCTATTTAAAAAATGTTTTCACACATACATTTGGAATACACTGTTTTGCCAAAAATACATGGGAAATAGCTCTTCATAAAATCTAAGGATATTTAAGATAGCTATATTGGTTAGGTGGTAAAAAGCAGGTCCTTTTAATCATTTTCAATTTTCATAATTTAGCAATCATTCCTTGATTTTATACTTATCATGGCATAAACATTTGATTATATTTTTACTAGTGTCTCAGTCTCTTCTTAGTCGAAGGCAAGTGTAGCCAGAGCAATTATTCTCTCTGACCTTCATTTTCATTTCAAAATCTACTTTCAGAATTCTAAGATACATAAAGGAAAAACATTAAACTGAAAAAAATATTTAGGAAAAATGTTTGCCTGAGCCTGAACAAAAGGAATCTTGAGGAATTGTGGTTTTGCCACAGACTGCAGTTACTGAGAACAGAGAAGGATAACAGAGAATTAAACTTGAGAACTTGATGCTCTTCTTAGATGCTCAACTTATTGCACATTTTAAAGAAACCAATTTTAACATACACATAAATACCACCACACGAAGTGTCTTTTCTCATTGTCCTTCTCTTTTTGGCTTTTGAAGTAAAATATTGGTTATATATATATTTTCTATTCAACTGTTTCACTGAACACACTAGAATCTAAATGAAAACTAAAATAAATTTTTCATAAAGAAAAATCATGACTATCAGCATTTCATACACCCTATAATTCCATCTCTAAAATTTGGCCTATGTTATTGGACCAACTGAGTTTAAAAAAAAAAAAAGAAAGAAGGACAGCAATCAAGTTTGACCACACTTTTTTCAGCAAGTGCTTAATGGGGTGTTATACAGGTGTGACAGGAAATATATAATCAGTAGATCCGAGTACCAGGGTTTTTTTTGTTGATATACACATACATATATTTATACCTGTATCTATAAATATTAAATTCTAGGGGTTAAAAAAAATCTTGTGTAAACTTTTGATAAAGCAGTTTGCCACCTTGTCTCTCAAATCAATTTTGACCACAATTTTTTTTTTTTGCTGTTTCTAAGAAGACAATTGAGCTGAATGCTTTAGAAATGATTTTTTTTCACAGTACAGTGCATTGAACGATTTATGTCTATTATCCCATCATTTCCCATTCTGTAATTCCTTACTGATAGAAGTTTTGTGCCGGTTTTATGAAGAAAATAGATTGCTACACATATATTTATAAGATTGATAGCATTTTTGTTATGAATGACATTAATGCTATATATTTCATAACACGAACATACCATAGACTACAAAGACTACTGTAAGGTATACATAAGACACAATTGTGTATACATGTGGATTTATTATACTCACATGTAGACACAGTCTCACAAAAGCTAGAAATGTTCTGGCACTTAACACATAGTTCACTTTAATAACCAAATAGAATAGCTCTTATTTCAGGGTTAAGGATAGAAGGTAGGAAAAGTCAACAGTTCTACATATATTTCTAAGGTTTTCTGTTTTAGAAATATTGTGATGTTTCAATAAAGACCAAAGCATCTTCAACATTGGTCCCAGGCCAAATATGATCATTCCAGTTCATTGATTCAATGGTAAAGAACTTCTACTTAAACATGAAGTTTATTATGACTTGAAGCAAAATCAGGAGAAAAATGATGAAGTAGTCTTTCTGTTGCAGAAAATAATCCGTGGCAGGTGTGCTTGAAATTAAATGATTTCGAAGAGCCATAATATTTCTATAAAAATAAGCAACAATAAATTTAATAATTATTTACCAAAAATGTTAGCAAAGAAATCACAATTTGATATATGATCACAGAATTCATTGCATAAAATTCAATTGTATAAAGTTCCATCAATTACTACCACCTGAACAGGGAGCTGATTATGCTTTGTGGAACCACTATTAGGTCTTGCCTAATCTATACTCTGCACTGTACCAAATATATTACTTAATGATGTGTGTTAAACATAATTTTTAAAGTTTGATGACTTTAAAATATATCACTTTCTTTGTTATCACAGTGGTTTTAAAACAAAAATTTTGCTTCTTAGTTGGCCCACTAAGGTTCTTTTATCTTTCTTTAGGAGACAAAGGCAGAGTTGGAGAAAAATCCTTAATTCACCAGGAAAAAAGTAATACAACAAATATTGTGACATTCCTAACTTGAAGAATGCTCTGTAGGCATTTCATATGCTAACAAAAAAATGTTAATTTAGTCATAAAATGAGCTTACATTATCCTCATGCCACTCTAAACGCTTTTGGCTAAAAAGAGCTGATTAGTGAAGACGTTTTTCTTTTTGACTTCTTCTATTGAAGTGTTTTATGAGTATAGAGAAAGAAAGGAGGCAAATATGAACAAGTAGGCTCTTTAATTTATAAATATAATTAAGTTAGGAAACTCAAGCACTTTATATAAGGGCTGATGATACCAAGATGCAGAAGACACGCTCCCTGCTCTGAAGAAGCTCATGGTCCAACTGGGGCAGGGTGGAGTGAGGTAAACAGACACACACAATTAGCAACTCTATAGCACAGTAAGCTCTCAAAAAGACTATGTATAGGGAGCCATACAAGCCAAGTGGAAGGATTAATAACTATGGGGCAGAGTGATTAGAAATGTTACAAAAAGGGTGACATTTGAGTTATATTCTGAAGGATAAACAGGGATTTTCTTGAGGGGCAAGGTGGGAGGAAGGGCAATCTAAAAAGCGGATTCAGTGTGGGTAAATATCCAAAGATGAGATAGCATGGTATATTCTGGAGATGTGAGGAGTTTCATAGGACTAGAGCATGATTAAGTGTAGAGGAATGGTAGGAAATGAGGCTGTAGATGAAAATAGCAATTAAATGTAAGCCATAGATCACCAAGAACAGAAAAAAGTATCTTAAAAAAAAAATCCTCTAGGACATCTAGCACTGAGTGCTGAATACACAAAAGAAGGTTGGCTAATATTAAAAAAACTTAACATCTGATACAGCAATGGGAGACAACCGATCTGAACTCATGCTAGCCTTACCAGTGGAGCAGGATCAGGACCCCTTCCCTCCCAAGGAACTTCCCTAGGTGTTATGACCGTTAGTTGCTGGATCTTGCAGAGGTGAGTGAGGGGATGGGTCTGGGAGTGCACAGGGAACACTTGAAAGTCTCAGGGTAGTGGTTATTTGCCCACTGTTATGGAATTGTTTCAATATTTTAACAACTGGTACATTCTAATTAAAATCAGCCATGTACAAAGGACACTGGCTTTCTCAGGAACCACCCCACTTCCGCATTCAACCCAGCTACATTCCTAGTATGCTACAGCAGTAAGATGAAGAGACTCCAATTCCAGTCTCACAGATGAGACAAAACAACCTCCTCATCTCTCCCAAATATTTTAGTGCTGAAGGAATTTCCTAAGTTTCAGTAATCAGGTGACAGACGCCAAGGTTCTATTTTAGCTTAGCAATGTTATAAAAATGTAAAGTTTGCATATGATTTCCTACAAAACAGGATTCTTAACTCCTCTAGACTCAAATGAATAGTCACTGTCGTATATATTACCTTCTAATTTCTTCCTGTGTTTGTTTTATAGATTCAATGGAAGTTTGAATGTCTCCCAGTTCTATCCCTTTTTTTCTTCTTGCACTTGGTTTTACTGATTGAGCTAAAAAGACATTTAGAATAAACTTGGTGAAAACAGTGAACATATTTAATTATAAACAATCTAAATTTCAGATTAATGATTCTCCTGTAATAATTTTCCTAGGCATTATTTTTATGGCTTAGAGACTAACATACTACTCCTAATACTTGGCATTTTTGAAGTTTCAATCATATTTCAAAACTAGAACACTATAGATATATTTAAAGTAACCACGAATTAGTTAAATTTTGTATTGAATCAGCTTTCATTTTTAACCAATTAAAATAGACAAAAATATTTCTTTAAAAATACATATATTGGGCTTCCCTGGTGGTGCAGAGTCCGCCTGCCGATGCAGGGGACGCGGGTTCGTGCCCCGGTCTGGGAGGATCCCACATGCTGCAGAGCGGCTGGGCCCGTGAGCCATGGCCACTGGATCCCACATGCTGCGGAGCGGCTGGGCCCGTGAGCCATGGCCGCTGAGCCTGCGTGTCCAGAGCCTGTGCTTCGCAACGGGAGAGGCCACAACAGTGAGAGGCCCGCGTACCGCAAAAAAACCAAAACCCAAAAAACATATATTAACTTGGAGGAGGTATTACTCTCTTCTGCCTCTTGCCTATTTGCCTACATCTGAAGAAGTCAGCTTTTTAAGCTCCCTTTTCAATTTTTTTATTAATTGTTAATGTTATCTTTATTCCTTTAGTCACCCAAACTTTAAACCTTTTCAATTGGTTTAAATATCTCTTCTACAAATTTTTATTGTCAACTAACAAAGTGTATGGTATTTTTTAAAATCCCTTCTCATATCCATTCCTTCCTTTCCATTTTTGTTCAGAGCTTAACCTCTCTCCAGATCTCAGCTTTCTCATTTGTAAACTTGGGATAATAATAATACTCAAACTTCACATGGTTGTAGGAAGGTATGTTTAACTTCCAGTTTGGCCCACATTAAATACTCAGTAAATGTCAGCTGATACATTATAGGTAATATAGTGGAGTGGATAAGAGAATGAATTAAGGAGCCAAAATATCTGCATATATAACATATACATATATATATACACACACACACTGTCTTATGGGGCATATGACCTTGGGCAGGTTAACCCATGTCTCACTTTCCTCTTCTGTGAAATGGGAACAACAGTATAACTAATACTCCTTTTGAGCACAACAGTACCATGTGACTTCTACTTTTAGAACTTTATTCATTTTATTCCTCTTTTATTCCAGTATTGTGTCCACTCACCAGCATCCCTCAAGCCTAGATTGCTATAAACCATTAAAAATCCTCAAAATTCATCAGGGTTCCTTTCCTCTAAGGACCTTCCCTCAAGCTGAATTCAGCCCCCTTTCCTTTAGACTCTTTACTATTTGTCATCTACTAGTTTCTTAGCATTTACCATTTATTCACCTCTAGTATTATCTCTGTAAAACTGAGTTCCCCAGCTTAGTGTGAACTTAGTAGAGACTATGGTTTTAAGAAAACTTTATTTTCTCATAATGTCTCAGACATTACCTTAATCCTTGATTATATCTCAGTGTAGTTCAAGACAGTTTATATATTATCTGACTTAAACAAGAATGGCACACTAGTAAATTTAGTTCATAATTTAATATAGTTATATTTTTACTTCTGTGACTTCTAAACACAATAATTTATTATGAAAATAAAAAACTTTTCTGAAGCATGGAACTGAGACCAAAACTCAAGAAATGGTGCCTGCGTTGAATCTAGGAAACCAGCAACAATTTTTCAGAAGCTAACAAGGCATAAGAGCTAGCACTGCAGTGTGGTTCTTGATTTGCATGTTTCCCCTTTTTTCATTTCCCATGCCTTTACCTTGTGGCCTGGTTTTGAAATTTATAATCTAAAATAGCTTTTCTTGTACATCATCCCTGCCCCCACCAAAACTTACAAATCTCCTTGAGTTAATATGAAAAACCATTTTCTTATATCAAACATAGTATAGTAATATACTTTTAAAAATTTAGACACTCATAGTCAATAGTCTACAATAAATATTTTTACCTTCACTTCCAGATGAATCCTGGATATCAGGTTCTGGGGAGGAATAGCCTTTTGCCACTTTCTTCTGTTGCCTGGTTGGCTTATGTTTCATTTTTGGGACACTAACCTGAAAAAAAAAAATCATGCTATTATGTGAATTTGCACTGAATTTTATAATTAAAGACAATGTTGTACAACCGTCAAACCTGTTCATGGGCACAGTACTTGGAAATAAAAACAAAGATGAAATAGTCTAATTAAGACTTAACAAATGTGATACACTTATACAAATTGTTTAATTTTAATAAGAAACATTAATTTGGCACAAACATCAAAGAGTATAAGAAAATATACAATGAAGAGTTTCCTTCCCACTCCTCTTTTCCACCCAGTTTCTCCCCCACTAAAAAGATAGTCAACGCTATTAGTTTGTATATCCTTCAAGAGACATATTTATGCACACACAAATAAGAATATGGATACCTCGCTTTTCTAACTGCACCAGTAGTACATCTAGTTGAATGTTAAAAATAGTGCTCTTTTAAGATCATACTTATCTTGTTCCCAACATAAGAAACATTCTCAGTGAATGATGTTGGGTTTCCAATAAAATTATTTAGATTGCTTACTTTTAATAATATCTGGATAATGTAGAAAGCATCTTATAATAAGTGGAAATGATATTATTATCTTTTCAGAGCATAATTTAAACTTACTGAAAACATCTGAGTAAATGTACAAAATTCAAAAGTATATTTAACCATCAATTAGGATTAAATTTTCCTTAGGAAAAAAAAACCAAATGCAAGAGAACAAACTAGAAACAGAACGGCAAGGTAATTTACATGCTTAGAAAAACAGGGAACCAGTGGTCATAAGTCTTTAACTCTGTTCTTACCTGTTTATTGTTCTAAATAGGAATTATCCCCAGTTAACTATTCCTCAAAATAATTTTGCAAAATCTTACTCATGGGTTTAAAATTAAAATTTGTATAATTTTATTACAGAAAGTAAATAAAAAGGCAGGTTCTAGATTCAGCCTACACTGTGCCCTGCTACTTCAAGTCATGGAAACTTAAGATTTTATAACATTTAGAATCCAAATCCACATTCTTAGAATAGGTTCAAACTGGAGATTGATAAAGCCTGGTGAGAAGTTAGTTAAAATGAGAAAGGGAGTCAGTAATCTAACTGTCAGTATACAAAGATTTAATGTGATCAGGAGGAAATTTGGATACCCTGTGTGTCTCTATCATGATAGTGTTGTTAAAGGAAGAAACAAAATTTAAAAAATTTTAAAAGTTTCTAAATTGTGATAACGTGTGTATATGTATAAACACATACATATATATACACACACAAGATAAATTTTGCCATTTTAAGTGTACAATTCAGTTGTATTAAGTACATTCATAATATTTTGCAACCATCACCATTACTTCCAAAACATATCCATTATCCCAAAGACAGACTCTGTAACAATTAAGCAATAACTCCTTATTCTCTTCTCCCCTCAGTCCCTAGTAACCTCTAATCTTTCTATGAATTTGCTTATTCTAGATATTTTATATAAGTAGAATCAAACAGTATTTATCCTTTTGTGTTCCACTTATTTCACTTAGCATAATATTTTCAAAGTTAATCCACGTTGTAGCATGTAGCAGAACTTCATTCCTTTTTATGGCTGAATAATAGTCCACTGTAAATATATACCACATTTTGTTTATCCATCTGTTGATGGACACTTGAATTGTTTCTATATTTTGGCTACTGAGAATAATGCTGCAATGATCACTGGTGTACAAGTATACGTCTGACTCTGTTTTCAATTCTTCTGTAGTGGAATTGCTGGATCATATGGCAATTCTGTGTTTAGCTTTTTGAGGAACCACCAAATCATTCTCCACAGCAGCTGCACCATTTTATATTCCCACCAGCAATATACAAGGGTTTCAATTTCTCTACATCCTCACCAGCACTTATTGTCTATTTTTAAAATTATTATCATTCTAGTAGGTGTGAAGTAGTACCTGACCTCCTTGTGGTTTTGATTTGCATTTCCCTTATGACTAACGATGTTGAGCATCTTTTCATGTGTTTGTTGGACATGTGTGTATCTTCTTTGAAGAAATGTCTATTCAAGCCCTTTGTTCATTTTTTACTTGGAATGTTTGTCTTTGGTTGTTAAGTAAGGAGTTCCGTATATATTCTGGATATTAAACCCTTACCAGATAAATGATTGCAAATATTCTCTCATGTTGTCTTTCACTTTGATAATGTCCTTTGATAGACAAAAGTGTTTAATTTTGATGAAGTTCAATTTATCTATTTCTTCTTGTTGTTCCACATGCCTTTAGAGTCATATCTAAGAATACGGTGCTAAATAAAGGGTCATGAAGATTTATCCCTGTTTTCTTTTAAGAGTTTTATGGTTTTATCTCTTATTTCAGGTTGTGGGTCTACTTGAAGTTAATTTTTGTATATGGTTTGAGGTAGGGGATCCAACTTCATTCTTTTACATGTGGAAATCCAGCACCATTTGTTAAAGAAGCTTTTTTTTTCCCATTGAGTGGACTTGACAACTCTGTCAAGGGTATCATTTTTTTAGATTCCACATATAAGTGATATCATATGATATTTGTCTTTTCTTTTTTTTTTTAAACATCTTTATTGGGGTATAATTGCTTTACAATGTTGTGTTAGTTTCTGCTTTATAACAAAGTGAATCAGCTATACATATACATATGTTCCCATATGTCTTCCCTCTTGCGTCTCCCTCCCTCCCACTCTCCCCATCCCACCCCTCCAGGCTGTCACAAAGCCCCGAGCTAATATCCCTGTGCCCTGTGGCTGCTTCCCCCTAGCTATCTACCTTACTACGTTTGTTAGTGTGTATATGTCCATGACTCTCTCTCGCCCTGTCAAAACTCACCCTTCCCCCTCCCCATATCCCCAAGTCCGCTCTCCAGTAGGTCTGCGTCTTTATTCCTGTCTTACCCCTAGGCCCTTCATGACATTTTTTTCCCTTAAATTCCATATATATGTGTTAGCATACGGTATTTGTCTTTTTCTTTCTGACTTACTTCACTCTGTATGACAGACTCTAGGTCTATCCATCTCATTACAAATAGCTCAATTTCATTTCTTTTTAAGGCTGAGTAATATTCCATTGTGTATATGTGCCACATCTTCTTTATCCATTCATCCGATGATGGGCGCTTAGGTTGTTTCCATCTCCGGGCTATTGTAAATAGAGCTGCAATGAACATTTTGGTACATGACTCTTTCTGAATTTTGGTTTTCTCAGGGTATATGCCCAGTAGTGGGATTGCTGGGTCATATGGTAATTCTATTTGTCGTTTTTTAAGGAACCTCCATACTGTTCTCCATAGTGGCTGAACCAATTCACATTCCCACCAGCAGTGCAAGAGTGTCCCCTTTTCTCCACACCCTCTCCAGCATTTATTGTTTCTAGATTTTTTGATGATGGCCATTCTGACGGGTGTGAGATGATATCTCATTGTAGTTTTGATTTGCATTTCTCTAATGATTAATGATGTTGAGCATTCTTTCATGTGTTTGTTGGCATTCTGTATATCTTCTTTGGAGAAATGTCTGTTTAGGTCTTCTGCCCATTTTTGGATGGGGTTGTTTGTTTTTTTGTTATTGAGCTGCATGAGCTGCTTGTAAATTATTTGTCTTTCTCTGTCTGACTTACTTCACTTAATATGATTATCTCTAGGTCCATCCATGTTGCTGCAAATGGCATTATTTCATTCTTTTTATGGCTAAGTAATATTCCATTGTGTATATACACCATATCTTCTTTATCCATGTATCTGTTTTGTTTGGAGGTTTTTGATTACTGGTCCAATCTCTTAATTTGTTACAGGTCTGTTGAAATTTTCTATTTCTTTTTGAGTCAGGTTATGTAACATATGTGTTTCTAGAAATTTGTCCATTTCATCTAGGTTACCTAATTTGTTGGCATACAAATATTCAAAATATTCTCTTATAATCCTTTTTATTTCTGTAAGGTCAGTAGTAATGTCCTCACTTTCATTTCTGCTTTTAGTTATTTTCGTCTTATTGCTTTTTTTCTTTCTTAGTCTAGCTAAATGTTTGTCAACTTTGCTGACCTTTTCAAAGAACTAACTTTTAGTTTCATTGATTCTATCACTTTTCTATTCTCTATTTTGTTTATTTCCATTCCAAATTTCCTTCTGCTGGCTTTGGGTTTAGTTTTTCCCTTCCTTTTCTAGATCCTCATTGTTAAGTTAGGTTATTGACTGGACATCTTTCTTCTTTTTTAATATAGGTATTCACAGCTGTATATTTCCCTTTGAGCACTGCCTTTGCTGCATCTTATAAGTTTTGGTATGTTGTGGTTTTTGTTTTTGTTTTTCTTCATTCATCTAAGTGTTTTCTAATTTCCCTTATGATTTCTTCTTTGATTCATTGGTGTTGTTTAGAGTGTCTTGTTTAACTTCCACATATTTGTAAATTTCCCAAGTTTCTTTCTGTTGATTTCTAGCTTCATTCCAGTGTGGCTGGAAAAGATACTTTGCATGATTTTAATTTTTAAAAAAATTATTTAGATATGTTATGTAGCTTAACATATGTTCTATCCTGGAGAATGTTCCATGTTTACTTGAGAAGAATATATATTTGTTGTTGTTGGGTAGAATATTCTATATATATATGTTAGGATTAGTTGGTTTATTGTGTGGGTCAAGACTTCTGTTTCCTTATTGATCTTCTATCTAGATGTTCTATTCATTATTGAGAGTGATACTGTAGTGTTCATCTATTGTTGTAGAATGGTCTATTTTTTCCTTCATTCGGTCAATGTTTGCATCATACATTTTGGGGCTTCATAGATTGGTACATATATAGAGATAAACTGGCTCTTTTATCAATACATAATGTCTTTTTTTGTCTCTTGTAATAGTTTCTCACTTGAAGTCTATTTTGTCCAATATTAGTATAGCCATCCCAGCTCTCTTTTGGTTACTATTTGCATGGAGTAACTTTTTCTATCCTTCCATTTTACTCTATTTGTGTCTTTGGATCTAAAGTGAATCTCTTGTAGACAGCATATAATTGGATCATGTTTGTCTTAATCCGTTCTGCCAATCTGCCTTTTGAATAGAGAGTTTAATCAATTTACACTTAAGGTAATTACTGATAAGGAAGAAATTCTGCCATTTTGCTGTTTTCTGTATGTCCTATACCTTTTTATGATCTTCATTTTTTTCATTACTACTTTCGTGTTTAATTGATATTTTTTGGAATGAATGATTCCTTTCTCATTTCCTCTTGTATATGTGTTTTAGATATTTTCTTTGTGGTTATCATGAGAATGACATTTATGCCTAAATTTATTACAATCTAGCTTGAATTGATACCAACTTAATTTCAATAGCACACAAAAACTTGGTTGCTTAACAGCTCCATTGCCCCTCCCTATGTGTTTTTGTTGTCACAAATTACATCTTTATGCACTGTATGCTCAGTAACATAGATTTGTAATGATTTTTCATTCATTTAATCTTTCAAATTCTGAAAAAAATAAGAAGTGTAGTTGTAAACTAAAACTACAATAACACTGGCTTTTATATTTGCCCATCCATTTACCTCTACTGAAAATCTTTATTTCTTCATACAGCTCTGAGTTTCATTTCAACCTGAAGGACTATTTTAGCATTTCTTATATGGAAGGTCTAGTGGTAATGACCTCACTCATCTGGAAATGTCTTAATTTCTCCCCCATTTTTGAAGGACTGTTTTGCCATATATAGAATTCTTGTTTGACAAGTTTTTTCTTCCAGCACTTTAAATATGTCATCTCATGCCTTTTGGTCTCCATGGTTTCTAGTGAGAAATTGGCTACTATTCCTATCAAGGATGGCTTATATGTGACAAGTTGCTTCTCTCTTGCTGCTTTCAAGATTCTTTTTGTCTTTGACTTTTGACAGTTTGCTTATAATGTCTTGGTGTGGGGGTCTCTTTGAGTTTATCCTATTTAAGAGTTTGTTGAACTTCTTGGATTTATAGACTCATATCTCTCATTAAATTTGGGGATTTGGTGGACTTTTTTCTTTAAATATTCTTTTGCCTCTTTCTCTTCTTCTCTTTCTGGGACTCCCTTAATGTATATGATGATCCACTTGATGGTGCCCTATAGGTCCCTTAGGCTCTGTTCACTTTCTTCATTCCTTTCTTTCTGTTCCTCAGACTACATAATTTCAATTGTCCAATCTCTGAGTTAGCTGATTCTTGCATTCCACCTTCTCCAAATCTGCTGTTGAATATCTTAGTGAATATTTCATTTCAATTATTGTATTTTTGAGCTCCAGAATTTGTTTGGTTTCATTGTATAATTTCTCTTTATTGATATTCTGATTTTGTCTATATAACTTTTTCTTGATTTCCTTTAGTTCTTTGTCCCTGTTTCCTTTAACTCTTTGAACATACTTAAGATAACTGTTTTAAAGTCTTTGGTAAGTCTGGTATCTGGACTTTATCGGGAATGGTTTCTGTCAACTTACATTGTTCCTTTTAATGGGTTCGTATTTCCCTGTTTCTATGTATGCTTTTTAATTCTTTGTTGAAAACTACACATCTAAATATTATAAGGTGGTAACTCTGGAAATCATATTTTCCACTTTCTCCAGGGTGTGCTGCTTTCTGTATTGTTGAAGGCTATTGTACTCCATCTGTTCAGTAAATTTCCCAAACTATATTTGCAAAGACTTTTCTTGTTGTGCATGGTCACTGAAGCCTGTGTTCCTCAGCTTGTGTTTAGCTAGTATTTTGACATAGATTTCCTTGAACACCAGTAGCTAAACAAACAAGACACAAAAACAAAAAAAACCCCAAAACCCAAACTCTCCTAGTCTTAGCAGACAGGCTCTGTGTAGGGGCACTCCTTCAACATTTCAAGCCTAGAAATTAGCTTAAGGTGAAAGGTGAGGGTTTTTGCAAGTCTTCTCTGAGCACAAGCATCTTGCCTTGGGCATTTTCATGGCTTTCTAGATTCTCCTGTATACATGGGGCTTTTCAACGCCCTAGTTTCCCAAAGAATCTCTCCCTAGCTTTTTCTCCTGGGCCTTACATGGCCTATTGTGTGTTTTATTGGTAATCTTTTGCCCCAGGTATCTGCAGGTTGTTAGTTTGGCTTGTACTATTTTCAAGCAATGCCTGCAGCCTTTCTGGCTCAGCTCTGAGTTAGAAAAAAAAAAAAAAGATGCATGCCCTGCATAAATCCTTCAGGTAGCCCCCAGACAGGTTACAAAAGACATACACAGCCCTGCATGCAACTTTCTGGAGGGGTCAACCCCAGTGCACCCCCCCTTATGGAGAGGTCGGATCCTGGCACTTCCCACTTCTGGAGAGGCCATTGGGGCTGAAGCCAGGCAGGACTTTGGGGGCACTCAGAAGCCTTCTGATGGAGCTCTGCATTTGAAGCCTGGATGCAGGAATTTTCAGAAGAGCATGGTGCTGTGCACGATGGCTGTTTGGCTTGAAAGACAGACCCCTGAGTCACAAAGGACACTATGATGCCACCCATAGATTTCCCCATATGCTGCACTGACACATGGCATGGTGTCCTCCTTTACACAGAGGAGAGTTCAGAGGATTCTTCTCTTGCTGCCATCACTGAGATGTTATAGGCCACTGCTTTCAAGTAGATGAAGCTGGAGGCGCCTTCAAGATGGTGAAGGAGTAAGACGTGGAGATCACCTTCCTCCCCACAAATACATCAAAACTACATCTACATGTGGAACAACTCCTACAGGAAACCTACGGCACACTGGCAGAAGACCTCAGATTTCCCAAAAGATGCCCTCAAGCGACCTACATGCAGAGGCGGGGCCAAATCCAATGCTGAACCCCAGGAGCTGTGCAAACAAAGAAGAGAAATGGAAATTTCTCCCAGCAGCCTCAGGAGCAATGGATTAAATCTCCACAATCAACTTGATGTACCCAGCATCTGTGGAATACCTAAATAGACAACGAATCATCCCAAAATTGAGGCGGTAGACTTTGGGAGCAACTGTAGACTTGGGGTTTGCTTTCTGCATCTAATTTGTTTCTGGTTTTATGTTTATCTTAGTTTAGTGTTTAGAGCTTATAATCGTTGGTAGATTTGTTTACTGATTTGGTTGCTCTCTTCCGTGTTTTATTTTCTTACATATATATTTTTTTCCTTTTTCTCTTTTTGTGAGTGTGTATATGTATGCTTCTTTGTGTGATATTGTCTGTATAGCTTTCTTTTGCCATTTGTCCTAGGGTTCTGACTGTCCATTATTTTCTATTTGTTTGTTTGTTTTCTAGTTTTCAGCACTTGTTATCATTGGAGGATTTGTTTTTTGGTTTGGTTGCTCTCTTCTTTCTTTCTCTCTCTTTTTTAAATTACTTTTAAATATTTAATAATTTTTTTCTATTTTAATAACTTTATTTTAATTAATTAATTTATCTCCCTTTTCTTCCGAGCCATGGGGCTGATAGGGTCTTGGTGCTCTGGCCAGGTGTCAGGGCTGAGCCTCTGAGGTGGGAGAGCTGAGTGCAGGACATTGGTCCCCCAGAGACCACCCTGCCCCACATAATATCAAGTGCTGAAAACTCTCCCAGAGATATCCATATCAACGCTAAGACCCAGCTCCACTCAACAACCAGCAAGGTACAGTGCTGGACAGGCTATACCAAACAACTAGCAAGACGGGAACACAAACACATGCATTAGTAGAGAGGCTGCCTAAAATCATAAGTTCACAGACACCCTAAACCACACCACCGGATGTGGTCCTGCCCACCAGAAAGACAAGATCCAGCCTCATCCACCAGAACACAGGCACCAGTCCCCTCCACCAGGAAGCCTACACAACCCACTGAACCAACCTTACATACTGGGAGCAGACACCAAAAACAATGGGACTATGAATCTGCAAACTGCAAAATGGAGACCCCAAACACAGTAAATTAAGCAAACTGAAAAGACAGAGGAACACACAGTACATGAAGAAGCAAGGTAAAAACCCTCCAAACCAAACAACTGAAGAGGAAATGGGCAGTCTACCTGAAAAACAATTCACAGTAATGATAGTAAAGATCATCCAAATCTTGGAAATAGAATGGAGAAAATAAAAGAATGTTTAACAAGGACCTAGACGAACTAAAGAGCAAATAAACAATGATGAATAACACAATAAGTGAAATTAAAAACTCTCTAGAAGGAATCAATAGCAGAATAACTGAGGCAGAAGAATGCATAAGTGACCTGGAACATAAAATAGTGGAAATAACTACCACAGAGCAGAATAAAGAATGAAAAGAATTGAGGACAATCTCAGAGACCTCTGGGACAACATTAAACTCACCAACTTTCGAATTATAGGAGTCCCAGAAGAAGAAGAGAAAAAAAAGGGACTGAGAAAATATTTGAAGAGATTATAGTTGAAAACTTCCCTAATATGGGTAAGGAAACAATCATTCAAGTCCAGAAAGTACAGAGAGTCCCATACAGGATAAATGCAAGGAGAAACAGGCCAAGACACATAATAATCAAACTATCAAAAATTAAATACAAAGAAAAACTATTGAAAGCAGCAAGGGAAAAGCAACAAATAACAAACAAGGGTATCCCCATAAGATTAACAGCTGATTTCTCAGCAGAAACTCTACGAGCCAGAAGGGAGTGGCAGGACATGTTTAAAGTGATGAAAGGGAAGAACCTTCAACCAAGATTACTTTACCCAGCAAGTATCTCATTCAGATCTGACAGAGAAATTAAAAGCTTTACAGACAAGCAAAAGCTAAGAAAACTCAGCACCACCAAACCAGCTCTATAACAAATGCTAAAGGAACTTCTCTAGGCAGGAAACACAAGAGAAGGAAAAGACTTACAGTAACAGACCCAAAACAATTAAGAAAATGGTAATAGGAACATACATATATCAATAACTACATTAAATGTAAGTGCATTAAATGTTCCCCCCAAAAGACACAGATGGGATGAATGGATAAAAAAAACAAGATCCATATATATGCTGTCTACAAGAGACCCACTTCAGACCTAGGGACACATACAGACTGAAAATGAGGGGATGGAAAAAGATATTCCATGCAAATGGAAAGCAAAAGAAAGCTGGAGTAGCCATTCTCACATCTGACAAAACATACTTTAAAATAAAGACTATTATAACAGACAAAGAAGGACACTACATAATAATCAACGGATCAATCCAAGAAGAAGATATAACAACTGTAAATATTTATGCACCCAACATAGGAGCACCTCAATACATTAGGCAAATGCTAACAGCCATAAAAGGGGAAATCGACAGCAACGCAATCATAGTAGGGGACTTTAACACCCCACTTTCACCAATGGACAGATCATCCAAAATGAAAATAAATAAGGACACATAAGCTTTAAACGATACATTAAACAAGATGGACTTAATTGATATTTACAGGACATTCCATCCAAAAACAGCAGATTACACTTTCCTCTCAAGTGCTCATGGAACATTCTCCAGCATAGATCATATCTTGGGTCACAAATCAAGCCTTGGTAAACTTAAGAAAATTGAAATCATATCAAGTATCTTTTCCGACCACAACACTATGACACTAGATATTAATTACAGGAAAACATCTGTAGAAAATACAAGGATATTCAGGCTAAACAATACACTACTAAATAACCAAGAGATCACTGAAGAAATCAAACAAGAAATCAAAAAATACCTGGAAACAAATGACAATAAAAACTCGATGACCCAAAACCTATAGGATGCAGCAAAAGCAGTTCTAAGAGGGAAGTTTATAGCAACACAACCCTACCTCAAAAAACAAGAAACATCTCAAATAAACAACCTAACCTTACACATAAAGCCATTAGAGAAAGAAGAACAAAAAAACCCCAAAGTTAGCCAAAGGAAAGAAATCATACAGATCGGATCAGAAATAAAATAAAAAGAAATGAAGGAAATGATAGCAAAGATCAATAAAACTAAAAGCTGGTTCTTTGAGAAGATAAACAAACTTGATAAACCATTAGCCAGAGACATCAAGAAAAAAATGGAGAAGACTCAAATCAATAGAATTAGGAATGAAAAAGGAGAAGTAACAACTGACATTGCAGAAATACAAAGGATCCTGAGAGATTACTAGAAGCAACTCTATGTCAATAAAATGGACAACCTGGAAGAAATGGACAAATTCTTAAGCATGCACAACCTTCCAAGACTGAAACAGGAAGAAGCAGGAAATATAAACAGACCAATCATAAGCACTGAAATTGAAAATGTGATTAAAAATCTTCCAACAAACAAAAGCCCAGGACCAAATGGCTTCACAGGTGAATTCTATCAAACATTTAGAGAAAAGCTAACACGTATCCTTCTCAAATTCTTCCAAAATATAGCAGAGGGAGGAACACTCGCAAACTCATTCTATGAGGCCACCATCACCCTGATACCAAAACCAGACAACGATGCCAGAAAAAAAGAAAACTACAGGCCAATATCACTGATGAACATAGATGCAAAAATCCTCAACAAAATACTAGTAAAAAGAATCCAACAGCACACTATAAGGGTCATACAACATGATCAAGTGGGGTTTATCCCAGGAATGCAAGAATTCTTCAATATATGCAAATCAATCAATGTGATACACCACATTAACAAATTGAAGGAGAAAAACCATATGATCATCTCAATAGATGCAGAAAAAGCTTTCAACAAAATTCAACACCCATTTATGATAAAAACCCTCCAGAAAGTAGGAATAGAGGGAACTTACCTCAACATAATAAAGGCCATATATGACAAACCCACAGCCAACATTGTCCTCAATGGTGAAAAACTGAAACCATTTCATCTAAGATCAGGAACAAGACAAGGTTTTCCACTCTCACCATTATTATTCAACATAGTTTTGGAAGTTTAGCCACAGCAATCAGAGAAGAAAAAGAAATAAAAGGAATCCAAACAGGAAAAGAAGAAGTAAAACTGTCAGTGTTTGCAGATGACATGATACTATACACAGAGAATCCTAAAGCTGCTACCAGAAAACTACTAGAGCTAATCAATGAATTTGGTAAAGTAGCAGAATACAAAATTAATGCCAAGAAATCTCTTGCATTCCTGTACACTAATGATGAAAAATCTGAAAGAAATTAAGGAAACACTCCCATTTACCATTGCAACAAAAAGAATAAAATACCTAGGAATAAACCTACCTAAGGAGACAAAAGACTTGTATGCAGAAACTATAAGACACTGATGAAAGAAATTAAAGATGATACAAACAGATGGAGAGATATACCTTGTTCTTGGATTGGAAGAATCAACATTGTGAAAATGACTATACTACCCAAAGCAATCTACAGATTCAAGGCAACCCCTATCAAACTACCAATGGCATTTTTCACAGAACTAGAACAAAAAAATTCACAATTTGTATGGAAACACAAAAAACCCTGAATAGCCAAAGCAATCTTGAGAAAGAAAAACGCAGCTGGAGGAATCAGGCTCCCTGACTTCAGACCGTACTACAAAGCTACAGTAATCAAGACAATATGGTACTGGCACAAAACCAGAAATATAGATCAATGGAACAGGATAGAAAGCCTAGAGATAAACCCAAGCACATATGGTCACCTTATCTTTGATAAACGAGGCAAGAGTATATAATGGAGAAAAGACAGCCTCTTCAATAAGTAGTGCTGGGAAAACTGGACAGCGACATGTAAAAGAATGAAATTAGAACACTCCCTAACACCATACGCAAAAATAAACTCAAAATGGATTAAATACCTCAACATAAGGCAAGACACTATAAAACTCTAGTGGAAAACATAAGCAGAACACTCCATGACATAAATCACAGCAAGATCCTTTTTGACCCACCTCCTAGAGAAATGGGAATAAAAACAAACAAATGGGACCTAATGAAACTTAAAAGCTTTTGTACAGCAAAGGAAACCATAAACAAGACAAACAGACAACCCTTAAAATGGGAGAAAATATTTACAAACAAACAACTGACAAAGGATTAATCTCCAAAATATACAAGCAGCTCATGCAGCTCAATATCAAAAAAAACAAACAACCCAATCCATAAATGGGCAGAAGACCTAAACAGACATTTCTCCAAAGAAGATATACAGATTGCCAACAAACACATGAAAAGATGCTCAACATCACTAATCATTAGAGAAATGCAAATCAAAACTACAATGAGGTATCACCTCACACTGGTCAGAATGGTCATCATCAAAAAATCTACAAACAATAAATGCTGGAGAGGGTGTAGAGAAAAGGGAACCCTCTTGCACTATTGGTGGAAATGTAAATTGATACAGCCACTATGGAGAACAATATGGAGGTTCCTTAAAAAACTAAAAATAGAACTACCATACAACCCAGCAATCCCACTACTGGGCATATATCCTGAGAAAACCATACTTCAAAAAGAGTCATGTACCACAATGTTCACTGAAGCTCTATTTACAATAGGCAGGACATGGAAGCAACCTAAATATCCACCAACAGATGAATGGATAAAGAAGATGTGGTACATATATACAATGGAATATTACTCAGCCATAAAAAGAAACGAAATTGAGTTATTTGTAGCGGGGTGGATGGACCTAAAGACTGTCATACAGAGTGAAGTAAGTCAGAAAGAGAAAAACAAATACCATATGCTAACACATCTATAAGGAATATAAAAATAAAGTTTCTGAAGAACCTAGGGGCAGGACAGGAATAAAAACGCAGATATACAGAACAGACTTGAGGACACGGGTAGGGGGAAGGGTAAGCTGGGATGAAGTGAGAGAGTGGCATGGACTTATATATACTATCAAATGGAAAACAGATAGCTAATGGGAAGCAGCTGCATAGCACAGGGAGATCAGCTCGGTGTTTTGTGTCCACCTGGAGGGGTGGGAAAGGGAAGGTGGGAGGGAGACACAAGAGGGAGGAGATATGGGGATGTATGTATATGTGTAGCTGATTCACTGTTATACAGCAGAAAATAACACACCATTGTAAAGCAATTATACTCCAACAAAGATGTTAAAAAAAAAAAAGACATACACAACAATTTGTTAACAAGGTCTACTGTACTTCCTGTGGAACCAGGGCTCACAATGGGAATGTGGGGACCCTTCACGACTGCCACTGCACCAGGGAGGCATTAGGACAAGAGCAAGTAAAAAATGCCATGAAGCCTTCTCGCTGCTCTGAAGTCACCTGATTCTTGATTCAGCTCTCACTTAGTTGCTGCAAACCTCTGACTGTTTTCCAGAGTTCAGGCAAATTTGGTTATGACAGTTTCTGCTTGATTTTTTATGTTTCTTTGGGGGCAAAATAGCTTGGCGCTGCCTACTGTATCATTTTTCTGACCTGAAATTTTAAATTGAGGAGCCAAATTTTAAAGGTTGGTAACCAAAGATACTACGAATTTTAAAAATTTATATGCAGAGCAGGATCTAGTCACTTTTTTATTACATACCATTGGCGTGCGATGTTTCACTTTGGTCTGGATAACACCATCTTTTTCGTACTGTATCATATCGTTAAGTGGATCCCATGGTCGAGTACTACATAAATGAAAAAAGACCACTTGTTTAATGACAAAGCAAAACGCTCAGAAACGTTTTAAAAAACTTTCTACTCTATGATTAGATTTTCATTGGTAATTATAAACTTAGCTGTAAGATTAAGATATGTCATATCTAATCTTCTGATCCTCAGCTTATCTTATAGGCTAACTACTATCATGGAGTCAAATTTATAATGAATGGAACATCAAGGGTAAAATCTCACATACTGTTTAATTTAAAAACTATTCATACTAACAATAAAAAAAACCTAGCAGGCTTCCCTGGTGGCACAGTGGTTGAGAATCCGCCTGCCAATGCAGGGGACACAGGTTTGAGCCCTGGTCTGGGAAGATCCCACGTGCTGTGGAGCAACTGGGCCTGTGAGCCACAACTACTGAGCCTGTGTGTCTGGGGTCTGTGCTCTGCAACAAGAGAGGTCGCAATAGTGAGAGGCCCGCGCACCGCGATGAAGAGTGGTCCCCGCTTGCCACAACTATAGAAAGCCCTCGCACAGAAACGAAGACCTAACACAGCAAAAATAAATAAATAAATAAATTTAAAAAGAATAACAACCCAAGCCAAGCTGTAGGATGTTATCAAAAAAAAAAAAAAAAACAAAACTAGAAATGAAGGCAAAAAACTATGAGATACTGTTTGTAATATAATTTTTAATTACTTACTCTGCAAACCTGTAATGCCATTCTCCTGTGAGTGAGTCAAGTTCAAATAACTTGCAAGACCACTCTTCATTTTTTGTTTTCCGATCTCTGGCAGCTTGTCTTTGAGCTTCTTCTAAAACATACTTTTCTTGAGTAGCTTCTGTTTGGTCTTTGGCATTTATGGCTCGAGTTACCCGCTGCCAGAGTCTAATACATGTGCAAAAATAATATTGAAAAGAACAACAGAAAATCAAATCTGCATGGAATAGGCTTGACTCCCCTTGAGAGAAAATGATGCCCATGTGGGTTTTTGGCTTTGAGAAAACTTATGCTCGGATGCTTAGAAACAAGTCAAGATATAAAAAGTGATGCCTTGAATAGAGTGAGACAGTGGAGACCAATTTTTTTTCTTGGCCAGAGAAATTTATTACATGGGTTCTTAAACATATGGAAGTGAATGGTGCTGACCCACATGGTAGAAATGTAATGAAGGCTCAAGCATCTACATTTTTAACAAGCTCCCTAGATGATTCTTGTACATACTGTTTAGGATCCACTGGCCTCAAAGATCCAGAAGTATACTGCCATGTTTCTCAACCTTGGGTGTAGGATTTGTCAGGGAATTAAAAAGAATCAGAATCTCCGGGAGTGGGCCCAAGTATTGCTTTTTTTTTTTTTTTTTTTAATGTTTCCCAGGTGATTTTAATGTGCAGCCAGTGTTGAGAACATTGATTTAGCAGAAAAAAATACTGAGGTAAAAATCTTTTCCCCTACTAAAGTTTAGTGTTTTACTAGATACTTAAAAATATATCTGTATTCTACCCATCTGGGAAGATAGCATGTCGGGCTCAAAGAATAAAGGCTAGGGAATCAGATAGACTTGGGTTTTATCCTAGATGTGCCACTTCTTGGCTGGTGAACTTAAAGTTACTTATCTTGTCTAAGACTCATTTTCCTCATCTTTAAAATACATTAAATTAGACCCACATCTCAAAAATTGTCGTATGCCTTGGCAAAGTTTCACTCTGGATGGAGAGCATCACGTGATTATAGCTGAAACAGAATTTTCAGAACTGGTGCATACGTAACCTTCCATCTTTGAAAACCTCAATTTTGAGCATACAAGGAAAGTGCACGTAGACTTGAATCCTCATGAGAAGAGAATGATATGCATGTGCAAACATGTAGTGAGAACTAAACTGCATAATGTGTATAAAGTACCTAGTAGAGTGTCTTTTACACAGCTACCCCCTTCTCCTACCACAAGGAAAGAAATAGAAGAATACGATTGGGCAGTATGTATACAATATTTTTGGTGTAAAAGTATAGGAGATCCAGGAAGAATTTCATGATTTAAGAACATAAATTATGGCCTTAATTAGTCCCCAAATAATATAAGTCCTCTAGAAGCCTGCACATCCAGTGGCGTGATTTTTGTATTTTAGAAAACAAAACAGAAGTAGATTTTGTACCACTTCGCCTAAAGTTCTACATGCCTAACCCAGGTTAGAAAACAGCTGCCAGATAAAAACCAAGAATCATTAGTCCCACCATTTTATGCAAACAAAGAAGTTTTTGTTCTTCTTCTTCTCTCTCTCTCTCTTTTTTTTAAAAAATAAGCCCTGGAGCAGATAAGAAGAGAAAGGAAAAAATAGGAAGTTTAGTTTAGAGCTGCAGAAGAGCAGCATGATTTGTGTTATAATTATTTGACATTCACATACACCAAAACAAAATCTTGTCAAATCCCATAAATGTTGAACTATTTTGCTGAATTAAAAACAGAAAAGTGACCATACTGTTGAGGGATTACAAAAAATACTCTTTGATTTTTCATGAAGTGAGCTGAAAAGTGGTATACTTACTTCTCTGATTCAAAATCTCCTTGCTCTTCAAATTTTACAGTGTGCCTTATTAATCTCCACTGCTTAATGTCTGGTGTTGGATTCCAGAAAACCTCTGAATTATCAGTCTTTTTGTCAGTAATAAAAACTTCACTATCCTATATTTAAAGAAATTAAAAATTAATGTAGAGAATTATCTCTATTTAAAAGGGAATTCTGTAGTTTAGTAATATAATAATAATTTCTTCCTGACAATCCCACAGTGAAAGACATTTTTAAAACAAATATAACGCACTTTTCTAAAAGCCCCAAATCTCTTGTCATTCTTATAGAAACATTAAGATTAAATACCTAATACTTTTCATTTAAAAACTTGGTTGAATGCAGAGGAAGTTTGTGAGATTTCAGAAGTTTCACTTAATAAACAAATTTTAGACAATTACATGCAAAAAGCCTCAACAACTGTCTCTGAATTGTCAAAGTAGAGCATAGTGTTTGCTATAGCTACAATGAGATGCTGTAGACCATCTACGTATTCAATATATGTAGAAAAACTTAAAAGCCTTTCTTAGCATTAAAAATCTTAGCACAATCTTATAAATTTCATTTGTTAAAAATCAGTTTTATCTTTTTTTCCAAATGATATTCAGATAGAAGTAAATTTTAAAAATAACAGAGCATTGTAGCCTCTTAGTTGAGTCTCTAGGTCCATCTTCATTTTCTCATCATATTTCTCATCATTTTCTGATTATAATGCAGAAAAAAGCATATACCAGTGTTTACAGTGAGAGTGCATTTGGCAGTAGCATGATATGATCCTTTTTATTAATATAATAAGCTCCTCTTAACAAAATTATGTAAATATGAATTTAGGTCAGCAGAGAAGTAAATAAAAGCCATTGCTCTCAAAAAACACTGTATCTTTTCCATGGTCCTCAAAAGAAAATATAACCCTAATTGGAAATGCCTCTTCTGGTGAGAGGCAGTATACTGTTGTGTGTAAAAGCACGGCATTGGAGCCAGAGTGCTTGGGGGGAAATCTTACTTCACTACTTCGAACAAATTATTTAAACTCTCTGTGCCTCAGTGTCCTCCTCTGTAAAATGGGGACAATAATAATACTCATCTCATAGGGTTATTATACTAAATATTAAATGAGTTAATATGAGTAACATTTTAAAACAATGCAGTACATAGTACGTGATATGTAAGTGTTAGCTACTTTTACTGATTTAAAGTTTTGGAAAGATCAAATATTACATTAAACTAAATACTGTTGATACAGAGCAATACCAAAATATTTGTTAAATTGAAACTGATGTTGAATAGTGATGCTTTTAGAAATGGGATAAGTGAACTTATAAAATTTGATTTTTAATTTTTTTCCCACAAAATAGAATTCTTTTTGTAAAGCTACAGTATAAAAATACTTACCCAATGTCCTTCCAAAGTAGCTAGGACTTCTTTTCCCAATTTTAGTTTCCCTGATATTTGATTAACACAGTCACTACTACCTAGAAATGGCTTTTAAAAGAAAAAATGTTGAAGAAACATTTTACTTTTAACTTATATTTACATACAGTGTAGACAAAAAAAACCCCAAAAAGTAACTGTATAGTTACAGTGCTGTTAAAGGCACAAATGGTGAAATGCTGACTCAAATTTTAGTCAGAAATGTTCAATAAAAAGAAATTTAAATTTGTTGCTGTGGAAAAAATAGATAAAAGCAGACTATGTGAAGCCCAAACAAACATATTAAGAAAGATCACACTGAAATAACTGGTGTCCTGTGCTCTCTCTTGATTCAAGACTGCACTCTATCAATGCTGCAATATTTTAAGCAGTAACAACTCAGTAAACATAAGGGACTTAACTCATCTATTGAATAGCAACCCCTCCTTTAAAAACAAAACAATAAAACAATATCCAATCAAAAAAACCTTCTGAAAATTAAATTAGAAGAAATATATTTTGAGTTACTATATTGCCTTACTGATGTTTCTCCTCACTGACAAAATTTTGATGCTCCAATCTAATCTTTAAAGGTGTCATAAATTACTTAAGACCTCTTCAGTCATGATTTTCAAATATCATTATCACCATACAAGCAAAAAATCTGCTAAGAAGAAAAAAAAAATCAAAGGGCATTGAATCAAATAATACTTAAAGAGATCCTTTTTATTAGAGCAAAGTTGCTGATTAGCTGGATATCAACATAGGAGCAATTTAGTCATAAGTATTAAATAATTAATAGAAATATTTTTATCTAAATGTAATGTACTATCCCACACCAACAATGACACTGTGAAAAGGTCTTAAATTTCCCTTTTATGCTGAGGCAGACAGAATTTTCCAAAGATGGCCTCAATTATAGCTACCCTTCCTCCTTCAGCCCACATGTTCTTCCTCAATAAGATCCTGTCACCCTCTCACTGAGAAGTGGGGTCTGCATCCCTCCCCTT
Organism: Phocoena phocoena; assembly: GCF_963924675.1. Classification (NCBI taxonomy): domain Eukaryota; kingdom Metazoa; phylum Chordata; class Mammalia; order Artiodactyla; family Phocoenidae; genus Phocoena; species Phocoena phocoena. The sequence goes on along the minus strand of NC_089229.1, from coordinate 42,045,745 downwards.
TGAATTTAGGTGGGTTTGTAATTCTTCAACTAGTAGAGAATGGTGGAAATGATGTAATTTGATTTCTGAGTCTAGGTCATGGACAGCAATGTAGCTTCTGCCTTCCTCACAGGACACTTGTCCTTGGAACCCTGAGCTGCCAAGTAAGAAGTCTGACTACCTTAAAGTTCCCTTGACGTGAGGAAGACAAACCACATGAAAAAGTCATGTTTACAGGTGCTCAGATCTGCAGTCCTAGTCTTTCAGTCATCCCAACATGTGATGACTTACATGTCATCAGACATGTAAGTGATGAGCCTTCAGATGTTACCAGGCCCCAACTGTTGAGTCTCTCATAGCCTGAAAGTCTTCCTAACTGTTGCCTCAGCCATTATGTAGCAGAGATAAGCCATCCCCAATATGCCCTGTCCAAATTCCTGGCCCACAGGACTCCTAAGGAACAGAACATAGCTGTTTCTAAGCTCGTGAGTTTTAAGAGTAAAGTGTTAGGCGGAAATAGTAAATAATAAAACTGTTAGTGTACACAGCATAGCTCAAGCTGATACATACTTTTCTTGGGAGGGTACATACTTTTTGGTATTCTATAAAGCAATGTTTCAATTTACTAAGAAATTTCCATTCATCCTCTTCTTAAATCTCTTATTATAGTGCCAACAGTTTTATTAATTAAAATTAAAAACAACAAATCATGGCTTTCTGTTGATTTGGATCTTCCAAGGCTGCCCTTTCATGAATTCTATGCTCTTATGTTTAGTTTTTAATTAGAAACTAAATCATGCTTTGTTCAATATACATCGTATAGCTCTTCTTTAATTAGATGATACCTCCTATCATTCTCTACTAACCTTTAGTTTGAATTCAAGTATTGCACTGTATCCAGTTTTTTGACATGTAATATTGACTGTTCCACCAAGCTCCAGTGTCATTGTGCCATAAAGAATTCCTAAAGAAAAAAAACAATTTTGACAAAAGGTTAAAGAGAAAGAGAGAGAGACTGGCTAATAACAAGTAGAACTTTATAATCTAATCTTCTAAGAGAAATAATTCAAGAGGATTCTATCCTACTCAATTACAATCTATAATATACACATAAAGTTGGTTCTGTAGGATTTGAATAGATAACAGTTGATCCACATTATTTCCAGAGTCTATATTTACAAATTTATATTCTCACTAAAATATATTAGTAATCCCAAAATCAATACCCACAGCATTTTTGCAGTCATTCATGGACGTGTGCAGAGTGGTGAAATATTTGTTGTCCAATGTGCACACTGAAGCTGAAGTCAAACAAGGTGAGACTCTTGACTTCTGGCTTCATTACTCATGTAGTAAACAAGTGTCTTTTCTGCAGTATATTTAGTGCCACATTTTTGTGCTTTTTGTTGGTGATTTTACTATTTACAATGGCCCCCAAATAAGTGCTATCTGGTGTTCCTAAGCACAGAAGGTTGTGATGTACTTTATGGAGAAAATATGTATGTTAAAGCTTGGTTCAGGCATGAGTTATAGTGCTGTTGGCTGTTAGTTCAATGCTAATGAATCAAAAGTATATATGTAATATGGTGTCTTTAAAAAGAAACAAAGTTATGCTTTGATTGGTTGATGAAAATACTGTGACAAGAGGCTCACAGGAACCTAACCATGTGTTTCCTCTAGGAGCAACAGTTTAGTATTCATTAATTCAGTGTCTGTGGTGACTTTATAGGACATAAGTACTACAAATAACAAGAATCAACTGTATAAGTAAGATAAATTTAAAAATCTCCGTATTTTGGTTCTTGACTAAAAACAGTTGGGGAAATTCTGAGTTTGACGAGTTAAACAGGCTCTGTGTGTGTGTGTGTGTGTGTGTGTGTGTGTGTGTGTGTGTGTGTATCTGTTCTTGGACTAAACTTTTTTTTTTCTCCAATGTTCATCATTCCCATAGTTTATATATTTTTACTATGTATACATAGAAACCACATAAGCTCATTTTGCACACAATCATACTATACATATCTTTCTCCAATTTGATTTTTAAACTCAACATTTTAGATAGGATTTAAAACTTTTTCAAATTTTTTAATATAATTTTTAAAGGTTACTCTCCATTTACAGTTATTACAAAATCTTGGCTATATTCCCTGTGTTGTACAGTACATCATTGAGCCTTGAGTCTATCTTACCAATAGTTTGTACCTCCTAGTCCTCCACACCTATAATGCACCCCCCTCCCCACTGGCAACTACTAGTGTGTTCTCTGTATCTGTGAATCTGCTTCTATTTTTGTTATATTCACTAGTTCATTGTATTTTTTAGATTCCATGTATTGAATATAAGTGATATCATACAGTATTTGTCTTTTTCTGACTTATTTCACTTAGCATAATGCCCTCCAAGTTGGACTAAACTCTTAAGGCAGCCTTTAATATGCAAATGCACAATGTTAATTTTCAAGAGAGGAACAGACTATGCAATGCTTCTCATATTTATTTGGCTATGGAATTCTTATTTTATAAAATAATTTGAGACTAGTGATTTGGAGAACACATCTTAGAAAATACACGAAGGTAGAAAATAATCATTTCCTCATTCACAAGGGGTTATGATCTCTCCTTTTTTCCGTGCAATAAAAACACTGCTATGAAAAAAAAAATTTTCCCTGTTGCTATTTGGGTATGACATTAGGTATCTCTCTACATGAAATATCATTTTATTTATTCTAAATTATTTAAAATTTAAAAGTATATTTCTCATCAATTCATTTCATGATTTCAGATATTTCACTTCATGTCTATTTCAAGAACCACACATGAAGCTCAAAGAATTACCTAGCCTGAGGTCACAAGTGGGCAGTCCTGCACAGTGGATGGGAGTCAACAAGCCTAGAGTTTAGTCTCAGCATTCTTACTAACTAGTTGGTCTGGCTTTAGATAAGATTCTTAACCCTCCTGGTTTTTTCATCTGTGAAATGAGGTCATATTAAATAATTTCTATGTTTTCATGAATCAGTTCCTAAAATAGAGGATAATTACCCTAAAAAGTTATTTTTAAGAAATGGGTTGGAAAGAAGGGTAAAGATAATGACCAAGCTGAATGTTTAAGATGATGTCATATAGCATAGCAGTGCAGATTGCAGAGCTGTGTGATCTCAGGCAAATTAACCTCTTTCTGCCTTATCTTCCTCGTTCATAAAACAGGGATAATATTACCTACGTTATAGGGCTGCTGGAATGATTAAATGAGTTTATAAATGTAAAGTGCACAGAATAGTTGGGTGCCTGGCCTGTTTTAAATGATAGTTTTTATTTAATACGTTTATCTGTATACTAAATAATGGGGGAAAAGCATAATACATTAATTTTTAACAAACTGCCAAACAAGGATGAGAAAAAATTTTAAAGAACTTGTTACAATGAAAAGCAGTGCATTAAAATTTTAAAAAGGGGTGGTGGCGCAAGAAGATAAAAATCACTTTTGAGGATTCGGAAATAGCGGGCAGTTTCATCAAACTTTACAACTCGCAGACAAGGCAAATGAAATTCCATTATTATAAATCAGCCTCTTCCAAATAAAGTAAGTGTCACAAAAAATCCACTGTGGTGAATTAATTCATCATAGAAATATTCAGCAGATGATAACAGTGATCTCAAGTATCTGTAAACCAAGGACACTTTCAAACAAAAGGCTGACTCCATCAACCTCAAAACATAAATTACAGTCAAATACACTTACTTAAAAAGAAGGTTTAAAAAAAACCTAACTCAAGTATAGAAAATATTTACCTTTACAATGAGCATATGGCATTGTCATTGCATAATCTTCGCCTCTATTCAAGAAAGTTAACCGTGCTTCTCCTTCTAATATTGCAGATAATGAGTTTCCTGAAATAAATATTGTTTTTTAAGTTTCACAAAAATAATTCAGCCAATTCAAAACAAACAAAACATATTTAGGACACCTACCAAATATCTACAGTGGAATGTCTTAAAAATGTCTCAGTCTCAATGTGTCCAAACATATATTTGTTGTCTTATACCCAAAACATATTCGATCCATGTTCCTATTCTTACAAAACGAGTACTTTTAAAAGGTACTCGTTATATGTTTGTTGTGTTATTTTACATGAGGCTCTTAAAAAAATTCTTAAACATGTAGAAAAACACTATTTCACTGTATAGCTTAATATGCCTTTTTTGAATAAAAACATTATTTCTTATCTGTAAGACACATTACTTCGTTAAGTCCCAAGCTTTAAGTACGTATAATTGATATAATAATACTATGGCTAATTTAGAAAAAAATTTAAAATATGCATAACCCACCAAAATGCAATTGATGATAAAATTTTATGGTATTTTCTTCTAGCTTTTCATATATATATATATATATATATATATATATATATATATATATATAAATAAATATATATATTTCCCCCATTGAGAGCTTTATGGAAGTATAATTTACATACAGTAAGTGACCCATTTTAATGGTGCATTTTGATAGTCTTAGCAATTGTATCCAGTCACGTAACCTCCACCAGCACAATCCCTGCTCCTTGGCAGTCAATCTTTTCCTCCAGCCCAAGGAAACCACTGGTCTGGTTTCTATCACTATAGTTTGGCCTATTTTAGAATTTTGTATAGATGGCATCATAGAATATGTAGTTTATTGTGTCTGATTTCTTTCATTTAGCAAAATATTTTTCAGACTCATCCATGTTATTGTATCATCATTTCATGCCACTTTAACAATACTGAAAAATCTAATGTATGAACATAGTATATCTCTCCATTTACTTGTCTTCTTTAATTTTCCTCAGCAATGCTTTGTAGTTTTCAGTGTACAGGTCTTATATATCTTTCATTAAATTTACTCTTAAATATTTTATTTTTAAGATACTATTGTAATCAGAGTTGCTTTTTAAATTCTATTCTGCAAGTGTACATTTCTAGTATATAGAAATACAATTGATTTTTGTATTTTGATCATGTATCCTACAACCTTATGAAATTCACTCATTAGTTCTAGTAGTATGGTGGTATATTTTAGAGGATTTTCTATATAGATCAGGTATGTATGTGGTTTAACTTCTTCCTTTCTAATCTGTATGCTTGTTCTTTAACTTGCCTACTGCATTGGCTAGGACTTCTAACAGAATTTCATACAGAAGTGGTGAGAGTGAATATGCTTGCCTTGTACCTGACCTTAAGTAAAAATTATTCTATTTTCAACATAAGAGTATTAAGTTGGCTATTTATTTTTCATAGATACCTTTAATCTAGTCCTAGTTTGTTGAGAGCTTTTATCATGAATGGATATTGAATTTTGTCAAATGCTTTTTCTGAATCTATTAAAATGATATGATTTTCCTTTATTCTATTAATATGAATTACACTGATTGTTTTTCAGGTGATATGCCAACCTTGTATTTGTGAGATAAACCCCCTTGATCATGATATATTATCTTTTAAATATATTGATCATGACATATGTCATTTTTAGATATCCAATTATGTGTGTGTATTACCATTTATATATATTGATTTGTTACTTATTTGTTAAGGATTTTTGCAGGTATATTCAAGAAAGATGTTGATCTACAGTTTTCTGATAATGTCTGGTTTGGGGATTAGTGTAATGCTGGCCTCATAAAATAGCTGAAAAGTGTTTCCTCCTCTTCTATCTTCTGTAAGAAGCTGTACAGAATTGGCATTATTTCTTCCTTAAATATTTACAAGAACTCAAAATATCTGGGCCTGGACCATAACTTTTTTATAATTCTTTTTTAAATTAATTAATTTATTTTTGGCTGCATTAGGTCTTCTTTGTTGTGTGTGGGCTTTCTCTAGCTGCAGTGAGCGGGGGCTACCCTTTGTTGCAGTGCGCTGGCTTCTCATTGCGGTGGCTTCTCTTGTTGCAGAGCACGGGCTCTAGGCGCGCGGGCTTCAGTAGTTGTGGCTCGCGGGCTCTAGAGCACAGGCTCAGTAGTTGTGGTGCATGGGCTTAGTTGCTCCACGGCATGTGGGATCTTCCCAGACCAGGGCCCGAACCCATGTCCCCTGCATTTGCAGGTGGATTCTTAACCACTGTGCCACCAGCGAAGCCCTGGACTATATCTTTGAAGGAAGATTTAAAGTTACTAATTCAATTTCTTCCACTGATTTAAGGCTATTATAATTTTACATTTCTTCTTGGGTCAGTTTTGGTAATTTGTGTTTTTTAAGGGATTTGCCTGTTTCATCCAAGCTGTCAAATTTATTGTCATAAAATTATCCATAATATTTCCTTATCATCCTTTCAGTGTCTGTAGGATCCGTAGTGATTCTGCTCATTTTATTCCTGATTTGTATTCTTTATTTTGATCAGTCTAAAAGCAACTCTTGGGTTCCCTGATTTTCTCAGTTGTCTGTCCACTTTCTACACTGATGTCTGCTCATTATTATTTCCTTTCTTCTACCTACCTAAAATTTGATTAGCTTTTTCTAACTTCATAGGGTAAAAAGTTAGATCACTGATTTGGTTCTTTCTTTTTTTCTAATTTAAAGTTATAAATCTCTCTCTAAGCACCCCTTTTGCTGTATCCTACAAATTTTGATATGCTGTATTTTCATATCATCTAGTCTTAAATATTTTCTAATTTCTCTTGTGATTTCTTCTTTGGCCCATGAATTATTTAGAAGTGTGTTATTTAATTTCTAAATATTTGGAGTTTACCTCGATATCTTGTTATTTATTTCTAATTCTATTTCATAAAGGTTGCAGAACATGTTCTGTATGATTTCCATCTTTTGAAATTTATGGAGAGTTGTTTTATGGTCAAACATGTGATCTATACCAGTGAAAAACCATAGGTGTACTTGAACACAATGTGTATTCTGTAACTGTTGCCTGTAATGTTCTAGAAATATCAATTAAGGTAAGGTGTTGATAGTGTTTTTCAGGTCTATATGTCTTTGCTTATATTTCATCTAGTTGTCTTATCATCTGCTGAGGAGACAGTGTTAATCTAAATATGATTTTGGAATTGCCTATTTCTCCCCCTAATTCTGTTTTTGCTTCATGTATTTTGAGGTTCTATGATTTGATATACATTTGTGATTATTATGCTTTCCTGATGTACTAAACCTTTTATCGTTATGAAATACTCCTTTTTTTTAATCTCTTTAAAGCTTTTTGTCTTAAAAGTTTATTAATATAGCCACTCAATCATACTTGAACTTAATGTTCACATAGTTTAGCTTTTAATTTTTTCTATCCATATACTTTCAACCTATTTGTGTCTTTACACTTAAAGTGGATCTATCCTTGCTGTTTTATTCAATCTGACAATCTGTCTTTAAATTGGATTATTTTGACCATTAACACTGATATAATTACGATGGGTTTTTTTATCTGCCATGTTACTGTGTATTTTCTATTGTTCCTCTCTGATTTTTATTCCTTGATCAAGCTTTCCTGCTACTTTAAAAAATAATTTGAATTTTTTTTTTAGAATTTCATTTCAATAATCTTATTGGCTTTTTACTTATGCTTGTCATTATTGTGTGGATGTGTGTAAGCTCATGTGCACACGCACATGCTCTAAAATAGCGTTTCTCAACAGTGGCGCTACTGCTATTTTGGACTGGATAATTCTTTGTTGTGGTGGGTTGTCCTGTGCATTGTAGGATATTTAGCGGCATCCCTGGCCTCAAACTACTGGATATACCAATTGGAAAACCAAAATATCTCTGGCCATTGCCAAATGTCTCCTGGGCCCCAAAGTTGAGGACCAGTGCTTTAGCGATTACAAATATTTATCTTTAAAATTTCACACGCCACTTACAATTAAATTAAATTAACCACTTTTTTTTTTTTTTTTTTTTTTTTTTTTTTTGCGGTACGGGGGCCTCTCACTGTTGTGGCCTCTCCCATTGCGGAGCACAGGCTCCAGACGCGCAGGCTCAGCGGCCATGGCTCATGGGCCCAGCCGCTCCGTGGCATGTGGGATCTTCCCGGACCAGGGTACGAACCCGTGTCACCTGCATCGGCAGGCGGACTCTCAACCACTGCGCCATCAGGAAAGCCCAAATTAACCACTTTTATAAAATGTAGAAACTTTGCAATCTGTATGTCCACTCTCCTTTAAGCTTTTATGCTATAGTTATATCTGCATATGCTATAAAATTCACAAGGTAATGTTAACATTCTTTGTTTTGAACAGTAATATATATTATAAACAAATTGAGAAGAAAAAGTAAGAAAAAATGTCTTTTGGATTTACTAGATACTTATCATTTCTTACAATCTTCTGTCCATTCTGAGGATCTGGGTTTTTATCTAGTATCATTTACCTTTAGCTTGAAGAACTTTATTTAGCTTTTCTTGTAGTATGACTCTTCTGGCAACATATTCTTTTAGTTTTATTTTATCTGAAAATGACTCTATTCTTGAAGAATATTTTCTTTCAACACTATAGAGATGTTCCATTTCCCTGAGTTCTTCACAGATTCTAATAAGAAGTTGGCTATTACAGAATCATTATTTCCCTGAATGTATTATATTGCTTTTCTCTTTTTGTTTTCAAGATTTGTCTTCGATCTTTGGCTTTAAATAGTTTGAGTACATTGTGTCTTGGCTTAGCCATGTTTTTTTTTTTTTCCCTAACCACTAGACTGTCAGGAAATTCCCTGTATTGCCTTCTCTAGGACATTGATGGATTCCCACTCCACCAGTTTTCTAGAACTCGAAGTTAAAGAAGTGGGAGTTGGGAACTTCTCTGGTGGTCCAGTGGTTAAGACTGCACTTCCACTACAGGGGGCATGGGCTCGATCCCTGGTTGGGGAGCCAAGATCCTGCATGCATTGGTTTAGCCATCTTAATGTTTATTCTGCTTGGTATGCTTTGAGCATCTTGAATGTGTAAATTTATACCTTTCATTATATTTGGAAAACTTTTGCATCAACTCATTTTTTTTAACATCTTTATTGGAATATAATGGCTTTACAATGGTGTGTTAGTTTCTGCTGTATAACAAAGTGAATCAGCTATACATATACATATATTCGCATATCTCCTCCCTGTTGCATCTCCTTCCCACCCTCCCTATCCCACCCCTCTATGTGGTCAAAAAGTATCAAGCTGGTCTCCCTGTGCTATGCGGCTGCTTCCCACTAGCTATCTATTTTACGTTTGGTAGTGTATATATGTCCATGCCACTCTCTCCCTTCGTCCCAGCTTACCCTTCCCCCTCCCCGTGTCCTCAAGTCCATTCTCTACATCTGCGTCTTTATTCCTGTTCTGCCCCTAGTTTCTTCAGAACCAATTTTTTTTTTTTAGATTCCATATATATGTGTTAGCATGTGGTATTTGTTTTTCTCTTTCTGACTTACTTCACTCTGTATGACATACTCTAGGTCCATCCACCTCATGACAAATAACTCAGTTTCGTTTCTTTTTATGGTTGAGTAATATTCCACTGTATATATGTGCCACAACTTCTATATCCATTCATCTGTCAATGGACACTTAGGTTGCTTCCATGTCCTGGCTATTGTGAATAGAGCTGCAATGAACATTGTGGTACATGACTCTTTCTGAATTACGGTTTTCTCAGGGTATATGCCCAGTAGTGGGATTGCTGGGTTGTACGGTAGCTCTATTTTTAGTTTTTTAAGGAACCACCATATTGTTCTCCATAGTGGTTGTATCAATTTACATTCCCACCAACAGTGCAAGAGGGTTCCCTTTCTTCACACCCTCTCCAGCATTTATTGTTTGTAGATTTTTTGATGAAGGCCATCCTGACTGGTGTGAGATGATATCTCATTGTAGTTTGGATTTGCATTTCTCTAATGATTAGTGATGTTGAGCATCATCAATTCATTATTTTCCTGTTCCATTTTCTCTCCTCTTCTGGCACTCCAGTGACACATATGTTAGACCATGTGATATTATATAACAGATATCTGAGGCTCTGTTCATTTTTTAATATAATTTTTCTCTGTGCTTTCCACATTGGATTTCTATTTATCTATTTACAAGTTCACTTATTTTCTTCTCTATCATCTCCACTCTGCTGTAAAGTTCACTCTATGAATTTTTAAAATACTGAATTTTTCAGTTCTAGAATTTCTATTTAATTTTTGAAATATATCTATTTCTACTTTTCTTCTAAGCTGTACAATTTTTTCATTCACTGTGACCATATTTTCTTTTACTTATTTAAGGGCACTTATTTTAGCCACTTAAAAATCCTTGTGTGCTACTTCCAACAGTATATCCTGGGGTTTGTTTCAGTTGATCTTCTTTTCCTTTGAGAATATGTTCCATTTTCCTGGGTCTTTAAGTTAGGTAATTTTGTATTCGATTCTGGACATTATAAATGTTGAGTTGTAGAGACTCTGAATTCTATTATTTTTCTCCAATGAAAGTTGTTCTTTTGTCCTAGCATGCAATTATTCGGTTGGACTCAAATTACGAACTTTGGTTTTTTTTTTGGGTGGCAGTTTTGTTCTGGATTTAGCCAGAGAGGTAGGCAGAGAGAATTCAGGATCCCCTCTCTGGCTCTTTTACTTCTCAGGTTCCTGTTCTCTGTCCAGTGGCCACAGTTTCTCCAAATTTAGTGTTTGGTTCCCCAGGTCAGAAAGGCTGCAATGTTTCCACCAGTTTACCCTGCTAACTGTACCTGACCTGAGGCTGAAAGTCACGGAAACGAGGATTCATTCTGTATAATTTCTGTTGTATGACTGTGGACTTTCCACTAAATTGGCCTGCAATTGCTCTCTTGAATGTTTTCAAGTATTAATAGCTGCTTTCTATATTAGGGCCAGATGTCCAGAGGAGAAGGACTGGTCTAGTAGGACCTTATTCAGACACTGTTGTTCACATACACTCTTAACACAGTAAAACCACATAGATTTTTGTATCCAACTTTATACATGTATTGGTATACCATAAAATCATTTCTCTCTTATTATATAGTATTCATAACCATACTATATCTTAAAGTAACTGAATGTTCTCTTATTTTAAAGGAAATACTTGCTCTTTGTGGGAAAGTTGAAAAATCCAATGATAATTACCCATAATTCCATCATTCAGGTTAATCACGAAATCTTGATATAATTCCTTGCATCTTTTTTCCTATATATGAATGTATACATGTTTTAAAGCAGAGTTGACTCAGAGCATATATGTACTCTGCTTTTCACTTAACATTATATCATAAGCCATTTCAGATTTTACTACACATTAGAATTACCTGAGGAGATTGTAAAAATGTATATTCTTGGGCTTCCCTGGTGGCACAGTGGTTAAGAATCTGCCTGCCAATTCAGGGGACAGGGGTTCGAGCCCTGGTCTGGGAAGATCCCACATACCGCAGAGCAACTAAGCCCATGCACCACAACTACTGAGCCTGCGCTCTGGAGCCTACGAGCCATAACTACTGAGCCTGTGTGCTGCAACTACTGAAGCCCGTGTGCCCAGAGTCCGTGCTATGCAACAAGAGAGGCCACCACAGTGAGAAGCCCATGCGTCACAACAAAGAGTAGCCCCCACTCGCCAAACTAGAGAAAAGCCCCGCGCACAGCAACAAGGACCCAACGCAACCAAAAATAAATAATATAAATAAATTTATATTAAAAAAGAATATACTTGCGCCCAGTGATTTTGATTTGGTAAGTCAAGATTGGGATTCAGGACTCCAAAATTTTAACTGATACTCTCATTATGAAACTGATGGTTTATGCATACCGTTTGAAAAACAAGAGCAGTTCTCCCAAATGATGATAAATTATTCAACCCATAGCAAAGTGACTAAGTACATATATTTTATCTGCTCTGCAGAATATCAGAAAGCCATTTAAAAATGAATGGTTCTTAGGGCAAAGACTAGTGGTACAAGAAAAAACAGATCCATAGATCCAAGAAGATAGCCCTTGAAATAGAAAATAATGGCATTAAAAACCAGTGATAAATAAACCAAATACTGAGAAAATTTATTGGCTTTTGGGAAGAGAAAGTTGTGATCTTGCTTCACTTCATACACACTATATAAAAAGAAATAAATTTCAGGCAAACTAAAGAGCAGTGAAAGCATAAAAATATGAGAACATGTGAGCGAATTATTATATAAGCTGAAGAGAGAAAGGGTTTTCTAATTGTGACACCAAAAGCAAAAACCAGCAAAGGAAAAACTGATAATTTAGTACATCAAAATGTCAAGAGAGGGCTTCCCTGGTGGCGCAGTGGTTGAGAGTCTGCCTGCCGATGCAGGGGACGTGGGTTCGTGCCCCGGTCCGGAAGGATCCCACGTGACGCGGAGTGGCTGGGCCCGTGGGCCGTGGCCACTGAGCCTGTGCTCCACAGCGGGAGAGGCCACAGCGGTGAGAGGCCCGCGTACCGCAAAAAAAAAAAACAAAAAACAAAAAACAAGTCAAGAGACTACTTGTTAAGAGGAAAATACTCTACCCAGATGTCATTAAATTTAACTTAATTTAGATTCAAGAAAATGAACTAATTCCTAAAACAATATAAACTATCAAACTCTCCTAGCAAGAAATTTGTATATGGGCAAGTCAATAACCAAAGAAGAAATGAGGAAGTTACCAAAAAATTGTCCCTACGAAGTTTGAATTTAGTAAATTCTTTCAAGTTATAAAGGAACAGATAGTTCTGATATACACAACTGTATGTACTATAACATAGAAAAAAGAAGGCCAGCTGCTGAAGTAATTGCAGAAAGTGAGCTATGTACCTGGTATTCAATAAAAATTCTACAAGGGTAGAACACATATTCACTAAAGCCATTTAAACTTTAGTCAGGGTAGGGGCATGGAGGGATGGAGGGTTCAGTGGGGAGGGAATAACCCAAATATACGTAACCTTCAGAAGAAAATGATCACCCTCTGAAACAAGCAAAATATAAAACTAGGCAAAAAAATCAAAACCAAAACCCAAACAAAGCAAGCATCAAGGGATGATTTGTTTGTTTGAATTGTCACAGATTTTAGATTAAGGTTTCCTACTGTACATATTTATTTTCCCTTGTACTTAAAAAAGTTTTTGTTAGTATGTTACTTGATCCAAGGTTAAATATCATTACTGACTGACCCTGGACTAAGTATTCTAACTGTATTTGGATGCTTTCTCCTCTTTTCAAAGACTAAAACAAAACAAAACATTATGGCCTAAAATGGTTAGCTATAGTGGGCAATCATTATTCTGTCTTTTGATAAGTGGTACTTGTGGTAAATTTACACGTACGTGATGAACACTTACATAACATGAGTCATATCTCTATTTATGAATGAGCAAAGAAAAACAACAGAAAAAGAAAGGTCATTACCCAAGTAAAAATGGTAAAATGACATATAAATTCCTGGCTGAAAACAGCCCAAGACACTGTCTGTATAAAAGCTCACCAGGAAATACTACCTTCCAGAAAAGCATATAGATTGAGACACGGGTAAACTCACCATAGAACTTGGACTTAGCCAGGATACTACCACTAAGGCAAAATCCATCTTTTCGGTTACTAACATAAAAGGCAGATATTGGTGGATGATGGGACACCTATTGAATACAGGAAAAATACATTAAAATATAATAATATAAGCATATTATTGTGATATTATCAAAAGTTCAAGTCTTAAAAGCATACTCTAATAATGAATTAAAAGAAACATTTGGTAAGTAGTAAAATTAAATATTGATGATTATAGTAACCAATCTCCAAGATGTATCTGAAGGAAACCCACCTCCTGGTATTCACACCGTTAAGGTGAGCTTCTCTTACACTGTACCAAAGTTAGTTTGTGTGGAAGTAATAGTATATCACTTCTGAAATTAGGTTAAATGCAGCATGTACCTTGGTGTGTGTGTGTTTCTCTCTCGAAGATCATTAGCTCTGAAAGGCCAGCTTCCATGTTATGAACAACTCTATGGAGAGGCCCACGTGACAAGGAACTGAGTACTCTTGTCAAAAGCCATGTGATGAGCTTGGAAGCAGAATCCTCCAGCCCAGGTAAGCCTTCAGATGATTGCAAAGCTGGCTGATATCTTGACCTCAACCTCAGGAGAGATCCCGAGCCAGACCACCCAGCTAAACAGTTCTCAGATTCCTGAACATCACTGCATGAGATAATAAATGTTTTTTGTCTTAAGCCATTAAGTTTTGAATTTGTTATACAGCAATGAATAACTAATACAGTGGCTATTCTTCATGTAGATTACTGAATAGACTGTAGGAAACTAACAAAAGCTTTAACAAATATTTTAATAATTAATATTGCAAAATGTATATATCATGTTTTTTGAAATGAGACAAAACTAAAATCAAACGCTTCTCAAGCTTCTCAACTTAGTGAAGAATTATAGTGAACTAAAATACAAGACAGTATAATCATTAATTTAAAAAAATTAATACAGATAAGTGGTTTCAATCTGAGGAGTATATCAAAATCTCTTGGGAAGAGGAAGGTTTTTCAAATAACACAGTCTTCTCATCCTCCTTACATTCTGTATATGAAAGGTAAGCAGGTCAGGATTTGTTTAGATGAAGAATAGCTGGGAAGATATAATAGGGTGGGAGAATTAAATTTAAAAATAATGAGGCAAAAAGTGCAATATCAGATTATCTAATTGTGAATCTGTGGAGGGCTTAAAAAGGCATGTAATTTGAGATAAATTTAGAAAGATACGGAGGACCCTGAATGTCAGAGAAATGGGTGTAAATTTGATTTAGGAACTGGGGAACCACTGAAGTATTTGGTCCAAAAAAAGGAGGGGAGGCAGAGCAATAAAAATAAAGATTTATTTTTTATCGTAGGATTCCATGACTGTAAGAGAGTACGTAGCTTAAGAGTATGGTATTTAGTAGTAGTCAGTACCAAGAGGTTAAAATCTTACCAAATGTTCGCTAGTAAGAAAGGTTATAATCAACAGTGAGTTTACTGAGTTAACATTTTCTATAAAAAAATCTGAATAACTTCCAAATCAGTTTTATTTCTATAACATGGATTTCTAATACCTGTTCAGCAATATAAAAAGTTTTGCTGTTTGTTCTGGGATGAATCCACAAACAACGGAAAGTCTCACCAAGTATAGGATTATAAGGTTTCTTCAGTCCCTAGTAAAAAACATACAAGTTTCAAATTATAAATATGGAAGATTCAAAGTACTAACTTAAACCAGTCAAGATAGGCTTAACTGTATCATCTGGAAACTATCCTTATAAAATTTCCCAGTAGTGACATGAAATAAAATTAAATGACTTCAATCATAATACAGGTCTAAATAACCAAGTATTTTGCAATTCTGCTAACTGAAAGAGGCCCTGCAATGCAATTATTAATAAATAATCTAAAGATAACATAAAGAATAAAGAACACATATAAGGCTATAGAAAGTAAAACAAACATTACCTTTGGCTTTTTATAGAATCCTGACAAATACCATTTTACTACTTTCTTCAAACGGAAATAAGGATTTTCTTCAAGAGCAGCCCTAAAAAATAAAACGATATATGCAAAAATTTTACAGAACATATCACAAATTCTCCCTCATATTAATCAACAATTGAATATGAGATATGACTGGAAAGCATAATTCATTTTCAAAATAGATGGCAAAAACAACCATGTAAATCAGTTTGCAAGAATCACTTTTCATAATCTGGTTACTTTTCTGCCCATTTTTAACCCCATCTTTAGTCTTCAACCTCCCCTATGTGCTACCAACTGATTTTCCAGAGTGAACTAACTGTACAAATAGATAATCAAAGAATAATTTTCATTTTAAAACAGGCATTTTCAAAAGCCATGACTCACCTGTCCCCTTGCCCTTCTGCTAATTCTATGAATATTGCAAAACAATGATTGTGTTTTTCAGGTGAATTCTGAGTTTGTATATATATATGTATATATGGCAATTTATTTATATTACTCCCTTCAAGCATGTCTGAAGATCCAATGTGGTGATTTTTGAAGATGAAGTGTGAGATGGAAGAGGCTAGGCCTAGGCTCGCCGACAACTGTGCCAAGTTGAAAATACTGAACTTTTCGGGAGTTAACATCCCTCTGATTGCTCTCTTCTTTTCTTGGTTTAAATTCTCTTACTACACAATTTATTTACAGCTTTACATGTATGTAGAATGCACAGTTCAAAACTCAAAGCAATATAAAGAAGTACACGGTCTTGCTATTGCCCCATCTCTCCATACTCTTCCTACTTAACCTCCCATAGGCAAACTTTTTTTTTAGCTGCTGCTTTTTTTTTTTTGGCCGCACCACGTGGCATATGGGATCTTAGTGCCCCGACCAGGAATCAACCAGGGATCTAACCCGCGCCCCCTGCAGTGGAAGCACAGAGTATTAACCACTGGACTGCCAGGGAAGTCCCTAGTTGCTTCTTTTTATATAGTTTTCTTGAAGTATAAAGAAGCAAATATAAATATGTAGTATTTTTTTTCTTTGGCTGTGTTGGGTCTTCATTGTGGTGCGTGGGCTTCTCAGTGTGATGGCTTCTCTTGTTGCGGAGCACAGGCTTTAAGCACACGGACTTCAGTAGCTGCAGCATGGGGGCTCAGGAGTTGTGGCTAGTGGGCTCTCGAGCGCAGGCTCAGTAGTTGTGGCTCACAGGCTTAGTCGCTCTGCAGCATGTGGGATCTTCCTGGACCAGGGATCGAACCCATATCCTCTGCACTGGCAGGAGGATTCTTAACCACTGTGCCACCAGGGAAGTCCCAAATATGTAGTCTTTTTCTTAAAAAAAAGGGGGAACAAACTAAATGCATTCTTCTGTATCTTGCTTTTTTACACACACACACACACACACACACACACACACACTCCTGAAGATCCCTCCAAATCAGTTTATAGAGTTCTTCCTTAGTGTAGATGTACCATACATTACTTAACCAGTCAACTGTGGCTGGACACTTGAGTTATCTAACCTTTTGCTGTTCCAAACCCTGCTGCAACAATTTTGTATATATGTCATTTTGTACATGTGGAGTTGTATCTGTAGGAGATATTCCCAGAAGCAGGATTACTGGATCAAAGGATTGAATACATTTATAATTTTGGTAGATACTGCCAGATGCCTTTCTAATGCACTGTGCTAGTTTGTATGACCCAACAGCAGTCTATGAGTGCCACACAACCTTGGCAACAGTGTGTGTTGCCAGAAGTGCAACCTTTTAATTTGGGAAAATGGTCCTCTCTCAAGATCTTACTGTGATTCATAGGAACCTACCTCATATTCTGAGGGAAATACATTTCTAGATAGATAAAAGGAAGCAGAACTGGGGTATAAAAGCATCTAGATTTTTGGTCAAAGTGATGGATGGAAAATAGATCTTATTATGGTCTGAATTTGCACTTTTCTTATTTTAAGTGAAGTTTACATGTTTAAGGACTATTTTTTTTTTTTTTTTTTTGCTGTACGCGGTCCTCTCACTGCTGTGGCCTCTCCCGTTGCGGAGCACAGGCTCCAGACGCGCAGGCTCAGCGGCCATGGCTCACAGGCCCAGCTGCTCCGCGGCATGTGGGATCTTCCCAGACTGGGGCACGAACCTGTGTCCCCTGCATCTGCAGGCGTACTCTCAACCACTGCGCCACCAGGGAAGCCCTTAAGGACTATTTTTATTACTTCATTTTTAAACTGCTTGGTCATTTCCTCCACTTCTTTTTCTATTAAGTTATTGATCATTTTCATTCACTAAGAATTTCTTTTCATTCACTAAAATAAAAAGAGCCCTTTTTACTTTAGGGAGCTTAACAGTTCATTTATGACTTAATTTGCAAAAATCTCCCACAGTTTACAAATTATCCTTTGAATCAGCTTGTTTTTTTTCATTCACTAAGAATTTCTTTTCATTCACTAAAATAAAAAGAGCCCTTTTTATTTTAGGGAGCTTAACACTTCATTTATGACTTAATTTGCAAAAATCTCCCACAGTTTACAAATTATCCTTTGAATCAGCTTGTTTTTTCTTGTTTTTGCAATGTTCATTAATGCAACTAATAGACTAATAATGCAATGAATAAACTGAATACAGGTATTAATGCAGAATCTAAAAATCAGGTCACAGGGCCAGAACCTAGTATCTTAGAAAACACAGCGCCTTGAAACTGCTGCTGGAATGGGGGCAGCAAGTGAAACCTGGAAAAGTATGATTGTCTAAGAAACTGCTGGGAAAGAGGTAGGCAGCTCCTCCTCCACCTCCCTCATGCCTGCCTTCTTCAGAATTACTCCCAGGATTAGCTGGCAGGAAGAAAAGCAAAGGTGAGAGTGGGGATTTATGCCATGTGCCAGCAGTCAGTAGGATGTTCCAGTTGTGATAAGCTGCACATGCCTCACTGCATGCAGAGAGAATAAGCACAAACAAAAGCAGAAGCCCCAGGACAGGACCTGAAGGAGGACTTAGGTGGGGGAGAACCAAGAATGCCAGCCAGCTCTCCCTGTGTTAGGTCAATGCACAGGTCAGGGAGCCTGTGATGGCAGTGCTGTCAAGGCAGGGGCAGAATTCCTGTCTTCCTCAAGCTTGTGATTTCTCCATTTGACCTCATAAATGGAAAAATTACAGCAAAGTATTAAACCTGCTTCTTATTAAGGTCAACTACAGAAGTGGTGGAGAAGAGAGAGTGGTATCTCATTTGAGCCTGATTTTGGGACAGCATTACCACTGAAATCAGCACTCTGAAAATACTCGAAAACCATGAAGTATCTTTTATTTTAAGAAATGAGAATTTACTTACTCAGATAGGAAATCTGCATGATAGTAGTAATCTGAAAGTTTATCCAGGAAAGAACGGGGTTCCAAAATAAATGTAGGCAGAACCACCCTGGATAGGTCCATGCCAGGACGGACTTGTTTCAGTAGTGTCCAGATAAGGCTTTTGTTTTCTTCTGACACAGTTTCTGTTTGAGAAGCCTCACCTGCCTTCAGCAATTAACAAAAAATACTGAAATACTATATTTATTTCAGACACATAAATATGTAGATAAGACAGCTAATACTGGAAATATGAATCTTCTCTAAGACTATTCCAAGCAATCTTAAAATGTGAAAATAACCCATTAGGTAATAAGTCAACACCTATAAAATTTAGTAAAAGGGTAGTCGCAAGAGACACTAAATAAAGTGAATGATATATACAAAGAATCCATTACAAAAAAACATTATACTCTATTATTTTATACTATGTTTACTTCTATGCATTAGCAAAAACAAGAAAGTTATAAATTCATGCTTCCCTACAATTTACTTTGTACCTGGCAATAACATCAAGGAGTATCTTATTTCAAAAGCAAACCTGAAGATGTAAACTCTAAATTTAATAGAATATATTGGTATTTGTGCGAGTATATGTGTTTAATTGTTTATAAATCTTGATATATTCATATGTATGCAACTTTTAACATAAAATAGGTATTATATAAATACTATTCTCTTTCAGGAAAAGAAGCAATAGGTCATACAAATATCTTCAATTTCATCCGTAAATTTCCAAGAATTAGAAACCAAAATCTCTGAAAATCACAGACTGTTACCTCTCCGAGTTCTTCATGGCTCTGTTCAGTGTAGGTAGTCTCCTTTAAAGGCTCAACAGGCTCAGGTTCAATGTATGAGTCATCTTGCCTTTCTGATGTATCTGTGTCACTTTCTTCACTTTTCCCCATCACCTCATTGTCAGACTCATCATGCTCTTGATCATTTTCTTTATCAGATTTATCAGAATACATATCTTGGTCCTTAAAATGCTGCCGTTCAATTTCACTATCATTTAACCTTAAGAGAAAGAATTATTAGGAGGAAGGATAAAGGAGGTTAAGAATATTTAATTTATAAATAAGAAGGATATGTAACACTTACTGAGAATTTACTATGTGCAGGGTACCATTCTAAGTGTTTTATATAGTTTAACTCATTTAATCATAAAATAGCCCTAAAAGTAAAATTATTACTCTCACTTCACAGATTAATAAATGGAGGCACAGAGAAATTAAATTAAAACCTGGAAAATGCTAAAAGATGACACTCTGAGCTCTTTGCTTCTCTATCCTTTAGGTCTAAAATTTTCCAAAAGCAAAATTTTAGACTATTTCTTGCTAGATTTTTTTTCTTAGTTTTACAAACATCATCACTTGAATCAACCTATCACTTCTGGTCTAAAGAAAAACTTCAAGACAAGACCACTAGATTCTCAAGTGAATGCAAATGAATTATGACTTTCTACCTGTAAAGGTCTCCAAAGTCACTCATAGTAAGTCCAAAAATAAAAGGAGAAATGTATAAGGTAATTATATCGATTTAATACTGGACTGAGGACTTCCTTGGTGGCACAGTGGTTAGGAATCTGCCTGTTAATGCAGGAGACATGGGTTTGATCCCTGGTTCGGGAAGATCCCACATGCCGCAGAGCAATGAAGCCTATGCACCACAACTACTGAGCCTGCATTCTAGAGCCCGTGAGCCACACTACTGAGCCCCTGTGCCACAACTACTGAGCCTTCACCCTAGAGCCTGCGCTCCGCAACTACTGAAGACTGCGCACCTAGAGCCTGTGCTCCGCAACGAGAGGCCACCAAAATGAGAAGCCAGCGCACCACAACGAAGAGTAGCCCCCGCTCACCGCAACCAGAGAAGGCCCACGCACAGCAACGAAGACCCAACGGAGCCAAAAGAAAGAAAAAAAAACAACTGGATAGGCTTAACCTTGAAAAAAAACTCTATGGAGAACTGGAAACGGAAATTTCAGCTTAAGGAAATGAACCTATGGCCTAAAATTGTTAAGCTGCCATACCCAACCTTATTCTTACTTACAAGACTAGGGTTACTATTCTGCACAAAAAGGAAACAATTTTTTTAAAAAAATCACTTCCAGAATCAAACATTTTTTTAGAAATTTCTCATTTAAGAAAGTATCTGTGGGTTTTGTTTGGTATAAAAAATTTGTAAAGTACTTTACAAAAGAATACATGGTGCCGTTATATATAATAATTGACATTTTAACAATGCTGAGATAAGTTTAACAGAGTAGTCCTATTTGATTCTCTTTTAGTCTCTATTTTTCCAAAATCTTCTTATGTTTGGATTTTAATCAGACAACTTCTAACAGAAATTCATTTTTTAGAATACTTATTTTCTTTTTTCTCCTTTACAATCATATATTGCTGTCTTTGCTTTCTTACCATCTAGTCTCTCCTTAATCCCTCACAATCTGTTTTTTATTTTCTCTTTTATTTTGTTTTATCCTCTCTCCCCTTTGGCAACCTGTCCAGTTTCAAGACTTCATCATTTCTATTTGATGATTTCTGTTTGATGATTTCCCATGCATGCAAGAATAAGCTTCAGATTAATGTTTTTAAAAGTTTGGTTGACCACATCTATATATACTGGGACCACTGCATCCTCAACATATCCAATATTTAATATATTATCTCCCAAATATGGTCCTTTTAAAAAATTTTTATCATCTTCCCAGTTACTCAGGCTTAAAACTTGGTAATCTTTTTTTAACTTTACCCGTTTCCTGTCTCTTACATCCAAGGAGACTCTAAGTCTCAAAGGTAGGCTCCCATCCTTCCTCATCTCTGCAACATCAGTTCCTAGCTCATTTTCTGTCATATATCCAAATGAACGTGTTCATATGTTGATTCTACTTAATGGTAAAATCTGTTATATTGATCCTCTCCCTGATTCCCTAGTTGGATATTATGTTTTCATCCTCTAAATTCTCCTGATCCTATATTACCCTAAGACATCTCTCCTTTGGTTGTTTATGTCATTCTTTTCTTCCTACTATTTATAGTTGCCTGGCATTTTATCGCTTTCAAGCAAAACAAAACAAAACATCTCTCTAGGATTACATAGCTAGTAAACTGTTATACTGGATTCAAATTTAGGATCATATCTGATTCATTTTCCTATTCACAATGTGGTGAATTACAAAGAAAAGTGTATGGTATCTTACACAGAAAAGAGACTCAAAATTTTTTAATGAATAAATACGTGAAGCAGATGAATTTTAAGATCCCCAAATAAGAGCATTTAAGGATTACCTGGTATTCTATAATACCAGGGGAAAAGTCCCCAACAAAAACCCATTCCTATATCAGGTGCACCTCCCTCCCCCTCATCCTATCCCATTCAGACTCCTACACTAGGATAAAATAAAGCTCCAGATTATAGATCTGCAAAGAAAGGATGTAAAAGATAAGGTAATGGTGGTTTGTTTTATTTATTTATTTTTGGCGGTTTTAAAAGAGAGTAAAGAAAAAGAGTCAAACAAAAGGATAGGAGAAAAAAAAAAAGTTCAGCTCCGCTTACAGGGAAGCGAGGAGAGAAGCAGTCTAACTTTGAGGAGGGTAACGTCAATGCTGACAGAAATAAGTGGCTGCTGAGAAGCTGAGGGCTGGGGCCAGGGAGGAAAAGCTGAGGGCTGGGGCCAGGCAGGAAAAGCGGAAGTCTATTTTTCCTGCAAAGCAACAGAAGAGATCTGAACCTCAACCTTCGTTTCCTTGAAGAAAAGTTTTTTTAGTATTAACTACAATGAATGCTTCAGGGGAAAAAAAAAACCACAAATAGGATACAGTTCCAATTTGAAACACAATATAATAGGAGAATTCCACAAATACCAGGTAGAATAAGTCAAGTCCATTATAGAAAAAAGTGCTAACAGAACAACAGTAGGACGGATTACATCTCATTTTTATGAGGCAAAGAAAGGCTTCGCATATGATATAATATTTGAGATTGAGATGGGCCTTGAAGAAAACACAGGAGTATGACGGAAGAAAAGAGCAAGGAGGACTAGACGTCATTCTTAATTGATGGAACACCAGGCACAAAGACAAGGTAGTTAGCATGGTTGTATTTAGGAAAGAACAAGTAATTCATATTAGCTGGAATCAAGGAAATAACTCTCTACACCTCACTATAGCAACTCAAATTTTAAACCAGGTCATAGGGGTTTAAAGACAGCTAAGTTTCAATCCTAGATACAATACAAAAATTCTAGGCCTGCCAACTAATCTAGTGAATAACACAGTCTCGAAAATAATCACCAAATTAGTGGCAATATCTACTTACTGGAAGTTATCACCACTGTGGAGACTGTTAGCACGTAATAAGCCATACAAAGTCACATGTGTGTTCTCTGATGAGATGCTCAGGTCATGTTCCTTTCCTTCCCTGATCATTGTACGTTTAAGAAGACTAGAACATTTCAAAGCCAACTCCAAAGCATCCATCCAGCACCTTCCTAGAAAAAGACAGATTCATAAATAGTATAATTCAAGAAACTAGAAAAACTAGCATCCATCTTAATTTAACACTGTTAACTTTTAAACATACTATTATTTCTCTCAGAAACATGCACTGTAAAAATTAATTAGAATATAAAATCCTGCCAGGATGTCTTAACGCAATTTTTCAGTTTAATAAGTGCTTTTTACATTCTAAATATCTAGAAACCACTGGTAAATAAATAGCATTAACATACATTAGAAAATACATCTAATCTAAAATAAATGTACTTTATTTTTAAAAGCTTCAAACATTAACATGTAGAATAACTGAAGGTACCAAAAAGGTACATGAAATATACCTAAGGGATTATGTTTCTACTATAAACAAACTATCTAAAATAATATTTTGTTGTTGACAGGACCTCTATCCCAGGTTTAGCACCAAAATTTTAAGTCAGAAAAATGCCTGTCTAATACTGTTATTAACTGCCATATTAGTTAGTAGAAACATTAATAACTTAATTTTGTGTGTGTGTGGTTGACTCTATGTATTTTAATTTTTGTTTATATTCGACTATAGTTGATTTACAGTGTTGTGTTTCAGGTGCACAGCAAAGTGATCCAGTTATACATATACATATATCTATTCTTTCTGAAATTTTTTTTCCCATTTAGGTTATTACAGAATATTGAGCAGAGTTCCCAGTGCTCAACAGCGCTCAGCAGTAGGTCCTTGTTGGTATCTATTGTAAATATAATAGTGTGTATATGTCAATACCCAAACTTCCAATTTATCCCTCCCCCCAATAACTTTATTTTTTTTAATTAAAATTTAGAACAGTACTAGTAGAAAAAAAATGTTAATTGCTCTTAAAAGTCATATACATTTGTTTCAAGATATGGTGGCAATATCAGCCACATAAATCGTTTTCATAATGAAAGCTCATGCCTATGATATTTTAATTTAAAAAATAATCATCTAGTGAAAGTAAAGTTTAGAAGGTTACATGATTCCCTAGGCTAAGCTAGTCTACACTATAAAACATAAAAGTGAAGAAAAAATCCATTATCAATTATTAAAGTTACCTTGCTTTCATACAAATTATACCCTCCCTATATTTGTTTCAGGAATTAAATATTAAGTAATAAAGTACAGAATAGAAGTTTGTGTTTGAACGTCTTATGCAAAAAAACAAAATAGTGTATACAGTGTCATGTTAATATTTAATGATAAAATATAAATAGTATTAAATGTACTTCTAAAATGACAAAACTTAATGAGTTACAACAGAGAATGCTAATCAAGTCAAAAAGGTGTTAATAAGTCAATAAAGGATGAAGAAGAAAACTCCAGGCTGCTAGTTTTATCACTCAATTATATAATGCTTCCTTCCTATTAGATTTCTCCATTTGTCAACCAAGTTGATGATATATTTAGTGTTCTAGGCAATTTATGATTATAATACGCCTGCTGCAAATTCCATACTAAATGCAGATTTCCCAAAGGAAAATGCAGCGATCTATAAAAGTATAGATCTATAAAAGTATATAGTATATTTTTAAGTGACTCTTAAAAATAAGGACCAAAATCCAATCCATCATTTGTATTTACCATCTGACTCTGAAGTAGCTCGGATGATCAAATAACTGCTAGGTAAGGGCTGAGTTATGGATCCAACTGCTTCACCTTTTGGACCCTTAAAAGCAGAAAAAACAAAATAAATGGTGTACAGTATTATGAGATCTCAACTTTATATTATTCATAATTATCTGTAATAATCTAAGTGAGGCATGGATTATAATTTTTAAAAACAAACAAGCTTTAATTTCATGCTTCTTAAGAAAGCAAATGTTAAGTACTGAGGAAAGCTTTCCTCTTCCACAAAATTTACCTCCTTACCAGAAAACTGAACTTATAGCTAACATTAAGCATTATCTCTGCATATTGTTCACATATTAAAGAGAAACCTAAAATTTCCCATATGAGACCAAATTTTAATTTAACAGAGAATTTCCATACTACAGAAACTATTAGATGAGAAATACTAAATTTCTGGAAGCCTAAAGAAACAGCTGGAAACTTATAAGAAAAAGAGAAATGAATTTTTACTAGGTCCAGGGAAAAATAATTTTTTAAGTTGTCAGATCAAAGAATAAAATGGATTTTAAGAAGCATAAACATTAGGAAGTAAAGATGGACATTTAAAGTGAAAAAAGTAGAAACAAATCAATACAATTTTAACAAATCCTATAATATCCCTTGGGTATTTTCAAATGGCTTTATAATTTATGGTCTAGTTCCTAGAACCAGTATAGAGTAGGACCTTGAGTCAGACTGCCTGGGTTTCAATCTTGATTCCATACTAGAAAAATTACTTAAGTAACCTCTTTAGGCCTCAATCTCTTTATCTGGGTAATGGGGGATATTTGTATCCTCCTTACAGGAAATTTGTATCATCCTTATCTCGTACCTTACAGGCACGAGAATTAAAAAAAGATTCCATATAACATGTGAAAAGAGTCCCTGACACAAAGTAAAAATTTATAAACATTACTCTTTCCTAAGCATAGACATTGACTTTTAAGCTGCTTAAACAATGTCCTAAGTAGGTTTTGCTTGTGAAGAATATTCTGATGTTCATATAATTGTACAAATTTTCCTCCCACCAATATCTGGAATGAAATAACTTGACATTATAAGTATCTTTTAATGATTTTAATATTCATTATAATTCTTACAATGCCTAAAAATAGTAGTAAAGAATAAATAATATACATATCAAAGATTTTGAAAGTAATTTTTTTTCACTTCAGAATGACATGATACAGAAATACCAGAGGTTTCATGGGTTAAATTCTTTCCCCTGTGGGAAGTATATAATCTCAGAATAAAACTAACTGTAATCCTAAATTTATTCCTGCTATGATTCCACACTACTGAAATAAAGGTTAAAAGTCCAGGTCTTTTCCTAGATGTCTGTATATTGCCTAATTAAGCAATACTCAACAAATTAAAAAGCTGAAGCTACATTTAGTTCTAATCTCAATTAGGTTGTTTACCTAAAGGAGGAGTCCCAAAACCTTTATTCAAGTGTAATTGACTTTAGAAACTAAAACAATGATCGCTTTGTAAAAACTTAAGCTAGACTCATTTATTCAGTTATCATGTACTGCCTGTCTACTGTTTGTAGAATTCCTTAGTATAATAGTTTATCAAATAGAGCATTTCTATTTTCTTGATTGTTTGTTTTTAAAACAAGGAGTGACCACGGTAATGCTTTTTAGTTATAAAAGCATTAGAGCTCCATCTTCAAAGAAAGCTGCCTCTCAAAAATATGTAGGACTGCTTCTGCTTATAGGCTTCCTATCACATATTTACATCAATACAGGAAAGACCACCAAAATAAATGGCAGCTTCTGTTCTAGGGAGTCTGACAATTTGATGAAGAGAAGAACACTCACAGTAAACAGGATACAATGTTACAAAGCGAAGCTGGTAATTGCAAAGTAAAAGAACAGTACAAACAATCCCTACAGACAAGAGATAATAAGGTACAATATAAATTTGGGAAGCATTTTCTGGAGAAATTTTTAAGTTAGATCTTAAAGGTAAACTAAGCATTTTGGTGCACATTTCATCGTGGGTAGAAACAGAAAAAGGAATAATGTGATTGAAGACAAAAACAAATTTATAAGTTCTGGCAGAGGACAGCAATCATTAATCATTCATTGATTTATCTCAGTTCTACTTATAGATTGTCATCTTTACCTCTCACCTATATAACAAGTGCTTACTTACCTTCACTGCCCAAATTGACTGCTCCAAAGGATGGAAAAGTTTAAAACAAAAGCCATCCTTTTTTGATGGACGCTCAATGATCTCACAGGCATTCAGAAGAACTGTTCCTACCCATTGACCATTTTTTTGGGTTTTATAGATCAGTAGCACACCAGGTTTCAACACACACCACAGTTTGGTCCAGCTCTTTAGAGTACCACGAATCTACAAAAATATAAGTTTATTTAAGAAATAAACTTTTGTTTCTCTGCTCCACAAGATACTAACCAAATAGAGGCAAATAGGGTATTTTAATCTAAAATTTCCATAAAGTGTACACTTTAAATTCACTAGGTGTATGTTTGTTAAGCTACTAAATAGCAAGCACTGGAAATAAATGTGAAAACAGCATGACTCCTGCTTCTGAGGAACTTAAATTCTAGTGGGAGACTGCATCAACAATTTCAAAACAATGTACCAAGTAGAATGGTTTTCCTAACCTTCCTGGCTAGGTCAGGGGCCATTAAAATATACTTTCCTAGTATAGGATATGGAGCTTAAAGACTTAGTAAGTAGAGCCAATATAAGTCAGAAGGTGTTTTCAGAATAATATCGAAGAAGACCCCCGTATTACTTGAACTATCAAGGAAACTATCACTAGACTTCTATTTTAGTAAAAAAACTTCCATGACAGATCCCATAAGGATTTTAGGTTGGAGGTTGTACCTATCCTTGGGGAAGGTGAAAAGCTTTCAGTGCTGGGGTGATTTTTAGTTGAAAGCCAGGTACTAAAACTTCCTGGGAGTCAGGGTCTTACAAGACCATTCTCAAAGTTAGCATTAGGCTAAAATATTCCTACCAAATATCCTACAGATAAGAATGATAAAGAGGATAGAGTGACTAAGATGACAGGAAATAAAAATAAGTGGAAATAACCAGAGGCTAAAAGAATAAGGAATAGAAAGAGCAATATGTATGTTGTTCTGCAAATTAATGCTTTTCAAATGGTAACTTTTACACTAACTTTGTCTCATATCTTCTCCAAAATGCAAATATACCAAGTCTACAATAATACTAAATGATAATTTGAACAGCAAACAAAATATTTCTTTACAGGACATCAATGAGACCAGCGGTCCCCAACCTTTCTGGCACCAGGGACCGGTTTCGTGGAAGACAATTTTTCCACAAAAAGGGGGGATGGTTCAGGCGGTAACACAAGTGATGGGGAGCGGCAGATGAAGCTTCGTCCGCCGCTCACCACCTGCTGTGCGGCCCAGTTCCTAACAGGCCGCGGACCGGTATTGGTCCGTGGTCCGGGGGTTGGGGACCCCCGGATTAGACTGTATCATGTCACACAAATCAAAACGCCTTTTTAAAAGAACTGCTATCCATATTTGATGTTATTTGATGTCAAGAGAGACAACATTAAGGTTTCTTCTCTCCATTAAGACTGGAACATAGATCCTCTGGGATACAATTAATAGTTTCTTCATCAGTGAAAAACAATCAACCTAGGAGATGTTTTTGTCTTGCAGGCTTTTAGGTGCACTCTGGGCTTTCCTATTCCAGTTGTTAAATATCCAGCATTTGAATTCAAGAGTCAATACAAACTGACCTTCAACCAATCAGCCATAACAATAACAGAGGGATCTGTGATTGTACTGAGTAACTCCTTTGTGGCTCTTTTCTTTTCTTCTCGGTAATTTTTCTTTTGCACCTATTTTACAGAAATAATAGAAAAATTAAAAATTCATTAGAAATAGGCAATTTCTCTCCAATTTTTTAGCTCCATAGTATGTAAAAAAATTTACACTCTAAAATAAAATTCTAAACCTCTTTTAGAATTCTAGCATCTTAGGACAGACCTTTTTCTTTTTAAGAGCTGGTAGAAATTTTTAGAAAAGCAAGGTTAGAATCTAGTTTTTCTGATCACTAGTCCAATTCTCTGTATATTTTTAAAGAATTTTACATTTTTAAAATTACATAGTACATGAATGAATACAAACTCATGGTAAAAATTTCAAACAACACAAAGTTAAAAGCCGTTTTTATTATACCCTCTCCTATTCTGATTCCCAGAATTGATCACTGTTAACCTTCAGGAAAACACTATCCTTTCAGGCCTCTTCTATGTACACAACCTACAGAAATATACTTTTGTGTTTGTTTTTTTTTTTTTGAACACATAAAAAAGGTTCTCCTATTCAATATTTTCTGGAGCATTTCAATTCTCTTTCCATTCCATGTCTACCTCATTCTTTTAACTGCTACAAAGGATTCCTAGTATGAATAAAATAGTAAGAGGTAACATTTATGGGACACACTCTGCGTACCAGTCACTGTTGTAAGCACTTTACATGTATTACCTCATTTAATACTCACAATAACCTTGGGAAGTAGGACTATCATTATCCTTATTTTACAAATGAGAAAACTGAGGCACAGAGAGTAAATTGCCCAGGATCACATAGTTAGTAATTCATGGAGGCAGAATTCAAATAGAGGCAGCCTGGCTCTAAAACACATGCTTTTAAGCACCATGCTATATTACTTCTAAAATTTTTCTTAACATATTCTCTTACTGATGGAAATCTACTCTGTTGTCAGTTTTTCATATCACAAACAATGCTGTAGTTATTTAGGACTGGCAATTTTTCTCTCTTTTCTGACACTAATATATAACATATAAATAACTAAGAAACTACAACATTGAAACTAATTCATTCAAATTATCAAAGTTTTACCCTTCAGAAGTCACTCCTGAGATAATTTGGGAAAGTAGCAGTGAAGCAATCTTATTATTTATTGCTTTGTTGTTGTTCACGAAGGGGAGAAGATAACCTATCAGTGACTTTTTATAAACTAAAACACAAAATTTTCCTAGTTGCATTTAATGGTGAAGAGACTACATACACACAAGAAATTTTAATAATTATACAGTCAAAAAGAGTTCACTTTGGTCTTTGTTAATATGCATATTTGAATTAACAGATTTCATATAGGACTGTAAATGCAGATACGTATAGGATCAGATATGGAAAAAAAGAGGGGCAAAACAGACTATATGGGAATCAAGAATCAATTGGAAAGCATGTGTTCCTTAAACTCCAGGATCTGTGGCCATTCTGGAAGGCAGGCCCAGTGTAACCTATTTCTTAGGAGAAGCTGGAAATCTGGACTTGTAATTGTTGGCTCAAATTTTTAAAACACTGTGTAGGTCAAACAAAATATATATTACCTGTGGGACAAATTCAGCCCATGATCTAGCAGTTAGTAAACTCAAATTTCAAAGGGCAGCAGAGCTTCCCGTTATGTTCTATAACGCAGTGGCGTGCCTGACTCAAGTACAGCTGTGCAGAGATATCCAGTCCTCAGCACCCGCACCCCAGCTGAGGGCCAGAGTAGCACTGGGGCAGTCATCAAAGAGTCTTTTCAGTTGACTCCAGCATGCCATACAAACATTAATATTTTTTTCTTCCTTTAGGATTACAAATACTTATTTCTTTATCTTATTTCATAACTGTGGAAACTAACCTTGAGAGATTCTTTTTTTGTAAGCTTGCTTGAAGCTGAACTATCCTTCTCCGAGCCATTATAAAGTTTAGATTCAGACTGAAATCACATGGAAATGAAGAAAAGAGAAATAATAATTAAAATCGCCACTTATTCTACACACACATATGGCACATAAAAACTAATGTTAAAACTATGTTTGTGACATTCTTCCCATTCATTGCTGTGATTTAGGCAAATGTCGATTTTCAAATACTGATTTTCCCTTTATAGTATTTGGGTTTGAAAATTAATCCACATTAAAGCCACAAAAATATCAATAAATTAATTTACAATGTGAGGTTAAATAAGATCATTTATAAATCTCTGCCTTCTATTTTTCAGGGTATTTCTGAAAAACACAATTATTTACTTATTCTTAGGACAAATGTATCCAAAGCAGTGTAATTTTTTAAGTTGAAATATTCTAAAAAACAAAAAACTTCTAGCAAGTTGCTGTACACATTGCTCTGTTGCTACTCCTTCTCCAAAGGGGATAAATACAAACATCTTCAGAAACAAGTAATGAAACACCCTAAGTTGTACAGTGTTTAAAAATCAATATTCCTAGCACCTATTTCTTCCTAACTATCCAGTGCCCCTAAATTATTACTAATGTCTTAAACTTGTTTCCAGACTTTGTTTATACTTGATATTTCAATTTGATCCTCATAAGAACCTTGAAAAATAGGCGTAACAAGTGGTTTTATCTCCATTTTACAAATCATGAAAGGGAGGCTCAGGGATGTTGATTTTTCTAAACAATCAATCAACAGCAGGGATCAGAACCCGGGTCTCCTAATCCAGTACTCTTTCAAGGAGACTACTTTCTTCCACCAGAGTAGAAGAATATAGAACTAAAAGCTGCTTCTATAAATCCTGGAACAATTAAATTAAACATATTCCTTCACTGTTCTATTATTTTCATTTTTACCTATTGTTAGACATGGGAGAAGGTACTTAAAGTTTGTAGCATTACTCCCAGTGCCAGGAAAGTATATGGGGCTTGATCCAAATGGTAGCTTTCAAGTGTTTAATGGCCAGATCTACATAATATCACTAGATGTGATCAAGGATGAAAAACTTTGGGTACAAACTCCCTCACTCAATTTTAAGATCCATGAGGACAGGGACCATGTTTATTCATCAATTATAGCCAGCTATCACCTGGGGAAAAGGAAGGGCTCAATAAATACCTTTGGAATTAATAAAATGAAAATGAAACTAGCATTTGCAGCTCATCTCTCCTAAAAATGCCTCCGCTACTTAGTACAAAATACGAATTATTATGTTGATGGTAATAACTGGCTGAACTGGAAAGGAACTGCAAACTAAACTCAATGTAGAAGGTGGGGATTAACCTAATTAAATTTTTGTTGAAGTTACTCCTTTGAGAACTGGACTTGAAACATCATATTGCTTACTCCCATGATGACAGGATATATTGTGATACTAAAACCATTTCACAAAAGTTCTCAAGCCAAACAGGTCTCTGTCCTCTCCTTGCCGCTGGAAACTCAAAGATGACATGGCTACTGTCAGAGGAATATAATGGTTTCTACTTCCCACAGCTTAATAGGAAAATGTGTATTATAATGTACTTTTTAGATACTATTAAGTGAAGAATACTAATAATATTAGCTTAAAAGTTAATGAAAATGAATGACTGTTTAACTCTTTACCAAGTACTATGTAAGTACTTTATATGTTCTGCTTCATTTAACCCTCAAAGCAACCTATGAGATAGTTGTAGTTCCTCCTTTTGCTAATAAAGAAACTAAGACTAACAGATTAAATAACTTCCTAAAGTCACAGAGTCATAAGTAGACGATCTGGGATTTGTACTCTGGTGTGCCTAATTCTCAGTTTCATGCTCTTAGCCATCTCATCACATTTATTTCTCACCTTTTAAAACTGTTCATATAGAATCTTAGACTCAAATTTAAGACTTATCTTTATGAACAACAGGAAATCTATTTCCCTAGACATGACAAGATCTGGCTTGGAGATTCCTAAACGATTCTAGTATATAAGGGACTAGCAGGCCAGATGGCTGTCACATGAGCTTGGTAAATTACAGCACACATACTTCAAGGAATCCTTGCCATACTGTGTAGCTAGTTCTGAAAAAAAAAAAAAAGGATCCAGTGACCAAGTTCTATAGTCTTTTCAATGAAATACTACCAAAGTTTTCTGAATCAACAAGTTACCTTTTAAATACCAAGAATCATAAACTGTTTTTTTGTTGGAAATATTTTACTAAACTAAGTTTCCTCCTTTTATAAACTTACTGACCACTATTTTAATGATGATACCTTATGGGCTGTGCAACTATGGGAAGTTATTCAATCTCTTCCAGTCTTAGTTGCTCATTTATAAAATAAGGATATTCCTACCAAGTCATAGGGTTGCTTTGAGGGGTAAATGAGGTAGTGTGCATGATGTGTTTAACACAGTACTTGGTATACTGTGTTTCAGGTTTGTGACTATCCTCTAGATTGCAAGTGCTGACAAAAATATGACCTTTAGATAAATGGAATATTAACATATGAGAATACTTTCGACTTACTATAAAATACTGCAGATATAAGGAATAATAACAATAATGATAAGTTACTATGACTCTATCAGATATTTTGATTTGGAAAGTTTTTTTTTTTTTTTTTTTTTTAATGTCCAAGGAAATATATTTTTTACAGCAAGAGGTAGATGATTTAGCAAACCTACAGCTAAGCAGACTGACGGCTGGAGAATCAAGTCAAGATCTTGGCTCAGAAACCCCTTATCCTTGTAATAGCATTCCTTTTATCCCACTAGAAATATTATTCATGCTGGCAATTCCTTTCATTGAGATGGACAGTTAAAAATTTATTTAAAAATGCTAAAAGGAAGATGGGATGATCTGATTAACTGCTTTCTCCAATTCACTCATTTACAGGATGCCTGAGAAACAGGAACTGCCTTTATTTTTAAAATGGTGGGGGTTGGGGGGAAGAAGGATACCGTAAATTCAGTGACCAAAATGACAGTACTGATACTTTCTGCATCAAACTCATAAAAGTATAAGGTTAAAATTATTTAATGGTCTCAGTTATGCAGATTGATCATAGAAGGAATAACAAGATTTTGCTTCCCAAAGTTACTTAGGTAAGAACAAAATCTTCAGAATTCCATGAGAATAAGGTTTGATGATAAATGTATAAATTTTAGGATTGTTCTGAAAAACAAAAGAGTGGAATATATGTTAAAATATATAAGGACAAACTAGTGACTATGTATCTCTTAAGCTAACAGAATAAACCAAGATTAAATCTAAGGTAAGACAGAATCAATAAGATTCAGCTCTTGGAAAA